>NC_088233.1:18703881-19358881 GCF_036934945.1 Oncorhynchus masou masou | reverse complement strand
CCACTAGTCTGCTTCCTCCCTTTCTCTCTCCGTTCATCTGTCCTTTTCCTCTTTCAACTGTATTTCTCCTTTTGCTCTGTGCTTATTCCCCCCCTCTCTCCCTTTCTCTCTCCCTCCCTCTCTCCCAATTTTCCCAAGTGCCCAGCCTCAGAGGGGGTAGCCTATAATCTAAAATGGGGCTGTGGATGAGGGGAGGGTTAATCTAAAGAAGGTCTGGGTGGTTCAACACAGCCGTTTAATCCCAGGCCTTACTGTAAATCCTCCTGTCTGTCTCTCTGTGTTGTTGTGGATCCTCTGGCCTCAGTGTCTCAGGGAATTCAGTCTGTAACTGCATTACTGGAATACTGGGTTTAACTCTCCTTTTCACTACAGCAGATCTGCTAAGTCTCCATTTCTCTAGAGAAGCTGAGCCAAGTAGCTACATGTCAAGTTTGCCTTTGTAATTTTAGTGCTGTCTTTTTTATTTGTATTTTATTGTCTGAAAGTGTTCAAGATACACTGAAAACATAAAAAAACAATCTATACAGGTAACAACAACGATGCGATGTCCAGAAAGGTACAGAAAGTGTGCTTTGTCAATTTACCTGATTTTGCTAACCATTACTTTGGACAAAATCAATCGGTGATTATTTTTGTTATGCTTTTTGTAAAAAAATATCTTAAATTTCTTCTCAATTTGAGCAAATTCAGAATTTGCAATTAATTGCGATTAATGACAGCACATCGTGCAATTAACTCATACATTTTTTTAAATTGTTTGACAGCCCTAACATTTATACATGCACTGTGATCTCAGTAAGAAGGACAACAAGTCAGACAGACAACTGTTGAAGTTGCTTTAGGGATGGATCAAAATGGGTACCTAGCGGTCATTTAGAAGCTGAATTAGTTTTTTGACATTCAGAAGCTGAGCTACAACCTTCTATAGCCAAAGAGACCAAACATTTACTTTGCTTTGGTAAATAATATAATTCTGTCACTATAAATTGATAAAGCTATTCACTTTCTGTCATTTTATTAATGTTAATTTAACCACGCAAGTCCGTTAAGAACAATTCTTATTTACAATGACGTTCTACCCTGGCCAAACCTTAACTCGGAAAATGCTGGGCTAATTGTGCGCTGCCTTATGGGACTCCCAATCACGACCGTTTGTGATACAGCCTGGAATTGAACCAGGGTCTGTAATGATGCCTCTTGCGATGCAGTGCTTTGACCGCTGCGCCACTCGGGAGCGCCCGTACAATAGAAGATGTTTAAACCTAGACAGCTTTTAGGGAAACACTTGTAACTTTCTCTCATTGGGTTAAGCCATGGGAGAAGAGTAGCCAGCAGTTAAAGCTTCTGTGTCAGTAGACCTACTGTCTGGGGTATAACGGTAGGCCTACTGTCTGGGGTATAACGGTAAGGCCTACTGTCTGGGGTATAACGGTCGGCCTACTGTCTGGGGTATAACGGTAGGCCTACTGTCTGGGGTATAATGGTAGGCCTACTGTCTGGGGTATAACGGTAGGCCTACTGTCCGGGGTATAACGGTAGGCCTACTGTCCGGGGTATAACGGTAGGCCTACTGTCTGGGGTATAACGGTAGGCCTACTGTCCGGGGTATAACGGTAGACCTACTGTCCGGGGTATAACGGTAGGCCTACTGTCTGGGGTATGACGGTAGGCCTACTGTCTGGGGTATGACGGTAGACCTACTGTCCGGGGTATAACGGTAGGCCTACTGTCCGAGGTATAGCGAGAAGGCCTACTGTCTGGGGTATAACGGTAGGCCTACTGTCTGGGGTATGATGGTAGACCTACTGTCCGGGGTATAACGGTAGGCCTACTGTCCGAGGTATAGCGAGAAGGCCTACTGTCTGGGGTATAACGGTAGACCTACTGTCCGGGGTATAACGGTAGGCCTACTGTCCGAGGTATAGCGAGAAGGCCTACTGTCTGGGGTATAACGGTAGGCCTACTGTCCGAGGTATAGCGAGAAGGCTTACTGTCTGGGGTATAGCGCTAGTCCTACTGTCTGGGGTATAGCGGTAGGTCTACTGTCTGGGGTTCATATTTCTTACAGTATTGCAGACATCTGGAGATGAATGACGTTGGATTCCTTCTAAATAACTCTTGTGTTACTCATCATCTTCCACATTGTGATCTTCCATTAAAGAGCTTTGCTTTGGTGTAGATTGAAACCTATACATTCATATCAGTTGTGTTCCTCCATTAGGGTTTCTGTTCACCAATGGAGAGTGTTCAAAACAATGAGCAAACCAGCCTTTATATTGAATACATGGAATTGGATTGTGTTGATAGCGACGAATGAATCCTGCACACAATGTGCTTATTTTTTCCCAGATTTTTTATCAGAAACAATATTTGATGTGTATGAATTGTTAGGTGAAATATGCATAACATTTTAATATTTTTCCCATCATTCTGCACCTTTGGGTAGTTGTACTCCCAATTTTGATCATCATGAGTTAGTGAATGCAAAGAAATGTATTGATCTACTTGAGATTTTTAAAAGACAGACTAACTTTCTGTTTTGTCTGCTTGGACTCAAGAGATAAGTATGGTTGTGTTCGTCTTTTTGCAAGCAGTAGTGTTCTTTTGATGAATGTGTTTGCAATTTTTACTGTATAATATATTTTTGATGAATCTATTTATATTTTGAGAAGGCAACTACATTTTGAAAACACATTTGCTGTTTTGCAAAAGGACACAGAGATCTGTTTCTTGTGAACTCTGTTTTGAAATTCAACATTGTTCCCAAAAATCCTTTTTGAGAAAAACGGTCAAGTCTTGCATTAAGAAAGCATGAGAAGAGTCAACTGCAGAGTTGAATCCCTACTGACAGACTGGTTCAGTTATAGAAGGAAATGCCTCCCATACCCTTGTGTGTGTGTGTGTGTGTGTGTGTGTGTGTGTGTGTGTGTGTGTGTGTGTGTGTGTGTGTGTGTGTGTGTGTGTGTGTGTGTGTGTGTGTGTGTGTGTGTGTGTGTGTGTGTGTGTGTGTGTGTGTGTGTGTGTGAGAGAGAGAGATAGTTTTGGCTTGGTTGTGCTTGGTGAGTATCCTTGGATGACATTGTAACGTTTACTTTGGACTTCATACTGCTTTTAGCAGGGGAGAAATGCTGTAGTAGCTAAGGTCTGTGTGTGTAGACCGCCTCACAAAGAGAGCCTGAAAAGGGGATTTTTTCATAACAAGATTAAAACAAATGAGATCAGCAAAAGGGGGGTGTGGAATTTTGTAAACACTTTAATGAGGTTTATGTGGAAGATCTGTGTGCATAGTTTTATGGGAGGATGTTTTAGTGTATGACTGAAAAAGGTATACTTTCTTTATTTGTGGCTCACTGCTCTAATCCTTGCTATATTTCAGGGGTGGGCAACGCCCCACCTTTTGTAGGCCCACGGATCAATTTCACCCCCCCCCCAAAAAATAATAATATATACAGTCAGTCGGGGTCTCAACCACCGGAGGTTGATAGCACCTTAATTTGGGAGAACCGGCTCGTGGTAATGGTTTCCATGTGTTTGATGCCATCCCATTTGCTCCGTTCCGGCCATTATTATAAGCCGTCCTCCCCTCAGCAGCCTCCACTGGTCTCAACTTACTGTTGAGAGTTAGAATAGTAGAATACTTGAGGTGCAATTTTGCATATGGGGCGGCAGCGTAACCTAGTGGTTAGAGCGTTGGACTAGTAACCAAAAGGTTGCAAGATTGAATCCCCAAGCCGACAAGGTATAAATCTGTCATTCTGCCCCTGAACAAGGCAGTTAACCCACTGTTCCTAGGCCATCATTGAAAATATGAATTTGTTCTTAACTGACTTGCCTATTTAAATAAAATAAAAATGTGTGGGTATGGATGTGGGTACACAGACCTACTAGCCACTGCGCTCCCTCAAAACAAGTACATTTGTTTTGTGGCCCCCTCCCCAATCAAAGTTGCCCATCCCTGCTATATTTGATAAGAATCAAGATATGACCACTTAAATCCTGATCGAATTAGATTGGACCCTGGTTCTATAAATGTATATTACACGTCCCTCCATGCAGTCTAGTTATTAAGGATGAGTGTGGTATGTCAGTATAGGTGTTTCTGAAGTTGATTAGTTCTTATTATAGAGGGCTTTGGGCTGCTGAATGTTCAACTCTCTCTCATCTCATTCTAATTCAGCACATTCTATTACATGTAATTGAATTACACACCCTTTCAGAGCCAATTCACCCTTGGTTCCCTCGGATCACCACAGGGATAGTGCTACGGTGAAGTGTGTGACGTGTGCCTTTGTGCGTGTGTGTGTTTGCACTTGTGTGTTGGTGTGCTATGTACTGTCTCTATGTGTTGTCCCTCTGGTTGTTCTGAGAGGGAAAAGGGGGATGGAGGGAGTGAGGGAGGAGTCTTCCCATTGGTGAGTCTCTCCACTGTGCTGAGTCACTTAGCTCTTAGGTGCAGTGCCTGTCTGCCTACCTGGGAAGATTGTGTGTTACTTCCCTATTACTCCTGCTTGAGCTGCCTTGTCAGTCCTGTAAGGATTTCCTACTACTCTGTAGAAGAGGCTTTGGGTGAGTTTATTCTCTTGTTATGTCAGTGCCTCTCTCACATTTTTCTCCGTTTTCTTAGATGAATGTGGTATTGTGGTTGATATACAGTGTGGTTCAGTCTGTTTTTAGATGTAGAGTCTAGGGCAATATATCATGAATACTCCTATCCCGGTATGGCTCCACGTACCGGTATGGCTCCACGTACCGGTATGGATATTTACAATACCGTCCATAACAATATTTCGATACAGAGCTATAAATTAAAAAAACATTCTATAAATTGGACTACTTCACTTTCAGATTTGTCCTAGTTTAGGTTGAGTAAAAAATCATCAGAATTATGAAAGACCATAAAAAACACTTAGAATGTATTTGTTGCAATTAGGGGGTCATGCACTAATCATAAAACATAGTTAAAACTGTATTCTAAAATAAAATCTCAAATTGAAACATATAGGATATGATATTTTGAAAGTATCGTCCAGCCCTAGGATCCTAGCAGAGACTAGACCACTCCAACAACGTTCTAAGAGATGTTCTCACCTACTCCTACGTTCCCTCAGACTCTCTCTGACTCTGTACTGCACAGCATGGTCAATCATTTTGTGTAGCTGTCACGTTTGCCTTTTTCACTGAGGAACAACCCACTGGGCACAGACGTCAGTTAAACGTCTATTCTCTATTTGCATTTGGTTGAGTTGTCAACTAACGTGAATTCAACATGAAATCAACAACAACAACAAACAAATTAAAAGTTGGGCGAAAAAAATACAAAATCCTCGTACGTTGAATACTTTTTGCAAATTTAATCCGTTTTCACATTGATTAAACGTCATCATGTTTTGTATTATTTAATTTTTTTAATGGTGTGGAAACAACGTTGATTCAACCATTTTTTTGCCCAGTGGGACATATAATCATCTTTTCACAGGGGGTTCAGATAGTGTTGATTCTGTTGTTCTATTGAAGAGTTAGCAACATATTGTCATGTTGTTTTGAGGTTTCCTGGAGTTGGACAATTCCCACAGCTGTTGGCATTTGCACTGAAAGTATCAGATAATGATATCAAGTAATGTTATGGTCACAATATTTCGTAATTGCAGGTCGAAGGACCAGTTTTGAATTGTGGATATATTTACTCATATGTTGTGAATGTATTCACTTTCACATCTAAATCCCTTCCATTTTTCTTGTATATTACATCATACATCCGTGCTCCTAACTGGAAATCACCATGAGAAATCCCCATACCACCCATTTTGAATCCCAGGCAGAATTTGTTATACATTGTGGGATAATCTGTGTGATGAGAGTAAAGTGACCCCTTGGGCACAGTTCTCTGTTCTATTTTGGTTAGAAGTAAAAGCTGTAACTTAGATCCTAGTTTGAAGATATAGTCTGAAGCTCAGTCTCAGAGTTGTTCTCAGACACTCCCTCTCTTAAGACTCAGGTGCTCGGTGGCTGACTGGGTGGAGACATACAGGTGTGCCTATTGTTTTTACTCACAGTTCTCGCTTGAGAATCGTGACACATGTTTCCTCAGGATTAGTGAGTGAGTGAGATAGATAGATGATCAATGGTTTATGTAACAGGTCAGGTGCTCTGTGTGATGTCATAACCCTTATGGGGGGCGTGAAGGCGGTACTTGTCACACAGACTCACCCCAGGCTGAATGCCTTTCATAAATAGTTGAGGAACATGTTCTACAGGGCAATGTCACAGTAACAGAGTAACACTGACACTCAGAATTTTCACTTGAAAATATATGTCAGACAAAAACCAATGATTGCAAAGTTTTTTTTAAAACAACATACAACTCTATGCACAATTAATACTTTGAACAATTTCCACTGAAAATTGTACCATTTACACAGTAACAGATGCAAAGTTTTGTAACAGAATGACAGCACAAACTTTGCATGTGCACTGTTCTTCAAGTAAATGTGTTTTTGTAAAATATCTGTATCATCGTAGAATTGCCCTAGAGCAACAAACAGTAAAGACTGTGGCATTCATTACCTTTACATACAGTATATCTACTTAACTATGGTATGTATGCATATCTATTGAACTATGTTCTAAGGAAAGAAATGACTGGAAAGAAAAAGTATTATGTCACTTAGAAGTAGATGCTGTTATACCACAAATTAGTTACAGACTTTTCAAGCATCCAATTAAGAACAAGATACTGTGTATTCCAAGAGGCATCGTGGTTGGTCTCTCCTGTTATTTTCCCTCTCTCTCTGTGAGGTAATGGATATGGATGCGCTGCTCTTCTCTCTGATTATGGAGAGAAGTGGTTTTGTTAAATTGATACATTCCTTTATCCTTCTCTCTGAGCCTGGTGGTATTGGTAAACATGCATTCTTGTGTGTCTTGGTGCGTTCGAGACAACTTGTAACTCTGAAATCTCAGACTTCAGTGCTTTCAAGACATCTCAGACTGGGAAAACATGTTTTGAACGTTCATCCAACTCGGAAATTCTGACAGGGAGGGAGGGGTCTTCTAAAAGGAAGCGATATCTTTAGTAGCACCAGCAGTACACTGGGGGATTTAACACATAAACTGATCTGAGGTTATCTGATTTTTTTCCTAAATTGATCTACCTCACTATTATCCTCCTCTTCTCTGTTGACATGTCATGAAAAATCAAGAGGACATTGGTCTATTTGGTCTATTTTCAGTTCTCTGCCAGCAGCATACCACCACTGCTGGCTTGCTTCTGAAGCTAAGCAGGGTTGGTCCTGGTCAGTCCCTGGATGGGAGACCAGATGCTGCTGGAAGTGGTGTTGGAGGGCCTCCAGTAGGAGGCACTCTTTCCTCTGGTCTAAAAATATCCCAATGCCCCAGGGCAGTGATTGAGGATGCTACCCTGTGTAGGGTGCTGTCTTTTGGATCGGACGTTAAATGGGTCCCCTGACTCTCTGCGGTCATTAAAGATCCCATTGCACTTATCGTAAGAGTAGGGGTGTTAACCCTGGTGTCCTGGCTAAATTCCCAATCTGGCCCTCATACCGTCACGGTCACCTAATAATCCCCAGTTTACAATTGGCTCATTCATCCCCTGTAACTATTCCCCAGGTCATTGCTGCAAATGAGAACGTGTTCTCAGTCAACTTACCTGGTAAAATAACGGATAAATAAAGTAATACTGTGGAGAATGTTTTTATTATGTGTCATATGAAACAATTTATATGTTATTGTTTTGATAAATACTAGATAAATGTCTGATCATATTCATTGGATAATTCATGAGGATTTACTCTTGACTGTCTTGACTGGCTGAGAAACGAATGCCATGATTTCCACCACAGTCGGTCTAAAATTATTTTGAAACAAGTGAATGCCCTCAGGCTAGTTTTCCCTGCCTGCCCAATAGTAAAATATAATGTAGTCTTGGGAAGGTTCGGGCCAGTTGCCATGGTAGCAGGTCTCCCATAGTGTAAATCAAGGACATAGCCTCAGGTGGGATTGTGTTCACCTGAGCTCTGCATTCACTATTGACTATTTGATTTAGCTGTGGATTCTCAATATTTGCTCACTTTCCAGTTTCTACAGAATCCTGTTATGCCCTGTACCCCAGGCTCAGAAGCCCACCTTGCAAACATGCAATTAGGATATCTGATGTAGGCTAATACAGTTTTCATTCTGCATCAGAAGACTGACATTAATATTAAAGAGAAGAGGAGAGGAGTTGATTCAATTTACTGTGGTAATAGTGTGATATAGAAATGGCAAAAATGTTGGCTTGGTCTGGTGTTTGGTACCTTCTCAGATAGATCTAGAAGAAAAAGAAACGCACACCTATTAAGACGAGGTGCTGGCTAGCGGAGTAGAAACTTGAAAATAAAAATAAGAGAGCCGCACACTCTTGGAGCTCAGATGCAAAAATTTAATACCAACGTTTCGACAGCCAAGCTGTCTTCATCAGGGTATAATCACAAACACTGCGGGATGACTCGTTTATATGGTGTCAAAGGACACAGGTGTCTGTAATCATGGCCAGGAGTGGCCTAATATCATTGGTTAATAATCAAATATTAAAATGTCATACAAAGAACAGCATACAAACAAATGGATAGCATACGATCATAGATTAATTTGACTATACAAGTTTACACACAATTACAATGGCAAAGTCACAATAATCACAGGAATGGCTTCAGATCAAAGTCTACGTTGAGACCGTAGGGCGCAAGGGTCTTTAAATTAAAGATCCAGGCAGCCTCTCGTTTTAACAATAAATTATCAAGGTCACCCCCTCTCCTAGGGAGGGTGACATGTTCGATGCCATTATAACGCAGAGACGAAATCGAGTGGCCTGCCTCCAAGAAGTGGGCTGCAACTGGATAAGTCAAGTTTTTACACCTAATGGTGCTACGGTGCTCTGAGATACGTACTTTTAATTTGCGCTTTGTTTTACCTACATAATTTTTACCACAAGGACAAGTTATAAGATAAATAACTGCCTTAGTGGAGCATGTAATAACACCTTTTATTGGGATCAATTTCCCTGTTTGTGGGTGTTTGAAGGATCTACATTTATAAGTGCCATTGCATTGAGCACGTTGTTCAGGAATATCTTGGGGTGGTAAATCAGAGTGTACCAATTGGTCTCTGAGATTTCTGCCCCGCGAGAATACGACCAAGGGAAGGTCCGAAAACACATTACCGAGACTATCATCGGATTTTAGGATGTGCCAATGTTTGTGAACAATTCCCTTAATTTGTTCAGAGCACTTTGAATAACGGGTAGTTAGAACGCAAGAATGCATCTTTTTGCGAGACTTACCTTGAAAAAGGTCATGTCTCGTTTTGTTTTGAATTTTCTCAATGGCAATATTAATCTGATCATTCTTGTAGCCCCTCTCCTTGAACTTTCTTTGCGTCTCAGCCATATTTCTGTCGAAATCGGACTGTTTTTTGCAAATTCTTTTGATTCGACAGCAACCTTCTCAGATAGAACATGACCATTCAGACCTGAGGCTGTTTTAATGGGCCCATCTCCCACGAGGCTGTCACACAGAAGCCATGTTTACATCTGCCACAGCAACAGAACGAACCCCCCTTCTCCTCGGTAGAGCTCAAAGAGGAAGAGAATGAAATATGTCTCTGAAATAACCCAGAAAGGGGCTCTTTGTGCTCCCTAACAACTTAATGTCCACATGCTTTGATTTAACAGGACGCTGGCTGCTAATTTGCATGGGGGTCTGTGGCGGGACGCTTTTAACATGAGGAGGCCAGTGTGTGTGTGTGTGTGTGTGTGTATGTGTATTTCCACCTCCGTAATGTTTACAGATGGAATCTGCAGTAGGGGAACAGATCCACTGGCGGTATTGTTTTGTTGCAGAGCTGAGTAGCGTCTCAGCATGGTCAATAAATTGCAGTACATATTGTGTTCTTCTGTAGTCCGAAGGGAAACAAATGGGTTTGTTTGCAGTAACTTCTTTGTTGTAATATCACAAACGGACGTGGCTGTTTCACAGTTAAGGATTCCAGCTTTAAAGAGGAGATCTGCAGTTCAAACAATAACAAAGTCGGCACCTTGCCACTGTTTGGGTAAACAGCCGAGGGATGGTACTGGAAAAATGTCACCACTCTCAAATTCATAGACAGAGTTATGGATGCAAGAACTGTCCATCCATGATAATACAATTCTAGTTTTATTAACCAAGTTTGAAGGCCATACTTTGTTTATTTACAATTACATTGTTTACAAACTATGGAGTAAAACATATTTTGGGTTCTGATGAAGTATGACAGTTGAACTAAGCTCATGAGGCATTTATGAATTTTATTATTCAAGAATCAGTGGGTATATATCATTGATTTAAAAAAAAGGGATGTACCTGTCGCAGATTGCCCCTTTAAAGTTAGATTTGGGGGTTAGGCAATCTGGTCCTAGAGAACTTCATCCTACTTCAACTCAGACAACAGAAACAGGTAGGGCCAGAGGTCCATACACTCCACAGGTGTTTACATCAGTGACATACAGTACACCTAGAGCCACACACTGGCTGCTTTGTCGTGGAGAGGGTCTGCATTTCACTGTGAGTGAAAACATGTAGGTGATTTACAGCAGAATGACAGGGTGGTTGACATGTTAATAACAACCTCTGGAGATTTTCTATAGAGGGTGTCAGTGACTCTCTACAATCACTAACATACATGTTCCGCTTGGCGACTTGATGCGGAGACTTGATTTTGGTTATATGGACCATAACATGTTCTAAATTTCCCCTTTAAAGTGATTGCAGATGATGTCAAGCATTTAATCAGCCGAGTTCTTGAGGCCAGCTCTAAAATTATCCACAAAACTTAGGCCATGTTTAGAAAGTCGCCCCAGGAGATCGTGAGACTTTTTTAGTCAGTCACTACTAGACCATTTCTTGTAAAAGCCTGTGTTGTCTTCAGCTATTTTTACAGCTCCACTTCAATTAGAGTGTACGAAACATTAAGGACACCTGCTCTTTCCATGACATAAACTGACCAGGTGAAAGCTAGGATCCCTTATTGAGGTCACTTGTTAAATCCACTTCAATCAGTGTAGATGAAAGGGAGGAGACAGGTTAAATAAGGATTTTTAAGCCTTGATACAATTGAACATGGATTGTATATGTGTGCCATTCAGAGGGTGAATGGGTAAGACAAAAGATTTAAGTGCCTTTGAACGGGTTATGGTGGTAGGTGCCAGGCGCATCGATTTGTGTCAAGAACTGCAACACTGTTGGATTTTTCACGCAAAACAGTTTCCCGTGTGTATCAAGAATGGTCCACCACCCAAAGGACATCCAGGCAACTTGACCCAACTGTGGGAAGCATTGGATCAACATGGGCCAGCATCCTTGTGGATCACTTATTGACACCCCGGCGAATTGAGGCTGTTCTGGGGGGAACGGGGGGGGGGTTCAAACGCAATATTGGGAAGGTGTTCTTAATGTTTTGTATACTCAGTGTACAGCACCATGTATACATTCTGGGAGAAAAAGGTGCTGTCTAAAACCTAAAAGGGTTCTTTGGCTGTCCCCGTAGGTGAACCCTTTGAAGAACCCTTTTTGGTTCCAGGTAGAAAGAACCCTTTTGAGTTCCATGTAGAACCCTTTTTACAGAGTGTTCTACATGGAACCCAAAATAGTTCTACCTGGAACCAAAAGGGGTTCTCCTATGGAAACCTTTTGGAAACCTTTTTTCTAAGAGTATAGAATGCCACTGGAGATTCTTCCTTGTTATGATGAGTGAGTCATACTTTTTTATAGCGGTATGGTAAGTTGAAGGTACGCTATAAAAAGTATGATACTTTTAGAGCAAAGAGAACAGTTATCTATTTTTAAGATTGAAGAGATTGAGTTTATTAAAGGTATTTAGGTCACATTTCATTTATTCATTCTACTGGGATGGGACTTCATTGAACTCATCCTATCTTCTCTGTAGACTTACTGATCATGGAGCAAATAAGCAAATTAACTTGCATCATCAGATGCAGGCTCTGCAGCGCTAGTGAATGGATAGCCTCTCAGGACAAATGGACAACGTTACACATTGATTATGTCATACACGGCGATCCAGAGCATCGACAAACATGCTCAATGGGTGACATGTCTGGTGAGTAAGCAGGCCATGGAATAACTGGTACATTTTCAGCTTCCAGGAATTGCGTACAGATCCTTGACATGGAGCAGTGCATTATCATGCTGAAACATGAGGTGATGACGGCAGATGAATGGCACGACAATGGGCTTCAGGATCTTGTCACGGAATATCTGTGTGACACGGAACTGCAGTCAGGTCAAGACCCTGGTGAGGACAACAAGCTTTCAGATGAGTTTCCCTGAGACGGTTTCTGACAGTTTGTGCAGAAATTCGTCAGTTGTGCAATCCCACAGTTTCATCAGCTGTCAGGATGGTTGGTCTCAGACGATCCTGCAAGTGAAGAAGCCGGATGTGGAAGTCCTGGGCTGGCGTAGTTACACAAGGTCTGCGGTTGTGGGGCCATATGGACGTACCGACAAATTCACTAAAACGAAGTTGGAGACAGCTTATGGTAGAGAAATGAACATTCAGTTCTGATGGACATTCCTGCAGTCAGCATGCAAATTGCACGCTCCCTCAAAACATGAGACATCTGTGGCATTGTGTTATGTGACAAAACTGCACATTTCAGAGTGGCCTTTTATTGTCTCCAGCACAAGGTGCACCTGTACAATGATCATGCTGTTTAATCAGCTTCTTGATATGCCACACCTGTTAGGTGGATGGATTATCTTGGCAAATGAGAAATGCTCATGTGTATGGAACATTTCTGAGATCTTTTATTTCAGCTCATGAAACCAACACTTTTTGCATTTATATTTTTTTCCGTGTACATGACTGATCTTAATGGAGACTACCGTGAGAGATAAAGCTCTTTATGTCTCTATAATGTAACAATACCTCTTGCTTGGCCTCAGCGACATGGTGTCATGTATGGTGGTTTTACCTTAATAGGTACAGTGAGGGGGGAAAAGTATTTGATCCCCTGCTGATTTTGTATGTTTGCCTACTGACAAAGAAATTATCAGTCTATCATTTTAATGATAGGTTTATTTGAACAGTGAGAGACAGAATAACAACAACAAAAATCCAGAAAAACACGTCAAAAATGTTATACATTTATTTGCATTTTAATGAAGGAAATAAGTATTGGACCAACTCTCAATCAGAAAGATTTCTGTCTCCCAGGTGTCTTTTATATAGGTAACGAGCTGAGATTAGGAGCACACCTAATCTCAGTTTGTTACCTTTATAAAATACACCTGTCCACAGAAGCTATCAATCAATCAGATTACAAACTCTCCACCATGGCCAAAGAGCTCTCCAATGATGTCAGGGACAAGATTGTAGACCTACACAAGGCTGGAATGGGCTACAAGACCATCTTTTTTAAATGTTTTATTTCACCTTTATTTAACCAGGTAGGCTAGTTGAGAACAAGTTCTCATTTACAACTGCGACCTGGCCAAGGTAAATTGGGTGGGCTATTTGCAGCAATCGGTTAGCTGCTCAGATAGCAGATGTTTAAAGTTGGGGAGGGAGATAAAAGTCTCCAACTTCAACGATTTTTGCAATTCGTTCTAGTCACAGGCAGCAGAGAACTGGAAGGAAAGGCGGCCGAATGAGGTGTTGGCTTTAGGAATGATCAGTGAGATACACCTGCTGGAGCACGTGCTACGTGACCAGTGAACCATCGCCAAGCAGGTTGGTGAGAAGGTGACAACAGTTGGTGCGAATATTCACAAATGGAAGAAACACAAAAGAACTGTCTCCTTCGGCCTGGGGCTCCATGCAAGATCTCACCTCGTGGAGTTGCAATGATCATGAGAACGGTGAGGAATCAGCCCAGAACTACACGGGAGGATCTTGTCAATGATCTCAAGGCAGCTGGGACCATAGTCACCACGAAAACAATTGGTAACACGCTACGCCGTGAAGGACTGAAATCCTGCAGCGCCCGCAAGGTCCCCCTGCTCAAGAAAGCACATATACATGCCCGTCTGAAGTTTGCCAATGAACATCTGAATGATTCAGAGGACAACTGGGTGAAAGTGTTGTGGTCAGATGAGACCAAAATGGAGCTCTTTGGCATCAACTCAACTCGCCGTGTTTGGAGGAGGAGGAATGCTGCTTATGACCCCAAGAACACCATCCACACCGTCAAACATGGAGGTGGAAACATTATGCTTTGGGGGTGTTTTTCTGCTAAGGGGACAGGACAACTTCACCGCATCAAATGGACAATGGACAGGGCCATGTACCATCAAACCTTGGGTGAGATACTCCTTCCCTCAGCCAGGGCATTGAAAATGGGTCGTGGATGGGTATTCCAGCATGACAATGACCCAAAACATACGGCCAAGGCAACAAAGGAGTGACTCAAGAAGAAGCACATTAAGGTCCTGGAGTGGCCTAGCCAGTCTCCAGACCTTAATCCCATAGAAAATCTGTGGAGGGAGCTGAAGGTTCGAGTTGCTATACATCAGCCTCGAAACCTTAATGACTTGGAGAAGATCTGCAAAGTGGAATGGGACAAAATCCCTCCTGAGATGTGTGCAAACCTGGTGGCCTACTACAAGAAACATCTGACTTCTGTGATTGCCAACAAGTGTTTTGCCACCAAGTACTAAGTCATGTTTTGTAGAGGGGTCAAATACTTATTTCCCTCATTAAAATACAAATCAATTTATAACATTTTTGGCATGCGTTTTTCTGAATGTTTTGGTTGTTATTCTGTCTCTCACTGTTCAAATAAACCTACCATTAAAATTATAGACTGATCATTTCTTTGTCAGTGGGCAAATGTACAAAATCAGCAGGGGATCAAATACTTTTTTCCCTCTCTGTATGATTGTGCATAGTCTGTAGAGCAGACTATGGGGTGGTAGCCTTGCTGTCAACAGCCCTGTCATCTTCTCTGTCTGTTAGTTAAACACACTGGAGTGAAGCTGGACCATCGGTCACCAGCTGGTTAGACTAGGCTCAGTGCTGCATGAACTACATGGAGACTCCAATGTTTTGCTTCAGGCCATTTGTGTGATATGTGTTTTTGTACCTGCAGCCATGGGCCAAACGGCCAAATGAATAGTCAAATGATGGAGGAGAATGTAGTGAAGTGGAATACAATCATTGCAAGCAAGGGGCAGTGGGGGATATTCTGTGAGGAATAGCTGGAGCAACACTTAATCTGCTCATACGCAACACTCTGTGGCCAAATGAGTGTTGTTGAGATTTTGGAATATAACCGTTCCTCTTCGCTCTCTCCTGCTCTCCTTCACGCTCTCTCTCTCTGTTCCAGCTCTAAGCAGCAGCCCCATTGAACGCGGCAGCGGCCCCCGCAGTGCGAGAGTCAGTCGGACAGGTCTGTGTGGGAAGAGTCCCAGTGAGAAGAGCAGGAGGGGTGTCAATGGAAGAGGCTTGGCCAGCAGGCCCTTACTGCAGCCCAAACCACAAGGTACTGATAATAATGCTGTTTAATATGACATTTAGCAGACATTTTTATCCAAAGCGACTTACAATAATGAGTTCATACACTTTAGAATATGTGACCCCAGTTGTATTCGAACCCATGACCCTGGTGTTGATAGTACCAACCAGGGTTGGGGTCAATTCCACAAATTCTATTCTCTCTCCCTATAAATTCCATTTAATTTAATTCAAATTCCATGGCATGCTTAGAATTCAAATATAAGTCAATTCCTCTGAATTCCAATGTTAGCTAAATTCCAGCCATTCAATTCCCATGGCACCGTATCTGTCATCTCTTTAATCTGAGTCTAGAGGAAGGTGTCTGTTCTCAGACCTGGGGGGAAAGCGGTCTTTACTGGTTCTATCAGCAGACCTGTCAGCTTGTTTCCACTGTTGGGAAAGAAATTGTTTGACCAAATACAATGTTATTTCTCTGTAAACAAATTGGCAACAGACTTTCAGCATGCTTGTAGAGAAGGGCACTCAACATGTACTGCACTGACACAAATGACTGATAATTGGTTGAAAGAAATTGATAAAAAGACCATTGTGGGAGCTATACTGTTAGATTTCAGTGCAGTCTTTGATATTATTAACCATAACCTGTCATTTAGAAAAATAATGTTTGTAAACTGTCATGGTCAAAACTGCAAACTGCCTTTGCTGTTTCTCCTGTGGCTCCTGCCTGTTGACACGCTGCTTGGTCCGTTTGTGGTGGGTGATTCTGTAACGGTTTTCATTCGGTGAAAGAGAGTCGGACCAAAATGCAGCGTGTAGATTGCGATCCATGTTTAATGAACAAAACGTAACACGAATCTAAATACAAACACTACAAAACAAAGAACGTAACGAAAACCGAAACAGCCAATACTAGTGTAAACTAACACAGATACAGGAACAAGGACACTAAGGACAATCACCCACGAAACACACAAAGAATATGGCTGCCTAAATATGGTTCCCAATCAGAGACAACTATAATCACCTGACTCTGATTGAGAACCGCCTCAGGCAGCCATAGACTAACACTAGACATCCCACAAAACCCCAAGACAAAATCACACCACAGTAACCCATGTCACACCCTGGCCTGACCGAATAAATGAAGAATAAACATAATATATTTCGACCAGGGCGTGACATTCAATTGTTGTAAAGATGGGGAGAGGTCTGTCCATAATAAAGAGAGTTTCTAGTTTTATCAAAATGGTTTGCATAGTCAACTTACGCACAGCTCTGCCACACACACTATTTAGAGTTTTGACATCTCTTTGCTGAACAGGTTTTGGGAGCACTTTTCCTCCATGCACTCCGCAACTGTTCTGGATTGGCCTAGAGGAGGAAGGCTCTGGCTGCGCTGAACAGCAATGACTTTCAGCTCCTCCATGCAGTCCATTCCCACAGTCTGTCCTTTATTTTTCCTGCAGCACAAAAATTGAACCGCTTCCAGGGAGACTCCAGCAGCGCTGTAGAGGAGGAAGGCTCTGTTGCAGCGCTAAACATGGCTGGGAGACTGATGGCAGCTCGGCAGCGCAGGAGAGGAGTCCACCCTCCCTTTGAAGGCTCTGGCTGGGGAGCGCTGGAGATGTTTTGCGAGCCACTTAGTTATCACACTTTGTGGCAAGGTGCTCCATCATGCGTGGCAAACTGCTGGCATTCTGGTGGTACTGGGCAAAATTGTGAGTGAGCCCACTCCCTTGGCTGGACACGCACATGAATGGAAGCTTTACTGGTGCAGGACTGATGGAGCTTGCTTCTCCGGACAAGGATGCCCCAAACAATGGTGAGATTCATGGAGTCCTCAGCAGTGGTACTGCAGAATATCAGTCTGTCCTTGATATTTTTCCCGGACCTGCCCTTCTTGCAGGCGCACTGGATGCTCTGCTGCCATTCCTGAGCAAGCTCTGTACTGGCCCGAACAGCTGAATCAACTTTAGGAGACACCTGGCACTTGCTGAATACTCACGGTCGCTCTCCTTGAAGTTCTGCCGATAGATGGTTGATTTAGTGCAATCTTACTGGGCAATATCCTTGTCTGTGAAGGTGGAATACGGCACGTGCCCAGTTAACCATGGCTGACAGAGGGCTGATTTGCAGCTTCCAGTCGAACTCAATCAGCATGGACACCAGTGCGCAAGGCTGGCTGGTCCATGTGGCAAGCTGAAATGCAGTGGAAATGTGTTTTTGGGGGCCCAAGAGGGACTTTGCAATTAAGCAATACATCTGATCACTCTTCATAACACTGGGGCCATCATACAACCAGATGCATATTTGTGTCATTCTCAAAACTTTTGGCGACGGTATTGATTTTAAGCTATGGCAGGTTGTTTGGCTGTCCTTGAGAGTTCTTGCTATTAATGTTCTGTAATATTTAATGTTTCATGATTTGTGTGGCCCAGGAAGAGGCAAATTCCAATTAGAATGTAAATGTCACGGCGTCGAATGAAGAGGACCAAGGTCGTGGCTGCTCCTTTATTTATATGACAAAAACAATAAACAATCCAAAACAACCGTGCGGAGCTGGAATATACCGCAGCCGGCAAGGTGTGGCTCCGGACGCAAAACCTGAACCTATCGGGGACTGGGCATCTGTCCGCGGTGGCGGCTCTGGTGCTTCACCTGCACTGGGACTGGCGGATCTGGAAGACTGGCAGCTCTGGCAGAGGCTGGCTGCGGATCTGGAAGCTCTGGCTGCTCCGGATCTGGAAGCAGACTGGCAGCTCTGACACCGTGCGCACCACAGCATAACACGGTGCCTGCCCGGTCTCTCTAGCCCCCTGCTCCATGCTGACTGGCAGCTCTGTAAACCACAGGAAATAGACGCAGGTCTTCTTGCAGACTGGCCTGGCTGCTTCGCCATACTTCCTGTGAGCCTCCTCCCAGAAGACATCTTTTGGGGCTGACTGCTCCTGCAGACTGGCTTCCATCCTGGCAGCTCTGGCTGCTCCATGCAGACGCAGCTCTGGCTGCCTCCTCATACCAGTGCCTCGAGGCCGCAGGCCTGATGCGTGGCGCTGGCACTGGTGGTACGCGAGGACTCCAGTTCTTCCTGGGTGGGGCGGCAGATACTGGAGCTCTTCTCCAGGCTGATCCCAGGGCTCTGCCAGTTTGGAATAGCCCGCACTCCATGCAGGCGGACCGGGGACACCGTCAAGGCTCCCATGTCCATTCCAGATTCTCTTGCTGCACCTTGGGGCTGGCTATCCACCGGCTACTCACCCGCCTGGGGTTGCGCACCACAGCATAACACGGTGCCTGCCCAGGGTCCTCTCCCATTGCCATACTTCCTGGATTTCTTCCCAAGTCCAGAAGTCTCTCCGCTTTTAGTTCTTCCTTGGGGCTGCTCCTGCTGCTGCCTTTGCTGTTGCTGTTGCCTCTGTTCCTTCTCCTCCAAGTCCAGCTGCTTTTGCTTTTGCCCGTTACCCTGCGCTTTTGCTGCTTGGTCCTGTTGTGGTGGGTGATTCTGTAAGGGTTTTCCTCTGGTGAAGGAGAAACGGACCAAAATGCAGCGTGGTGGTTATTCATGTTCTTTAATAAAGGAACTCGACATGAAATAACCAACAAAACAATAAATGTGGAAAACCTAAACAGTCCTATCTGGTGAAAACACAGAGACAGGAATAATCACCCACAAACACACAGTGAAACCCAGGCTACCTAAATATGGTTCCCAATCAGAGACAATGACTAACAACTGCCTCTGATTGAGAACCATATCAGGCCAGACATAGAAATAGACAAACAAGACATCCAACATAGAATGCCCACTCAGATCACACCCTGACCAACCAAAACATAGAAACATACAAAGCAAACTATGGTCAGGGTGTGACAAGGTGGGAAAAAGGGGTACCTAAGTATGGTTCTCAATCAGAGACAACGATAGACAGCTGTTCCTGATTGAGAACCCTACCCGCCAAAACATAGAAATACAAATAATAGAACTAAAGAACACCCACCCCAAATCACACCCTGACCAAACCAAATAGAGACCTTAAGAGGCTCTCTAAGGTCAGGGCATGACAGTAAAACCCTCAGGCTTTCAGGATGATCATGTTCAGACAGCCTAGCTATACTGGAAATATAGGAATACAGGTTGACATGATTCAAAACATATCGTGCAGTAAATGTTTAATACTATGTGCATTAATTCCATTAACTGGGAATTCCAATTCAATTCCAATGCAAAAACTCAAAACGGTCTCATTCCAATTCCATGACTTGAAGATTGTTACATTTAATTTAATTCAACGTAAATTCTCCATTTCATGAGTGATTTCAAGAATTGAATTGGAATTTCAAATTAATTTGGAAATGACCCCAACCCTGCTGCCAGTCTTTTACCACACCCTTACCAACTGAGCCACACAGACAATAGAGCACTGAGAGCTGTGCTGTTCAGACATACTGACACTCATTTACATCTAGATAAGTACTTACACGTGACTCAGTTATGGAACCAGACACGGTGTGACACAGTGGTGAAACCTTGGCTTTAGTGATGTTGCATTCCTCTTTTATTTGAAGACAGTAAATCGTTCTCTAGAGATAAGAAGGGCAACTCTAACATTCTACCAGTGTTGGGGAAGCTGACACTGAGTATACAAAACATTAGGAACATCTTCCTAATATTGAGTTGCACCCCCTTTTGCCCTCGGAACATCCTCAATTCGTTGGGGACATGGCCTCATGGCCTCATGCTCTACAACATCCGCAGAGTACGCCCCTGCCTCACACAGGAAGCGGCGCAGGTCCTAATCCAGGCACTTGTCATCTCCCGTCTGGATTACTGCAACTCGCTGTTGGCTGGGCTCCCTGCCTGTGCCATTAAACCCCTACAACTCATCCAGAACGCCGCAGCCCGTCTGGTGTTCAACCTTCCCAAGTTCTCTCACGTCACCCCGCTCCTCCGCTCTCTCCACTGGCTTCCAGTTGAAGCTCGCATCCGCTACAAGACCATGGTGCTTGCCTACGGAGCTGTGAGGGGAACGGCACCGCAGTACCTCCAGGCTCTGATCAGGCCCTACACCCAAACAAGGGCACTGCGTTCATCCACCTCTGGCCTGCTCGCCTCCCTACCACTGAGGAAGTACAGTTCCCGCTCAGCCCAGTCAAAACTGTTCGCTGCTCTGGCCCCCAATGGTGGAACAAACTCCCTCACGACGCCAGGACAGCGGAGTCAATCACCACCTTCCGGAGACACCTGAAACCCCACCTCTTCAAGGAATACCTAGGATAGGATAAGTAATCCTTCTCACCCCCCTTTAAATGATTTAGATGCACTATTGTAAGTGGCTGTTCCACTGGATGTCAGAAGGTGAATTCACCAATTTGTAAGTCGCTCTGGATAAGAGCGTCTGCTAAATGACTTAAATGTAATGTAAATGTAAGGTGTTAAAAGCATTCCACAGGGATGCTGGCCAATGTTGACTCCAATGTTTCCCACAGTTGTGTCAAGTTGGCTGGATGTCCTTTGGGTGGTGGAACATTCTTTTTTTACCCCCTTTTTCTCCCCAATTTCGTGGTATTCAATTGTTAGTAGTTACTGTCTTGTCTCATCGCTTCAACTCCCGTACGGACTCGGGAGAGGCGAAGGTCGAGAGCCGTGCGTCCCCAGAAACACAACCCAACCAAGCCGCACTGCTTTTTAACACAGAGCGCATCCAACCCGGAAGCCAGCCGCACCAACGTATCTGAGGAAACACTGTACACCTAGCGACCTGGTCAGCGTGCACTGCGCCCGGCCCTTCACAGGAGTCACTAGTGCGCGATGAGACAAGGATATCCCTGCCGGCCAAACCCTCCCTCACCCGGACGACGCTAGGCCAATTGTGTGCGGCCGTCTGCGACAGTCTGGGCTCGAACCCAGAGTCTCTGGTGTGCCTGGCACCTACTACCATGTTCAAAGGCACTTAAATCTTTTGTCTTGCACATTCACACTTTGAATGGCACACATACATAACCCATGTCTCAATTGTCTCAAGGCTTAAAAATCCTTCTTTAACCTGTCACCTCCCCTTCATCTACACTGATTTGAAGTGAATTTAACAAGTGACCTAAGGAATCATAGCTTTCACCTGGTCAGTCTATGTCATGGAAAGAGATGGTGTTCTTAATGTTTTGTACTCTCAGTGTAGTTTACCAAGCTACCAATTACTTCACACTGTAAGAGGTTTAGCTGCACTAAAGCTAACCTTTAAAAAATATAGTATACTTAAATAATTTACTTTGAGAAAGTAGTTCACTACATCCAAACTACTTTCTGAAAAATTATCATATGAGCTTAAATCTGAAATGTCATAGACAACAAATTACAATAACTACTTTCAATATTTCTTTTACTTAAAGCTAAACTGTAAACTAGGTGTTAAGTATCTACTATGATGACTACTGAATTCACGATCATGTTTGGTACTTTGGGGTAATATTTTAACAGCATAATTAGTAATTTAGCTTATTAAACACACAAACGATTTTAAAGTGAGAATTAGGCAGGTCTGATGCTGAAATGATTGCCCTTCTTACCCATATTTTATGCCAAAGTATGGTGTGTAGTTCCAGTAGTTAGCTACACCACTACATGGCAACACGTAATTAACAACTGAAAACAGAACCTTTAGTTAAACTGCGACCAACCTCTTGCAAAACATAGTTAAATGACTAGCTGAACTCTCCCCAACACTTTACTCTACATGACACCTGTCCATTGACCAATCCATCTATGGGTTATAGAATAGTTCATGCCATATAAAGATACTATTAGTCCATAGTAATGGCTACATTTTAATCTCATTCTGGGTTTTAAATGTTATGCCGAAAAGTAGCCATGTTTTGCAGGCTTATAGACACATGGTCGCATACACTCTAGAACGAGACTAGCTTTTAGTAACCTGTGCTTCCACCTTGTGTTTGAAGTATACATGACAACACAAAACTCCACAAAACACAGTCCACATACCGTACAATGCTGATAGGGGGCGTGTATTGGTCTCCTGTCCCATCTCCAGTACATTAATAGAGAGGGCCCTGAGTGACCAACCTAAAAACCAACTGACCTCTCTAGCCCTGACAGCTGACCTTTGACCTTCTCCCATCATCCCCCCCAGTGCCTCCGAAGCCAGTGCACCTCCAGAGCCAGGTGACGGTGCCTGCTGGCCCCCTGCTGGCGCTGGGGCGCGTGGAGAGAGGACTCTTCAGAGCCACCATGGAGGAGGGAGCAGGAGGGGCGGTGACTGGGAAGAGCCGGGAGAAACCCTCCAAAGTCTTGGACCTCATCAACCACTTTGAGGAGAACAGGTAGAGCACCAAGAGGGGGAAAAAGTGGAGTACAGAGTGGGTAGGGGAGAAAATGATCAATTAAACCCTAACCGAGATACAGCTCTAACTCAATTATGTGTGAAATGATTGCGCTTGTGTGTTCTTGTGAATGTGAATGTGTAAAAGAGTATACTAACTGCTAAGAGAGAAAGAGAGAGAAAGGGAGAGTAATTCGACATGGATACATCTATTTACATCACACCTTATCGTAATAAACAAAATTCCTTATTCAGGCGGACTTGAGTAGTGTGACGTCAAACCTTAATGCAAACGGAGAAGTTTATATTCCCTAATATCCCTTACTGTTTAGAAGATGAACTAAAAAACAGAAGTCACTTTCATCCCTTTTTTGTTGATATTTCTTCAGAAGAAAGTTTTAGACAGAGAGATCAGCTTGTGTTTCATAAGTCAAAGCGTTAGTGGAGGATGAAAAGAGATTTGTACACAGCGGAAAATCAGCTCCCTCACTTGTGGGAGAGAGCTCACTGCTGAAAAGAGGTAGGATTTTAATACAAACTTCATATCATGTTTCGATTCCTGTTTCAGATTGTTAGATTGGCTCCTTGATCAAAAGGTTTGACTATGTGAATCTGTCTATTGTCATTTGTCCCACAAGGGCAAGGATAAGTGTTTCCTCTACAGCAACACAGCCATTCTCAAAACGGCATTAGTTGTGATTTCAATAAACAAACACTTGTTGCTAATTTATTATAAGAACTGTAGGAATCTATTGTCATCTGTCTTCATCTATTTTCCTATGACTTTCAGAAGTTTTTTGATTTCATTCCTGCTTGGTTACAAGTCTGAGTGGTGATTTTAGCAGCATGTGAAGAGACCCATTAGTGAGTGCTTGAGAGGCAGAAACAATGGTGCCCTTGTGTGAAACCCGTATGCAGTGCAGTCCAACAGCATTGAGCCAGCATCATTACCCCACTCCATCCAACACTGCCAATCGAGGCCTCTACAGGCCAACTTAGATCTCTGGAGCTACAAGCTCACCCTCAGAGTGAATTTATTTCAGCTGAGGAAGGACAGCCTATAAGGAATATAATTAGCGTAGTTATTCTTAGGAGAGGAAACCTGGAAATCCAGCATGTGAAGCTATTAATGTAGCAATAAAGCCTCCCTGTTAATTTACATTTTAATCATTTAGCAGACGCTCTAATCCAGAGCATTTTACAGTTAGTGCCTTCATCTTAAGATAAGTGGGACAATCACATATCACAGGCATAGAAAGTATATTTTTCCTCAATAAAGTGAGGTTCTGAGGTGTCAGAACAGAGTGCTCGGGTTAGGGTGTAGGGTTTGAGTATAGCCTGGATGTAGGGCGGGGAAGTTCCTCTTGCTGCTCCGTAGGTAAGTACCATAGTCTTGTAGTGGATGCGAGCTTTGACTGGAAGCCAGGGAGTGTGAGGAGGAGCGGGGTGACATGAGAGAACTTGGGAAGGTTGAAAAGCAGGCGGGCTGCAGCGTTCTGGATAAATTGCAGGGATATGATGGCACAAGCGGGGAACTCAGCCAACTGCAAGTTTCAGTAGTCCTGACAGGAGAGGACAAGTGCCTGGATTAGGACCTGCGCCGCTTCCTGTGTGAGGTAGGGTCATACTCTATGTATGTTGTAGAGCATGAACCTGCAGCAGCTAGTCACTGCTTTGATGTTTGCAGAAAATGACAGGGTGTTGTCCAGGGTCACGCCAAGGTTCTTTGCACTCTGGGAGGGCGGCACTGTGGAGTTGTCAACCATGATGGAGAGGTCTTTGAGTGGGCAGGCCTCCCCCGGGAGGAAGAGCAGCTCCATTTTTGTCAAGGTTGGGCTTGAGGTGGTGGGCTGACATCCAAGTTCTGATATCTGCCAGGCACACAGAGATGCATGCCGCCACCCGGGTGTCAGAAATAGGGAAGGAGAAAAGTAGTGTCATCCACATAGCAGTGATAGGAGAGACCATGTGATGATGGAGCCGAGTGACTGTGTAGAGAAGAGGAGAACTAGAACTGAGGGACACCAGTAGTGAGAGTACGTGCAGACATAGATCCTTTTCACATCCCCTGGTAGGAACAGCTCGCCAGCTAGGATGCAATCCAAGAGAATGCAAAGCCTAAGACGCTCAGCCCTGAGAGGGTGGAGATGACGCTCTGATGGTTCACAGTGTCAAAGGCAGCGTATAGATCTAGGAAGATGAGAACAGAGGAGAGAGAGCCAGCTTTGGCAGAGCGGAGTGCCTCCGTGACACAGAGAAGAGAAGTCTAGTTGAGTGACCCGTCTTGAAGCCTGACTGTTTAGAGTCAAGAAGATCGTTCTGAGAGAGATAACGAGCATGTTGATCAGAGACAGCACGCTCAAGTTAGTGAAGAGGGAGTGAAAGGATGATATGTCTTCCCGGAAGTTTAGTTTTCTTCCATTTTCGCTCAGCTGCCCGCAGCCTCATTCTGCAAGCTCGAATTGAGTCACTCAGCCACGGAGCGGGAGGGACAAGTGACAGTGACAGCATGGAATTCAAATGAGGAGATGGACAGGTAAGAGAAAAGAGAATCTCAATTTAAGAGAAATGAGTAGACCTGTACCACCACCGTGATGACCAGATGCTCTCGGGCTTTGAGAGAAAAACATAGTCAGATGAAGAGAGAGCAGCTGGAGTAGCAGTGTTCTCTGGGGTGATCCATGTCTCCATCAGGGCCAAAAAGTCAAGGGACTGAAGGGCAGCATAGGCTGAGATGAACTCTGCATTCTTGACCACAGATCGGCAGTTCCAAATGCTGCACTACACAGCTGATTCAAATAATCAAAGCTTGATGATGAGTTAGTTATTTGAATGAGCTTTCTAGTGCTAGGGTAAAAACCAAATGTTCACCCTGGGGGTGGCCCCAGGAAACCCTGCTCTGGCTATAGAATGAAGTACACTGAGATGGAGCCTGAGAAGCTGGTCATATAGACTCCGAAGGTGAAACCACTCCCCCTTCTATACAACCACTGATTACCAAAACAATTCACAAATTGCTCTGCCCCTTGATCCTGGTTGATGTGTCAACATTTATCTGCAAATTATGAGCAGTCAGCAGTTCACACACCAAGTCGGCCACTGTACAATGTATAACACAGTATAATGTTATAATTATACTACTGTATACATGCTGAGGTGCATTACGGTGAATTGGTGTTCTGTACATCTTTTGGAAAGTTAACAGAATTTTCTAAAGCCAAGTTTATGAGGAGAAAATGTGAAACATATTGCCTCACTCAAGCGTTTCAATGGCCTTTCCCAATGTGTGTCTTTCTATAAATAATGGGGCCAATGTGTGACATTGGGATAAAAATGTCAAAATGGTTTGAAACAAAAATAAAAATGTTTTTCATCCAGTTCCACAGTGAATATATGCAAATTGGCCCATGACCACCTACACAACATAGGTCTGGCACTATACATCCTTTCAGTAGGGTTCATACAGAGGTTGACTGATTAACTTTTCAACACAATACCGATTATTGGAGGACCAAAAAAAAGCCGATACCGATTAATTGGCCGATTTTTTTTAAATTTTTTTTACTTGTAATAATGACATTTACAACAATACTGAATGAACACTTATTTTAACTTAATATAATACATCAATAAAATCAATTTAGCTTTAAGTAAATAATGAAACATGTTCAATTTGGTTTAAATAATGCAAAAACATAGTGTTGGCGAAGAAAGTAAAAGTGCAATATGTGCCATGTAAGAAAGCTAACATTTCAGTTCCTTGCTCAGAACATGAGAACATATGAAAGCTGGTGGTTTCTTTTAACATGAGTCTTCAATATTCCCAGGTAAGAAGTTTTAGGTTGTAGTTATTATAGGACTATTTCCCTATTTCCCTTACCTTTGACTATTGGATGTTCTCATAGGCACTTTAGTATTGCCAGTGTAACATTATAGGTTCCGTCCCTCTAGTTAGCGCGCGCTAACTCACTAGCCATTTCACTTCGGTTACACCAGCCTCTTCTCGGGAGTTGATAGGCTTGACGTCATAAACAGCGCAATGCTTGACGCACAACGAAGAGCTGCTGGCAAAACGCACAAAAGTGCTGTTTGAATGAATGTTTACGCGCCTGCTTCTGCCTACCACCGCTCAGTCAGATACTTGTATGCTTGTATGCTCAGTCAGATTATATGCAACGCAGGACACGCTAAATAATATCTAGTAATATGATCAA
Organism: Oncorhynchus masou masou; assembly: GCF_036934945.1. Lineage (NCBI taxonomy): Eukaryota > Metazoa > Chordata > Actinopteri > Salmoniformes > Salmonidae > Oncorhynchus > Oncorhynchus masou. Next base: position 19,331,829 of record NC_088233.1, on the reverse strand, counting down.
CCATGTGTAATTAACTAGTGATTATGATTGATTGTTTTTTATAAGATAAGTTTAATGCTTAAAGTTTAAGTAAATGCTTAAAGTTTAAATTGGCGCCCAAAAATACAGATTTCCGACTGTTATGGAAACATGAAATCGGCCCTAATTAATCAGCCATTACGATTAATCGGCCGACCTCTAATACAGACATTGGCAAGTCTGAAATCACAGATAATTTTAAGAGAGCAGGAGAACTTGTAAATTGGCGACAATAGTTACAAGGACTTTTCAAGCACCAAATTGAGAAAATGTCTGATTTTCAAGGAAGACTTATTCAAATACTTGAATTTCTGAGCTTCAAGTTCAAGAAGGCTTCTTCAAGCCTCTTCTGTTATAAAACATGGAAAACAAAATGTATATGTCATGTTATTTCATTGCCAGGAAATATTGTGAATAAGCCCAATACGCTTTGTCATTTTTTGTCATTATATCCAGAATAATTAATAGGAAGAGCATTGAGTGTTGCACAAAATTGTGCACGGTAGACTCGGTGTTCAATCCAAGGCACAAAAACATATGAAAACATGAACTCATTACCTTGATGCTTTCTCTTTTAAATCTAAGGAAACACTGCTGTAAATCAAGCAGACAACAACAGATGATCAAATTCGTTAGGGATATTAGATCCAATATGGATGCAGGCACAACTGTCTTAACCAACAAAATATTCTGGATGCTGCAACCTCGTCTCAGAGCATTTCTTATTATTCTGTATGTAAATCTGGGAAACTCCATTTAGTATTATGTTCATTTGTGGATTTCGAAATGATATGTTATGAATTACAAGTATTATTATCTTTTTACATTTTGGAAAAAACATTTTACCCCTTTTTGTCCCAAATTGGTAGTTAGTCTTGTCCCACCACTGCAACTCCCACACTGCTTCTTGACACACTGCTCGTTTAACCCAGAAGTCAGCCGCTAGAACGACTCCTTACAAGGAAGATGCTGGGCCAATTGTGCGCCGCCTCATGGGTCTCCCGGTAGCAGACCAAGAGTCGTCTGGTCGAAATTTTAAAACGTGTATTTTTCCATATATAGACACATCCTATTCGTTTTAATCAAATCAACAATATCAAATGTATATATTTACTGTATAAAACCCTACAGAAACCCACCCTAAAACCCCAAACAGCAAATAATGCCGATGTCGAAAACAGCGAGAGAGAGAGAGTCGAAAACAGCAAGAGAGAGAGTCGAAAACAGAGTACACCATGAAAAACTTTCGATATTTACCACTGCTCGACTAAAGAAATCTCGGTTGACCACAGCCTATCGACCAAACAATAGTGCTGGGCAGTGCTGGATAGTGCTGGGCAGTGCTGGATAGTGCTGGACAGTGGTGGGCAGTCATGGATAGTGTTACTATAATTTAAATATGCCAATGTGCTTTCAACAATTGAAAGCCCTTAATCTATTTTATGAGAATTTGTAAGATTTCTTCTTTGCATAAAATAGACGCAGACCAGTCTTTAAATAATAGGTAATATAATTTATTCTCGGAGCGCGCTACCACTTAAACACGTACAGCAGTTTATATACAGATCATGGTGTCATTTTACTGCTTTAACAGAATCACCTCCTCTCGACCGGGACAAAGTAAGGTAAAAAGTTAATTCTAACTTACTAACACACTCCCAGATAACTTTTGACCCCCTCAACATTATCGATCACCACTGAACTGACAGTTATAATTAAAAGAAAACCTAGGAATGCACTCACTGCCTTATCTAAAAAATCCAGAGTTAAGTTTCAGTTGGGTCAACCATAGGCTAACGACCTTATGTGTTTACACAGTCCACAACCCATTTGTTCCTGCCTAGTTGGAATGGTGTTCATTAACTTTTTATTACTCCTTGTCCTGTCACACAATTCCTCCTTAACCATAATAAATCCATAATCAATTCAACAATCCACCCTGAAAATGACTAAACAATTCATACTTTCATTAAACACTAAAAGGAAACTTCAATGATATCCTAGGAATAAGACAAACCAATACACGTATGTACATAATCAACTTCCATGACTGTTCTAACCTCCATCAGAATCTTAATTCTACTTATCAGGATTTTCTGTTAATCTTCATGAAAAAACAGTCTATACATTGAAACAAGAAAACATCTAAATTTCCTAAACATCAAATATGGTCTCCTCGCGAGTGAAAGGATCCGGATTCTTCTATTACGTCCAAGCCATGTATTTTGTATTCCACTGGTCAGAGCTTAGGATTGGTCCATATATTTCCATCTGAAGTGTCATCGATTTCTCCAGAGTCCTGGAAATGATAACTTTCATACACGCAATCAACCACGTCCGTACAAAACTAACACAGTCACACAGGTGAAAGTAGCCCATACCACAGTAATCATCATTTTTCCATCTTCCAAACACACTATCAACCCAATTATTCAGAGAAGTATCCACCCCTGAGTTAATTTCCAACTCGTGAACTAGGGTGTGTAAACCAGACAAGGCCTTGGTCACTGATCCATCCCAACTGTATATCCCGGAGTCAAATTACCTTCACTCCCACCCTCTTCAGCCAGCAAACATCCAAGACTATTCTATTCTGTCAAGTCATTCATTACATCTCCAATATAATTGGTGAAGCGCTGTGGATTTTCAATAGATATAATTGATCCAATCCACATTCTCATTGAGAGTGGACCACCAAAAAATACTTGACTCTAATCCTACCAGGATCTAATTTATAGCTTTTATCTCATCTGCCACCCTTGGAACCACAATGTTATTAATACTAACCCTATCATCAAAAAAGACCCAGTCGGAGTACTTCTTTTCTCCCGTTTAGTCAACATCATGTCATGGTGTTGAATGAGTGTAAAAGACATTCTCAAATGTACCAGTACACATACCTCTGTTCAATTAGCCAGTAATACTCGGCCATCATGTCATTCTCCCACGCAATCAACAGATGTGAGCCCTGGGCCTCCTTATCTTACTGAAATCCCTAGATCTCAACCAGCCTGCCAAATCACTCATTGATCGCATCAGAAGCAACATTATCTGTCCTATTGCAGTACTGATTTTACCTCACATATTTCTCAGGAGTACTATACTGAATCAAACACTAAACAGTCTCCCGTTGCCTCTGTGAAAGGAAGAAGCTCAGATTTCAGAGGAACATGTGGATATAAATAGTGCAAATCCATACAACTTATTATCTGGCTTTCCTGCTTCCATGAATAGCTTTACCATACAGGCTGTTCCCCTTAGGTGAATAATTCCATTTCTGAACTATCCACACCGGCTCTTGGCTCTGGACAACTCCACAGTCAGTATCTGCTTTGTCAGGGACTCTGCTTGTATTCTGCTGACTATAGAGCAATCAGCTGCTCTATCCCTGGAATGCACTAGGTTATCAACTGAAACCCTTACTTTCACTACACTCCATCTCCTTCCATGCTGGGTATGTAGATTTATGTAGCCTTCTCACTTGATGTGAGCTATAACTTGTTTCCATGAACTACACAGAGACTTGCATAGATGTCTTCCAATAGCTACTCTTAGTCCTGAAATGCCAAGGAGTCAGAGACATCACTTGGTCTACATAGAACTCCACTGAGACATCCCTCCCTATCCTACTCTCACTTCCTGTTTATCCAGATCAAGTGATCTCTTATGCTTGGTTAATACGAATTTCTCCTTGTTTAACTATGTCAATATTACCCTCTGGCCTTCTCGGGTTCATGGTGTGGCAATAAGATCTCCAACCATACAGCATAGGATGGACAGCTCACCTATAAAGCCCCACCATCTTCCAGAAAACACATCATTAGCAAGAGTCAGACACATTTTCACTTCTATGAACAAGAACAATGAGGAAAGGACAGGTAAGGTATTTTTCATTCAAGAGATGGCCCCCAGAATTCTGTTAATTCCAGTTCTCCTCTCGAACTCTGTTATTGTTCGACAGTGTCAAAGTGTCCTACCCTCCCGCAGTGTGATATGAATCCGGGTAGTTCTTTCTGCTAGCTGTCACCAGAAGTCCTTGGTATGGTCCCCCCAACAGGCCTCAGGGACTGGATTGAGTGACTTCACCTGTAATTCACCTGTAGTGCATACAATCTTGGACATACAGGTTTGGTTAACAAACAGTTTCTCATTTGTTCTATCTGATTATTAGCTAATAATTTTTTTTTATCAGTTAATTATCCCGTAGGTCACATCCTCTCCTATAACACAATTTACCCATCCCCCCTTTGTTACCTGGCTCTGCCCAGGTAACAACCTTGCCTACTCTTAAACAATGACTTAGGTAAGATTAGTAAATTATCCTTATGTCTGACTTCATCATGTAGGAGCCCCTTTAATTTTCCACATGTCCAATTCTCCCTTGGGCGTCCATTCATGTCAATCCTGTACCAATTCCCTGTCAAGTTTCTTATCTACATTTAAGAAGTATCTGTGCTACTTATATATTTTCTTAAATATATATATTTACCGATTTAAACCGTAACCCTTTTCTCTCATATCTCTCATATACCACTAAGCTTCTAACTGTTTGACTTTATCTAAAATCATTGATTTTAGAAAAAACATGTCTATGTGTGGCACTCTCTCAAGTCCTTACATTTCCTTAATCAATCTATCTTAATCCTAACAATAATCCTAAATCATCACAGATGTCCTATATTCCTGTTAAATGTAATACTATTTTTAAAAACTCCTAATAATCAAACAAATTCAAAACAAATGCTAATCATATCAAAATCCTTCCTACACTAACAAGCTCTTTCCTTCAGGGACCCTCAGTATTCTATCTGACAATAACATGAATTTAATATATGTTGCAAAGTGTGGAATACCTTATCTACAGTAATTTATCACCCCTAAGAACTGAAACTTTTTTCTATGTAATTCCCTGCCCTATTGGCTTAATATATCTCCTATCCAAACCTCAATGTATCTTATCTTCCCCTATTTATTCTCAATGATAAATAGGATTTGTTTTTTCTCTGTTATAATACCAAATCAATAATAGCCCATTCAAAAACTTCATAGCTAATATTGTAAATCAGAATCATGAAACACTTTCTCTTCAGTGATTCAAACAATAATTCTAAACCCCTAACCAAAACTCCATTATAATGAATTTACCTTAAAACTAGTAACTCAATATGACCACATTCATTATACAAATGACTCTCCCCTGAGGCTGATCAGACCTCAAACGATAGTCACGATAAAGTCAATAGGTCATTTCCACCCTTGTATAGTAATGTTCCATTCTACATTAGACATATTAAAGAACCCTTTATCCTTAAAATCAATCCATTCACTTGTCTAATTAAAACTCATAAAATAAAAACTCAAAGTTCCATATGTGAGCGTACCTTTTTAAAATACCTTTGCACTAAAACTAATAGTCCTAACAAATGTTTTATGTGTATATATTTGCAAACCTTAATGATTACTCAAAACTTCCAGGACTTTTTTCAATTTGGTCGTTTATGGCCTCATTCTCCCCGAGATTATAATCCCAGGAAACATCCAAAATTGAGACACCTAAACATCAATTTTCCCAGAAGAACACAACACTCCTAACGAGCATTCACTATGCTACTTCGATTCAGAAACTCAAAAGTGAACTATAAACTAAACCTAATGATAATTCCCCTTTAACTCAAATCATTAATCATAAGTTTTAAACAACGTCAATGTATATGTTTACTTAAATGAACATGCTACCCTTAGATACAATTAACCTGATAACATTATTATCAAATGTATTATTTTTTCCCTCTGCCGCAAATGTCGTACATTTCTCAGTGTTAAGAAATCCGTAATTTAATCACAGATATTTAATAAAAATGTAAACGTATTTTCCCCCTGGCTCCTTCAACTCACATATTTTAGATAACTTCCACCCGTCCTGGTATGAAGAATCCTACTTAAAACACACCAGAACAAAATGCTTAATTAAGTTAAATCAACTTCTAGAATAACCAATCATCAGTAACCAAATAAACAAACCACTTTTATCAGCAAAGAAAAACAAACTATACAGAAACTCACTAATGCACGCATTTTCCTTCTAAAAGACACGAACAATTTTATCTGTTACCCCAGTCACGACATCATTTCCGTGGTGACAAAAGTGCCTCGCGAGTGATGTCATCAACAAGCGCTCAACCTCGACTCAATTCGCAACGATTTTCAATGAATTGTTGGCTGTCTACAGCAACAGTATTTCGGGTTCGATGAACCAAACCTAATTTATCACATCTGTTGAATCCTGAATTAGAGTTTACAACATCAATCAACATTTCTCATCTCCCAATTTGCTAAATTTATAAGAACATTTCGATGGGCACAAATCTATCGTAATTGTTTCCCCGTTATTATTCAGAATTCATTTGATTTAAGTTACTGTCTCGTCTTTGATTTAGCATTTTAATTACGACTCTATTCCCAATATATTATTCCCAACAGATCATTTAGTGAACAGACATCGCTTCACCCTTATTTTGAGTTGAATGAATTAGTCTTTCAATTTGAACCAAACAAACTATTTAATAAGTTCAGTTTATATCTTATACCAATACTAGTGACTATAACTTTCTCTGCAAAACAATTAGTTGAATTACCACCAAGAACTCAGCTATATATATTTTTTAGTTAACGCCTCAGCTGGGAACCAAACCCTTGATTGCAGTTTGTAAGACTGCTACGCTCTCCACTATACCAGCAATGCTATGGAACTGACTGAGATTCTCCGCTAATAGACCCATTTTACAGTTATCTGTAGTTGTTACTCCGGCATCTGGACAACAGAAAATAGCCCTAATTTAAACGCTCAAACTTTACCCTCAGTTACGATTCTCATTAATCTCGCTCCCTTTGTATCTGACCCTTCTTTTTCTTTACCCGATTGCCGCCTCTGACCTTCAGTTAAATTACAATATTGGTGGTGACGTCTTTTGCAGGGAGTGTTACACTCCCGGGCGAAATGTCCAATTTCGTTACAATTAAAACATTTTCTCTTTTTCTTTTGACTCGCCTTATCCACTTTTCTCGACTTTATTCCTTTTTCTACCTCTATTATACCTCCCTCGGCTTCAGCAGGATTCACATATATGGGTGATAATCCCGCAGGTAGCTCCTGCAGCCGTATTCTCACCACCACTATTTCATCGACTAGATTACCTCTGTATTTTTGGCATATTCGAGAAGAACATATTTTGATACCCTCACCTACACCCAATTGGTTAACCATTGTTTCATCTGCGGGAGCGGAGAGCAGCCCATCTTTGCTCCTTTTAGGCTTAGTACTTTCTCTTTCTCCATTTTAGACCGAAATCAATGTTTCTCTTGTCTTTGTGTTCCATATAACGCTCGTCTCCCGTTAGTTCCGGCACCTCCTTTGATGAATTTATACCCATCTTTAATTCTTACCGTTACTAGTAGCTATGGTATTTAATCACTTACCTATGTGCGTGTTTTCTATGAATCTGCTATTTACCGTTACTTAGTTACTTTTGTTGCTTTTCTGTCTGACTATGTGTGTGACTCTTTAATGATAATCTGTATGTATTCTCCTTTCTGGAAACCTCATCTATAGTTGACTTTTGATTTGGACATTACATTTCACCCGTATACAATTATAAGCTCATTATAAACTATTGTTCCTTGGGACTTTCTACGTTAATATCTCATATCTTACTACTCTAGAATTGGCTTCCCTCTCCTCCCTGGATATTAATCTCTTTCCGTATTGAATGGGTTCAGTTATTATGTTCGCCTAGAATTGCCCTGCCTTCTCACCAAGCCTAATTTATCCTCACCTTTTTTAATATATCTATCTGCTACTTTTCATAGTCAGACTACTTCCCATATACAGATAGACTACTAGGTTAAAACTTTATTTAGGTATGTTTATTGAATTAATGGCTATCCTATTTGTACAGAATGACCATCCCATCTAACAATACTTACTATATCCCACCCTTAAAAAATATTTTGGTTTGCAAGGCCAAGATTGATTTAGTCCTAGTTTACTTTCGGTAGTGCACCTTACCACGAGTCATTTCAGACTCGTTTCCTTCCTTATTATCGATTTTGGTTACACACAAAGTAGAAACCCATTGTATTTGTTCAAAATATTCAAGCAACTATCATTGATTAAATCCAAACTCCTTTAGCACCTTCAATCAAAAATATCTTAAATAATTCCTCCCAAATTCGAGAATAAAGACTATTTACCTTCGTCCTGTAGACTGGGAAAAGCAATGCCGGTTCGATTCCATCACGTTCTCTGTCGACCTAAGATATATATATACCGGCCTGTTATTAAACCTCTGCTGGAGACCAGGACTTTAAAACGAGTCCAACCTCGTCCGTGCACGGATTTCGGCTTTTCCCTTCGGACGACAGAGAATGTGGAATTTGTGGAATCCGGCTCGAAGGACCAATTGTTACTATAATTTAAATATGCCAATGTGCTTTCGTCAATTGAAAGCCCTTAATCTATTTTATGAGAATTTGTAAAATTTCTTCTTTGCATAAAATAGACGCAGAACAGTCTTTAAATAATAGGTAATATAATTTATTCTCGGAGTGCGCTACCACTTAAACATGTACAGCAGTTTATATACAGATCATGGCGTCATTTTACTGCTTTAACAGAATCACCTCCTCTCGACCGGGACAAAGTAAGGTGAAAAGTTCATTCTAACTTACTAACACACTCCCAGATAAGTTTTGACCCCTCAACATTATCGATCACCACTGAACTGACAGTTATAATTAAAAGAAAACCTAGGAATGCGCTCACTGCCTTATCTAAAAACCACAGAGCTAAGTTTCAGTTGGGTCAACCATAGGCTAACGACCTTATGTGTTTACACAGTCCACAACCCATTTGTTCCTGCCTAGTTGGAATGGTGTTCATTAACTTTTTATTACTCCTTGTCCTGTCACACAATTCCTTCTTATGAACTCATTTTGTCTATTACTTATAAAACAGAGTATAAGTTTACTTAGATACAATTCTATTTAAAATGGGGATATTGTTTATTAATTTATCCATAATAAATCCATAATAAATTCAACAGATAGTGGTGGGTAGTCATGGATAGTGGTGGGCAGTCATGGATAGTGCTGGGCAGTGGTGGGCAGTCATGGATAGTGCTGGGCAGTGGTGGGCAGTCATGGATAGTGGTGAGCAGTGGTGGGCAGTCATGGATAGTGGTGAGCAGTGGTGGGCAGTCATGGATAGTGGTGGGCAGTCATGGATAGTGGTGGGCAGTGGTGGGCAGTCATGGATAGTGGTGGGCAGTGGTGGGCAGTCATGGATAGTGGTGGGCAGTCATGGATAGTGGTGGGCAGTGGTGGGAAGTCGTGGATAGTGGTGGGCAGTGGTGGATAGCGGTGGGCAGTCGTCGATGGCGGTGGGCAGTCGTGGATAGAGGTGGGCAGTCGTGGATAGCGGTGGGCATTCGTGGATAGCGGTGGGCATTCGTGTATAGCGGTGGGCAGTCGTGGAATAGCGGTGGGCAGTCGTGGAATAGTGGTGGACAGTCGTGGAATAGCGGTGGGCAGTCGTGGAATAGCGGTGGGCAGTCGTGGAATAGCGGTGGGCAGTCGTGGAATAGCGGTGGGCAGTTGTGGAATAGCGGTGGGCAGTCGTGGATAGTGGTGGGCAGTCGTGGATAGTGGTGGGCAGTCGTGGAATAGCGGTGGGCAGTGATGGATAGTGGTGGATAGAGGTTGGCATTGGTGGATAGTGGTGGGCATTGGTGGATAGTGGTGGGCATTGGTGGATAGCGCTGGGCAGTCGTGGAATAGCGGTGGACAGTGGTGGGCAGTGGTGGATAGTGGTGGATAGTGGTGGGCATTGATGGATAGTGGTGGGCATTGGTGGATAGCGGTGGGCAGTCATGGAATAGCGGTGGGCAGTCGTGGATAGTGGTGGCCAGTCGTGGATAGTGGTGGGCAGTCGTGGAATAGAGGTGTGCAGTGGTGGATAGTGGTGGGCAGTGATGGATAGTGGTGGATAGTGGTGGGCATTGGTGGATAGTGGTGGGCAGTGGTGGGCAGTCATGGATAGTGGTGGGCAGTCATGGATAGTGCTGGGCAGTGGTGGGCAGTCGTGGATAGTGGTGGGCAGTGGTGGATAGTGCTGGGAAGTCGTGGATAGTGGTGGGTAGTCGTGGATAGTGGTGGGCAGTGGTGGGCAGTGGTGGATAGTGGTGGGAAGTCGTGGATAGTGGTGGGCAGTGGTGGATAGTGCTGGGAAGTCGTGGATAGTGGTGGGTAGTCGTGGATAGTGGTGGGCAGTGGTGGGCAGTGGTGGATAGTGGTGGGAAGTCGTGGATAGTGGTGGGTAGTCGTGGATAGTGGTGGGCAGTGGTGGATAGTGCTGGGAAGTCGTGGATAGTGGTGGGTAGTCGTGGATAGTGGTGGGCAGTGGTGGATAGTGGTGGGAAGTCGTGGATAGTGATGGGTAGTCGTGGATAGTAGTGGGTAGTCGTGGATAGTGGTGGGCAGTGGTGGATAGTGGTGGGAGGCCGTGGATAGTGGTGGGTAGTCGTGGATAGTGGTGGGCAGTGGTGGATAGTGGTGGGAAGTTGTGGATAGTGGTGGGTAGTCGTGGATAGTAGTGGGTAGTCGTGGATAGTGGTGGGCAGTGGTGGATAGTGGTGGGAGGCCGTGGATAGTGGTGGGTAGTCGTGGATAGTGGTGGGCAGTGGTGGGAAGTTGTGGATAGTGGTGGGTAGTCGTGGATAGTGGTGGGAAGTCGTGGATAGTGGTGGGAAGTCGTGGATAGTGGTGGGCAGTCGTGGATGGTGGTGGGCAGTCGTGGATGGTGGTGGGCAGTGGTGGGAAGTCGTGGATAGTGGTGGGCAGTGGTGGATAGCGCTGGGCAGTCGTGCATAATGGTGGGAAGTCGTGGATAGTGGTGGGCAGTGGTGGGAAGTCGTGGATAGTGGTGGGCGGTGGTGGGCGGTGGTGGGCAGTGGTGGGAAGTCGTGGATAGTGGTGGGCAATGTTGGATAGCGGTGGGCAGTCGTCGATGGCGGTGGGCAGTCGTGGATAGAGGTGGGCAGTCGTGGATAGCGGTGGGCATTCGTGGATAGCGGTGGGCATTCGTGTATAGCGGTGGGCAGTCGTGGAATAGCGGTGGGCAGTCGTGGAATAGTGGTGGGCAGTCGTGGAATAGCGGTGGGCAGTCGTGGAATAGCGGTGGGCAGTCGTGGAATAGCGGTGGGCAGTCGTGGAATAGCGGTGGGCAGTTGTGGAATAGCGGTGGGCAGTCGTGGATAGTGGTGGGCAGTCGTGGATAGTGGTGGGCAGTCGTGGAATAGCGGTGGGCAGTGATGGATAGTGGTGGATAGAGGTTGGCATTGGTGGATAGTGGTGGGCATTGGTGGATAGTGGTGGGCATTGGTGGATAGCGCTGGGCAGTCGTGGAATAGCGGTGGACAGTGGTGGGCAGTGGTGGATAGTGGTGGGCATTGATGGATAGTGGTGGGCATTGGTGGATAGCGGTGGGCAGTCGTGGAATAGCGGTGGGCAGTCGTGGATAGTGGTGGCCAGTCGTGGATAGTGGTGGGCAGTCGTGGAATAGAGGTGTGCAGTGGTGGATAGTGGTGGGCATTGGTGGATAGTGGTGGGCATTGGTGGATAGCGCTGGGCAGTGGTGGATAGCGCTGGGCAGTGGTGGATAGTGGTGGGCAGTGGTGGATAGTGGTGGGCAGTGGCAGACAGCGCTGGATAGTGGCAGACAGTGCTGGATAGTGGCAGACAGTGCTGGATAGTGCTGGGCAGTTGTTGATAGTGCTGGGCAGTCGTGGATAGTGCTGTATAGTGGTGGATGGTGGTGGGCAGTGGTGGATAGTACTGGACATTGCAGGCTGAGGGGACTGGAAGGGAAGTGTCTTCTGAGGACAGGTGGGTCACAGACAGGGAAACGGCTAGACGAGCTGTATGCTATGCTAATGCCAGATGGAGGGTTGTGTGTGTGTGTGTGTGTGTGCTTGTGTATGTGTATGTGTATGTGTGCATTCAGAAGTAGGACAGCAGGTTATCTCTGGGGACTGGTGCTCTACCTTTCCAGTCTTCCTCTTCTCCTCCACTCTTTTCCTCCACTCCTCCCCTGCCCTAATCATTCACACCTCCTCTGCACAGCTCACCGCAGCCCCGTGTTTTATTTTTAACCTGCGGACATACTGCAATGCTACCGCGCAGTCTCTGTCTCTCTCACTCTTTTACGCCACTCACTAGTCACTACACTTAACAGCAACTGAACTTGCTCTCTCTTCTCCTTTCCTGTCATCTTTGGCTTTACCTGTTTATCAGCGGTGGTCTCTGACTTCTTCCTGTTCTATCCCTCTTCCTCTCCTCTCACAGCCAGTCGGAAACCAAGAGGGAGGGCTCGCCACTGAAGCAGCTTAGCAAGTCCCCCCTCTGCAGTCCGGCTCACTGGTGCTACCAGAGACAGTCTGAGCCCAAACAACAGGACAACAACTTAGGCTCTGTCCCAGGAACGCCACAGGATGCTCACAAACCAGCGGCTATCGGGGTGCTAGCCCAGATGGACAGAGACAGGGACAGGAAGAGTGGATACCCCCTGAGGACAGACACTGCCCTGGTGAATGGGGACATGGGGGACAGGAGCACAGAGCAGAGTGGGGATAACTCCCCTACAAACACAGAGACAGAGACCCATCCCGAGACAGAGACCCATTCCGAGACAGAGACCCATTCCGAGACAGAGACCCATACCGAGACAGAGACCCATACCGAGACAGAGACCCATCCCGAGACAGAGACCCATCCCGAGACAGAGACCCATACCGAGACAGAGACCCTTCCCGAGACAGAGACCCATCCCGAGACAGAGACCCATCCCGAGACAGAGACCCATCCCGAGACAGAGACCCATCCCGAGACAGAGACCCTTCCCGCGACAGAGACCCTTCCCGCGACAGAGACCCATACCGAGACAGAGACCCATCCCGAGACAGAGACCCATCCCGAGACAGAGACCCATCCCGAGACAGAGACCCATTCCGCGACAGAGACCCATACCGAGACAGAGACCCATACCGAGACAGAGACCCATACCGAGACAGAGACCCATACCGAGACAGAGACCCATCCCGAGACAGAGACCCATCCCGCGACAGAGACCCATCCCGAGACAGAGACCCATCCCGAGACAGAGACCCATCCCGAGACAGAGACCCATACCGGGGAGGACAGTGAACCTACAGGAGACCCCCAACCGGAACAAAGAAAGGAGGAGGCCATTGTAGAGCAGAAGGTACCGGTAAGTGTCTGTGGGGAGGGGGGGGAGGTTGTTACTATGAAGCTGTTACACTGAGTGGACAGAGTTCATGTCAGTACAGTGTTGGTGTTTCTGCATGTGTTTTCCCTAGCACATTTATGTATATCCCCATGTCAGATGTTTCAGGATCTTTGCCCATTAGAGCTATGTGCTGTCTCATTTAACTGACTTCACAGTCTACTGTAACATCACAGCCTCTTTACTACAGTACACACGAGGGTTCTGCGGCTGTCTGCATAGGAGGGCAGGGTGGAAAGGGTTCTAAATGGAAGCAAAAGGGGTTCTTCAAAGGGTTCACCTATGGGGACAGACGAAGAACGCCTTTTGGTTCTAGATAGCACCTTTTTTTTCTAAGAGTGTAGCCTTTGTCTCTGCAGTGTGTCTGGTTCTTACTGACTGAGTCTGCTACTGCTGGGTGTTATTTTCAGGACTGAACTGAACCTCCCTGTGGGAGGCCTTGCTGCTGCCCGGCTGAACGCCGCGTGATTATAAATATCTGTCTCTCAGATTAGTATGTTCACTCAGCAGTGAGTGGTAGTGTATGAGACGTGGGCTTTAGCTAGAGTTAAAGTGGATCCTATGCTTCATGGCTTATCAGTCTATACTGTATCTCTGTTGGGTACTTGACATACTAAGCTAGCAGAGAGAGAATAGGACCATGGGTGGTAGAAATGTTGTGTCTTTTTGATAAAAACAGTACAGAACATACAGTAGAGCTGGGGGTGTGTTTTGTCAGTTTTAGCAGGACAGTGTACCTTCAGTAGACCACTATACCTATAACATATACACACATGACCGTAAGTCACTTTGGATAAAAGCGTCAGCTAAATGGCATTTATTATTATTATTAGCAAGCTGAGACAGAGAACCCTTGCAAGTGGTTTCTCAATGTGTGAAACATTCAGCTTGCTTGGATATTCTTCCAGTAAACACACTCAGTTATACTTGACTAGTAACCAAATTACAGTCAGTCTATTCGTGTGGATTTTGGGTGGAGAGTTCAAGGAAGCACTGCTTTGAGGTAGAATGATTTGTAATACTCTGGGCATCAAATACAGTAAAGGGTTTGAATGTTAATGAACTACTTTGTATATTGTGATAGGGAAGAATAAGAAGAATAATACATAATAATACATTCAAGGTCATAAATATGAGAATAAATAGTTGCACAGAGCAAGACAACATTCCTCTCGAACAATACATGTGGGATACAAACAAAGAATCCATCTATATCAATGAAGAGAGGAAGTGAGCATTCGTTCTCTGTTCAGCCCTAACAATCAGAATCCTGCAGAATCTTGATAACAATTATTTTATTTTTTTATAAAAAAATACAAATGTTTACCCCTTTTCCTCCCCAATTTCGTGATATTCAATTGGTAGTTATAGTCTTGCCCATTGATGCAACTCCCGGAAGGACTAGGGAGAGGCGAAGGTCGAGAGCCATGCGTCTAACGAAACACGACCCTGCCAAGCCACGCTGTTTCTTGACACACTGCTCGCTTAACCCGGAAGCCAGCCGCACCAATGTGTCGGAGGAAACACCGTACAACTGGGGACCGTGTCAGCGTGCATGTGCCTGGCCCGCCACAGGAGTTGCTAGAGCACGATTGGACAAGGACAACCCGGCTGGCCAAACCCTCCCCTAACCAGGACGACGCTGGGCCAATTGTGCATTGCCTCATGGATCTCCAGGGCGCGGCCGGCTGTGACACAGCCCAGGATCGAACCCGGATCTGTAGTAACGCCTCAAGCACTGCACCACTCGGGAGGTCCAGAATCTTGATTTCTTAAGTATGTGGGAGACACTCGTTGGTCGTTGTTTGACATACTGTTCTGTTACAGTAACACAGTGACAGGTTCCCCTGCACACAAAGCACTCTGACACTGTGAACAGAAGTTCTCTCTTCCAGCCTTTCATTTGCTGTTTTGAGGAGAACACCCACACCACAGTCACACACACCCCGCAATAGCCCAATACACACAAGAACACATACTATAGTATGCCCAAGCAGCACTCCTATTTAAAAAGAACATAAAATATAGATTGAACTGAAACTCTTTGTTGTCTTAATATTAACATTGCTGTGTTGAAGCACAAGTTTTTTTTTAAATGATGCTGTTGTAGATCTCTCTGAGGAAGTGTGTTTGTGTCTGCTATAACAAAACGGGATCCTAGCGCAGCATGCGAACAATGTGGGAGTGAGCATGACCTTCAGGCTCAGAGTTCAACGGCTCCTTTAGTCCCAATTGTCTAACCTGACTTGAACACAACATATATTATTTGTCAAGGGGCCCTTTTCACCCCCTCTAGCTATAAGAAAATGGCCATGTCTATGAACTGTACATGCAGTATGCATCTTCCCAACTTGGCCCACAGCCAACTGACATACTTCTCTCTTCTGTGTTTCAGGAGACCAACGAACAGAAGCTGCACAAGATTGCCAATGAGCTCCTGAAGACGGAGAGAGCCTACGTCACACGGCTCAACCTGCTGGACCAGGTGAGTGTGTCCCACTGTCCGTCCAGGGTTCTGTCATTTCAGTGTCCTGTTCAGTAGGTAGAAAACGTTTTGATACTGTGAGAAACAGGGAGGTTTTACCTGAACTTATCACACCAACATTCTGTTGTTGGACACGCTGTGTCCTACTGAACACTGACCCGGGTCTACCTCAGCATGAAAAGAAGGCAGTGTTCATTATTATGATCAATTCAATGTGTTTAACTCACCTGGCCATGTTGTGCCTCCATGCAGGTGTTCTGTGCCAAGCTGATGGGGGAGGCTCTGAAGGGCACGTTCCCTGTGGACGTGGTGAAGAACATCTTCTCCAACATCTCCTCCATCAACACCTTCCACAGCCAGTTCCTGCTGCCTGACCTGGAGAAACGCATGGGAGAATGGTAAGCTCCTCATGACTGACTGGCCACACAGTTATAGACTCTGAACACAGACCCATTCAAGTGCATGCGCTCACAGATTTCACCCCTGAGAATGCATGAAAATACGATCAAAAATAATATTACTAAGATGAGTAACAATTCAGCCTCTGTGACTCATTCAGATTCACTCAGACACAGATGTAATAAAGGGAAGTTGTGGTTTTGAAATGGTCTGTCCATTGAAAAATCATGGTTGAGTCATCCTCCACTTGGAGTTTCAGGGTTAAGGGATGGTTACCTTGAGGTCCCTATCTAACGGTCACCCCTCCCTACAGGGAGTCCACCCCTCGCTTGGGGGACATCCTGCAGAAGCTCACGCCCTTCCTGAAGATGTACGCAGAGTACGTGAAGAACTTTGACAAGGCCATGGAGCTGCTGAAACAGTGGACGGACCGCTCGCCACAGTTCAAAGCCATCATCCAGGACATACAGGTACGAGTGTAGATTCTAAACACAAGGCCTGATTCAAAAGTGCACAGGTCTGCTGTTGTGGATTAACCATATATAGGAATTATATAACTCCATAGCAATTCTAGGAATTATATGATCTGAGTTTGGGACTACAGCGCTGCGATAATTTACCTGTGTATATACAGATTTCTGCTGCAAGGGGTCTCATTTGGTTTGCAAGGAGAAAAATCTATTGATATCTCACTATTGATTTGTACTATGAATAGTCATCATGGACTGGAACAATTGGATAAATTATGGTTGTGTCAACTGGTCCTGTTGAATGGATATTCATCTAACAATTTGTGTGGTTTTACTTTTAAGCCTTGAACCTTGAAGTGACAGTGGACTGTTTTATTTTGTGTGTTTCAGAGTCAGGAGGCATGTGGTTGTTTGACGTTGCAGCACCACATGTTGGAGCCGGTACAGAGAGTTCCCCGTTACGAGATGCTGCTCAAAGACTACCTGAAGAAACTGCCTCAGGACGACCCCGACCACCGAGACGCAGAGAGTGAGTACACTGGAGTGCTTTTACTAGTCATAATCTGAACACTATAGAGCAGGAGTACATAGAATTTGACAATACTTTCTTGTGATTATAATCATGTAATTACTTCACACACATAAAAAAAAGTGAAACCTCCAGTGCCAAGTAGAAACATTTGCCTTACATTGAAAACACACAAAACTGTTTATAGTTATAGAACATTTTTATTACACCATTAATTTCAATTTCACAAGGTCAAAGTTCATCATTCCTTCTTTCCATGTTCCTCAGAGTCATTGAACATCATCGCCATGGCAGCCACACACTCCAACAGTGCCATACGAAAATCTGTGAGTATCTGCAGCACACCACTCTTAAAATCTTAAATAAAATCTGGACCTGTATTCAAAAAGTTTCTCAGAGTAGAAGTGCTAATGTAGGATCAATTATGCCTCTATGATTTTTACGAATAAGACAATATGGACAAGGGGGACCTGATCCTAGATCAGCATTTCTACTCATTTGCTTTTTGGCTAGTGCTTGAACCCAACCAAGATGTTTGAATACAACTAAAACCCCTTCCCTGCTCAGGAGAATCTGAAGAAGCTGCTGGAGATCTATGAGATGTTAGGGGAGGAAGAGGATATCGTCAACGCCTCCAATGAGTTCATCAAGGAGGGACACATCCTGAAGCTGGCTGCCAGAAACACCTCGGCTATGGAGAGATACCTCTTCCTGGTGAGAAATCCACACACACATTTCACTTTCTCTGTACTCAACCAAGTCTGGAGCAATATATTAGCAAAACAAGCATTAATCATGGGTCTTTCTTTGTTCCCCGTCAGTTCAACAACATGCTGTTGTACTGCGTGCCCAAGTTCAGCCTGGGAGGGCCCAAGTACACAGTACGCACCCGCATCGGCATCGAGGGCATGAAGGTTCTAGGGACCACCAACGAGGACTACCCCCACACCTTCCAGGTGTCTGGCAAGGAGAGGACCCTGGAGCTGCAGGCCAGGTAAGCTGTTATATCCACCCTTAATACACCCTATAGAGCCATACATCCAGGTAACTGCCAAAATAAAGGAAACATCAATATAACAAGCGTCTTAATAGGGCGTTGAGCCACCACAAGCCACCAGAACAGCTTCACGGCACCTTGGTATAGATTTTACAAGTGTCTGGAACTCTATTGGAGGGATGCAACACAATTTTTCCACAATAAATTCTATAATTGGTGATTTGTTGATGGAAAATGCTGTTTCAGGCGCCACTCCAGAATCTCCCATAAGTGTTCAATTGTGTTGAGATCTGGTGACTGAGACACACACAGTATTTTGAAACCCCTCTTTCAAAGTCACTGATCTCTTCTTCTGGCCATGGTCGGCGACTGGGTGTTAATCAAGCATGTTCATTGCTTAATTAACTCAGGGACCACACCTGTGTGGAACCACATGCTTTTAATATACTTTGTATCCCTCATTTACTCAAGTGTTATTTTGGTAGTTAGCTGTAGATAACAGCCCTAGGTTTACTCCACCCTATAGCCCAATGTATAAAAAAAATAAAAATTGTTGCCATGATTCTCAAAAGAACGGTTAACTGTATACTACAGTCCCACACTCTATTGCTAACTATTTCCACCTTGCACAGCCAGAACAGGACGGCCACCCCTCAGAGCCTGGTTCCTGCCTTGTTAGGGAGTTTTTCCTGCATTGCTTGCTCTCTGGGGTTTTAGGCTGGATTTCTGTATAAGCATTTTGTAACAACTGCTGTTGTAAAAAGGGCTTTCTAAGTATATTTGATTGATTTGATTGACTATGGATAACCAACCAAATTCTTATGATAATTTGACCACATCCTTCTACTAATCCTATGGGGGTTTAGTGTATGATAAGTACACTGCTACAGCTCATCATAGTCCCGTGTGACTCAGTTGGTAGAGCATGGTGCTTGTGGGTTCGATTCCTATGGGGGACCAGTACAAAAAAAGTATGAAAATGAATGCACCCACTGCTGTAATTTGCTCTGGATAAGAGCATCTGCTAAATGACGTAAATGTAAATGATAAACAGTAGTGTAACATTCCATACAGATATAGGATCTTCATTTGCACCGCAGGAACTGCAGATGAGCTTTGTGATGTACATACATTTCCTGAAAATCCACACGGTTATATTAGTGTTACACTTTTCATGTAGCCTACTTTTGGCCAGCTAATAGCCTAACCATGTTTTTCATTTTTCAGCTCTGAACAAGACAAGGACAATTGGATAAAGGTACATAATCACGTTCTTATTGATTTACACTTATTTCCTGTATGTTCAGCAGATTTGGGTGTGTATTGCTGACCATGTTTCTGTCTGTATATGTGTTCTGTCTGTGTTTGTGTTACTGTATGTGTTTCTGTCTATGTGTTTCTGTCTGTGTATGTGTTTCTGTCTGTGTTTGTGTTACTGTCTGTGTTTGTGTTACTGTCTGTGTTTGTGTTACTGTATGTTTCTGTCTATGTGTTTCTGTCTGTGTTTGTGTTACTGTCTGTCTGTGTTTGTGTTACTGTCTGTCTGTGTTTGTGTTACTGTATATGTGTATGTGTGGCCTACAGGCTTTTCAGAAGACCATTGAGATCTTCCATCAGAAGAATGAGACGTTCAAGTCAGCCTCCAAAGACGTGTTGGTTAGTGTCATCACAGTGAACATGACCCCTGACTCTTCTTGTGCACTGTATGTGTCAAAGACCCTCCTGTGTCTGAGCTACGTGCGTCGGTGTGTATTGTTCTCTAGACGGCAGAGCTGGGGAAACGTGCCCCTCGCTGGATACGGGACAATGAGGTGACAATGTGTATGAAGTGTAAAGAGTCCTTCAATGCTCTGACACGACGGAGACACCATTGTCGAGCCTGTGGCTATGTGAGTGAAACGTCTGCTCGACACCATGTTCTCCCTCCCTCTAACCCAGCACCCATTATAACATGTTAATACTATTTGTGATGCTCAACCCATTTGACTGTTGGCTGTTTGGATAGTTTACACTGTGTTGTTCGTTCAGTGTTAGACTGATGTCTTCTGTTCCTGTATCAGGTTGTGTGTTGGAAGTGCTCAGACAACAAGGTGGCCCTGGAGTACGACAGCAACAAGATCAACAAGGTCTGTAAGGACTGCTACTCCATCCTGACTGGAGAGGAGAAGGCCGAGGGCAAGAAGAAGGGTATTCTGGAGGTGAGGGACACACACACACACACACACCTGCATCGGCATGTCTTCTGTGTCTAAACAGCACTCCTCTGTCCCCAGATCGAGGCGGCCCAGTTCTCCGGCAGCAGCATCATGTGTGGCTTCCTGCAGTACTGTGAGAAGAACAAGCCCTGGGGGAAGGTGTGGTGCCTCATCCCAGAGAAGGAGGCATTAGTTCTCTACCTCTATGGAGCGCCACAGGTCAGTCAAGCACCATGTGGACGGCTCATAATAGTGGCTGGAACGGCATAACACCATGTTGTTTGATGTATTGGATACCATGCCACTCATTACGCTCCAGCCATTACCACGAGCCCATCCTCCCCAATTAAGGTGCCACCAACCTCCTGTGATGTGGACATTCTCTATAACCACATTTGTTATGAATGGGGACAAGATTTCCTTCACCCTGTGACCTGATTAGCTGAAAAGGAGAAACTCCTCTCCCGAGTTCCGATATAAATTCTCTCTACCTTTGCATCTCCCCCTCCTCTCAGGATGTGAAGGCCCAGTCCACTATCCCTCTGCTGGGTTACTCTGTGGAAGACAGCCCCCGGCCTGCTGACCTTCCAGCCAGCTTCCGTTTGTCACAGTCCAAATCAGTCCACAGCTTCGCGGCCGAGAGCGACGAGCTGAAACAGCGCTGGCTCAAGGTGATCCGGGTGGCCGTGACTGGGGAGGTGCCCGAGTGCCCCCCTCCCAACGATGCCATGGGCACCATGGCCATAGATGGCGCCCAGGAGACGAGCTCAGACAGCTGAAGATTGCCAGAGACCTATGTGCATTTATGCACACACCACTCCCATGCTACCCTCATGGACACACACAGTGTGGTAACTCAGTGCTAGATAAGCTGCCTTCCCTTGCCAATCCACACCTCTCTTCCTTCCCTGAGTGGATTCTACCAATCATAAGCGAGGGCATGATTGGATCTCACAGCTCCACCAATAGAGCTGTGCATTCCAATCATCATTAGAGTGGAGCAATGAGGGGGACCTCAGGACGGTCTCTGCTTCACTCAGACAGACAGGCACTATTCAGGACAACCTGCCTGGGGCATCTTGTACACTGAGGACACTAAGGTCCTTAGGCTTTACTGGGGATGCCTGCAGGCCCAACAGATATCCTCCAGCTTCATAGACATGAGTCTAATGATGTGAATCAAGAGACTGGCTGTCTGGTCCAGGGTTGGGGTCAATTCCAGAAGTACACTGAAATTCCAATTGGGAATATTTGGAAGTGGACGAACCCTGGTCGGTACATTGCATCAGCCCATGTACATATGTGTTACGCAGTTTTCCCTGACAGGGACAAATGCATTTTTATGTACAGAGAAGCAATGCTCTCCATATGTTTTGATATCTGAGATGTTGATCCTGTACAATGTGTACATCGAAGTATTTGCAGTGTTTATGCTTTTTTTTTTTACTTCGAGACATGGGTGAACAGTGTTTCAAACTAAAAAGGGTCCTTGGACAGTATCACTAGGAAAGTATCAGTCCTCACTAGGAAAGTATCACTTCTCCAATCATGTAGTTTCACATCACAGTAGCCAGGAGCCATGTTCTACTGGCAAGAATAGAATGAGTTCCTCTAGAGCCTGGGTCAATGTCCCAGAAAGACTTCGGCAATCGAGAGGATCACTCTACACTTTAATTGCTGTAAGTAACCCCATAAGCAAACAGGAAATGATGCAGAAGTACTCACCCATCCAGAACAGGCTTCAAACCAAACAGGCTGAGGGATTGCCTCTCCAGCCAGGCTAGGCATTCGGGGTACTCTGCTGCACTCATTCTAAGCTGGATCAACCTTCCTCGCCTTGGAATCCAAGAGAGTCACAAAGTAACCTCTTAAGCAACCACATCACGGTCACAATAATGTGTTGAAAAGTGTACTACTGCTGTGAACATTAGAGGGGCCTTTCTACTCTAATGCTGTATAGTATGAATGAAGACAGACATACCCACACCCATAGGGCAGTATTGAGGATGAGAATTAATGGTTGTACAGCTGTAGTTACCTAGCCCCACAGCCCTTTTGTAGACATGTATATATCGGAATATAGAATATACATACAAAGCATTTATATATGGTGGGGTTTTCTATGTAACTGACCCAAAGGGATGACAGACTACCACTGACCCAGATCCTGTCTTCTACATAGGGACATCACCCCTCGAAGTGGCACAGAGGTAAACATTATGACCAGGTGGGGAAAGAAATGTAAATGTTTTAAATACTGTACCTAATTTTATTTAAAAAGTAATTTATGAAATATGCACATGATGATTTAAAATAATTAGCACAAAAGTAATATCCCTCAAATTTCCATGTGTTCTGTCCGACACAGCCAAGCCAAGTAGACTAACAGATTCACTAAGGCTTTTTGTCTTGTCCCTCAATGCAAACCAGAGATAGCTGTCCCTCAATCTCTAGTAAGGTGTCACTCACTCCATCCTGTGAATAGAATGGAAGCGGGTAATGTGCCTATAACCTCTGTTCATAGGTTCTACTGTTCCAATCCTCTATTCATGGTCTGAGTGTGACATGGCCTCACTGCACCTCTCCAATCGCAGTTCTGATACAGACAATGCAGAAGAGCACAACAATCCTGTCTTATGAGATCTGAACGTAAAACCAGGTTTTGGACGTTTGTCCACACTCCCGATCCCCCTCCCCAAGGTTTGAGAATCTACGCACTTTACGGTCTTAATATAAAGTGTACCTTGTAAGAAAATAAAGTAAGTTGAAGTATTATGAAAGTGTGTCACTGGTTGCTTTGTGAACCAATTCTACTTTCACTACTGGGCATGTTGACCTTTGCAGAAAGTGCAGAGGCCTGTTTTGATTACCTTTCCTGCTTCCTCTGATCATAAGTCACTCAAATGAGTCCTGTTACAAAAGATGAGACAAACCCTTTGACCTCAAAGCCAATACCACTTTTTATATCGTTCCCCTCTAATGATGGACTGATTTACACCAGGTGGGTGCAATTAAGTATCAGGGAGAACAAAAAAAAAAAACAGGCTCCAGACCACGAAGAGTTGAATAGCCCTGCAATAAAATCAATAAATCATTACATTATAGAAAAAAATCCATTATACCAAAAGGTGTGTTTTGTGAAGAAAATAAAAAAATATTGGGCAAACTACATCAGTTAGACTAACATTGCACAGCGCCCGTCTTAGGAGAGACGGAGGACAGTAGAGGCCAGTAGAATAGACTGAAGTGAATAGGGGAAGTCGAGTCTGGTTTAAATAGAATTCTCAAGATCAGGTGTGTCTGGTTCTGGAATGTCCATATCCTTGGCCTGGTGTACTCTTTAGGTGAACATTGTTCCACAGGTTTTAGGTCTTGTTCGTTGTATTGGTCGTTGACTGTTTCAGCTCTTGGGCTGGTGGAGCAGGCCTTGTATCCTGCGTACCAGGGCCTGGATGAAGGTGGAATGGGAGCGGACCTGGCTGTTCAGTCCCTCCACCTCCTGCAGCTTCCTCTGTAGAGCCTGCCCCCATGTCACTCTGCAGCTTCCTCTGTAGAGCCTGCCCCCATGTCACTCTGCAGCTTCCTCTGTAGAGCCTCCCCAAAGCCGGCCCCCCATGTCACTCTGCAGCTGGAGACACAGGGGAGAGAGGAGTCAGTCTTACTGAAAACGAACTCACACATATACAACAATTAAACGGTTTGCCACTGAAGCTAACACAAATCCTACCCTTGTAAACTAATTTGTGCAGATTTTCAAAGAACTGTCTTTCTCCCCACTGTTAGTGTAATCTAGTCTCTTACCTGCTCTTGCTGGCTGACTGGCCAGACCCAGGGCATGTCCAAATGAGTCTGGGGAATTTGAGAAACACCACTAACATCACATTTATCACACATATCTGGAGTTGGACGATGCCCACTGAAACAGGGTCAGATTTTTCATTCCCCTCATGATCAAGGTTAGGCTAGAAAGTACAAAGGCAGGTCTCAATCACATCTGAGGTATGGTTAGGTCAAGGTATTTCTCATTCTCACATGAACTAGCTACAGCTCAGGGCATGTCATTAATCATACATACCCAACAGCACATCATCATCCTACAAAATCCCTAAAATCAAAACCACCCTGAGATGAACCCTAAACCTAACCCCTGCACAGAAGTCTGGTGTGACTTCATCTGGTTTATTTTAATATGGTAGGATGCAGGAGCAGAAGGCCAGCAGCTTGGCCCTGTTGTTGATAAGCTAAACCAGGAGGCTCCTCTGGATTCTCTACTCCAGTACCAGACACAGACACAGCTACACACCAAACAGAGAGACAGGGATAGAGGAGGGTTAGGGCTGAGGCACTATCACCTTGTCAATAGGTTGAATGTGTGTTTCCTCTTTGAGCTCCTCAGGGGGTAGCTGCTCCAGGCACTGCAGCTTTCCCAGAGCTTGTCTGGCTCTGGTGGAAGAAGTATGCAGCGATGTTCTTCAGTAGGAACAGCAACCTGGCCCAGGCTGGGCACACGAGAGTACGGGCCAGAGGGCAGGGACAGGTCTTGAGTCAGGGCAGGAGAGGGGCTCTTAGCTTTTGCAACTGCTAATACAGAGGCTCTGTAGCCCTCAAACTCAACTCCAGTTCCACTGCATTTTTTAATTATTCCCCTCTAAAAATGTATTATGATGATTTAGACCTGGAACCCTAGGTGTGTGCAATTAATGATCAGGTAGAAGAGAAAACCAGCAGGCTCCTGACCTCGAAGGGTCAGAATTGAGTACCCCTGCTCTATTGTCACAGAATGCATATGATTCATACCAGGATTATTACAGACAGAACGCATTATGATTCACAAATATGTGAAGACTGAAGAACTAGACATAACCTTTGGAGACGGTGTCAAAGTGCAGGAATCAGCTGACAGATTTGGACTCCTCCTCCATGCCCGTCTCCTCATCAGCTAATCAAAGAAACAGACTAACTGTAAAGGATTTTGCTTTTTGCACATTTCCTCATATCCCATTTACATCAGCGAATGACAATACATCCAATGCATCCAACTTTCATAGTGTGTGGGTGCATAGTGAGTGAGTGAGTCAGTGAGTAGTAGGTCTTATCTGCGTGCCGAGTGTGAGGCTAGTCGTCCAGCAGAAGGTTGAGGAGGCGCTGGGTGTGTGAGTGCTGGCGGTTGAGTGATGTCACTGAGCTCGATGGCCGTTGTCTTCATAAGCCAGGATATCTGGGACAGGGTGGAGATCTCATCACATGAGAGCGTAGGGGGAGAGACACGGTTTAGAGAGAAGATTGACACCCAGAGTAGTTTCCTTTCTCTCTGGCAGCTCTGTTAAAAAAGACAACTGGGTTTCTGTAGGAGTATAAATGCTCTGGTTGGCATCTGCCATATTTCTCCCACCTATCCTGTGTTTTCAGATCAGTGCAGATGACGGAGAGAAGACCAGGATAGGAGCACACTGTATTGATATGACAGTGAAGAGCTCACATGGTAGAATGAAGGGCAGGTGCTGCAGATGAGAACAGGAAGTCTTGGCTGGTCCTCAGATATCGCATGGTGGGGCCTGATGTGTCCGAGCACGCACACAGCTGGTAGATCATCTGGTAACAGAGCTCAGCCAGGTGTGGTGCCTGGATGGTGAGCACGGGACCCAAGCGTCTCTCACTGCCTCTCTGCAGCAGACTCAGGATGGCATGCAGGCAGCTTTGTGGGCACCTCAGCACACCTGACAGAGAGAGAAGATTTCCTTAGCATCACACAGCCAAATATCAATTAAAAATTATGTTTCACAAGGGCAAGTTGAAGGAGTCATGAAAGCCACCAAACAGAAGAAAATTAACTGAAACAGGGAGTACCTGAACCTGTCCAAAAACTAACGCTTGTTTTCATTTTCCATTGCAAAAGGTTTTGCTCAGGGCCAGTCCTGGCTGTTCTGCCACCCTAGGCAAGACAATAATAGAATAGTCCCAGTAAGCAAATACGTATTTTCCAGATGTTGAAGTTGAAGACGTTGAAGAGATGTCTTTTCGGCCTCCAGTGTGGCACAGCGGTCTAAGGCATTGCATCAGTGTGGCAGTGTCACTACAGCCTGGGGTTCGATCCCAGGCTGTGTCATTACCAGCCGTGACCGGGAGTCCCATAGGGCGGCGCACAATTGAGCCAACATCATCCGGGTTAGGGGATGCTTGGCTCATCGCGCTTACTTGGCTCATCGCGCTCTTGTGACTCCCTGTGGCGGGCCGGGTGCCTGCAGGCTGACTTCGGTCATCAGTTGAGCGGTGTTTCCTCCGACACATTGGTGTAACTGGCTTCCGGATTAAGCAAGCAGGTGTTAAGAAGTGCAGTTAGGTGGGTCATGTTTCGGAGGACGCATGACTCGACTCTAGCCACTCCCCAAGCCTGTTAGGGAGTTACAGCGATAAGAAGAGTTAATCACAAAATTGGGGTCGAAAAAGAAATCAAGTTCATTTTTCTTGTTCTGAATGAAAGTTTAAAATATGTATTTTCTGGACGGTGACATCAGGTTCATTTTTGGTTCTGAATGAAAGTTGAAAGGACTTAATTTACATGTTTGGACCAAATCAAAGCCGGTCCCGAATGGTCCGGAGAGGACTAAAAACCAACGTCTGTGGAAATAAATTAAAGCCGGTCCGGACTACACCATCAGCGTTGGTCCATGCTTACTGATGTGTAACCTAGTGTCACCTAAAGTTACATTTTATGAATGCCCATCTATGTGGTAGGCCTACCATTTGTAAAACACAAAGAAAAAGACGTCAGGTCCGGAAAGGAGTGGGGTGGGGTGTACCCTACCATGTCATCCCGCAATGGAATTTTATGAATGCCCATACATGTGGTAGGCCCACCATTTGTAAAACAGACCTTTGCAGTCCAGAGTCCTGTGACTAATCAATTTGGTAATTTAAGCTCTGAATATCAGCCAATCAACATTGTCAGGAGTTATCCTGAACCTACAGTGCCTTGCGAAATTATTCGGCCCCCTTGAACTTTGCGACCTTTTGCCACATTTCAGGCTTCAAACATAAAGATGTAAAACTGTATTTTTTGTGAAGAATCAACAACAAGTGGGACACAATCATGAAGTGGAACGACATTTATTGGATATTTCAAACTTTTTTAACAAATCAAAAACTGAAAAATTGGGTGTGCAAAATTATTCAGCCCCCTTAAGTTAATACTTTGTAGCGCCACCTTTTGCTGCGATTACAGCTGTCAGTCGCTTGGGGTATGTCTCTATCAGTTTTGCACATCGAGAGGCTGAAATTTTTTCCCATTCCTCCTTGCAAAACAGCTCGAGCTCAGTGAGGTTGGATGGAGAGCATTTGTGAACAGCAGTTTTCAGTTCCACAGATTCGCGATTGGATTCAGGTCTGGACTTTGACTTGGCCATTCTAACACCTGGATATGTTTATTTTTGAACCAGTCCATTGTAGATTTTGCTTTATGTTTTGGATCATTGTCTTGTTGGAAGACAAATCTCTGTCCCAGTCTCAGGTCTTTTGCAGACTCCATCAGGTTTTCTTCCAGAATGGTCCTGTATTTGGCTCCATCCATCTTCCCATCAATTTTAACCATCTTCCCTGTCCCTGCTGAAGAAAAGCAGGCCCAAACCATGATGCTGCCACCACCATGTTTGACAGTGAGGATGGTGTGGTCAGGGTGATGAGCTGTGTTGCTTTTACGCCAAACATAACGTTTTGCATTGTTGCCAAAAAGTTCAATTTTGGTTTCATCTGACCAGAGCACCTTCTTCCACATGTTTGGTGTGTCTCCCAGGTGGCTTGTGGCAAACTTTAAACGGCACTTTTTATGGATATCTTTAAGAAATGGCTTTCTTCTTGCCACTCTTCCATAAAGGCCAGATTTGTGCAATATACGGCTGATTGTTGTCCTATGGACAGAGTCTCCCACCTCAGCTGTAGATCTCTGCAGTTCATCCAGAGTGATCATGGGCCTCTTGGCTGCATCTCTGATCAGTCTTCTTCTTGTATGAGCTGAAAGTTTAGAGGGACGGCCAGGTCTTGGTAGATTTGCAGTGGTCTGATACTCCTTCCATTTCATTATTATCGCTTGCACAGAGCTCCTTGGGATGTTTAAAGCTTGGGAAACCTTTTTGTACCCAAATCCGGCTTTAAATTTCTTCACAACAGTATCTCGGACCTGCCTGGTGTGTTCCTTGTTCTTCATGATGCTCCCTCGCTTTTAACGGACCTCTGAGACTATCACAGTGCAGGTGCATTTATACAGAGACTTGATTACACACAGGTGGATTGTATTTATCATCATTAGTCATTTAGGTCAACATTGGATCATTCAGAGATCCTCACTGACCTTCTGGAGAGAGTTTGCTGCACTGAAAGTAAAGGGGCTGAATAATTTTGCACGCCCAATTTTTCAGTTTTTAAATTGTTAAAAAAGTTTGAAATATCCAATAAATGTTGTTCAAGGGGGCCGAATACTTTCGCAAGGCACTGTATTTGCAATGGGAAATCATAAGTATTATATTTTTTGCCATGATCAGATTGTCAATATTTTACAGCTACAAACTTGAAACTGCTAATCATGACAATTTACCCCACGGGGTGCAACTCCTGGACAGCAGTTGTGAGTAGCCTGATGTCCATTCCATATTGCCCATTTTACTTTTACCTGTCCTGTTTTTAGGATATGTCAACGCATTTTTTATTTGATTGGGTGCCATTTAGGTTTGGATATTTGTGCCGAGAAACCTGCATGATGTAAAATATAATACTTCTGATTACCACTGTTTTTGCTACTGTAAATGCCCTAATGAATACAACCCAGCATGTAAGGAGCAGCTGGTGCCAACCTGCAGGTTGGTGGAGGAGATGGGCTTCTTGACCTCGTAGTCCAGCAGGTAGAGGGCCAGGTTGGGGGCCTTTAGCTCCAGGGAAGTGATCAGAAGGTTCAGGATCTGGGTCTCGTGGCGGATCCTCACCTCCTTCTTAGCCAGCTGAAAGTCTGGCAGGCGGCGAATGAAAGGAGTGGTAGTGGGTTCGAGTGACTAGCCTGGTCATGTGTGAAGTCTCCCACCAGCCAGTTGTGGATGTTGGGGTAGCGGGCGATGCGTCAGAGAATCTTAGTGCTCTGGAAGGCCGCCTCTGGATTGGTGCTGCTGTGATACAGGTACCTGCCAGGGACAAACACAACCAGGGAATAGGAAGTGGAGGTTTAGGAGGTGTATGCCCTGAATTTAACATCTTGAAGCTAGGGGGCACTATTTTTATGTTTGGAAAAATAACGTTCCCAAAGTAAACGGCCTATTTCTCAGGACCAGATGCTAGAATATGCATATAATTGACAGATTAGCATAGAAAACTCTAAAGTTTCCAAAACTGTCCAAATTTTGTCTGTGAGTTAAACAGAACTGACATTGCAGGCTAAAACCTGAGGAAAATCCAATCAGGAAGTGCCCCTGTTTTTGAAACCTCTGTTGTTATGCATCCCTATTGCCTATTTAAAGGGATATCAACCAGATTCCTTTTTCTATGGCTTCCCTAAGGTGTCAACAGCCTTTAGACATAGTTTCAGGCTTTTATTTTGAAGAATGAGCGTGAACGACCACATTGCGTAAGTGGATAGGTGGGGGCTCTCAGAGTGAGTTGTGCTCAAAAGAGAAAGGCGGCCATTGTTACTCCCGGTCCTAGTGAAAAGCCAACTGTCCCGGTTGATATACACTGCTCAAAAAAATAACACATCCTAGAACTGAATGAATGAAATATTCTTATTAAATACTTTTTTCTTTACATAGTTGAATGTGCTGACAACAAAATCACACAAAAATGATCAATGGAAATCAAATTTATCAACCCATGGAGGTCTGGATTTGGAGTCACACTCAAAATTAAAGTGGAAAACCACACTACAGGCTGATCCAACTTTCATGTAATGTCCTTAAAAAACAAGTCAAAATGAGGCTCAGTAGTGTGTGTGGCCTCCACGTGCCTGTATGACCTCCCTACAACGCCTGGGTATGCTCCTGATGAGGTGGCGGATGGTCTTCTGAGGGATCTCCTCCCAAACCTGGACTAAAGCATCCGCCAACTCCTGGACAGTCTGTGGTGCAACGTGGCGTTGGTGGATGGAGCAAGACATGATGTCTCAGATGTGCTCAATTGGATTCAGGTCTGGGGAACGGGCGGGCCAGTCCATAGCATCAATGCCTTCCTCTTGCAGGAACTGCTGACACACTCCAGCCACATGAGGTCTAGCATTGTCTTGCATTGGTCTCACAAGGAGTATGAGGGTCTCATCCCAGTGGCGAATTTGCCAATCTTGGTGTTCTCTGGCAAATGAAAAACGTCCTGCACGGTGTTGGGCTGTAAGCACAACCCCCACCTGTGGACGTCGGGTCCTCATACCACCCTCATGGAGTCTGTTTCTGACCGTTTGAGCAGACACATGCACATTTGTGGCCTGCTGGAGGTCATTTTGCAGGGCTCTGGCAGTGCTCCTCCTGCTCCTCCTTGCACAAAGGCGGTGATAGCAGTCCTGCTGCTGGGTTGTTGCCCTCCTAAGACCTCCCCCACGTCTCCTGATGTACTGGCCTGTCTCCTGGTAGCGCCTCCATGCTCTGGACACTACGCTGACAGACACAGCAAACCTTCTTGCCACAGCTCGCATTGATGTGCCATCCTGGATGTGCTGCACTACCTGAGCCACTTGTGTGGGTTGTAGACTCCGTCTCATGCTACCACTAGAGTGAAAGCACAGCCAGCATTCAAAAGTGACCACGGGTGGGGACGGCATGTCCTGTTATTGGTTTCACAGAAGCACAACTTATCTGTCGATAGCTCCTCTTATCCTTTGTTTCACACTTGCACCCTGCTTACATAGCTAAACAGGAACAAAATGTCCTGGTTCTAAATCTGACTAACTACACACGTCATCAGATTATAGTTGTATGATTCTAATACATTTCACAGAATTATATGGTTTCAGAGTGGAATACTTTAGGCATGATCTTAAACATGCAAATTCTTCTATCACTAGCTAACTAGCTAATAAATGTACTGAGGAAGAGCAAATGTAGCTAGCTAATACGGCCTGATAATACCAGTGATGGTGTAGACCTAAATCAGCATGTTGTTTGTGCAACAGTATCTTCTAAATCAAAGAGGAATATGCAAAGCAAGAATATGTTAGCTATATGAAGTAGCTAAGAGAAAACATGCAATGTAGCCAAAGCTTATAGGGTCCCCTAGGAAACACTTATCAACACTTTAGTTCCTACCCTGTCACAATAACTCCTCCCTGGCATTTTAATTTGTTGTCATCTCAAACAACACTGTATTCAAAGTGCCCACTATTATATTCTAACTATACAATTAGAATAGTCATTCTAGTTCTATGATTCTAACAGTTTTGCTCTAATTCGCAAGTCAAATCACAATTGCAACATTTGGTGAAAAATAAGTCTTAGATTATTTGCTCATTTCGTGCAGCCCTACGTGGCAGTGTGGAAATTCTCAATTGAGCAGAGGTGTAAAATACTTAACTTTTTAAGGTATAGGGGGGCAGCATTTTCACTTTTGGATAAATAGCGTGCCCAATTTTAACTTCCTGCTACTCATGCCAAGAATACAATATATGCATATTATTAGTACATTTGGATAGAAAACACTCTGAAGTTTCTAAAACTGTTTGAATCATGTCTGTGAGTATAACATAACCTTTGTAGCAGGCAAAGCCCCGAGGACAAACCGTTCATATTTTTTATATATTTTTTTAGATCTCTGTCTGTTCACGGAGTTCTCATTGGGAAACGATATTTCTTAGGAACTCTTTTCCATTTCCTACCGCTTCCACTGGATGTCACCAGTCTTTGGAATTTGGTTGAGGTTATTCATTTGTGTAATGAAGAAGTACGGCCATCTAGGAACTGCATAACACTGTTGAGAGTTGCGCAAGACTTGAAGTAGCTTGGTTTGTCGTCTTCCTGTATTGAACACAGATAGATCCGTCTTCAATTTGATTGATTATTAACGTTTAAAAATACCTAAAGTTGATTACAAAAGTAGTTTGAAATGTTATGGCAAAGTTTACAGGCAACTTTTGAAATATTTTGTAGTGACGTTGCGCAATTTGGAAGCTGTTTTTTTCTGGATCAAACGCACCAAATAAATTGACATTTTGGATATATATGGATGGAATTAATCGAACAAAAGGACCAATTGTGATGTTTATGGGACATATTGGAGTGCCAACAAAAGAAGCTTGTCAAAGGTAACGCATGTTTATATTTTATTTCCGCGTTCTGTGTAGCGCCTGCAGGGTTTAAATATGCTACCATCTATGTTTACTGTTGTGCTATCATCTGATAATAGCTTCTTATCCCCCCCCCCCAAAAAAAGCCTTTTTAAAATCTGACATGTTGGCTGGATTTACAACGAGTGTAGCTTAATTTAGTATCTTACATGTGTGATTTAATGAAAGTTTGATTTTTATATAATTTTATTTGAATTTGCCGTGCTGCATTTTCCCTGGCTTTTGGCCAAGTGGGACGCAAGCATCCCCTATACCATAAGAAGTTAGGTAAAAATACTTTCAAGTACTACTTAAGTCTTTTTTGGTATCTGTACTTTTTTTTAATTTGACAACTTTTACTTTACTACATTCCTAAAGAAAATACTGTACTTTTTACTCTATACATTTTCCCTGACACCTAAAACTACTCATTACATTTAGAATGCTTAGCAGGACAGGAAAAAGCTCCAATTCACACACTTGTCAAAAGAACATCCCTGTTTATCTAATGCCTCTGATCTGGAGGACTCACTAAACAAATGCTTTGTTTGTAAATTGCCGCCCCAAGTATGACAATTGTGTCCTTTTTCCACCACTGCAATTGAGTGCAGGAAATGCAAAAATGATAAACGTGCTGAAATTCGTTTTGGTTGAAGTTGAATTGAACAGTATAAAACAAATCAGAATGGAGAAAGACTCATTGAAATCATTTAGAATGTATGTGTTGCCACCCTAGGATCACTCAGTTCTCATAAAGCAAATGTACAACTTGCATTATTCAAAAACTAGAAATACATTCAAACCGTTCAAATTTTTTTTAAATACCGTGTTATAATATTTTGGCCATATCGCCCAGCCCTAGATGATAGTCTTATACCCAGCTGGCCCCTCTACGGATTTTGTGTTAAATGCTCTACAACAAAGCGTGCTTAGTGTCCAACAAGCTTTCTCTACCCTTAACCTTGTTCTGAACACCTCCAAAACAAAAGGTCATGTGGTTTGGTAAAAGAATGCCCCTCTTCCCACAGCTGTGATTACTACCTCTGCGGGATTAGCGCTTGAAGTAATCACCTCATACAAGTACTTCGCAGTATGGCTAGACGGTACACAGTCCTTTTCTCAGCAGTTATCAAAGCTGCAGGCTAAAGTTAAATCTAGACTTGGTGTCCTTTATCGTAATCGCTCCTCTTCACCCCAGCTGCCAAACTAACCCTGATTCAGATGACCATCCTACCCATGCTAGATTACAGAGACATAATTTATAGATCGGCAGGTGAGGGTGCTCTCGTGGCTAGATGTTCTTTACCATTCAGCCATCAGATTTGCCACCAATGCTCCTTATAGGACATATCACTGCACTCTATACTCCACTGTAAACCTCACTCCCCTCAATCTGAGATATCTACTGCAGCCCTCATCCTCCACATGCAACACCCGTTCTGCCAGTCACATTCTGTTAAAGGTTCCCAAAGCACACACATCCATGGGTCGCTGGTCTTTTCAGTTCGCTGCAGCTAGCGACTGGAACGACCAGCAACAAACACTCAAACTGGACAGTTTTATCTCAATCTCTTCATTCAAAGACTCAATCATGGACACTTACTGACAGTTGTGGCTGCTTTGCGTGATGTATTGTTGTCTCTACCTTCTTGCCCTTTGTGCTGTTGTCTGTGCCCAATAATGTTTGTACCATGTTTTGTGCTGCTACCATGTTGTGTTGCTGCCATGTTATTGTCATGTTGTGTTGCTACCAAGCTGTGTTGTCATGTGTTGCTGCCTTGCTATGTTGTCATCTTAGGTCTCTTTATGTAGTGTTGTCTCATGTTCTGATGTGTGTTTTGTCTTATATTTATATTGTATTCATTTTTTAAATCCCAGGCCCCCGTCCCCGCAGGAGGAAATAAGAATTTGTTCTTGACTTGCCTAGTTAAATAAAGGTTAAATAAAATAAAAGCTTATCGGTCTATAATTTTGTGGAATTAAATTGGCGGGTGTACAGTATATTCATTATGTATGTTATCATCACATGCATACAGCATATAGATACAGAGCCTTTGAGCGGAAAACCTGTCAGAAAGCGCAAGAGCTGCTGCATCTTATGCTGCTTTCAAGACAACAGGGAACTCGTAAAAACACAAAGTAAAATCATGACGTCAGTAATCTTCAGGTCGGAAAGTCCTACAAAAACGTTCCAGTGCAAGGCCTAAGTTACTTGATGTAGGCCTATTCACTGTTAACTCGAAATGACACAACGACAAGGTTCCAGTTTAACAAAGTTTGCTATACCATATGAACACACTACAAGGTAGCCATTCCACTCAAGGCTCGGTCCATCAACAACTAAACTTCCCGAGCAGAGTGATAGCCCCGTAACAGAAATATAGGGATACTTAAAACATGAACTTAACATTCACTGCAAATAGTGCCATCTGCTCCGCGGGCGCATCTTAACCATACTACAGCCTATGCCGGATGTAAAGTTGTGCCATGAACTCAATATTAAGAGGAATAAATTATGTACTCACAGAAAGCTGTGACTCTCCTATGGAACCAGAACAACAGTAGTTGCTTGAAAAAACTTTATTTTTTTCAGTAATTGCATTTTGAGCAATGGTCATATGCTCGTGCCTCTCAGAATACATCTATCCCGCCTCACAGTGGGAGTGGGTAGCTCACACAGCAGCAGACAGCAAAGCAGTGACAGGCAGATACTTTTATAGCAGGAATCCACATAATGCATACGCTATTACCCAAATAATGTTTTTTGAACAATCCACAGGAACGTTGTGTAATAAAATTACAGATGTATGCAAAATGCTTTGTGAAGAGGAAGGCAATGTCGGTAACTTTCGGATTATTGTCCCGGCTCTATATCATCTTACTTTTTTTTAATCAAAGGGAGGAAGAGGGATGTGGAAGGTCACTCGATCTACCTGGTAGTGTGGAGGCCTCTGCATGGCCATGCCCGGGTAGGAACCCTGGAGAAACTCAGTGGGGCACCAGAACTCCAGAGCCAGCTCCAGCCCAAACGGGTCCTTGCTAGAGAACTCTCCGATCTACAAACACACAGAAAGAAGTCAGCTAAATATGCTTAGGCTTAGCAAAGGCCAGTCTGTGAACACAACGGTCATATTCGCTGCTCTTCTTTTTTCTTGTCTCCACTGTCTCATATTGCAATGTAAATGACTAAAGCCAATGTAATACACTGGTGACAGTGAGTGTGTAGGGGGAGGTCATAAAGGCTGACAGGGCACCCCTCCACCAGACGACTGTGCACAGAAGACATGTACTGCTTCTCTGTCAGCAGGGGCAAGGCCTGGAGAAGGTCTGATTTACACACACAAACACAGTAGTGATGTATGTACTTTTATTTTACTAAGCAGGTCACAAGACCAATACATAAAGCATAATTTGTTTTTGGGGTCTGAAACCTCTACAGCTCATGTTGAGTAGAAATGTGTGCGGTATGGAAACACATGACAAATACACATTACAACCCACTAACCTTCTCTGTCTTCTGTTCTTTGTTCTAGGAAGCTGACATCCAAACAGTAAAGCAGTGCCATGACTAGAGCCAGGTTCACTCTGTCCAATGAGCCATCAGCTTCCGATGTCATGGTCTTCAGGTGGCCAATAAGGGCTAGGGTGTCATCTTTACCCAGTGGTGATTGGCAGGTCCATGCAAACAGGCAATCTGCCAGATCCTGTCGGCACACTTTGATGAGGTCAGATACCTGGTAAAGAAAGAGAATGTGTGAAGGGCAAAACGTCTTCTGTAGATGATACAATTACACTGAGAAGTGCTTCCTCTCACATCTTTCCTATGTTTCTCGTTTCCCAGGCCACGCTCTTACTGAAGGCGCTCAAACTCCCGCATCACATTGATCTCTGATACCAGCCTCAGTAGGCACGTCGTCAGGCCCTGGCTCATCAGCTCAACTGTGAAATGTGTGGTGAGGGCCAACAGTTCCTCACTGAGGGAGAACACATAACCAAGTCAACAGAGTGCAGAAGAGAACACACGGTCCTCTGCGGTTTAATCATCAAGGCACAGAAAAAAGAAAAATGAAAGCAGGAAGTAGATTATACCTTAGTTCCAAGGTGAAGGTCTTGCAGTGGAGGCACTGGATGAGCGAGCGCAGGGAGTTGGCCACACAAAGCTTTCCATCCCAGTAGAGCCGCACTGCAACCAGCCCCCAACTCAGACCTGGGAAGTGGTGGTGTTGGTTCTCACCTGAATAAAAATACATATTTAGAAGCAAACATTCTACCAGTGTTTATGTCCATTAGTAACGTGCTCACTGCTGTGTGTGATTAGTTGCAAGAAAATGTGGGTCTGGCTCAGTAGCCTCGGTTTTTCTAATGACTGCCTTGCCTGGTTCACCAACTACTTTGCAGACAGAGTTCAGTGTGTCAAATCGGAGGTCATGCTGTCCGGTCCTCTGGCAGTCTCTATGGGGTGCCACAGGGTTCAATTCTCGGGCTGACTCTTTTCTATGTATATATCAATGATGTTGCCCTTGCTGCGGGCGATTCCCTGATCTACCTCTATGCAGACGACACCATTCTGTATATTTCTGGCCCTTCCTTGGACACTGTGCTCTCTAACCTCCAAACGAGCTTCAATGCCATACAACACTCCTTCCGTGGCCTCCAACTGCTCTTAAATGCTAGTAAAAACCAAATGCATGCTTTTCAACCGTTCGCTGCCTGCACCCGCATGCCTGACTAGTATCACCACCCTGGATGGTTCCGACCTAGAATATGTGGACATCTATAAGTACCTAGGTGTCTGGCTAGACTGTAAACTCTCCTTCCAGAATCATATCAAACATCTCCAATCTAAAATCAAATCTAGAGTCGGCTTTCTATTCTGCAACAAAGCCTCCTTCACTCACGCCGCCAAACTTACCCTAGTAAAACTGACTATCCTACCGAACCTCGACTTCGGCGATGTCATCTAAAAAATAGCTTCCAATACTCTATTCAGCAAACTGGATGCAGTTTATCACAGTGCCATCCGTTTTGTTACTAAAGCACCTTATACCACCCACCACTGCGACCTGTATGCTCTAGTCGGCTGGCCCTCGTTACATATTCGTCGCCAGACCCACTGGCTCCAGGTCATCTACAAGTCCATGCTAGGTAAAGCTCCGCCTTATCTCAGTTCACTGGTCACGATGGCAACACCCACCCATAGCACACGCTCCAGTAGGTGTATCTCACTGATCATCCCTAAAGCCAACACCTCATTTGGTCGCCTTTCCTTCCAGTTCTCTGCTGCCTGCTGCCAGTTCTCTGCTGCCTGTTTACCTACCTCATCCCCATACTGTTTTTATTTATTTACTGTTCTGCTCTTTTGCACACCAGTATCTCTACCTGCACATGACCATCTGATCATTTATCACTCCAGTGTTAATCTGCAAAATTGTAATTATTCGCCTACCCCCTCATGCCTTTTGCACACAATGTATATAGACTCTTTTTTCTACTGTGTTATTGACTTGTTTATTGTTTACTCCATGTGTAACTCTGTGTTGTTGTCTGTTCACACTGCTATGCTTTATCTTGGCCAGGTCGCAGTTGTAAATGAGAACTTGTTCTCAACTAGCCTACCTGGTTAAATAAAGGTGAAATAAAAAATACAAATAAATAAATTTGGAATTACTTGGATTTCTGCATAAATTGTCATCAAATTGGATCTGATCATCTAAATCACAACAATAAACAAACTAATCACACACAAATGATTGTATTTTTCTTGTCTATATTAAATACAAAATTGAATCATTCACAGTGTAGGTTGGAAAAGGTATTTGAACCCCTAGGCTAATGACTTGGAGCCAATTGGAGTCAGGAGTCAGCTAACCTGGAGTCCAATCAATGAGACAAGATTGGAGATGTTGGTTAGAGCTGCCTTTCCCTATAAAAAACACCCACAAAATTTGAGTTTGCTATTCACAAGAAGCATTACCTGGTGTGAATCATGGCTCGAACAGAAGAGATCTCACAATACCCTACGATTAAAAAGTTGTTGACTTGCAAAAAGCTGGAAAGGGTTACAAAGGCATCTCTAAAAGCCTTGATGTTCATCAATCCGTGGTCATACAAATTGTCTATAAATGGAGTACTGTTGCTGCTCTCCCTAGGAGTGGCCGTAATGCAAAGATGACTGCAAGAGCACAGCGCAGAATGCTCAATGAGGTTAAGAAGAATCCTAGAGTGTCAGCTAAAGACGTACAGAAATCTCTGGAACATGCTAACATCTCTGTTGACGAGTCTACAATACGTGAAACACTAAACAAGAATGGTGTTCATGGTAGGACACCACAGAAGCCACTACTGTCCAAAAGAAACATTGCTGCACGTCTGAAGTTTGCAAAGGTGCAGCAATGTTTGTTCGGCGCTACTGGCAAAATATTCTGTGGACAGATGAAACTACAGGTGAGTTGTGTGTTCCTTCCAAACAACACTGTGTGGAGGAAAAAAAGGCACAGCACACCAACATCAAAACCTCATCCCACTGTAAAGTATGGTGGCGGGAGCATCATGGTTTGGGGCTGCTTTGCTGCTTCAGGGACTGTACAGCTTGCTATTGTCGACAGAAAAATGAATTCCCAAGTTTATCATAACATTTTGCAGGAGAATGTTAGGCTATCTGTCCGCCAGTTGAAGCTCAACAGAATTTGAGTAATGCAACAGGACAACGACCCAAAACACAGAAGTAAACCAACAACAGAATGGCTTCAACAGAAGAAAATACCCCTTCTGGAATGGCCCAGTCAGAGTACTTACCTCAACCCGATTGAGATGCTGTGGCATGACCTCGAGAGAAGTTCACACCAGAAATCCCAAGAATATTGCTGAACTTAAACAGTTTTGTAAAGAGTAATGGTCCAAAAGTTGGATGAGGTTATTGCTGCAAAAGGAGGGTCAACCATTTATTAAATCCAAGGGTTCACATACTTTTTCCACCCTGCGCTGTGAATGTTTATGCGGTGTGTTCAATAAAGACAAACATATAATTGTTTGTGTGTTATTAGTTTAAGCAAACTGTGTTTGTCTATTGTTGTGACCTAGATGAAGATCAGATGAAATTGTATCAATATTTGCAGAAATCCAGGTATTTCCAAAGGGTTAACATACTTAAAGATAAGAGAGCTATTAGAGAGCTATTACCTTAGAGAGCTATTACCTGCCAGCAGCAGCTCCAGGAGTGCCAGCTCCCCGATGTCAAAGAGGTCACTCAGGATGAAAGCCTCGGTGAGCAGCTCTTCAGGGAGGAGATGTGCCCCTTGCTGGCCCTGGATGGCAATGCCTTCTGTTCTGGGTTTCCGCACTCTCCCTCTGCTCTGCAATCTTCCATACAGGATATTTCACCTGTATGGACAATTTATTGCATTACCTCCCTAATATTACTACATTTGCACACTCTGTAAATACTGTTTCTATTGTGTTATTGACTGTACATTTATTTATCCCATGTTGTTTTTGTCTCACTGCTTTGCTTTATCTTGGCCAAGTTGCAGTTGTTAATGAGAACTTGTTCTCAACTGGCCTACCTGGTTAAATAAAGGTGAAATAAAATTTGAAATAAACACAAAGACAACTTCAAGTAAATCAACACACTGGTTTGCAGAAGAATGAAAACTCTTCTGAATGGTACTTGAAGTTTACCGAGTTCTTGTAGAGTGAGAGGAAATTGGGCTTGTGTTTCTTGAGCTCAGTGTTGCCAACTTAGGGATTTCGTCGCTATATTTAGTGAGTATTCAGACCCCTCTAGCAACACATTTTCAAAAAAGCGACAAGCGACAAATCTAGCGACTTTTTCTGGTGTTATTTGAGACTTTTGGAGACTCTGACATGAAAGCACATATCATTCTTACTCTTATCAATGAACAGCGGGTGCTCCCAGTCCCTGTCCCAAGACACTCACAGGCGGCCCAGTCCTCGCGCTACAGTCAGAGCAGGAGATATTCACCCCTCCACGTCCAGACTGCAAATGAATCGCACATCCGCCCTGGCTTACATTTTTTTTTAAACTTGAATTAGGGCCAGACTAGTTACCATATTTTCTCACATTGCAATTGACAGTTTTTTCTATTTTCTCTTTTTGGTCCATTTAGATTGTTAATGTAGATTGTATACAAAAAAATGTTATGGTTAAAAATGTTAATGTTTTACTGTGACTTGTTGTAGGCTCCTAAGTGGACCATATGGTTAAAAACCAAACCAAATTAAGAAAACTAAACTAAAAAAACAAAAAACGAAGTAACTCCGCCAGAGTGTCTCTTTTGCCGGTCCCAAGCCCGGATAAAGAAGGTGGGTTGGAATTGTGACATTAAAAAAACAAGAATCGACAGACTAAAGTTCATTTGTAGTTGTAAACATATTTAGGGTGTTAAATCCATCGCAACTACATGCACATGGTCAATTATGCAAATTAGGTGATGACGTCACCTAGCGACTTTTAGGACAGCCAATAGCTACTATCCTTACTGAGGAGTTGGCAACACTGCTGACCTGCAGGTCCAGGCTCCACACGCATCCCATAACACGGAACCCAAACCGGCTGCGCGTGTGCGCTATCGTTTTGTCCCCCTACACCAAACGCGATCACGACACACAGGTTAAAATATCAAAACAAACTCTGGACCAATTACATTAATTTGGGGACAGGTCGAAAAGCATTAAACATGTATGGCAATTTAGCTAGTTAGCTTGCACTTGCTAGCTAATGTGTCCTTGCTAGCTAATGTGTTGGCGCCCCCACTTGGGTTGTGCCGTGGTGAAGATCTTTGTGGGCTATACTCGGCCTTGTCTCAGGATGGTAAGTTGGTGGTTGAAGATATCCCTCTAGTGGTGTGAGGGCTGTGCTTTGGCAAAGTGGGTGGTGTTATATCCTTCCTGTTTGGCCCTGTCCGGGGGTGTCCTCGGATGGGGCCACAGTGTCTCCTGACCCTTCCTGTCTCAGCCTCCAGTATTTATGCTGCAGTAGTTTATGTGTCGGGGGGCTAGGGTCAGTTTGTTATATCTGGAGTACTTCTCCTGTCCTATTCGGTGTCCTGTGTGAATTTAAGTGTGCTCTCTCTAATTCTCTCTTTCTTTCTCTCTCTCGGAGGACCTGAGCCATACGACCATGCCTCAGGACTACCTGATATGATGACTCCTTGCTGTCCCCAGTCCACCTGGCCGTGCAATGCTGCTCCAGTTTCAACTGTTCTGCCTTATTATTATTTGACCATGCTGGTCATTTATGAACATTTGAACATCTTGGCCATGTTCTGTTATAATCTCCACCCGGCACAGCCAGAAGAGGACTGGCCTTCCATATAGCCTGGTTCCTCTCTAGGTTTCTTCCTAGGTTTTGGCCTTTCTAGTTTTTCCTAGCCACCGTGCTTCTACACCTGCATTGCTTGCTGTTTGGGGTTTTAGACTGGGTTTCTGTACAGCACTTTGAGATATCAGCTGATGTACGAAGGGCTATATAAATAAATTTGATTTGATTTTGATTTGATCCTATTTTAGCTAGCTTGCTGTTGCTAGCTAATTTGTCCTGGGATATATCAACATTGAGTTGTTATTTTACCTGAACTGCACAAGGTTCTCTACTCCGACAAATTAATCCACAAATAAAATGGCCAACCGAATTGTTTCTAGTCATCTCTCCTCCTTCCAGGCTTTTTCATCGTTGAACTTATATGGTGATCACATCTAAAGTTTTTTAGTATTACCACGACTACTGGCAAAACAGTTCGTCTTTCAATCACCCACGTGGGTATAAACCATGAGGAGATGGCACGTGGGTACCTGCTTCTATAAACCAATGAGGAGATGAGAGAGGCAGGATTTGCAGAGCGATCTGCGTCAGAAATAGGAATGACTTCTATTTTAGCCCTTGGTGACGCAGATGTTCATTGGCGCGCGCAAGCAGTGTGGGTGCAATAATTGAATAACATGGATTTCAAAATGTCTTTTGCGACGCTCGCGCACGCGACGTGTCCGGTCTGGTCAGCATGTAACTCCTTCTGCGGCCCACACTGACTGGCTCCTGATAGGGGTAAAGTAAGTCAGTCAGTGTTATTGTAACAGGGTTATATTGGTGACTCCCCTTGCCACTTTATTGTTAAGCCAATGGGTTTTTGGTTTGAGTTTGTCTTGCCTTCACCTACTCAACATGGCATCTTATTGGCTGGTTTGC
The DNA here is from genome assembly GCF_036934945.1 of Oncorhynchus masou masou. Lineage (NCBI taxonomy): Eukaryota > Metazoa > Chordata > Actinopteri > Salmoniformes > Salmonidae > Oncorhynchus > Oncorhynchus masou. Next base: position 19,288,898 of record NC_088233.1, on the reverse strand, counting down.
GTGGCTTGCTTACGAGGGGGGATGTTCCAGTTAGAATCGTCCCAGTGAACAAGCACCAAACCAGCGGTAAGTTGTTGGTTGCAAAGCACTGTACATCAAAAGTGATTTTTATACTCTTAAGTGATGATTTAAATGTACAATTTATATCAAATTGTTTGTAAATGTTATTTGAACATCACACATAAGATGCAGCGGTTTTTGTAGAATATTTGTTATGCATTTTGTTGTAAATAATTCCCGCCAGTACTAGCTAGCAAGCAACTTACTGTGTCTGGTGGGGGGGTTCATATATTTTGTACAGTGCGTGAGTGCAGAGTTGGATGGTGAGATGTGCATTGCATGACGTGCAATTTTGTGTTGTTCCTATAAGAATAAATCTACATGACTGGTGCTACATGTTGGAGTTCCGTGTCGATGACTGATTGTACACAACGCAAGAAGAGTACTGTTACAGTGGTGCCGTGACCTTTCTTCTGGATCGGATCATCCTTCGCTGGATTTCCATCTCAGAACTTCGCCGTGGTTGCTGTTGAAGAATCAGATAAGACGTTGCTGGTGCAGTTTATGGTGATATCGCATTTCGCCACAAGAGGAGGCCACTAGAACGTTTTATTATCGAAATTGATGATTTCTCTCGCTGAGGCTCTTCACAGATAAACGATAACTTTTGTGTTACTTGTTTAATTGCAATTCTAATGTATATCTGATATAAGTAGGGTGAATTTTACCAGTGTACTAGATATAGGTTAGATTTTGATGTGAGGTTTAAAAAATATATATATATATATGTTTTGCTATTTTCATTTTTATTAGGGTGTTGATTTCCCATTGTTAAAATGGAAGGTGTTGGGAGAGATAGGGGTTTCCTGTCATTTAATCTGTCACCATCTGTTGGTAGGGGTTCAGCCAAAATTCCAGTTACTTCTACACCTATGCCCAAACTGGAGGGTTTTGATTATAGGTTACCCATGGACACACCCAAGGATGTGTATGAAAGAGTTTTGCCAAATACAGGGAGTGGGGAGGTCTCCATGGATTTCATAGCAGACATAGTACAGCAGATTGGTCATTCCATTGGGGAGAACATTGCCTCCTGTTTGGAGTCAAAGGCAATTGTTGGACATGTTGGGGACAATGTTATGGGGAGTGTATGCAGCTTGAGGGGTATGGATGTGTCAGGCCTGAACCTGGTATTGAAGTCTGATATCAGGGAACCGGTGTACTTTCGGGGGAATGGCTCTGAAAAGTGCACAGTGCATGAGTGGGAGGATATGGTAATGGTTTACATGCGTAAGAGGGGCGTGTCTGTGATGGACCAAGCAGTTGAGGTTATGGGCAGGCTTATGGGAAGGGCCCGCGATGTTGTTAAAGTTGGCATACGCAGCAATCCCTCCACTGATTTATCTAAAGGCCCGAGTCCCATCTTTGACATACTGAAACAACATTTTAGTGACACTGTTTTTTCAAGCCCTTTGCTGACTTTTATGCCACATTACCTCTGACTGATGAACAACCATTTGAATATTGGCTCAGACTGAACAGGGCCATGGAGGTTGCTGAAGATTGTCTAAAGAGACAGGAAAAAAGTGTTGAAGACCCATCTCGTGAGCTCACAGTCATGTTTATCAGACATTGCCCTAATGCTGTACTGTCGCTTATCTTTAAGTGCAAGCCATTACAGCAGTGGACTGCTGCAGATGTTCTTGAGAGGCTGGATGAATACAGGAGGGAGCGGAGGTACTCTCACTTATCTAAGTTGACCCCAGCCATCGCAACAATGAAACAGGAAGTTGGTGCTGTCATGCCGATCACCATGCCTGCTGTGAGAACCCACATGGAAGTACCATGATGATTCATCAGCAGCTTTCCAGCAGAAAGTGCAGAGAACGGCTGATATACTCACTGACTGCCAAGATGACTTGACACTGACTGATGGTTCCAGCCAACTTCACGACACTGACGGACCTGACAGTTCAAGCAATCCTGAGGTCTTACGTGACTTAGGTTTGACTGAAATTGATATCCCCTCCTGTCAAGCGTCTCCTGCTGGTAAGAAGAAACTCATCCCGCTCATAGCTGAGTACCAGTCTATTTTTTCCAGGCACAAGTTGGATTGTGGAAAAGCTTCCGGATATCTTCACCGCATTCAACTGAGTGATGAGAAACCCTTTCAGATGCCCTACCGACGCCTTTCACCAAATAATTATGAGAAGCTCAAACAAGCATTGAATGAGATGGAAGAACGTGATATCATAAGGAAGTCTAGTAGTGAGTTCGCCTCTCCCCTTGTCCTTGTATGGAAGAAGTCTGGAGACCTGAGAGTCTGTACTGATTTTCGTTTGCTCAATGCTCGCACCATCAAAGACGCCCACCAACTCCCTCACCAGGCTGACGCGCTGGCTGCGTTAGGTGGAAATGCGTTTTTCTCGACAATGGACCTTACCTCTGGCTACTACAATGTGGAAGTGCATGAGGATGACCGGAGATTCACAGCTTTTACGTCGCCATTTGGATTGTACGAATACAATCAAATGCCACAGGGGTTGTGTAATAGTCGTGCAACCTTTATGAGGATGATGCTAAACATCTTTGGGGATCAGAACTTTCTTAGCCTGCTGTGTTACCTTGACGATGTCTTGGTCTATGCGCCGACTGAAGACTACAGACCCTGAGAAGGTGAGGGCCATTACAGGAGTAACAGAAGCTGATCTGATGAAAGATGGCACTGACATTCCATCTCAGAAGAAATTGAGGTCATTCCTTGGGATGGTGGTGTATTATCAACAGTTCATTGAAGGTTGCTCGACCATTGCAAAGCCTCTCTTTGGATTGACTACTGGACACAAGGCTCCACGCTGGAAAAAGAAGCGATGCTCACCTGTCAGGAAGTTGACGGCTGCCGACTGGACAACAGAATGCAGACAGGCCTTATTCCAGCTAAAGCAAGCCTTACTGGACCAGGTTTTGTTGGCCCACCCCAACTTCGAAAAACCCTTTCTACTCTCGTTGGATGCATCCAGCAATGGCTTAGGTGCTGTGCTATCTCAGGTGCAGGAACCGGGAGCTACAGCGAGACCTATAGCCTTCGCGAGCAAGTCCCTCAGTTATGCACAGTCAAGGTATCCTGCGCACAGGCTCGAGTTCTTTGCCATGAAATGGGCTATCTGTGACAAGTTCCACCACTGGCTACGGGGACAGCAGTTCACGGTATGGACGGATAATAATCCCTTGACATACATTCTGACCAAAGCAAAGCTTGATGCTTGTGAACAGAGATGGGTCGCCAAGCTGGCACCGTACGTGTTTGACATTAAGTACATCCCTGGAAAAATAAATGTTGTTGCAGATGCTTTGAGCAGAGAGCCCTTCGTACGACCCAGTGCACTCCATCGCCTGACAAGGGTCCCGTACAAGACCTTACTAGCTGAAGCCAACGCTGTGCGCACAGACAGAGTGCAAGATGTGTTACACTGGTCCAGCCACCCCTTTGACAAAGCCTCTGACTCCAACGAAGTGGTCATTAGCTGTCAGGCTACTGTTGACCCCCATCTGGTGCTTTATCAAGACATGAAGTTGCAGCTGTTCTTCATTCACACAGGTGCTGGGTGGATGAAGTGGGCTCACATGCACTGCTGTTGCCACATCTCCCACAGGCTGTTATGCCATCAGAGCAGACCGATGTCGATGTTCTGCCACACGACCTACTGATGAGTAGGCAGCGTGATGACAACGTGATCAGCAAAGTCATCTTCTTTGTGGAGAGGGGAGAAGACCATCCCGGAGAGAGCATGCCCATGAGAATGTTGAGGTTTTGTGTCTTCTCAGAAGTTGGGACAAGTTGACCATGAAGATTGGTGTACTGTATCCTGTTTCGAAGAATGTGGTTACAAAGAGGAACATGTATCTGTATGTGGTTCCAGCCTCCATGAAAGCAATGGTGTTGAAGGGTGTCCATGATGAAGCTGGCCACCAGGGACAACAGAGAACAGTCTACCTGACAAGACAGAGGTTCTTCTGGCATGGCCTGGAGAGGGAGGTAAAAGCTTATGTGAAGTGCTGCAGGAGATGCGTGGTGAGCAAGACTCCTGATCCGGAAGCAAGAGCTCCTCTTGAGAGCATAATAACAACTGAGCCTCTTGAACTAGTGTGCATAGACTTCTGGTCTGCAGAGGATTCTTCAAACAAATCCTTGGATGTGCTCGTTGTTACTGACCACTTTACCAAGATTGGCTCATGCCTTCTTGTGTCCGAACCAATCTGCTAAGTCAGTAGCTCATCAGTTGTGGAACAACTATTTCTGTGTCTACGGGATGCCTCGCCGTATACACTCAGACCAGGGAGCCAACTTTGAGAGCGCTTTAATAGCCGAACTGTTGAGTGTTGCAGGCGTTCAGAAGTCTCACACCACGCCGTACCATCCGATGGGGAACGGGTCCTGCGAAAGGATGAATAGGACTTTGGGAAACATGATCCGGGCCCTGCCAACAAGAGCAAAGCACAGATGGCCTCAGGCGCTGAAGTCCCGTACGTTTGCATACAATTGTACAATCCACAAGACCACAGGCTTTGTCCCTTTCCTGCTAATGTTTTGGAGGACGCCAAGACTGCCTGTTGACATAGGCTTTGGCTCTGTCATAGAGAACCCAGAAGTTGTCGACTATGACCAGTTTGTTCAGTCTTTGAGGAGAGATCTGAAAGAAGCCATGAATGTAGCACAGGCATCTGCAGCGAAGCAGTTGAAGAGGCATGCTGACCTTTATGACAGAAGAGTCAGAGGAGCACCAGTGGAGATTGGGGATCGAGTATTACTGGCTAACAAGGGGGAGCGGGGAAAGCGGAAGCTCGCTGACCGTTGGGAGGATACTGTCTACCTTGTCACTGGACTGAATGCTGACAGTCACACTTTTAAGATTCAGAACAGCTCCACTGGACGGGAGAAGACGGTACATCGCAACCTGATAATGCCAGTCAACTTTCTTCCTCTTCCCCATGCTGCTGTTGAGGAGGGAACAGACATGTCTGGATTAACAGAGTCTGAGGACATGAATGACAGCCTTGTGGTCTCAGCTGCCATGGACACTGCAGTGGATGATGGTGCTGAGTACAGAACCAGAGTGTGGGTGTCAGAGTTGTCTTCTGAAGGAACAGGTGACACAAGGTGACACAAGCCTGGAGGGTGATGTGCGATCCTTGGATGCTCAGGATATTCCACCTTTGGATTCCGTGGATGATATACTGCAGCTGGAAGGTCTGCTTCGATCAGAGAGTCTTCAGGAATCTGACCGAGACAGTGTAGTGAGTGAGCTAATTGACCAGTCTGCTTACGATATCCGTACTGACCTACCAAACGCGGACCATTCCTTACCTGATCAGTTACGTACTGACTGTGTTGACGGACACACTATTGCAACAGTACACAACACTGTTACCGCTTATGCAGTTGAAGGTAGTCGGGGTCATATTAGGTCAAGGGCAGGAAGGCTATTTAAACCAGTGTCAAGACTGATTGAGATTATGAATCAGCAGAAAGTTAGCTCTTGAAGGTTAAATATGTGAATAGAGGGTCAATGGTATTGACATCTTTTATTTGTTTTGCTTTTACATCATTGTGACCATGATTAGAGGTTGCAGGATGGTAATGTGACATATGATAAAGTCTATTATGGTGGATTATTTTATTACTTGGATGTTTTAAAGTCACTGAGTGTACTTAACATGTGACAGGCATGTTTACCTATGAGGGCTAAGGGGATTGATCAACCGCTTTTCACACTAATTCTCAAGGAGAATAGTCTAATGACTGGAATATTTAGTGACTGATTTAAAGCATGTTCTGCATCCTTGATATACACAGCTTTACCTTTTAGTTTTCTCTATTAGGTAGTATATTTTTTTTTTCTCTGGATTATTCTGTACATATGTTGAGTGTCTCTTTATCTGGTATGTTTGCACAGTGCCGTTTTGTATTTTGTTATTTTTCTTGGCAAGTGGAATTCAGTAGGGGGGAGTGTAACAGGGTTATATTGGTGATTCCCCTTGCCACATTATTGTTAAGCCAATGGGTTTTTGGTTTGAGTTTGTCTTGCCTTCACCTACTCAACATGGCATCTTATTGGCTGGTTTGCGTGGCTTGCTTACGAGGGGGGATGTTCCAGTTAGAATCGTCCCAGTGAACAAGCACCAAACCAGCGGTAAGTTGTTGGTTGCAAAGCACTGTACATCAAAAGTGATTTTTATACTCTCAAGTGATGATTTAAATGTACAATTTATATCAAATTGTTTGTAAATGTTATTCGAACATCACACATAAGATGCAGCGGTTTTTGGAGAATATTTGTTGTGCATTTTGTTGTAAAGAATTCCCTCCAGTACTAGCTAGCAACTTATTGTGTCTGGTGGGGGGGTTCATATATTTTGTACAGTGCGTGAGTGCAGAGTTGGATGGTGAGATGTGCATTGCATGACGTGCAATTTTGTGCCGTTCCTATCAGGTACATTGTTAAAGATATTATATTGTATATTGTAATTGTATTATTTTGGTAACTAGCCCAGTGAACAAGCACCAAACCAGCGTGCGTGAGTGCAGAGTTGGATGGTGAGATGTGCATTGCATGACGTGCAATTTTGTGCCGTTCCTATCAGAATAAATCTACATGACTGGTGCTACATGTTGGAGTTCCGTGTCGATGACTGATTGTACACAACGCAAGAAGAGTACTGTTACATTATGTGTGTAGCCATTACAATGTGTTCTGAGCATATCATATTGGCAAATTGTAGTGATTACGAGCAAGCTAACTAACTGGAGTTTAAGCATTTCTCATTTCGTTTTCCTAACGAACGTTAGTTAGCACATGATACTTTAACATTCGTTAACTGGGGAACGACCTCTTGAAGCTAACAGCACCATTTAACTAATAATACATTATTGAACTGGTAGGACATTATTGAACTGGTAATCGATCACTGCAGCTGTACATAGCCCATCTGTAAATAGCCCATCGAATCTACCTACCTCATCCCCATATTGTTTTAATTTAATATTCTGCTCTTTTGCACCCCAGTATTTCTACTTGCACATCTATCACTCCAGTGTTAATTTGCTAAATTGAAATGACTTGCTACTATGGCCTATTTATTGCCTTACCTCCTCATGCCATTTGAACACAGTATATAGACTTTCTTTTTTTCTATTGTGTTATTGACTGTACGCTTGTTTATTCCATGTGTAACTCTGTGTTGTTGTTTGTGTTGCACTGCTTTGCTTTATCTTGGCCAGGTCACAGTTGTAAATGAGAACTTGTTCTCAACTAGCGTACCTGGTTAAATAAAGGTGAAAAAAAATGTACGTTATTATAACGATTGGCTAACATTGTCTAGCGTTCCTCCTGTCTGAACTTGACACAGTGTTATATAGAATTAAAGTGCTCTTGTAAACAAATATGGATTGTGTTGTAAATAGCCATAAACAACCTCTCACTGCTGTATTATTTGAAATGAAACCCATACCAGAATTTCCCGCCATCTGCGCCACCATGTTGATGTCGAATTCTAGAGAATCGGCCCTGGCCTAGCGCCAGAGTAAAAATACAATAATTAACGCTTAAATAAATCTTTGATTACATATCTCTTCTGTTCACCAGCCATTATACTATTCAGTATATAATGTGACCATTTATATTTAAAAAATGCAGTGGCAAAGTAATAAAACATATATATATTTTTTAGACTATTCTTCAGGCGAGGTGTTCTTTTTAGACCTCAGCTAGTGTATGGGAAATGTAGTGTTTCGTCAATAAACTAAGCACTGAGCTCATGACGATTACTTGTTTCTTGAAATTGTGTACCATTTTCAATAAGTACATTTCCCTTATTTTTGTGTATGTTGGTATGTTACGGGAGAACTTATTTCATAACATGTTTAATGAAACTCAACCGGAACTGATACTGAAAGTTTGTTTCATAAGACTATTAAAATAGCTGCACCAATATGTCACATGCGAAATGCTTCTGACAGGGAAAGGACATTAATTGTGATGCTTACACAGATTATACATAGCGTTTTTAAACGGATATTCTGATAGTGTCGATAATGGCTCGGGTTGTGAAAGTATTTGTAACTCTGCGGAATCATTGGAAGAAGTCCACAGTCGCTGCGTGTGCCCTATCATACGGTGGACACTGGCTGTATGGTAAACACTGGTGCGTAACGTTTCCTTCAGAATTACCGGTATGGTTGTTAGATCAAGTACAGATCATCACTAGCATTAATATCATTGAGCACGTACACAGGACTTGGTAGCCATTGAGAAATCATCAAGGTCTTACAGAACGGTTCTTGTGATTTGAAATCCAACAACATTGAATAATAGGAGGATGTATTTTAATCAGTTGTTTTCTTTGTCAATACATTTTTTATTCACAGCGATAATCTGCTGCGAAGAGATGCTTGTCTGGCGGCCAGGGTGAGACATGGCTTATTGTGTACAATATGTGTCTGCATTCAAGGATTCTGCACATGAATTTACTGTTTTCTTCACTAATACAAAATACTCCATTCTCAATTGCAGGAATTTGGACGTCAGCAGATATCACCCCAGGAACAGCTGAAGAAAGCCACAGTCATTCTAAACCCAGCAGCTTGTAGGGGGTAAGTAAAAGATAATCGTCACATTCCCTAAAGTTAAGCAAAGAGAATTAAGCATGAGATCCAGCTTATTGCACCACAGCCATTTCCCTTTTATAATGTAATTTGTGTTTGACTAATTTGTCTTGCTGTACTCTTGCAATTCTCTCTGATCATAGGAAAGCCAACAACTTATTTGAGAAGAATGCTGCGCCTATATTACACCTGGCTGGTATGGAGGTAACACTAGTAAAGGTAGGCTTACAATTTTGTTTCTCCATGGCATCTAAGGCCTTATAGTTTGTAGTTCTACACAGTGTAACCATGTACATGTGTCTTCTCTCTTACAGACAGACTATGAGGGCCAAGCAAAGAAATTGATGGAGCTGATGGAGCAAACAGACATGCTGATTGTGGCTGGAGGGGATGGCACTCTGCAGGAGGTTATCACTGGCTTGCTGCGGAGGGCTGATCACGTAAGTTGTGTAGCATTGACTGTTGTATAATCCTTGTATTACTAATTGTATGTTATAAGTGTTGTGTAATACTGTTTTAGCTAAGCTGTCTCTAACTACCCATTCCTATGGGTGTTTCTCAAACCCAGGAGACGTTCAGTAAAACCCCCATAGGATTTATCCCACTGGGCTCCCACAATTCCCTGAGTGAGAGTCTGCACATCCTCAGTGACAATCAGGTGAAGTAAGTATTCCATTGAAACACGGCACTCTTGTTAATTCAGATACAAACCTATACCATCATCTTGTCGTTAGTGTCCTAAAATATCCTCCAATCTTTTTGTCATCCATATTGCTTCTTGTTTTTAGACACATCACATCAGCGACATTGTCTATACTGCAAGGAGAAACGGTACCTCTGGATGTGCTGCAAATAAAGGTGAGACCAGAAGGGTCTGGGATTCAGGGAGGGGTCAAGATGACACAAACTGATATTACCTTAAATCGACATTGAATAACCATAACTCCATTTAGATAGAAAATTGTATTGTGTTTCTGGTTTTATGTATCCAGGGAGAGAAAGAACAGCCAGTGTTTGCCCTGATTGGTCTACGGTGGGGGGCCTTCAGAGATGTGGCTTCCACCATCAAAAAGTAAGAACCTCACAATTACTAGTCAAACTTCAGAGCTTATGGTAAACACGTTTCCCACATATTATACTTTTACGTGCATTACATTATAATAATATGAAGTTGTGTTTCTTCTCTAAAAATTCATTTCTCATATTGCTGTGCTTTCTATCTTAGATATTGGTACCTTGGCCCGTTGAAGATAAAAGCAGCTCATTGGTTCAGTACGTTACGGGTGAGAAACATGACTGTTTCCATTCAAAGTCCATGGTCTGCCGTTCCTCCATGCATTTGTACCATGCTGTCTTCTTGTATCTGCCAGGAATGGCCCCAGGTTCACGAGGCCTCTGTGTCCTACATAGCCCCGACCCTTCGCCCTCCTGACCTGCCGGAACAAAAGCCCCAGCGCCCCAACCTAATGTACCGCATTGCCCGCAGATTGAAAAATTACTGGTACCCACCTATTCCAGGTAACACTATATTTGTGTTAGTGTTTGTTAGTCTGTCTGTACATAACACTACATCCTTTAAATGTCCTTGTGTATCTTCTATTTAACAAAGCATGATTGGCATTGGTTTTCTGTTTGTGTAGAGTCTCCCAAAGTGGTGGAGCCAGAGAGGTGGGATGAGAGAACGCTGTCTACTTTGGAGCTGTCAATCCAAACTCAGAACAAAAACCCTGTCCAGACGGTCAGCACATTTTATTTTAAATGTTTTTTTTTTTTTACCTAGTAGCGACTACAACAAAAGTGACAGGATGTTTAAACTGCCTGTTATCTTGTTTGTCCTTCAGCGTATTGATGACTCCCTGCTGGTGTGTGTGGAGCCGGACTCCTTCACTGTGGGAGATTTTATCACTGTTGGGTAAGTTGTGGAGATTTACAGTACCAGTCAAATTTTGGACACCTCATTCAAGGGTTTTTATTTTTACTATTTTCTACATTGTAGAATAATAGTGAAGACATCAAAACTATGAAATAACACATGGAATCATGCAGTAACCAAAAAAGTGTTAAACAAATTAAAATATAGATTCTTCAAATAGCCACCCTTTGCCTTGATGACAGCTTTGCACACGCTTGGCATTCTCTCAGCCAGCTTCACCTGGAATGCTTTTCCAAGAGTCTTGAAGGAGTTCCCACATTTGCTGAGCACTTGTTGGCTGCTTTTCTTTCACTCTGCGGTCCAACTCATCCCAAACCATCTCAATTGGGTTGAGGTCAGGTGATCGTTTAGGCCAGGTCATCTGATGCAGCACTCCATCACTCTCCTTGGTCAAATGCCCTTACACAGCCTGGAGATGTGTTTTGGGTCATTGTCCGGTTGAAAAACAAATGATAGTTCCACTAAGCCCAAACCAGATGGGATGGTGTATCGCTGCAGAAAGCTGTGATAGCCATGCTAGTTAAGTGTGCCTTGAATTCAAAATAAATCAGTGTCACCAGCAAAGCACCCGGACACCATCACACCTCCTCCATGCTTCACTGTGGGATCCACAAATGCATAGACCATCCATTTACCTACTCTGCATCTCGCAAAGACTCAGCGTTTGGAACTTAATCTCTAATGTCCATTTATCATGTTTCTTGGCCCAAGCAAGTCTCTAGTTCTTATTGGTATCCTTTTTAGTATTGGTTTCTTTGCAGAAATTCGACCATAAAGGCCTGATTTCATGCAGTCTCCTCTGAACAGTTGATGTTGAAATGTGTATGTTACTTGAACTCTGTGAAGCATTTATTTGGGCTGCAATCTGAGGTACAGTTAACTCTAATGAACTTATCCTCTGCAGCATAGGTAACTCTGGGTCTTACTTTCCTGTGCCGGTCCTCATGAGAGACAGTTTCATCATAGGGCTTGATGGTTTTTGGGACTGCATTTAAAGAAACGTTCAAAGTTCTTTACATTTTCTGGACTGTAATTTCTCTTTTCTTATTTGAGCTGTTCTTGTCATAATATGGGACTTGGTCTGATACCAAATAGGGCTATCATCTGTATACCACCCCAACATAACTGATTGGCTCAAACGCATTAAGAAGGAAAGAAATTCCAGAAATGAGCTTTTTAACAAGGCACATCTGTTAATTGAAATGTATTCAAGGTGACTACCTCATGAAGCTGGGTGAGAGAAGCTGTCATCAAGGCAAAATGTGGCTACTTTGAAGAATCTCATATAAAATATATTTTGATTTGTTTGGCACTTTTTTTTGGTTACTACATGATTCCATATGTGTTATTTCATAGTTTTGATGTCTTCACTATTATTCTATAATGTTAAAATAAAGAAACCCTTGAATGAGTTGGTGTCCAACCTTTGGACTGGTACTGTACTTTCTTACATTATTAGTGTAATACCTGAGTAAAATAAATTATTGCTGATTCATGTAGCATGTGTCAAGACTGTTGCATTTTCTGCATTGCAGAGAGAAGAAAGCGGCGGACTCAACTGCATTCACAAGACAATCACTGAAGCTGGAGGCTAGTGCATGTCGACTCAATCTGCCTGAGGTCACATACTCCCTCATCTGTCTTAAGCCTATACATTTCAGAGACGAGACCAATGAGCCACCGTGCATCCATCTTGGCACTCCCCCCACCGTTATGAAAAGATTTTGGAAGCTATGGAAATGCATTTCTTAATGTCTGCATATATTTTTGCCACGTATTTTTCTACAGACACCTTCATTTAGAATAATGCATTATATCGTGAGCTAAACATAAAAATGAACAATTATTTTAAACAAAATTCCTTAAACTATCATTTCTGTCCCCACTACAACAAAAAATACTTAAATACCTTAACATTTAATTTAAATACTGTAGAATTCCATTCATTCTTATTCTTACTGTGGAGTGTCAATATGGCCTACAATATGGCTTCAAATCCTCTCAATGACCAAAACGTTGCATCAGCAATCTAAGGTTTAAATAAATCATTGGACAAGATACATTACGGTCTTTGATAATTATAACCTTTAAACAAATTACATGTATTCTTGTATAAATTGGTTTATTTTAGTATGTGTGCGATATTCTTTTTGCTCCATGACCTCTCCCTACTGTCTTGTCCCGTTTCCTCTCCCACAGGAAGGTGCTGGCTTCTACAACATCGACAACGAGGAGTACGAGGCTATGTCGGTGGAGGTGAGGCTGTTGCCACGGAAACTGCGCTTCTTCTGCAGCGCTGAACGCAGAAAGCAGCTCCTCACACAAGTCCTGTAAGGGAAGCGCTGCAGTGACAATATGCAGGACACAGAAATAGGGAGGAGGGTCAAGGCTAGGGGTCATTAGTGGCTGTACTGGGACTCTACCTCTACTGTATCTGGGTGTGTTTTTCTTTATTTCTGGAGTATGTCCTTAAACAGCCATAACACACAGCTGGACCAGGGTGAACCAGTCTACAGTGAGGTCTCATTGTTACAGTACATTGACATGTTCAGTTGAAATATTTTCACAATTATGGATGACAATATGATGCAGTAACAAGGACCAAGAATTTTGGTTGCTATTTTCAAACCAATTAGCTTATAGAAGTCTGCCCGGCAGGACTATTGGTGTAACTGACTGGTTTACTATTGTATATTGTCATGTATTGCTAAATGTGTAATAAGAGTCTTATTCAATAATTCAGTTATGATGCACACAGTTCTGTCACTTTTTAATACCAATGAAAAGTGCAGACTGTCCTCCATGTACAGTACTCTATGATAAGATGATACATTGGTATGAGAATCACTCTCCCTTGGCAACACTATCACAAATACAATCCAACAAGTATCAGAGAAAAACAATGTTTTATTGTTTTACAGTGGCAGTACTGTGTAATGTCACCAGCTTGAAAACAAGAGTGGCTCATGCGATCAAGTTACTAAATGTGTATTGATCACTAAAGCCTCTGTCCTTGTTTAACAGTAGTACAGGTACTGGATGTAGCTGTGTAGTTAACCAATGTTTTAAATCTAGGTTTACATTAGTTGCTGTGATCAAGGGTTAACAGTTAGCTATATGAGTTAAAGTACTTGAAGCATATTAGTGCCTCAGTAATACAGATGAAGCTTTCTGTTGACATTCAGTGGGGTGACATACTGTACAAATAAATTCAAATGAGCCAATGCTGGTACATGTCTGAACAATTTCCACAAAGAAGGCATTTGATACATTTATTTGTGTGTCGTGTGCATTTTCTACTACGTTTACATGATACACCTGTAAAACAAACAGTCGCATGCCCAGGATGTGCTGAAAAGAACAGGGTGGGACAGGTCAAAACAAACAGAAGGGAAAAGGGGCTAAGTCAACATGGGTGTGAAGTACATTTAATCATATTACCAAACACCAATATCAGTGTCAATTGACATGTTGATAAAGTAGTTGGAAGTGTTTAAAATCTAAAACATTTCATCTATGCCTCTTCCTGTTGATAGGTATAATAAGCCTGTGGTCTTAATTGAGTGCCTGCACTTCACACAAAGATTACCCACTAATTAGGCTTTATAACCCACACTGTAGGACAGAACTGTCCCCAGCTAAACCTCAATGAACAGTGCCACTATTGCCGACATCTACTGACCAGTCGAACCCAATGAAAGCAGTTCGCAGTCTTCATACAAAATATTTGATGCGTCATTGAACTCACATCTATTGGATGACTGCTTCATACATTGATTTAAATAAGTCACCCAGGACTATTGAACAAAAGAACATCTCCAGGGCCTGTTTTCAAAGGGTCTCACAGTAGGAGTGCTGATCTATGATCAAGTTCCCCTGTCCATGTTATCTTATTTTGATAAAAATCTAAATTTATCCTATATCAGGGTCTGTCTGTCTGCGCAGAGAGGAGTAATTCCCTCTGTGAACCTCAAGCATACACATGGAATCATTGTTACAGTGACGGGCACCAACAAGAAAGAAAGTTGTATCTGCCCTCTCATAGACCACCCGTGGATCTAATTTAATCTGCAACAAATCTCATTGATAAATGGGCAGTACAGTTTGAAGTACACAACACACAAAGCTTCCTGCTGGCTCCGAGGCAAACAGACTGTTACATCACTGTTACATCACTGACAGTGTGTCTGCTGACAACATTGGGTCATTAAATCAGAACACAAACAAGTTGACCCATAATCATGTGGTCATAAAACAAGTACAGAGGTTGTGGTGTGGTGCAGCATTCATGATAAGTTAGTGTCATAGAAACGCATTCATTTAAGTTTCAGGTTCACAATTTTAAAATGTCTAAATTTGATAAAACACTACACAAAACATTATCCAAAAGTCACCATACACATGTGCAATGTGACCAGGGAACAAGAAAAACATAAGTGACTGGAGTCTGCCTGTATGGGTGTCAGCATTGGACCAAGTCAGACAAACATGTGCAGTCTAATGAAATGTTACAGTATTTCACAAATATTCAACCTCAGCTCCATAATAAATACCTCCTTGGATGAGGGCATTATATCAAATAAATACATCTGGTATGACTCATCTTTCCCTTTTAATGTGTATGATCATGAAAAACACTGTATTCCTATTTGAACCAAAAGAGGTCTTCTTGTTTATGTGAAGCAGATTCATGGAATTAGTCTTGATGTGTGAATCTTTCTTGATTATTGACTTTTATCAAACACACAAATATTCACATTGCTCGCCATTTTCATTCTGAAAAATAAAAAAGTTTGATGAACTTCAGCACAATTTGCTTTTTAAGAGGAAATCCGAGTGAAAATACTTTACTGTCAGCTCTAGCAAACCTGATGTAGAAGTTTGGGAAACAACATCATGGTAAAGTTATTCAGCAGAAGGATTTAGATCCATAAAATAAAAGCCCTGACAATCACATGAATATTTAGTATTACACTATACATGGTTAGGTAGAATCCTCTGTAAAGATGTAAGAAAAAAGGGCTTGGTGCCATGGCTGAATTTGGAGTTAAGGTTCCAAGTGAGAGGAACAATCGATTATCCATCCCCAAACAGGATGCTACTGTAGATACATGGCGCTATTGGTCAAAGTCAGCAGTGCTCCATAGTATTGGGAGCAGTACAACGAGGCACATTGATCAAAGGTTCCGTGGAACTTCCACTTCCAGTGACTAGGGCTGGTGATCCAAGTGAGAAGAGAACAGATGCCAAGCGAAAAGACAAACAAGACGAGAGCGTGAGAACTGCAGAGTCCAGGCAGTGTCTATTATCGTGGCCCAATTGGCCAGGTGAGCTGTCTCTAAGTTAACACCTGCCAAAGATGGCTGTATCCCGGAGCATGGCGAGAGACCAAGAGAAATCTGCAGGCATTTGACTGGGCAGGAGGCCAGGGGAAGAAGAGTAGGAGGCAGTGTCTTCAGGGGACAAGGAGAGAGGAGCACAGGCCACACAGGGCTCAGGGGCAGCAGGGGTTATCGATCACCAGCATGGCATCAATGCCATAGAGCTCCAGCAGGTCCACCAGGAAAGTGCGGTCTGCCTGAGGGTCCAGCCCCATGGCCCTCACGTGCTCTGCCGTCAGGGTGGGGTCCGCACTCGCCGCCACCTCCGATAGAGTCTGGAAGATACGGTTATTCTGCTCCATGAAAAATCTAGCGGAGAGAACAGAGGACATTCTGTAAGAAAGTTTGATAAACTCTCCACACTGAGCCCAACCAAAAGATACTGTTGTGTAAACAAACTCACAGGATAAAGAGGTCCTCCTCATTTGATGTGCAGTCTCCATCCACCTCCTGAGTGTAAAGTAGCAGTTGCCTGAAAAGACAGTAACAATCATCATCAGCATCATCTCTTCAAAATGGCTTCCACCATTTATCAATTTCTGCGTACCTCTGTTCGCTGAGTTTCCTATACTTCTCCCGGTCCACCCCATTCAGCCGGAGTAGTGGCTGAAGGCTATCTCTGTGTGTCTTCACATTCTGGTTGTCAACATACACATCATACAGTTCCTTCTTCTCCTCAAAGATCTTCTCTGTCGTACCTAAACACACACACACACACACACACACACACACCTTTATCAATCTTAGCATAATGTATAGTGAACCAAAATATAAAACGCAACATGCAATCCTTTCAAAAATTGTACGGAGTTACAGTTCATACAAATTCATTAGGGCTTAATCTATGGATTTCACATGTCGAGGAATACGCATTTGCATTTGTTGGTCACAGATGGGGAGTAACAGATTACATGTAATGTAAGGGAATACAAAAACCGGTAACTGTAATCCATTACCAGCAACAATATTGTAATCAGATTAAAGATACTTTTGAAAAACTAGATGATTACTTTTAAATTCAGAAAGGATGTTCGAGAAGAAAAATACATTTGACACTTCTGTTCTCAATGACATCCAAATAAGCATTGAAAAAAGGCACAAGTTTAAATTTGTTGCACCTGAGCGTCTGACCACAAGTCAGAGACCACTATGATGACACACCAAATGTGTTTGATGGATCGCGGGAAAAGAGCAGGAATAGGCTTTTGTAGGCTACAGTCTAAGCTTTGTCTTCCAATGGTGCCACTGCTGTCGGCATTCCAAAGATTATCCAACTTTAATAAACACTTGGAGGTAAGTATGCCGGCAGTGGTCTAGTTTACGGCTACACGGATATCACGTATTATTGATATCTACATACAGCATTTATGTGAATCACACTGCTGCTCTCTCATTTAGCTATTTGTGCCTTATGGATTGTGGTTGTTGTGGATGGCTGTTCACAAATCTAAATATATTTGAATCCAATAATGGTTGAATTCAAGAAGTTTAAGCTGCCTATCAATCATTGTTTTTGAAA
Source organism: Oncorhynchus masou masou (assembly GCF_036934945.1). Taxonomy (NCBI): domain Eukaryota; kingdom Metazoa; phylum Chordata; class Actinopteri; order Salmoniformes; family Salmonidae; genus Oncorhynchus; species Oncorhynchus masou. The sequence goes on along the minus strand of NC_088233.1, from coordinate 19,271,403 downwards.
CAGCAAGTGAAAAATGTGCTCTTACAACAGCTGCATAGTGTGAATCCCAGCCTATGGAATACAAGTGGGGCTTTTATTGCTCAGTCTAATTCGTGCTGATAAAAAATAAATAAAAACATATGCCTAATGGACACATGCTCAAACTCGCACACATTTGATAGACTTAAAGAGGAAATCTGTAGTTGCTGCATCCATTTTTGGACTTGTTTTTGCTTGTTTTTCCCCAATGTTTGTAAACATTGTAAATGTAAAACACTGTAAAGCCTCATAACATGGTTAAAACAATAATTTTGGTATCATGGATGGTCAGTCCTTGCATCCATAGCTCTGTCTATTTATCTGAGTGGTTACATTTCTCCAGGCCCATCCCTCAGCTTTTTTTTACCAAAACAGAGGTGGGGTGTCCGTTTTATCTGTGGATTTGCTTTTAAAAACCATTGCATATTATCAAGATATCAAAGTGTCACCAACAACAAAGTAAACAATAGGCCTATAGCAAATGCCGCGTATGGGATTAATTTTTAACATGTAAATAGCACTTTCAGTAGTGCTCAAAGCATGCCAGTCAATGAGCACAGCATTTATTTTTCAATGAGCCCACTCAGTCCTTATTGACGACAAAATCACAAACAGAGTAGGGCTGGCTAATAAGTCCTTCGTTTTGGGGTTATGCTCAGGTAAAACAATTTGGCTAATCTATTCTTCCATATTTCCTATTCTTGAAGATCAAGGGGTATATCATTTATTGGAATTCTGATACACTTTGGGTTTTAATGTAAAGATATCATTTTATCGTATTATATATAGTAGAAATCGATGGGTTAGAAGAAGCCTACATAACCAACCCATAAAGTAAAATTTTACATCCATATACGGTCAGCTATGTAAACTTTAACATGAATTTATCCTGCAATAGATGTTATTTAATTGGTAACATACATTTTTGTCTTCTTCTAATGCATCTTAAGGGGAAAGAAATCTAAAAGTAACTGAAAGTAATCAAATTACGTTACTGAGTTTGGGTAATCGAAAAGTTACGTTACTGATTACAAATTTGGGTAGGTAACTAGTAACTGTAACATATTGCTTTCAGGAAGTAACTTACCCTGACTATATATACAAAGGTATGTGGAGACCACTTCAAATTAGTGGATTCGGATACTTCAGCCACACCCATTGCTGACATGTGTATAAAATCTAGCACACAGCTATGCAATCTCCATAGACAAAAATTGGCAGTAGAATGGCCTTAAGAGCTCAGTGACTTTCAATGTGGAGTTCCAAACTGCCTCTGGAAGCAACGTCAGCACAGAAACTGTTAATCAGGAGCATTATGAGCAGCTGCACAAAAGTCTAAGTTCACTATGAGCAGTGTAAAGCAACGGCTGGAGTGGTGTGAAGCTCGCCGCCATTGGACTCTGGAGCAGTGGAAATGTGTTCTCTGGAGTGATGAATCACGCTTTACCATCTGGCAGTCCGACAGATGAATCTGTATTTGGCGGATGCCAGGAGAATGCTACCTGCCCCAATGCATAGTGCCAACTGTAAAGTTTGGTGTAGGAGGAATAATGGTCTGGGGCTGTTTTTCATGGTTTGGGCTTGGCCCCTTAGTTCCAGTGAAGGGGAATCTTAATGCTAGAGCATACAATGACATTCTAGAAGATTCTGTATTTCCAACTTTGTGGCAACAGTTTCAGGAAGGCCCTTTCCTGTTTCAGCATGACAAATGCCCCCGTGCACAAAGCGAGGTCCATACAGAAATGGATTGTTGAGATCGGTGTGGAAGAACTTGACTGGCCTACACAGAGCCCTGACCACAACCCAATCGAACACCTTTGGAATGAATTGGAACGCCGACTGAAAGCCAGGCCTAATCACCCAACATCAGTGCCCAATCTCACTAATGCTCTTGGCTGAATGGAATCCCAATGTTCCAACATCTAGTAGAAGGCCTTCAAATAGTAGAGACATTTTATAATGCGAAAAGTGGGGACCAACTCCATATTAATGCCCATGATTTTGGAATGAGATGTTCGACGAGCAGGTGTCCACATACTTTTTGTCATGTAGTGTACCTTAAAAAAAAGTAGGGGCATGGAACAGTATCTAGTGTGACCACCATTTGCCTCATGCAGCGCGACACATAGTCCTTTGCATAGAGTTGATCAGGCTGTTGATTGTGGCTTGTGGAATGTTGTCCCTCTCCTCTTCAATAATTGTGTGAAGTTGCTGGATATTGGCGTAAACTGGAACACACTGTCATACACGTTGATCCAGAGCATACCAAACATGCTCAACGGGTGACATGTCTGGTGAATATAGAGGCCAAGGAAAATTTGGGAGATTTTCAGCTTCAAAGGAATTGTGTACAGATCCTTGCAACATGGGGCTTTGCATTATCATAATGAAACATAAGGTGATGGCAGCAAATGAATGGCACGACAATGGGTCTCAGGATCTCGTTATGGTCTCTCTAGGCATTCAAATTGCCATCGATATAATGCAATTGTGTTCGTTGTCCATAGCTTATGCCTGCCCATACCATAACCTCAGCATGGGGCACTCTGTTCACGTCAGCAAATCGCTTGCCCACACAACGACATACACATGGTTGGATGAGAAATGCTCAGTAACAGAGATGTAAACATATTTGTGCACACAATTTGAGAGGAATATGCTTTTTGTGCGTATGGAAAATGTATGGGATATTTTATTTCAGCTCATGAAACATGGGACCAACACTTTACAAGTTGCGTTTATATTTTTGTTCAGTGTATTAACTGTGGATTCAAAAGCCCCAGGTCAACACTCACAAGCCACGTATGACATCTCTGTTGCCAGGGCAGCAATGTCTGCCACATTGATGTAGAAGAAGGGGCGGAACTCAGGCACAGACACACCTATCCCAGGTATAGAGATGTTGGCCAGAGAGCAACAGCAGTACACTGTGGGGAGTACAGAGCAACATGAAAAACCACTACAGAGACAGGAGTACTCAGTGACAGAATTCTGTAATAAAATCTGAAAAACAAATATGTGGGGGTTTGTAAAGGTGACTGTGTGTGGGTGTGTGTCAGCTGCTCCCTCTCACCCCTGTAGCACACGACACCCACAGGTGGTGGGGAGAAGATAAGGATTCGTTTTCGGAGCAGGGCAAACTTCCACAGCACCATGATCTGCTCCCCAAAGAAGTGGATGAACTGGGACATGCAGCCGGCCGGGTGGGTGATCTGGAGGGGACAGAGATAGAACAGACTGTCAGGCTGTCTGATACGGTAATGCATTTTCAGTCTGGATAAGCTTGCTCAGCATGGACCAAAAACAAACTATTGCCCAAAATCTCTCCTTGACATTAGGAGTCTGAGTTACATGGACATACAGCACCTCGTCTTACCAGAAGCTACGTCTGGTAAGACGAGGGGTGGGTGTCTATTTGTCAATAACAGCTGGTGCTAATATTGTCTCATATTAAAGAAGTCTCGGGGTATTGCTCGCCTGAGGTAGTGTACCTTATGATAAGCTGTAGACCACACTATCTATATTATTCGTAGCCGTCCATTTCCCACCACAGACCGATGCTGGCATTAAGACCACACTCAACCAACTTGATAAGGCCATAAGCAAACAAGAAAATGCTCATCCAGAAGCGGCGCTCCTAGTGGCCGAGGACTTAAATGCAGGAAAACTTAAATCAGAAATAACCAAAGTTTTACCAGCTTGTCATATATGCAACCAGAGGGGGAAAAAATATCCCTAGACCACCTTTAATCCACACACAGAGATGAATACAAAGCTCCCCCCCCACACTCCTTTTGGCAAATCTGACCATAATTCTATCCTCCTGATTCCTGCTTATAAGCAAAATCTAAAGCAGGAAGTACCAGTGACTCGCTCAATATGCAACTGGTCAGATGACCTGGATGCTACGCAACAGGACTGTTTTGCTAGCACAGAATGGAATATGTTCCGGGATTCATCCAATGGCATTGAGGAGTTTACCACTTCAGTCACTGGCTTCATCAATAAGTGCAACGACGACATTGTCCCTACAGTGACCGTACGTATATATCCCAACCAGAAGCCATGGATTAAAGGCAACATCCGCATCGAGCTAAAAGGCTAGAGCTTCCACTTTCAAGGAGCGGGACACTAATCCGGACGCTTATAAGAAACCCCATTATGCCCTCAGGAGAACCATCAAACAAGAAAAGCGTCAATATAGGATTATGATTGAATCCCACTACACCGGCTCTGACGCTTGTCGGGTGTGGCAGGGCTTGAAAACTATTACAGACAACAAAGGGAAACCCAGACGCAAGCTGCCCAGTGACACGAGCCTCCCAGACAAGCCAAATGCTTGTCTGGGCATGCAACAAATAGCTTTGAGGCATGCAACACTGAAGCATGCACAAGGGCACTAGCTGTTCTGGATGACTGTGTTATTACACTCTTGGTAGCCAATGTGAGCAAGACCTTTAAACAGGTCAACATTCACAAAGCCGCTGTGCCAGACGGATTACCAGGACATGTACTCAAAGAATGTGTGGACCAACTGGCAAGTGTCTTCACTTTCAACCTGTCCCTGACCGAGTCTGTAACACCAACATGTTTAAAGCAGACCACCCTAATCCCTGTGCCCAAGAAAGTGAAGGTAACCCACCTAAATGATTACTGCCCCATAGCACTCACGTCAGTAGCCTTGAAAGGCTGGTCATGGCTCACATCAACAGCATCCTCCCTAATACCCTAGACCCACTCCAATTCACATACTGCCAACAGATCCACAACTGATGCAATCTCAATCGCACTCCACACTGCCCTTTCCCACCTGGACAAAAGGAACACCTATGTGAGAATGCTGTTCATTGACTACAGTTCAGCGTTCAAGATCATAGTGCCCACGAAGCTCATCACTAAGCTAAGGACCCTGGGACTAAACAACTACTTCTGCAACTGGATCCCGGACTTCCTGATGGGCCGCCCCCAAGTGATCCTCAACATTGGGGCCCCTCAGGGATGTGTACTGGGGCCCCTCAGGCGTGTGTACTTAGTCCCTTCCTGTACTCCCTGTTCACCCATGACTGCTTGGCCAAAGAACTCCAACACCATCATTAAGTTTGCTGACGACACAACAGTGGTAGGCCTGATCACCGACAACGATGAGAGCCTATATGGAGGAGGTCAGAGAACTGGAAGTGTGGTGCCAGGACAACAACCTCTCCCTCAATGTGAGCAAGACAAAGGAGCTGATGGTGGACGACAGGAAAAGGCGGGCCAAACAGGCCCGCATTAGCATCGACAGGGCTGTAGTGGAGCAGGTTGAGAGTTAAGTTCCTTGGTGTCCACATCACCAACAAACTATCATGGTCCAAACACACCAAGACAGCCGTGAAGAGGGCACGACAAAACCTTTTCCCCCTCAGGAGACTGAAAAGGTTTGGCACAGGTCCCCAGTTCCTCCAAAAATTTTACAGCTGCACCATGGAGAGCATCTTGACCAGTTGCATCACCCCCTGGTATGGCAACTGCTCGGCATCTGACCGTAAGGCACTACAGAGGGTAGTGTGTACAGCCCAGTACATCACTGGGGCCAAGCTTCTTGCCATCCAGGACATATAAAATAGACAGTGTCAGAGGAAAGCCCACAAAATTGACACCCCCATCCCCACATTGGTTTTGTACACCGGTGCTACTTCCTGTTTATTATCTATGCAGTCACTTCACCCCTACCTACATGTACAAATTACCTCAACTAACCTGTACGCCCGCACACTGACTTGGTACCGGTACCCCCTGTATATAGCCTCGTTATTATATTTAAATATATTCTTAACTCTTCTTGAACTGCACTGTTGGTTAACGGCTAGTAAGTAAGCATTTCACTGTAAGGTCTACACTTGTTGTAGTCGGCGCATGTGATAAATAAAGTTTGATTTGAAGTTATCACATATCTCAAAATGAACAAACACACTTAAACCAAAACATTTAATTGCCAATTATCCACCACTAACACAAACAACAGCCACACAGTAACATCAGTGACTGGTGCAGGTGGCCGTAGGTGCTCACCTTCATCTCTGGGTGCATGCAGCGGTTGATGGCTGGGACCCAAGCACTGGTTGGACAAGCAGTGACAAGGCCGTTCCCTGCTGGGGGCAGCACAGCTTTCTTATCTTCATAGAAGGCCTCCAAAGGAGAATACGAGCCAGGGCACTGGAGCTGGTGTCTGCATGGAGAGACACTATACACTTTCTATATGCTGACTGCAGTTGGCATCTCAGTGATAACACTGGTAAGAAAGAGACTGTTATCGAAGACTCATTACAGCATGGTTTGATTGGATTAAAACTGGGATAATCCCTCCCTGGGAACTGGAAGTGGAGTAGTACTTTCAATGGATCCACATAAAGTACCTGTACTGTATACAGTCAAGATTAACCCCCCAAGCATACACCTCTACCATGAACTGGATGTGTCACTTCTTTATGCATAGTTAATGAGATAAGGCTCTGTTTGAAGATTCAAGCATAAAGACAAGATTTACTGAGGGAAACTGTTCGGGTTTCTTCCATTCCAATGATTACATACAAAGACTTAATGTGATATAAATGGCTTCTAGTGACGGTGGTGGCACTGACTCAGGGCTTATTTTTAATAGATGAGCAGACTGAAAATACAGACGAAGGAGAGGAGGAAGGAAATAAGGGGAGAAATGTGAAACAGGACGGATAAGAAAGAGAGTGACAAAGAGAAAGAATGGACAGACCGTGACACAGACAGTGAGAGCAAGCGACACAGACCAGACAGTAGGGTTGAGTGGTATCCAGATATTCATACCGTCGTAACGTTTCTGTACCATACCAAGGTATACAGTATTACCGAATGTGCACCATTTCTAAAATGTATATAGTTAATGATTATTATTTATTTATTTACGCACAAAACAATTTAGGCAGCAGGGATCTTGATCCAGGAGGGAATTGAATTGCTCTTCTGTAACCAAGAAGCTTGATCTTGACATCTTGCCATCAGGCCGATGCTAGCAAGTTAGCGAACCAAATGCAAAGCTGGAGCCCTGAGCTGGATATCATTTATTTGAAATCTTAGATTTTTTTATAGTTGTACTTAACCTATATAGGTGGAAGCAGTGGCATAGCTACCGTTAAATACTGTATTCAAAATCATACTGTCGGTATTTCAAAAAATACCATTTATACCTGTGATGCACCGATATGACATGTTTGGTCAATACCGATATCCTATATTTTCCTTGCCAAAAAACAGATATCGATAACCAATATTTAACATTTTAGCAGCCTTTTAAGCATTCTCGTGCTTAGTTAAATAGTTAACACACGCACGGATGCAGAGATCTAAGGCACTGCATCTCAGTGCAAGAGGCATCACTACAGTCCCTGGTTCGAATCCAGGCTGTATCACACACAGACATTATTTTGTTGGCATTTACGTATGTCCCCATTACCAGTAAAACATAATCAAAACCTATTTATTTCACTTACTTGCTGTGCTGTTTCGTTCATTTGTTCAGTCGTTCCATTCTCAACCAGGATTTCATCATACATATCAAGCAGTGAGGTTTCAGCTCTCTGCCCGTGAACTCTCTTCCTCGGTGCGCACTGTCACTGTGTCCATCTGTTTCCATCTTGTCCAGCTGTCTATGTAACATTTTACGTAAACCCTGTTTCTTGTCTGCATAGAAGTAGCGGTCCTTGTATTTAGCATCAAGCATGGCGGCGACACAGTAGAGAGAATGCCACCGAATCGCTTGTTCACAGTCTGTGTTGGCAGTTCTGTTGAGCAGGCGTTTCAATGCCATGACAAAGGGTATCACGTCTGCTGCAGGCGCAGTTGATGAGCTTATTTCTCGAGCCAGTTGTTTGAATGGAGCTAGCATGTTCATGTTTCCAAGTTTCAAACATGTTCTCAAAAGCCATTGAAATGGCAGCAGCGGTATGGCAACCAGCATATTCATGAGCATGCAATACAACTTTCTTCAGTAAGAAATCCTTGACGACCCACTGTGCTGTCAGAGTCAGCATGCTCCTGGGGCTGATATCGGCGGTTCAAATGTCAGTCGTGAAGCTAATAGCAGTGACGCTATTACTGTGTAACTCCGGTAGGGCAACATCTGAAAAATAGCTCACTTGGTAGTGTGTACCGGTGCTCGACCAGTCGGCGATGGCCAACATCACCTATGACAGAAAACGTTTGATTGTCAAGGGCAATGAATTCCATTATCTTGGCGTTCATGGATTTTGACTTGTTCTTACTTTCAAATGACTGCTCGACTTGTTGACTGCTCGATCCACACAGCAGACATTGGTATGCGCGTCAGCTTTGACATGAGTTTTGCACATCGGCGTTAAACTAGAAAAAAAAAAGAAAAAAAATCGGGCCAATGCCGATGTTGGCATTTTTAGCTAATATCGTCCGATTCCGATATGTTCACCGATATATTGTGCATCCTTAGTTCATACCATATACCGGGGTATTGCCCAAGCCTAACTAACAAACAGACAAACAGACAGACAAGTACTTACCTAACCTGGTTCTCCAGGAAGTGCATGTAGCGATAAAGGAGCGTGTAAGAGGGAGACAGAATACCCACAGATTTCATCCGCGCCCCTCTCTCCAATTCACTCTCAACGGGCATGTTAGCAAAACAAGCCAGCCCAAAGTAGCAGCCTTTACGGAAATATCTGCAAAAATGAAAGACATGGATGAATCTAGTGAATGTATACAACATTGTACAGATTATTGATAGGGTTCTGATGGTCCTCTGCCATTAACACTGTGCATTCAGTTGGGGGAATAGTCTTACATGAAGTCCTTGGCGATTCTGTGTGATCCGCTCGCCATTGACTTGAATTCCACTCCATCAAGATTCACGTCTTGGGGTAAGCACCATTCCACCATGTTACCTGCCATTGACACAGACAAACACTTGATTTTCCATACTGTTCACTTCACTGTGAGAAAATGAAATTCATCCACCATGTCCCCAGTTTTTTCCTTACACATTCTATCTTACTATAAAACTCTGCGTACCATAAAAGGGAAGTTGAGGAGGGTAAGTAGTAACACTGGCTTCCCAGGACTCTCAGAAAGCTTTCCCTTATCAAATTAGAAAGTAATGTAACAGTAGGTTACTGCATTACTCTTATTATTCACATTTAAAGAGAGCTTATTGAACCTTGCGATGGCAGAAGAAATTAGTAATTTGACAAACTGCTTTCCCTGCTCAACAAATGCTTCCCACAAATGATTTGGGTCTCTACAATTGGTTCATATTTTAATAGCGTAGATAGGCAAAGCTAGCGGGAAGAAAGGAACAGTAGACATTTCTTGCAACGTCATCTTTCAGTGTGTGCGCACTTCCATGGAATGAGTCAGTCCCCCACTGTGCCCAGTAAGGTAAATGACACTCTCTCCATACTGTATTGCCCTTGCTCACCTGATCTTGTGTCAAAGGTTACCACAAACACAGCCACTATTTGGTCCTTTTCCTCCCATCCCAGTCGTTCTTTCAGAGATATTCTAGAGTCGGCATGGATGGGGCTGGGAACACCCCATGGGCCAGGGTGGTCAAGGTGAGGGCTCCTGTTCACGCTGGGAATGGTTGTTACACTTACTGGACCCCCAGAGCTAGTGTTCCACCCGATGGCGAGCGCGGTGCTGCCCAGAGAGCGGCCGTCTGGCGGATTTGATTCCGATCCATTTTCTTTTGCTGGAGCGGGAACCGCCTGGGTCAGTTCGTTTGGTGGAATCTCCTCCCAGTCGAGCAGTGGAGCGCGATCCGACTGCTCGACCATATTGCTTCCTAAATTGAGATGAACAACGCGGAACTATGGAGAAAATAATTCCACTAGATAACGTCAGTAGACTACTGCTCCAACAGACCCTTATGTGTTTCACTCCTCCCTGCCGTTTTCTTGCTATTTGTTAGCGTGTCACATGCGCCGATAAATAGTCTTCTGCCAGCTCCAGTGCCAGCGCACACAGTGTTTTGGTGATGATGTCACACACTTCCGCTCACGTGGATTGATCAATATTTGATAGGTGGCCTATTTACATACCGGTATTTGTGATAAAGTGTGTTCATAAAGCTCCATTGCTTTTCATGAATGTTATATTTGTAATCTAATGATAGACTGGCCAGAAGTTGTATTGTTGATGAGTCCATAAATCATTTTAATCGTTGAGAAATATGTTCATTAATAGGACACAGACATTATGTCATTATATGCATTATTTAGAATCATAAAATAAATTGTTTACGCTAAAAATGTTCATACTACTGTGCCTTTAAAATAAGGTGTGTTTATTTATGACATACATTACATTCAGCCAATAGGATGCAGTAAAGAGGTCAACTTGATAGATGACGTTTCTAATTAGTTTAAATATAATCTGCTTATTAACATACTCAGCTAAATTCAAACCTGGTGTTCTGGTAGGCAACTTGATCGTAAGTAATTCAGAAGTGTATTCATTCAAACTTTCAAAGCATTGGAAAATATTTAAAAGTAAGGAATACATTATACATTTAATGCTATTGGAACTTTGTATGATCCAATCGCCTGTCTCCCATTCCCAAACATTAATTTGTTAGTAGGCCATGCGTGTAACCATGTGAGAACTACAAGGGATTCGGGTGTTTTAGTTAAATTATCCCTTTAACAGAAATGAACTAATTTTCAAAAAATAAATGTGTTACCTTGAAAGCAGCCTCCTCCATATTGCTTTCAAGGTAAGGAACAAGTCATTTTCACTAGGTTATCCCTTTATTGACCCTTTGTTTCATCATGGAAGAATCACTTCACTATCAGTGCCTGTCTTCTAGAACTCCTTGAGTCAGGGATGGCCATGGGAAGTGACTGGACGGTGCAAAACTTGGACTTCTCAAGCTGTGGCGAGGAAGAGGGTAGTGACAGCAGTTTGGATGAATGGAGCTCCAGAAATCCTCAGCTCCTAAGTCCCAACTCTGTGTGCAGGACACCCATAGTGCAGCGTCATTGCACCAGGAGCTTCACCATATCCCCATCCATCCCAGTTTCACCGACCACCCCCATTCCCTATGCCGCCTGGAGGAAACTGAGGCTCTGTGACTCCCCCAGTACTCCCAAGGTGTGTGGACATTTTATCATATGTATAAAATATGCCATTTAGCAGATGCTTTTATCCAAAGCGACTTAGTCATGTGTGCATACATATTACGTCTGGGTATTCCCAAGAATCAAACCTGCAATCCTGACGTTGCAAACTCCATGCTCTATCAACTTAGCTACAGAGGACCATGCCCTCATGGATCACTTTCTTGATTTCTTTCATCTGAAACTATTCAAATCAGCACACATTACAATGTGTAGCTACCTCCAATGTAAAATCCTGTAATTAAGTGCATTTTTACATGTCAGAAGGATTTATTTCTCCACATCCCTCTTCACCCAAGAGTCTGCTGTCCAAGTCAGCTCTGCCCAGTTCCAGCACCAAGATATGCCGCAATCAGAGGGCTCTGCGTTTCGCCACTTCCACTGACCCTGCCCAGTGCAGCCGCATGCCCTCTGTCAATGTGAACCCCTTCACCCCCGACACGTTCCACAGGACCAGGGAGCACTACAAGAGGAAGAGTCGGAGGAGTGACGATGACGACTATGGATGCAGGTAACCCAACTAAGGGTTCGGTTGTGATTGTAAATGGTATTGTTTTGGTGATTGTGTAATTGCACATGGTAGCAAGGCCATGAGTCTCTATAGTGTTTTGAGACTGAGTGGGTTTTGTGAAGTTATCATCTCATCTTTTAGAATGAAACCAAGCCATACGTCATCAGAGGAGGATGATGATGCATTTCTCCCGTCCAAGGTACAAACTATCTTTGTCCATTGAACAGTTGGCTCTCCCCTGCCTGTCCACGGCTCATTTAGTCACTAAGCTCATCTCTTTTGGCCGTTTCCTCTGTCCCTCCTAATTCTGCCATTCACACTCCCACTTCCTGCTTTTGTCCTCCGTCTGTCTGTGCAGAGGCAGGCTGTCCAGGCTTTCATGCTGTCCAGGTATGAGAGTGAATTTCTGGAGCTTGGACACATCGGTGCGGGGGAGTTTGGAGTGGTGTGCAAGTGTGTGAAGAGGCTGGATGGCTGCTTGTACGCCATCAAGCGCTCTCGCCGACCACTTGCCGGGTCTGCCAATGAGTGAGTCAGCACCACCGGCCTCACACTGTTTAGGAATAGCCTGGGCCTTATGATCAGCGTGAGAATAGGAAAACGATCATCTACAACACGTGTCAAACTCATTCCACGGAGGGCCGAGTGTCTGCAGGATTTCGCTCCTCCCTTGTACTTGATTGATGAATTTAAGGTCAATAACTAGTGAAGATCTCCCCTCACCTGGTTGTTTAAGTCTTAATTGAAAGGGGAAAAACCTGAAACCTGCAGACGCTAGGCCCTCTATGGAATGAGTTTCAAACCCCTGATCTCAAATGTTGAGGGTTGTTGAGATGTTGTATTTTTTATTATTTGCAGTATGTAATTATGAGGTTTGGAAATTGTCTCCTTTTGTCCCCAGGCAGCTGGCCTTAAAGGAGGTGTATGCACATGCTGTACTTGGGCATCACCCCCATGTCGTCCGCTATTACTCAGCATGGGCTGAAGATGATCACATGATCATACAGAATGAGTATTGTGACGGTAGACTGGATATTTTTTTTTTAAGTTGTTTCATTCTCACCTGCACAATTGGTGCATAAGTATTTCACTGTACATTGCAACTACATTTATGACCCTGTGCATGTGATTAAATAAATCTAATCTAAATGACTGAATATTGGCAGGGGGAATAAGTGTTTGTCAGTAAGATGGCTGGATTGATGTATGAGACTTTTTGTTTGTTTGCGCATCTCGATGTACTGTGTTGTAAACAATGCAGGTGGGAGTCTCCACGATGCCATATTAGAGAAGGAGGCAAGTGGAGAGCTGTTTCCAGAGCTGGAGTTGAGGGATCTACTTCTGCACGTTTCCATGGGTCTCAAGTATATTCACAGCTCTGGTCTTGTGCACCTAGACATTAAACCCAGTGAGTCTCCTCTTTATTTCTTCTCATTCACAGCAATGTATACTCCTCACTTCCACTGTTTCTCACCCCGCTCTTATTTGTAGGTAATATCTTCATCTGCCAATGCTCAAGCGCAGGTGGAGCGGGTGAGAGTGAGGAGGAAGAGGACGGAGGCCCTTCAACAGGGGTGGTTTATAAAATTGGTAGTAGTTTTTCACTATCACATTTTCTCTCCTAGCGTTGGTGCACTGTGTCATTGAGATGCCATCTATGATTCCTGTTTGTCTTTGCAGGTGACCTGGGCCATGTGACATCCAGCAGCAGTCCACAAGTAGAGGAGGGGGACAGCCGCTTCCTCGCCAGCGAGGTCCTGCATGAGGTACGGTAAAAGTTGTGGCTCTATTGACTACTTATGTTTGTTTGAATGTACACCTTGTATCCCCTGCTTCTCCCTGCTGCCCAGGACTACAGCAATCTGCCTAAGGCGGACATATTTGCGCTAGGCCTGACTGTGCTGCTGGCAGCAGGGTCGCCCCCTCTCCCTCAGAATGGAGATGAATGGCACAGTCTCAGACGGGCACAGTTACCCAGCCTGCCCCAGGAGCTCTCCCCTGCTTTCAGAAGTCTAATTCAGGTACCACATGTGCCCATAATTTACTTAACTGTACTTGTTTTGGTCATGTCTGCACTCTTCTACCTTTTTCTTTTACACCATCTTGTTTTGTTTTTCTCCTTGGCGTGCTTTGTATGTGATCTATGGAGCTTCTTGTGAAATGCCAGCTGAATATATTTTTTTGTAATCCAAATTAAATCACATTTTATTGATCATGTGCTGAATGCAGTTGGTGTAGACTTTATAGTGAAATAATTGCTTATGAACCTTTCCCAATAATGCAGAGTCTTTAAAATAGTAACTAACATGATGAATAAAATACAGAAGAATGGAGCTATGTACAGGGAGTACCAGATCAATGTAGGCCATCATTGTAAATAAGAAATTGTTCTTAATTATCTTGCCTAGTTAAAAATGTGCAGAGGTATTCACAGTTTAGGAAGGGACCGATATTAACCAGTACCACACAAAGCTAAGTCAACACACTGATTTGCTTTTCATTCTAGATCTACAAATGTTCCAAAGTTTATCTCTTGCCTTTGCCACATTAGCAGCTGTTTGGGATAAGCTGTCTTTGTGTGTCTGTCAGACTCTGCTGGATCCGGAGCCATCTCAACGACCCTCTGCGTCAGCGCTATGCAGACAACCTGTTTTGAGGAAGGAGAGGACTGGGAAGCTTGCTGCTCAACTGCGCAGAGAGCTCAATGTGGAGAGGTTCAGGACAGCCATGCTGGAAAAGTGAGGGCAGAGATGTCGTTTGCATAGAAGTTGGTTGAACTCTCCATTAGGGGGCGCAGTTAATATGAAACAGAAAAAAAAATATTTCTCCCCTGTAGCACAAAAGCAGTGGTGGAAAAAGTACCCAATTGTCATACATTAGTAAAAGTAAAGATGGTTTAACAGAAAGGCTCGAGTAAAACTCACCCAGTGAAATACTACCTGAGTAAAATGTATTTAAAAATCAAATAATTTAAGTACCAACAGTGTAAATAATTTCAAATTCCTTATGGCAAACCAGATGGCATGATTTTGTTTTTTGTTCACGGATAGTCTGGGGCACACTCCAACATGACATCATTTACAAATTAAGCATTTGTGTTTAATGAGTGCCAAATCAGAGGCAGTCGGGATGACCAGGGATGTTCTCTTGATACGTGTGTGAATTGGACCATTTTCCTGACCTGCTTAGCATTCAAAAAAGTACTTCTGGGTGTCAGGGGAAAATGTATGGAATAAAAAGTACATTTATTTTCTTTAGGAATGTAATGGCGTTAAGTTGTCAAATGTAAAGTACAGAACCCCAAAATTACTTAAGTAGTATTTGAAGTTCTTTATACCACTGCACAACATTCCTACTGGTTGTTTATATAAGGACTTGATCAGTAAGGCTGGGGTACATAAAGTATGAGACTGAAGAAATGATTTATGCTTTCAAACTATTAAAGTGAATTATTCCATGTACATAAACACCCTCTCTCGATTCCTCCACAGAGAGCTGCAGGAGGCTCGTTTGTCAACACTGTCCCCACAGCAGGCTTTCCCCCCTAGTCTACAGCATCCCATTAATACAGGGTCGTTGTCCAAAGCTGGGCGGAGGCTGGTCGGTAGGAATGCTGCCCGGTCCATGAGCTTTGGATGCCCAGGGTATGGAGTGTGAAAGGTGATCGCATGCTGGGCCTTATTGGAAGTACCAGAACACTGATTTTCCTTGCTGCAAAGTATTGGACTTTCCCCTGACTCAAGGGACTTCTTAGACTGGCTCAATGTAACTTGGTGAGCAGCAAGGTAAAAAGTTACCTAGAAGAGCCTGTGGTGGTTTTATTTTGTGCATCAGTGTCGTAGAATCGCAGTATGTTGGACTAATTTATATCAAAGCGGGAAGGATTTGATGCAAAACTGCATTAATTCCTTGTGTAGCACTGCCGTTCAGTGTTTAACTTTTGTGGAGTAGTAGGTTTTACTTTGCAATAATTTGGGCCATTGAGAACTGCTGCAGACACCAGTGAGTGCAATGCCAAGTCAGCCATGTTTTATTAACATCAGTGATTTGTTGCTTTTTACAATGTAAATAAACTTTTAAGGAAATGGCCCTCAGGATAGAGTTCTTTGTGATATGTTTGGCTTTGAAATTGTAGACCACTGAAACATCTAAAGAGTATTTCATCATAAGGACACTAGAAACACTCAGTTTAGCTGCTTTACATGTTTGTCTTTCATTAAAGTCACACTTTAATTGTTTATCAAAGGGCATCGGAATTACGGAAACCACATTAACTGTGGGACTTTCCAGAGGATTAGATGAGTTTATCTATTGGTACAGAACTGTGTTAATATAACTGGTGGAAGGACAGATTTTATTTCAAGGGGTAGCCACTTGCATGTTTATTACTCATATGCATGTTAATTTCTCTGACCGTAAACCACCATAGAGTTAACAATTTATGTGATTAGACCTAAACCAATACCCTTGTTTGGGGTCAGTATTTTACATTTTACCTAAAATGTCGTTCAACATTAAATGCAAGGATAAAGCAGTCACTCATCACACTTAACCATATTTGCAATTGTTTATTTTTTTTGCGTCATTTTACAATTGAGACCAATGTTTTGCTCAAGGTTTGGTCCCGACTCCTAGCATGACTTTACTTCCTTATCTTGCAGTCACAGCACTGGGTTGAAGGGAAAACCCCACAAGTATATCACGTGTGCGTATGGAAGATTCAAAACAATTTGGGTTACATCATCCTTCCATTAAAATCGAGTTTTTGTTAATTGGTCAGCTCATGTCATGAAATGGGAGAAGTATTGTATGCTACTGTAAATCCTTGTTTTTGGACCAGCTATTTCGTGTGGTTAGGGCATGTCACTTTTTATTACAGCATGCAAACTCGCGTATTTTCCTTGTTGAAAGAAACCTGGTATTATTGATCTGAGGATAGCCTGTATGTATGCAATTTGGTTTAGGATTTAGAAAACGTTGTCAGCAGGGCTGGAATGGTTCACAATCACGTTTTGCTCCATTTAATTAAGTAGCCCATTTCAATGGAGTCTTCAAAAATTAGCTTCGCAATTTTGTTTGGATCTTCCGAGAAATGGCACACACACTATAGTTGTTACAATGACGGAGTTCGGTTAATTCCGCCTGGACGCCCGTGTAGGCGTGTTTTGCATCGAAACTGAGGGTATTCGATTTGGAACCGGTTAGCCTCCCGGGGTAATCAGTTGCCCCGTTTAAAGCCCACGGTGGCGTCGGCATAAAACAAAAGTGATTTAAGCACGCGTAATTAGTAGGATTCGGTGTTTTCCAATGCAAAAGTGATAACGCTTTATCTGCCTTCCCAATTAAAATAGAAAAGAAATGTATTTCATAGAAAATAGATGTTTCTGGATAACGCGCCATGCTTTGACAAATGACCAAGCGGCGCAGATAGTGTTATATTTGAGAAAGAGCACCTCCCTCACCGCTTTTGAGCTCATGTCACGGGCCATGGGCGGTACTCCACGACCCAGTGTAATCGAAGCAGCCCAATGTAGCCACACATGTAGTAAAACCAGTCCGCGGCGGGGGGAAATGTCCCAAACCCCCCAATTTTCCCAAACTGATGGGGTGCGTGTGTGTTGTCTGGAAAGCAAGGCGAACGGCTCTGACTCGGCGGTGTCAATCAGCGTGTGTTGTTAGCTATTTCATGTTGTAATAAGCAAGCTGAACTTTACCAGCCAATATATTTACTGTTTTTAGACGGTGAGTGAACAGAGAAAATGTTAGTATTGAGTGTGTTGCTATTTGCTAGCATCAACACGGGCAAACGTTACGTTAAATAGCTAGCTAACGTTAGCTAGCTAGACTTGTTTTGTTCGCACACAATTGAATCGAATGTAGCGCGCTCCTACAGGTTAACAACTTAGCTGCTGACTGTGTCATCTTGGTAACGTTCAGCTAGCTAGTAAATACTTTGGAAATGCATTCGTAGGAAACTAACTTTAGAGCTAGTTTATATCTGATGAAATTGCAATGGATATATTATGTTCTGCTTTTCCCTGTAGAAGAACAGCGATGGACTGTGGGGATGTTCAGTGCACTCCCCTGGTCTTTCTGACTTTCCTTCAACAGCAGAGCTGCAGCAGTGCGGAGCTCCGCATAGAGCTGGACTCATTGGCCCGGGAGCTGAAGCTAACCCAGGACATAAACGGCAATGGTCTGGGTCTTAACATCCACGAGGAGGGCGAGCTTCAGACAGATGGACACTTCTGCAGCAGCAGTAGTATCTTACTAGAGGGGCTTGAGCCTCAGGCTGCACTGGCATGGCCCTGTGAGTTGGTTTGTTTTCGTTTTTCTTTTATAGTATGATTGAAATTCCATCAGTCACATTCACTTAGTTTTGACAAGTCAAGACCTGCAGACTGTAAGGTTTTGACATTTCTGTCAAAATAGTTAGTCACATATTTGATCTTCATATGTATGTGAAGTAAATTTTAAAGCTGCGATATGTAACTGTCAGGCGGCTAGACCAAATTCACATAGAACAGTCTGTTATAGAGCTGTTATTCTCATTGAAAGCAAGTCTTAGAAGCGGTAAATCTGTTTTAGGTGTGCTATTTCTATGCTTCCCCTTGTCAAGTTTCGTTTTTGCTTCTTTTGTTTTTGTACTTTTGTAACAGCTGAAAATACTATTTTTGGTTATGGGTAAGATCTCACAGCAGTTTAGATGGTACAATGATTCTCTACGCCAGGAAATGGCAGAGTGATTTCTGCATAGTACATTGTAAAGTGAAAAAAATGGAAAGCTCTATCTGTATAGAACCAAAAAGCACCAAGTTCAAATTGGTTTATCTTTAATCACAAGCCTGAACAAATACACATGTATTTGCCATCTCTCTCTCTATGTATGGTCTAGGGCAGGCTAGTCAAGCCAGCAATAATGCCACTCAAGCAAAAAACAGTCAGTAATCTTAAAGTAAATGATGTTGTCACATCATTGTTCAGTGACCGTAATTCAGCTGATGATCATAATACATTTCTTAATGTATTTAGTGTTATTGTATTTTACTAAGATATAACACTAATTTATGTATTCAAATAGCTATAGTTTTCTTAACTCAACATGTCTAATTCAGAAGTGTCAGAACCTCAAAACCAGATTGACATTTCAGAACCATAAGGTTCTATCTACAATTGCATCCCCTAAAAAACAGATTTACAAATGTCTCAGGATTTTGATAGTCTGCACTTTAAGGTACCTTTTTAAAGTAAGGACCTTAATGGGTTATGAACGAGGAATTCTCTACAAAACAGTTCTGAGATGTGAAATCTTTGACGCTCAATATCTCAGAACTATACTATGTGCAGATTGAACCTTAAACCCAAGGTCACAAAATGTCTTTCTGAATGAATGACACTACTGGTGACAGGTTTCAAATGCACCTTGGTAAATTAGTTACCTTAACATGACTCAGGGAATAAGTATGGGCTTGATTGACCCATACAAGTTGTATATGATTCTATATTGTTTTGTGATTAAATCCAGATTAAGCAAGCAGAATATAGTTAACAGGAAGGTCATGAGTTGTTGGTCTGTGTGCTTTGCAAACATGGTAGCAGAATTAATCCCTAGCTGGGTGCCTTACACTAATTTCAGACAGACGATGTAAGACAATTGTTTTTTTGACCCCCTTTCAAACAGACCCTTATTGATCACGTATTTGCTGGTATACCCCTTTTATACATTCAGTGCGTAACTGGCAAATTGGGAGGTTTGGCAGGTGTTGTTAAACGATGGGGTCTGTTTGCATTACAAATTAGGGAGGCGTTAAAGGCCCAATGCCGCTGTTTTTATATACATATCAAAACATTTATGGATAACAATTAAGTACCTTACTATAATAGATTAGCAGAGGGCTTTGGAACTCTTTTTTTTTTTTATTGGTCTATTAACCAATTTACCACATGGTGATGTCACCATGGAAAGCCGAAACTTCCGCCCATGCAAACCTGCTGATTAGAAGGTCCTGTGTTGATTGCTGGTTGAAAATACAACTATCAGGAAATAACACTGATACATTTCTTTCACAATTGTATAGCTTTAGTTTGATCAGCTGTTGTACAATATGATACAAAACACGGGGAAACCTCATTTTGATTGCACTGGACCTTTAAAAAATGGTATGTTAATGAGTTTACCTACAAAAAAAGCAGAGAACCATTCACATAGACCTGATACCTGTATTTGGTTACAGGGCCTGTGAAAATGCAGGTATCATGACTAGATCTTTATGTGGGTTTTATTTCACCATGGGGCAATTTCATGGTAAAATAATGATTCTGAGACTATGCCAAAAAAAAATGATTACAAAGTTCAACAAACCATACAACTCTATGCACAAGGATGACTTGTATGGTTTGTTTAACTTTGCAATCATTGGTTTTTGTTTGGCATACATTTTAAAGTGAAACATCTGAGTTCCAGCATTCTGTTACTGTGGAATTGCCCCATGGTTTTTACCCCCTACCCCTTTCAGATATGGAAAAAAGCTGGCATGGTAAAATTGTGGGATTTTTGTCTGTATATGAAAATGATATTAGAAAAGGGGCAGTTCTCTGTCCCTGCTGAAGAAAAGCAGGCCCAAACCATGATGCTGCCACCACCATGTTTGACAGTGGGTATGGTGTGTTCAGGGTGATGAGCTGTGTTGCTTTTATGCCAAACATAAAGTTTTACATTGTTGCCAAAAAGTTCAATTTTGGTTTCATCTGACCAGAGCACCTTCTTCCACATTTTTGGTGTGTCTCCCAGGTGGCTTGTGGCAAACTTTAAACACTTTTTATGGATATCTTTAAGAAATGGCTTTCTTCTTGCCACTCTTCCATAAAGGCCAGATTTGTGCAATATACGACTGATTGTTGTCCTATGGACAGAGTCTCCCACCTCAGCTGTAGATCTCTGCAGTTCATCCAGAGTGATCATGGGCCTCTTGGCTGCATCTCTGATCAGTCTTCTCCTTGTATGAGCTGAAAGTTTACAGGGACGGCCAGGTCTTGGTAGATTTGCAGTGGTCTGATACTCCTTCCATTTCAATATTATCGCTTGCACAGTGCTCCTTGGGATGTTTAAAGCTTGGGAAATCTATTTGTATCCAAATCCGGCTTTAAACTTCTTCACAACAGTATCTCGGACCTGCCTGGTGTGTTCCTTGTTCTTCATGATGCTCTCTGCGCTTTTAACGGACCTCTGGGACTATCACAGTGCAGGTGCATTTATATGGAGACTTGATTACACACAGATGGATTGTATTTATCATCATTAGTCATTTAGGTCAACATTGGATCATTCAGAGATCCTCACTGAACTTCTGGAGAGTTTGCTGCACTGAAAGTAAAGGGGCTGAATAATTTTGCACGCCCAATTTTTCAGTTTTTAATTTGTTCAAAAAGTTTGAAATATCCAATAAATGTCGTTCCACTTCATGATTGTGTCCCACTTGTTGTTGATTCTTCACAAAAAAACAGTTTTATATCTTTGTTTGAAGCCTGAAATGTGGCAAAAGGTCGCAAAGTTCAAGTGGGCCGAATACTTTCGCAAGGCACTGTATACTGCTGTACATCTTAGCTTTATTGTACAATGTGACAGGGATCTGGCACATCTGGGTTGAACTGTTGTGTAAGTGATTGAAAATGATACTGTGTTGACATCAAATTGTGGATACTTTAGCTGTTCATATTCAATATGATTTTGACTAACATGCTCTTTGCCCTCCAGACAACCCTGCCGATGAAGAAGCCCTGAGAGGTGTCGCTGCAGGGCTGATTGAAATAGCTGATCAGCTTGAGCGTAGTGTGATGGCCCAGGCTGCTGAGAATCTGACCAAGAAACTGCAGAAGTATTCCGTTGGGGTAAGTTTCTGGAA
Source organism: Oncorhynchus masou masou (assembly GCF_036934945.1). NCBI lineage: Eukaryota > Metazoa > Chordata > Actinopteri > Salmoniformes > Salmonidae > Oncorhynchus > Oncorhynchus masou. The sequence continues at coordinate 19,249,816 of NC_088233.1, read as the reverse complement.
TCCTTGTTACTTGGAATGCTCAGAATTTTACTGAACAAAAATATAAGGGAAACATGTAAAGTGTTGGTTCCATGTTTCATGAGCTGAAATTAAAGATCCTAGATTTTTTCCATATGCACAAAAGGCTTATTTCTCTCACATTTTGTGCACAAATTTGATTACATTTTTGTTAGTGAGCATTTCTCCTTTTCCAAGATAATCCATCCAAATCAAATTTTATTTGTCACATACACATGGTTAACAGATGTTAATGCGAGTGTAGCGAAATGCTTGTGCTTCTAGTTCCGACAATGCAGGAATAACCAACAATTAATCTCACTAACAATTCCAAAACTACTGTCTTATACACACAAGTGTAAAGGGATAAAGAATATGTACATAAAGATGTATGAATGAGTGATGGTACAGAGCAGCATAGGCAAGATACAGTAGATGGTGTCGAGTACAGTATATACATATGAGATGAGTATGTAAACAGTGGCATAGTTAGTGGCTAGTGATACATGTATTACATAAAGATGCAGTAGATGATATAGAGTACAGTATATACGTATACAAATGAGATGAATAATGTAGGTTATGTAAATATTATATTAGGTAGCATTGTTTAAAGTGGCTAGTGATATATATTTTACATAATTTCCCATCAATTCCCATTATTAAAGTGGCTGGAGTTGAATCAGTGTGTTGGCACCAGCCACTCAATGTTAGTTGTGGCTGTTTAACAGTCTGATGGCCTTGAGATACAAGCTGTTTTTCAGTCTCTCGGTCCCAGCTTTGATGCACCTGTACTGACCTCGCCTTCTGGATGATAGTGGGGTGAACAGGCATTGGCTCGGGTGGTTGTTGTCCTTGATGATCTTTATGGCCTTCCTGTAACATCGGGTGGTGTAGGTGTCCTGGAGGGCAGGTAGTTTGCCCCCGGTGATGCATTGTGCAGATCTCACTACCCTCTGGAGAGCCTTACGGTTGTGGGCGGAGCAGTTGCCGTACCAGGCGGTGATACAGCCCGCCAGGATGCTCTCGATTGTGCATCTGTAGAAGTTTGTGAGTGCTTTTGGTGACAAGCTGAATTTCTTCAGCCTCCTGAGGTTGAAGAGGCGCTGCTGCGCCTTCTTCACGATGCTGTCTGTGTGGGTGGACCAATTCAGTTTGCCTGTGATGTGTATGCAGAGGAACTTAACTTACTACCCTCTCCACTACTGTTCCATCGATGTGGATAGGGGGGTGTTCCCTCTGCTGTTTCCTGAAGTCCACAATCATCTCCTTAGTTTTGTTGACGTTGAGTGTGAGGTTATTTTCCTGAAACCACACTCCGAGGGCCCTCACCTCCTCCCTGTAGGCCGTCTCGTCGTTGTTAGTAATCAAGCCTACCACTGTTGTGTCGTCCGCAAACTTGATGATTGAGTTGGAGGCGTGCGTGGCCACGCAGTCGTGGGTGAACAGGGAGTACAGGAGAGGGCTCAGAACGCACCCTTGTGGGGCCCCAGTGTTGAGGATCAGCAGGGTGGAGATGTTGTTGCCTACCCTCACCACCTAGGGGCGGCCCGTCAGGAAGTCCAGTACCCAGTTGCACAGGGCGGGGTCGAGACCCAGGGTCTCGAGCTTGATGACGAGCTTGGAGGGTACTATGGTGTTAAATGCCGAGCTGTAGTCGATGAACAGCATTCTCACGTAGGTATTCCTCTTGTCCAGATGGGTTAGGGCAGTGTGGTTGAGATTGCATCGTCTGTGGACATATTTGGGCGGTAAGCAAATTGGAATGGGTGTCAGGTAGGGTGGAGGTGATATGGTCCTTGACTAGTCTCTCAAAGCACTTCATGATGACGGAAGTGAGTGCTACGGGGCGGTAGTCGTTTAGCTCAGTTACCTTAGCTTTCTTGGGAACAGGAACAATGGTGGCCCTCTTGAAGCATGTGGGAACAGCAGACTGGGATAGGGATTGATTGAATATGTCCGTAAACACACCAGCCAGCTGGTCTGCGCATGCTCTGAGGGCGTGGCTGGGGATGCCGTCTGGGCCTGCAGCCTTGCGAGGGTTAACACGTTTAAATGTTTTACTCACCTCGGCTGCAGTGAAGGAGAGTCCGCATGTTTTCGTTGCAGGCCGTGTCAGTGGCACTGTATTGTCCTCAAAGCGGTAAGCAAAAAAGTTATTTAGTCTGCCTGGGAGCAAGACATCCTGGTCCGTGACTGGGCTGGTTTTCTTTTTGTAATCCGTGATTGACTGTAGACCCTGCCACATACCTCTAGTGTCTGAGCCGTTGAATTGAGATTCTACTTTGTCTCTATACTGACGCTTAGCTTGTTTGATTGCCTTGCGGAGGGAATAGCTGCACTGTTTGTATTCGGTCATGTTTCCAGTCACCTTGCCCTGATTAAAAGCAGTGGTTTGCGCTTTCAGTTTCACGCGAATGCTGCCATCAATCCACGGTTTCTGGTTTGGGAATGTTTTAATCGTTGCTATGGGAACGACATCTTCAACGCACATTCTAATGAACTCGCACACCGAATCAGCGTATTCGTCAATGTTGTTGTCTGACGCAATACGAAACATATCCCAGTCCACGTGGTGGAAGCAGTCTTGGAGTGTGGAATCATTGGTCGGACCAGCGTTGGACAGACCTCAGCGTGGGAGCTTCTTGTTTTGGTTTCTGTCTGTAGGCAGGGATCAACAAAATGGTGTCGTGGTCAGCTTTTCCGAAAGGAGTGCGGGGCAGGGCCTTATATGCGTCGCGGAAGTTAGAATAACAATGATCCAAGGGTTTGCCAGCCCTGGTTGCGCAATCGATATGCTGATACAATTTAGGGAGTCTTGTTTTCAGATTAGCCTTGTTAAAATCCCCAGCTACAATGAATGCAGCCTCAGGATGTATGGATTCCAGTTTGCAAAGAGTCAAATAAAGTTCGTTCAGAGCCATCGATGTGTCTGCTTGGGGGGGAATATATACGGCTGTGATTATAATCGAAGAGAATTCTCTTGGTAGATAATGCGGTCAACATTTGATTGTGAGGAATTCTAAATCAGGTGAAGAGAAGGATTTGAGTTCCTGTATGTTTCTGTGATCACACCACGTCTCGTTAGCCATAAGGCATACGCCCCCGCCCCTCTTCTTACCAGAAAGATGTTTGTTTCTGTCGGCGCGATGCGTGGAGAAACCAGCTGGCTGCACCGACTCCGATAGTCTCTCCAGTGAGCCATGTTTCCGTGAAGCAAAGAACGTTACAGTCTCTGATGTCCCTCTGGAATGCTACCCTTGCTCGGATTTCATCAACCTTGTGGTCAAGAGACTGGACATTGGCGAGAAGAATGCTAGGGAGTGGTGCACGATGTGCCCGTCTCCGGAGTCTGACCAGAAGACCGCCTCGTTTCCCTCTTTTACGAAGCCGTTTTTTTGGGTCGCCGGCTGGGATCCATTCCGTTGTCCTGGGTGAAAGGCAGAACGCAGGATCCGCTTTGCGAAAGTCATATTCTTGGTCGTACTGATGGTGAGTTGACGCTGCTCTTATATTCAGTAGTTCTTCTCGACTGTATGTAATGAAACCTAAGATGACCTGGGGTACTAATGTAAGAAATAACACATAAAAAAACAACAAAAAACTGCATAGTTTCCTAGGAACGCGAAGCGAGGCGGCCATCTGTCGGCGCCGGAAGTGTGGCATATCAAGAAGCTGGCAAATCCCCCTGGATAGATGACAAATTAAAAAATTATATGATTGAGGGATGAGGCAAATAAGTCTGACAACACATACAGTAACTGGCAAACATACAGTAAATTTAGAAATCACTAAACAGAAAAGATACTATTTAACAGTTAAATTATATATAAAATGATAGTTCTGGAGAACTTTAAATTAAATCCTAGGCAAGAAAGCTAACTCGGTTCCATTCTTCATTGAGGCAGATGGCTTGTTTATAACAAAACCTTTTGATATTGCCAACTACTTTAACTTTTTTGTTGACAAGATTAGCAAATTTAGTTATGACATTCAAACAACAAATGCTGTGCCTTCATATTCATGTATGATGGAACAAATAATGAAAGACAAGCACTGTAGTTTTGATTTCCACAAAGTGGGTGTGGAAGAAGCAAAAAAATGTATTGCCATCTCTAAATAAGGACAAACCACCTAGTACTGAAAACCTGGATGGTAAATTGCTGAGGTTGGTTGTGGAATACTTTGTGACTCCTGTTTGCCACATCTTCAATTTTAGTCTAGAAAACAGTGTGTGCCCTCAGACATGGGGGAGGCAAAGGTCATTACGCTGCCCAAGAATAGCAGAGCACCCTTTAATGGTTCAAACAGCCGACCAATCAGCCTGTTAAGTGCTTAGCAAACTTTTGGAAAAAATTGTTTGATCAAATAGTTATTTTACAGAAAACTAGTTAACAGACTTTCAGCATGCTGAAAGGGAAGGGCTCAACATGCTCGGCACTGACACAAATGACTGATGATTGGCTGAAAGAAATTGATAGTAAGAAGATTATGAAAGCTATTTTTTTATACTTCAGTGCAGCTTTTGATGTCATTGATCCTAACATATTGCTGAAAAAACGTAGGTGTTATGGATTTGCATCCTCTGCCTTATAATGGATCTAGTTACCTATCTAATAGAAAAGAGGGTGTTCGTTAATGGAAGCTTCTCTCATGCAAATTCAGTTGAGTGTGGTGTACCGCAGGGCAGCCGAGCCGGCTTGGGCCATTATTGTTGTCTGTTTTTACCATTGACCTTCCACCGACCTTGAATAAAGCCTGTGTGTCTATGTACGGTGATGACTCAACAGTATACATGTCAGCAGCAACCAATTACCTTCAGAAGTCACATAATTAGTTTGATTGCACACAGGTGGACTTTATTTAAGTGTCACATGATCTAAGTGTGTATATATACACCTGTTCTGAAAGGTCCCAGAGTCTGCAACACCACTACGCAAGGGGCAACATGAAGACCAAGGAGCTCTCTAAACAGATCAGGGACAAAGTTGCGGAGAAGTACAGATCAGGGTTGGGTTATAAAAAAATCTGAAACTTTGAACATCCTACGGAGCACCATTCAATCGACTGGTCTATCGACGTCACCGCACGAAAAGGCAAAAACAGACTTACACCCCCTCCCCCTCCTCAAAGGCTAACTTTCTAGCTAACCCGGTTTGCTAACTGCTAAACTGCCGGGCCCTGGTCTGCTAACTGCTAGCCCATGCTAACCCATGCTAACTGGTTTAAACATCTCTAGAGACTATCTATCTCTCTTCATTACTCAATGTCTAGGTTTACCTCCAATGTACTCACATCCTACCTTACCTTTTGTACACTATGCCTTGAATCTATGCTATCCTGCCCAGAACCCCAAACTCTCTGTTCTGAACGTGCTAAACGGCCAGTTCGTATAGTCTTTAGCCGTACCCTTATCCTACTTCTCCTCTGTTCCTCTGGTGATGTGGAGGTTAATCCAGGTCCTGCAGTGCCTAGCTCCACTCCCACCCCCCAGATGCTCTCATTTGTTGACTTCTGTAAACGTAAAAGCCTTGGTTTCATGCATGTTAACATTAGAAGCCTACTCCCTAAGTTTGTTTTACTCTCTGCTTTTAGCACACACTGCCAACCCAGATGTCTTAGCCGTGTCTGAATCGTGGCTTAGGAACACCACCAAAAACCCTGAACTCCATTGCTAACTATAACGTTTGCCGCCAAGATAAACTGCAAAGATGTTCTGTATTACTTTCTAAGTCTGTACCCAAACAATTTGAGCTTCTACTTCTAAAAATTCACCTTTCCAGAAACGCGTCTCTCACTGTTGCCGCTTGCTATAGACCTCCCTCTGCCCCCAGCTGTGCCCTCGATACTATATGTGAACTGATTGCCCCGCATCCATCTTCTGAGCTCGTGCTACTAGGTGACCTAAACTGGGACATGCTGAACACCCCGGCCATCCTACAAACTAAGCTTGATGCCCTCAATCTCACACAAATTATCAATGAACCTCCGAGGTACAACCCCAAATCAGTAAACACGGGCACCCTCATGATGTCATCTTAACTAATTCGCCCTCCAAATACACCTCTGCTGTTTTCAATCAAGATCTCAGTGATCACTGCCTCATTGGTCGCAGACCCATTACGGATACAGGCAAACGACCATCACTGTCAAACACTCCCTGAAACACTTCTGCGAGCAGGCCTTTCTAATTGACCTGGCCGGGGTATCCTGGAATGACATTGATCTCATCCCGTCAGTAGATGATGCCTGGCAATTCTTTTAAAAGTGCCTTCCTCACCATCTTAAATAAGCATGCCCCTCTCAAAAAAATTAGAACTAGGAGTAGATATAGTCCTTGGTTCACGCCAGACCTGTCAGCCCTTGACCAGCACAAAAACAACCTGTGGCGTTCTGCATTAGCATTGAATAGCCCCCGTGATATGCAACTTTTCAGGGAAGTTAGGAACAAATATACACAGGCAGTTAGAAAAGCTACGGCAAACTTTTTCAAACAAATTTGCATCCTGTAGTACGAACTCAAAAAAGCACCTCATCCCAGCTGCCCACTGCTCTGAGGCTAGGAAACATTGTCACCACCGATAAATCCACTATAATTGATCATTTCAATAAGCATTTCTCTACGGCTGGCCATGCTTTCCACATGGCTGCCCCCACCATTTCTCCTTTACCCAAATCCAGATAGCCGACGTTCTGAAAGAGCTGCAAAATCTGGACCCCTACAAATCAGCCGGGCGAGACAATCTGGACCCTCTTTCTAAATTTATCTGCTGAAATTGTTGCAACCCCTATTACTAGCCTGTTCAACCTCTCTTTTCGTATCGTCTGATATTCCCAAAGATTGGAAAGCTGCCGCGGTCATCCCCCTTTTCAAAGGGGGTGACACTCTAGACCCAAACTGCTACAGACTTATATCTATCCTACCCTGTCTTTCTAAGGTCTTCGAAAGCCAAGTTAACAGATTACTGACCATTTCGAATCCCACCATACCTTCTCCGCTATGCAATCTGGTTTCAGAGCTGGTCATGGGTGCACCTCAGCCACGCTCAAGGTTCTAAACGACATCATAACCGCCATCGATAAGAGACATTACTGTGCAGCCGTATTCGTCGACCTGGCCACAACATACTTATTGGCAGACTCGACAGCCTTGTTTTCTCAAATGATTGCCTCGCCTGGTTTACCAACTACTTCTCTGACAGAGTTCAGTGTGTCAAATCGGAGGGCCTGTTGTCTGGACCTCTGACAGTCTCTATGGGTGTGCCACAGGGTTCAATTCTCGGGCCGACTCTCTTTTCTGTATACATCAATGATGTTGCTCTTGCTGCTGGTGATTCTCTGATCCACCTATACACAGACGACACCATTCTGTATACTTCTGGCCCCTCCTTGGACACTGTGTTAACTAACCTTCAGACGAGCTTCAATGCCATACAACTCTCCTTCCGTGGCCTGCAACTGCTCTTAAACGCAAGTAAAACTAAATGCATGCTTTTCAATCGATCGCTGCCCACACCTGCTCGCCCGTCCAGCATCACTACTCTGGACGGCTCTGACTTAGAATACGTGGACAACTACAAACATTTGGGTGTCTGGTTAGACTGTAAACTCTCCTTCCAGACTCACATTAAGCATCTCCAAAATTAAATCTAGAATTGGCTTCCTATATCGCAACAAAGCATCCTTCAATCATGCTGCCAAACATACCCTCGTAAATCTGACCATCCTACCGATCCGACTTCGGTGATGTCATCTATAAAATAGCCTCCAACACTCTACTCAGACTGCATCCAGTTTGTTATCACAGTGCCATCCGTTTTGTCACCAAAGCCCCATACACTACCCACCATTGCGACCTGTATGCTTCTAGTTGGTTGGCCCTCGCTTCATAACCTGTAGCCAGTGGGTTTGGCGACGAGTATCTACAAGTCTCTGCTAGGTAAAGCACCACCTTATCCCAGCTCACTGGTCACCATAGCGGCACTCACTCGTAGCACGCACTCCAGCAGGTATATCTCACTGGTCACCCCCAAAGCCAATTCCTCCTTTGGTCGTCTTTCCTTCCAGTTCTCTGCTGCCCATGACTGGTACGAATTGCAAAAATCTCTGAAGCTGGAGACCCACATCTCCCTCACTAGCTTTAAGCACCAGCTGTCAGAGCAGTTTACAGATAGGCTAAGTTCAGTAAACAGTCCATTTATCTACCTACCTCATCCCCATACTGGTATTTATTTTGCTCCTTTGCACCCCAGTATCTCTACCTGCACATTCATCTTCTGCCGATCTACCATTCCAGTGTTTAATTGCTATATTGTAATTACTTCGCCACCATGGCCTATTTATTTCCTTAACTTACCTCATTTGCACTCACTGTATATAGACTTTTTGTTTTCTTTTGTTCTACTGTATTATTGACTGTTTTGTTTATTCCATGTGTAACTCTTTGGTGTGTCGAATTGCTACGCTTTAGCTTGGCCAGGTCGCAGTTGGACATGAGAACTTGTTCTCAACTAGCCTACCTGGTTAAATAAATGTGAAATAAATACAATTTTAAAAATCCATTATTAAAGAATATGGCACCACAACAAACCTGCCAAGAGAGGGCCGCCCACCAAAACTCACAGACCAAGCACAGAGGGCATTAATCAGAGAGGCAACAAAGAGACCGAAGATAACCCTGAAGGAGCTCCAAAGTTCCACAGTGGAGATTGGAGTATCTGTACATAGGACCACTTTAAGCCGTACACTCCACAGAGCTGGGCTTTACGGAAGAGTGATCAGAAAAGCCATTGCTTGAAGAAAAAAATAAGCAAAATGCATGTGGAAGACTCCCCAAACATATGGAAGAAGGTACTCTGGTTAGATGAGCCTAAAATGTATATTTTTGGACATCAAGGAAAACGCTATGTCTGGCGCAAACCTAACACCTAATCACCCCAAGAACACCATCATGATGTGGGGATGTTTTTCATCTGCGGGAACTGGGAAACTGAAGGACTGATGGATGGTGCTAAATACAGGGAAATTCTTGAGGGAAACCTATTTCAGTCTTCCAGAGATTTGAGACTGGGATGGAGGTTCATCTTCCAGCAGGACAATGACCTTAAGTGTACTGCTAAAGCAACACTTGAGTGGTTTAAGGGGAAACGTTTAAATGTCTTGGAATGGCCTAGTCAAAGCCCAGACCTCAATCCAATTGAGAATCTGTGGTATGACTTAAAGATTGCTGTACACCAGTGGAACCAATCCAACTTGAAGGTGCCGGAGCAGTTTCGCTTTGAAGAATGGACAAAAATCCCAGTGGCTCGACGTGCCAAGCTTCTATTGACATACCCCAAGATACTTGCAGCTGTAATTGCTGCAAAAGGTGGCTCAACAAAGTGACTTTGGGGGGTTGAATAGTTATGCACAAGTTTTTGTCTTTGTTTCACCAAAAAAAATATTTTGCATCTTCAAGTGGTAAGCATGTTGTGTAAATCAAATGATACAACCCCCCCCTCCCCCCCCAAAAAAACAATTTTAATTCCAGGTTGTAAAGCAATAAAATAGGAAAAATGCCAAGGGGATGAATACTTTTGCACGCCACATCATTACACAGGTACACCAGCCCTTCTGCTGGGAACAAGAAAGGGCCTCTAAAATGTGCAGTTTGTCACACAACACAATGCCACAATGTCTCGTATTATAAGAGAGCGTGCAATTGGCATGCTGACTGCAGGAACGTCCACTAGAGCTGTTGCCAGAGAACTTAATGTTAATTTATCTACAATAAGCTACCTCCGTCATTTTTAGAGAATTTGGCAGTACATCCAACCATCTCAGACCACGTGTAACCATGCCAGCCCAGGATCTCAACATCCGGCTTCTTCTTGGGATCGTCTGAGACCAGCCACCTGGGCAGCTGATGAAACTGGAGTATTTCTGTCTAATAAAGCCCTTTTTGTGAGGGAATAACACATTGGCTGGGCCTGGCTCCCCAGTGGGTGGCTGTTCCCGGCTCCCCAGTGGGTGGCTGCTCCCCTGCCTGGTCATGTGAAATCCAATTGATTTCAATTGACTGATTTCCTTATGAACTGTAACTCAGTAAAACCATTATTTTTTTTACATGTTGCATTTAGATTTTTGTTCAGTGTAGATATGTTTGTGTCTAGGAATGTATGTCCAAATAATGGTGTTGCTGCTGTGAATTGAAACCACAGGGGTTATAAAATATAATCTAGTAACGGGTATAAATTCAATCCGTAAGTATGTCACGAGTCTGTCTGTGTGTTTCCCCAGCTATGGAAGCACCACCTAGCCCTGGAAGTGGAGTGGGTGAAGAAGCAGGGCCTGGGCCCCGTGCTGGACTATCTACCCCAGGAGAAGGTGATCATGGCCCTCACTCTGACCCTGGTGAAGGGGGTGTGTGAGCACGCCCCCCTACTGCTCCGTAATCTGTTCAGCACAGCAGTTCAGTTCATAAACCCGACCGTGGCCAGGTGACTTCAAAACAGACCCCAAACTCTACGGACTCCCCACTCAGGACGTACACTGAGCCTGATGCTTGATTACCAATCAGTAGTGAGTGGGCCATTTAGTTTAGTTCAGGGGCAAATTCATTTTCTTAACAAGCTGCTCCGTAAATGTATAACTTTCAATCATTTTTGTGAAAAGAAAGTGATTGCAGCTGGATTTGGAAACTTCAGTGCTTTATTTGACCAGTTCTGATACTGAAAGGGATGGAGAAGTGTCATGCATCGTCTGCTGTTTTCACTTCCACATTGTGCTTAAATGATTTCTGTAACAAGTTTTTCTCCCCCAACAGTTTTGTAACAATACATGGCTTCCTCAAAGGGGATGAATCCCCTTTTGTTTCAAAATCCATGTTAGTGTTTGTTAAATGCCTTTGTTTGTTGTATGCATAGAGATCCATTTAAAAATAAACTTAAGAGTAATAAAATGTAAGGGAGAACCATTTTATTAACTTGTTCATGTGTCCAAAACCACAATGCAGTTTACATGATGTATTCTGGTCTCAAACTGCACATAATATAGGGAACTTGGTAAAGTGCCAAGATGGGGATTTGACATCCATACTGTACTTTCCAAATACTCAGTTTCCAGGTACATTTCAGACAATTTGCATACCTATTATCTAACTGACGTACATTTGCATTCAATGGAACGGGGAACAAAACCATTTATGGTCATTTGTCTCTCCCACACAACTACCACACATGGTTGTATTTACACTTGGCTAAACAGAAGTGAGTTGTGTGCATCTTTAGTTTTGACATTGACCAAGTTAGCTGTGGGAATCCACTGACCAGTGAACAAAGCTGGAACCACTACTACTTTTTAACTTGGATCAAGTGTTCGCATTTCATGCTCTAGACCTGAGTGCCCAGTAAAAAGTTATTTTTTTTGTACTCTTGACACCTGAGGCCTAAGGTGTAGATTTTATTTTTAGATTCACATTGTACCCAACTAACAGGAAGATATGTTTCCCTTAGTGGGAATGTTGCATATGTTGATTGTCTATGGCAGGGCTGGCATGTGTCATTCCTACTCTTCAAGTTGTGGACAGACCTCCACTCTGACTTGAAATGGAGGGAGCTGAACCCTTCAAGAAAAGGTTAGGTAGTAGTGGGAAGAAGCCAGCACGCACAGTTGTTAAGCTTTGTAAGTCTCTACTGTACAAGGTAGGCACGCTATGGGGTTACAGCGGAATGGCAAGGCAGTGCTGGGTGGGCAGTTTGGGCCAGCCGAGGGGACAAACGGCACCTGGCAAAACATAGGGGTCTGACAGTAGCTGAACAAAGGCAGTCCCTGTGAAGTTTGACTGGGGGAGTTGGGAATGAGAGCATAAATTGATTCAATATTAAACTAATTTCTACTTTTGATTTTATAGTTTCACATCAGATGAAAGATGACTAGTTGATTTCAAGTTTTGAACAAATGAATATGAAATTCTGTCTTGGTGCAGTCATTCCCAACACTCCATTCCCTGTCACAGAACATGGTACATGGGACAGTACATGGGACATTATTGACCATGGTGCCATCATGGTTAAGCTGGCTTTAATTTCACTCACGCAAACACAATAGTTAACACACAAGGTTGATAGTGACCATTGACAGTTCTATACCAGATAATCTAAATGCCTATTTAAGAAGATAGTAATCAAACGCAACAGTGTATGCCACTGGCTGTGAACTGTGGTAGTCTTTATCCTCTTTTACATTCAAAATCAATTTAATTGCAGTCATACTACTGCAATATGATCGTAACTGAGACACAAGAGTGTTTACTAAATGACTGAAATTAGTTAGTGAAAAATGAATTGCGTTGTGGAATCCCTCAATTTCCAAAAACTTAACAAAATAACACTTAGGTGATGTAAGTGACTGGAAAGAAGTAGATAAACATACACCATGTGGACACCCCTTCAAATTAGTGGATTTGGGCACATCCATTGCAATGCTAAGCATTGCTGGAGTGGTGTAAAGCTCGCCACCATTGGACACGAGCGATGAATCACGGTTCATCATCTGGCAGTCCCGAGAGACAAATCTGGGTTTGGTTGATGGCAGGAGAACGCTACCTACCCCATAGTGCCAACTGTAAAGTTAGGTGGAAGAGGAATAATGATCTGGGGCTGTATTTCATGGTTTGGGCCCCTTAGTTCCAGTGAAGGGAAATCTTAATGATAAAGCATAGTGACATTCTAGACAATTCTGTGTTTCTAACTTTGTGGCAACATTTTGGGGAAGGCCCTTTCCTGTCTCAGCATGACAATGCCCCCGTGCACAAAGCAAGGTCCAAACAGAAATGGTTTGTCGAGATCAGTGTGGAAAAAACTTGACTGGCTTGCACAGAGCCCTGAACTCAATCCCATCGAACACCTTTGGGATGTATTGGAACGCTGACTGCGAGGCCTAATCGCCTAACAGCAGTGTCGGACCTCACAAATGCTCGTGACTGAATGGAAGCATATCCTTGCAACAATGTTCGAACATCTAGTGGAACGCCTTCCCAGAACAGCTGTTATAGCAGCAAAGAGGGGACCAACTCCATATTAATGCCCTTGATTTTGGAATGAGATGTTCGACAAGCATGTGTCCACATACTTTTGGTCATGTGTATCTACTTTCCATTTTAGTGTGATATTATTCATCCCTATCAAGTGCGATATTATTAATCCCGATCAAGTGCTTTTATAGATACACAGTAGTGTCTCCTGTACAGTGAATTCTGAAAACAAATCTTAAGTCTAATCATGATTAGTTAATTGCCATAAACAAACATGCTCATCTAATCCTTGAAGACAGGTTTGCTTTTCAGAGGACATAATGTAATCAGAACTTACATTTTTGTATGTGAAAATATTGGAATAGCTTCCCTTTTCCCTGCAATAGAACAGAGAATTCTGACTTCTGCGCTACACCCACTAGGCTCTGAGGACAAAGAGGTACCCCGAGCTCCAGCCGAGAGAGTAACATACAAACAGGGTGTGTCTGTGACGTGCATCCGCATGGCATCGAACAGAACCAAGCACCCGGAAAACATAGAAACCGCTAGAAAATTATACAAATGTCCTTTCCAGTTTGAGACGTGATGGGTTGGAGGCAGCAACTGAAGAAAAACATATCAAATTGCCAGATGAGCAGAGAGGAGAATGGGGGAAAACAAAAATGGAGAGAAGGAAAATTAAGTAATTGTTCACATGGTGTGTCCACCTGGTAGTGGCAGGCCCAGCAGCCCAGATTAGCAGCAGGGACCAGGGAGGAGGTGAGGTCTGCAACCCGGTTCAGGAGCACTGCTAGGCTACTTCTTCCGGTGGGTCATGACTCCCCAGATCACCACAGCAGCTAGGGCCACCAGAGCAGCTCCACCATACAGCAGCACTGGGATCTCTGACTTGGGTTCTGGTTCCGTCTGCACCGGGGACTCCTCGGCTGGGGCCACAGGAGCTGGGAGTGCCTCCAGGAGGGGCGCTGCAGCCGGCTCCAGCACAGTCTCTGACTGAGGTTCAGGCTGGGGCTCCTCTGGCTCTGGAACAGGCTCTGGTTCTAGAACTGGCTTTGCTGATGGGGGAGTAGAGGGTGCCTTGGCAGGGGATGGTGGTGTTGCCTCCACAACAGGGGCAGGCTCAGGCTCAATCATAGGGTCTGGAGCAGAGGGCTCGGGCTCTGACACGGGGACAGACGAATGCAGCTCTGACAGAACCGCCGACAGGGGAGCAGGCGTCTCTATGATGACCGGCTCCTCCAGATATACCACCACCGGCTCTGGGGCTGCTGGGACAGGAAGCGGGGTGTCATCTCTAAACTCCGCCCTCAGCTCAGCCAGCTCGCTCTCCGTCCCCAGCACACTCAGCATGCTCTCCTGCAACTCGGCCCCGCCCTCACCCTCCTCTGCGTCCTCTCGCTCCACGTGCACAATGTCAGAGTTGGAGGAGTTGTTCTCACTGCGCTCCTCAGCCAGGGTGCCCTCGTTGCTGTCCAGACTCTTGACATCTTCGGGGTGGTCCGTCATGCTCACCTGTGCCCAGGAATCGTTGCCTGCCAGAGACACGGGTAAGCTCTCTGTCTGCCAGCTGCCCGGCCCACTGCTGTCTCCGGTGCCCAGCAGCGACGCGGGGGGACTGAGGTGGCCAGGAAGCTGTTCTCCAGACAGGATGTAGATGTCGTTGCTGTCCTCGGCTATGATCACGCCCTGCTCCTCCTCTTCCTCCAGGCTAAACACTGTACCCTAAAGAGAGGAGAGAAGTCAGTGTGGAACCAAACAATTACAAGTTAGTGCTTTATTAAAAGTGAAAATGGCTAATGTGTTACAATAAGCATATTACATTTCAATTAGTAAAACACTTATGCCAGTGGCACTACATAGCCCACTATTTAAAAAAATAAAGTGTCAATCAAAATTCTACAATTTGTTGTAAATTTCCAAGCAACATTACAAAAATGTGTGACGCACATCTGAGAAACATCCGTCACCACCTGAAACCCCAACATCAGCTCATCGGAGGCTACTGTACAGTTCTCTTGAAACTACAGAAGTAGCCAAACTGCATTATCGTAATTACCAAAGACCTGCTGTGTTGGGACTTCCTGCTGATCATTCTCAGGAAGACACAGAGGATATCACAACACTTCTTGCATATTTCTGTGGCTTCTTGTCAACTGCTTTGTGAAGAGGTAGAGTGTTACCCTCCCCTTGATGAATACAACTCCCATAAATAACACACCCATGACAAGTTACATACATCAAACATACACCACTGACAAAGGGCCATAGCCCATGGGAGTGATCGACTAGTGTAAAACCTCAAGAGCAGCTGCATCTATTTTTCACTGTGGCATAAATAATTCTGACTGGTGAAACAGACTTCTAAAAAGGTCTCAGAGAGGTGCAGGTCCGTAGCTGTTCTTGGGTGACTGACAATAGGGCAATGGGAACAAGCTTGAAGACAATCAAACCAAGCTTGTGTGTAGATATATATATATATAAAAAGAAACCGTTGGACCGCTGATGCTATGTATGGTTCAGTTAGTACTCCCTTTAAATAAATAACCAGTCAAAAGTTTGGACACACCTACTCATGCAAGGGTTTTTCTTTATTTTTACTATTTTCTACATTGTAGAATAAAAATGAAGACATCAAAACTATGAAGTAACACATATGGAATCATGTAGCAAGCAAAAGTATTAAACAAATCAAAATATATTTTATATTTGAGATTCTTCAAAGTAGCCACCCTTAGTCTTGATGACAGCTTTGCATTCTCTCAACCAACTTCATGAGGTAGTCAGCTGGAATGCATTTAAATTAACAGTAGTGCCTTGTTATACGTTTGTTTGTGGAATTTCTTTCCTCAATGAGTTTGAGCTAAATCAGATGTGTTGTGACAAGGTAGGGTGAGGGGTATACAGAAGATGGTCTTTTACCAAATAAGGCTACGTCCATATTATGGCAAGAACAGCTCAAATAAGCAAGGAGAAATGACAGTCCATCATTACTTTAAGACACGGAGGTCAGTCAATCCGGAACATGTCAAGAAATTTGAATGTTTCTTCACGTGCAGTCGCAAAAACCCATCAAGCACTATGAAACTGTCTCTTATTAAGACCGCCACAGGAAAGGAAGACCCAGAGTTACCTCTGCTGCAGAGGATAAGGTATTTAATAGACACGTCAACATCAACTGTTCAGAGGAGACTGTGTGAATCCGGCCTTCATGATTGAATTGCAGCATAGAAACCACTACTAAAGGACACCAATAAGCAGAAGAGACTTGCTTGGGCCAACAACACGAACAAATGGACATTAGACCGGTGGAAATCTGTCCTTTGGTCTGATGAGCATTCTGTAGTGATACACCATCACATCTGGTTTGCGCTTAGTGGGACTATCATTTGTTTTCAACAGGACAATAACGCAACACACTTCCAGGCTGTGTAAGGGCTATTTGACCAAGAAGGAGAGTGATGGAGTGCTGCATCAGATGACCTGGCCTCCACAATCACCTGACCTCAACCCAATTGAGATGGTTTGGGATGAGTTGGACAGCAGAGTGAAGGAAAAGCAGCCAACAAGTGCTCAGCATATGTGGGAACTCCTTCAAGACTGTTGGAAAAGCATTCCAGGTGAAGCTGGTTGAGAGAATGCCAAGTGTGCAAAGCTGTCATCAAGGCAAAGGATGGCTACTTTGAAGAATCTCAAATATTTTGATCTGTTAAACACTTTTTTGGTTACATTATTCCATATGTGTTATTTCATAGTTTTGATGTCTTCACTGTTATTCTACAATAGAATAGAATATAGTAAAAATAAAGAAAAATCCTGGAATGAGTAGGTGTCCCCAAACTTTGACAACTACTGTATATATTTTTATGTTCAGTTCACATATAATTTATAAGTATGCATTAAGGTGACTGTAATAGAATATACTTTCTAAAAACTCATGTTGATGTTAAATTTCTATAGCTTCTGAAATATATTTTACAATGCAGGAGTACCAAAATGGCTGTGCGGTCACTTCAATACAGCCCCCCCTGTCAGTCATCCAAGGTTTATACACATCATTGATGTGACAAGTATGTGTTTGTATGCACAACAACTCTATGGTTCATGCCACCTAGTGGTATGGATGAGAACTAACAGGGTCAAAAGCCTGACATTATGTAATCTGACACTCATATAGCTGTTGAGTGAATCTGGATATTAAAAAGGTGTCATGGCTGTCCTGTGAGGATCAGAATGCATCCGATCAGACGGGTTTGGGGGCTGCTGGACCCGGTCGTGTAGAGACAGACACTCCCTCTTGCTCTTTAGTATCAACCAAACGCAGGCCTGGGAACCTCCAGCCCTCGGGGGCCTGATTGGTGTCACACTTTTGCCCCAGCTAACAAACCTAAACTAAAATCATGACCTTCAGTTAAAAATGCAATTAGTTTAAATCAGGTGAGTTTGCTAGGGATGGGGGGGAAAGTGTGACACCAATCAGGCCGCCGAGGACAAATTGCCCAGGCCTGAAGCAAAGGAATGACATTGTTCACAGACACTTTTGTCCGCCCAAAACGCTAACGCCCAAAAAGTGAATAATAGAACAATATTTCTAACGTAACGATGTGGGAAATGGTCAGTGGGGAGATGTAGAAAACAAATGTCATATTGTTTTTCATTTTGTGATGTTATTAAACTGTGTGGACCAAATACTGTAACTTGGAAAGGATACCCCCTTTATCTGTCAAGTTTTCATCCAATATGTTGTGAATACAAAATGAAAAGTGATGAAGACGTGTGATTTTAGTTTTCTAATGAGATAAGTTTTTGATATTCTTTGCACGTTAAGTAGCCACGCCCTGAGTGAGGTCAGAGAGCTTGTCAGCATGACAGAACGCCCCTTTTGACCAAGAGTGTATAAAGGCTTGGAAGAGGAATCAACCTTTAGACCAGGAAATGTGAGGCGAGAACGATATGTTTTAAATGGTTGAAACTCTGAACCTCAACACGAGGTGAAGAAATAAACTCACCTTCTTTTAGACCAGAAAGACGGAGAGCTGCAGCTCATGTCCATCGTGGTCCGAATCCTGAAATACCAACACGAGGAAGAGGCGAGAAGCTCACTTCAGACCATCACTGGTACAGCTGATTAGCCGTCTTAAGTCAGATATCGAGAAAAGCAAATCTTAGTGAGACTATCCTACTACGCTCATCACCGAATGGGAACCGTTGACAAGGCTGGTTATCTTCCAGAGTGAACAACATTAGACGGGAAAGGGGAGACCCCTTTTGGACAATTAAAGCCATACAGCTGGAAGGCCAACAACTTTCCGAGAAGGCTTGGTTCCGACCAAGATAAATGACGAACGAAGGCATTTCACACAAATACATTTTTGCAGATCCAAGGTTACGATCGTTCAGAATGAGTATTTGATAAGAGGTAATGATTAATAAGATGACTGTTTATTGATTAAATATATAAAAGACCTTAGAGTTTAATTCAGGAGATGGTAACTCTAAACAAATTCTTCAGTGATGCCCCAAATCCTAATGAGTGAATTGTTACATGATTAATACATTAAAAAAAAATCAATTGGGTAACAATTGAACATAGTGGATTAAATAAATAAATCACCAGATTAATGAAAGTAAAGTCATGACAAAGGGTATGAATGCCTACTACTCCACTAACAGGGATGTCTACTCCAACTGCAACAAAATAAAACACCCCGACTCCTGCAGGCTAAAAACATCACTGAACGGTGTCTGTGTCTCAGTGCCCCTATTCCCATGTCCCCTTTCAACAAAATTATGCTCCCTCATTCCTACAGCCCCATAGGATCCAATATAGGAGAACTTGAGGTTAGGGAACTATGGCACATCCTTGGCATTCACACAACAGTACACCAGACTGCAAACTTCTACTTTAAAACACTTTCTGTAAGAGTTTCCTAGTATTAATCCATGAGTTCCCCTCTAGCGTCTCTCCAAGCCTCCCATCCTTTAATCCCAGTCATATCTGCCCTCAGATCTGAGCAAGCAGATGCAAAGAGATTAATATTTCAAATCTGTAATCCGCCAGGGCTTACTTGGATCCCTGTTCACATGTAATCCACGCTCAGATCCAGAGATCAGGGCAGAACAGTTGGATCTTCCATAGCTGCAGCTAGCACAGCAGAAGTGGCTAGGATTGGGTTGGGCTGGGTTAGGGTGGCTGGCTGCATCACATGTCAGATGGTGTGAAAATGGCTGCCTCAGGGATCAGACTGAACTCCTTCAGTAGGGGCAGCAGGTAGCCCTGGACCTGACAGCACTTGCTGACACAGCCTAAATCGCATCTCCCCCATGAAAATAAAAAAAGGTTAAACTTTTACGGTTCATTCAGGTAGGCTACATAACTGCTCTGGTTGACTCCTCTTCCATTCAAACAGGCTTGCAAATGAGTACTTATTTGCATCGGACTCACAGCCCATTTTCCTAACTAATGGGGCCCCTACTGTATCCATGTAAAATACAGTTGTTTACCCTATGGGCCTACGGCGTCACTAAAGGTTATGATCTCCTTACAAGGACATTCTCTCAGAGAGGCCAGGCTGCATCCCCGGAGGCCAGGCAGGGGATTAAAACGAACGCCAGCCCTTTGTAGCATTTACTCTGGCTGGCTATAAGCTGATTTGCGTGTGGGACAGTGGTTTAAATACATTTTCTAAAAACCCTCCTCTCTGGGTAGAGGTTGCAGTGGTTTGATAAAGCAGCCATGTTGTGTGAGAACCAAGGGGAAAGGTCTCGATCTGTTGGGAGTAACATTTTATACACGAGTCAAGTCAATATGCATCTTAGGTTATAATCAGTAGTAGACCATCACTGGAGTTACTGAAGCCATACAACTCTTTTCATTCTATATCTATTTTCTCAAAATAACATATGGTAAAGCATTAATAAAAGCCATCTCCAGCATCAGGCTAAGTAGATCTCCTTCAGAAGCTAGCAGCTAAAACACCTTGAAACGTTGTCATAAGACTAAGTGCATGACCAAAAGTGAACAGTGATTTCTGCAACTCACAAGAACAGAGCATCAGCAGATAACACTGAAATATATATTTCTAGTCTAAATATTTAGGCTACTTCATATAAAAATACAAAAACACCAAACCTGAGACACCAAACTGTCCAAACCTGTAGTTCTCACCTTCACTCCCTGTGTGAAAACCGAAAACACCAATTTATCCTGTAGAGACCAGAACTTCCCAATAACCTGCACCCGTCACGTTGAAACTAAGACCGTAGCTGTAGAGCTTTGAGGTGTTGTGATCTGTTGTCAGGCGTGTTATACAGCACTTCACCCTCACCGCAGGACAAAACACACCAACAGACACACCCACATTCCTCTGAGGGAAAGGCAGGCCTCCCCTCCTCACAGGAAATGGGTGGAAAAGGTAGAACAGCTATTTAGCAATCCTTCCCTCTAGGTAGTTCCCATTATGCACTAAAGAATGCTGAGTTAAAAACCCTGAACAAACCAAGAGGTAAGTGATACCACCACACCCACTGTTAAACCCACTGGGCTCCCAAGTGGCGTAGCGGTCTAAGACACTGCATCTCAGTGCTAGAGGCGTCACTACAGACCCTGGTTTGATAAATACCTCTAACAGTGTCAGGTAGAGATGAGATCCTTCAGAAAGGGAATCATGCATTTCTTGGACCAAGCTCGTACACTAGTGTAAAACACACATCTCCTCGTCTCCCTGCAGAGTCTCAGTCACATGTGACTTGCAGCCACCCAACATTGTCTGTAGAGGTCAACATGACACAGCTCTTTGCCAATACAAATACTAGAACTGGGAACTCAAGTCATGTCACAGGCTGGCTGACTTTGCTTCATTTGTCTTTTTAGCGCCATAAAATAGTGAAAGAATAATTGTTTTTTGTCCTCTTATCTAAAGTTAACGCTTTGCATAAATGTATGCACTGGCCTGTACAGATTTTCCAATATGTCCATGGACACTGGACTGGGTGTTCTGCAGATAAGCAGACTTTACATTATTAGGCTATGAAACATTAACAGAGACGTCCCTGGTAGTCAAACACTGAAGGGTTCACACTGACATCAGGCTCCATGCTGAGCCAGCCAGCCCAGAGCTGCCTGAGGGATTGAGCCAGTTAATGACATTACTATTCATCACCTCTCCATTACCAAATGAAAAAGTCCTTCCTGACAAGAGAAAGACATTTACAGAAATCTGATGCATTTAGATTGTCACATTGAAAGTCTGTACGTAGAACACGTACTGTAGTAGTGTTACAGTTCTAATGTTCATCTAACCTTCCTCAGTAGTTTCTGAAAAACAGAAGCTGGCCTATAAAAAAAGAACACCTGCATGTTCCATGACCTATACTGACCAGGTAAATGGGATCATCTTGAACATATTGCACACACACACACATCACTTCCTGTTGAACGCGGAAGAGCTCGGTTTGTTGTTTTGGAAAGTTTTGAGTCTATTGAAAAAGTTTAGTTAATAGCCAACTACCTTTTGAATTTGGATCCCGCGATGCGGTTGGTATCAGTTGCTGGGATCGCTACCATCTATCCAGTGATCCTGCCAACCAAAGCCGGGTCTGGGGAGCGGTTTGGCGTAGCAGCTAGCATAGCTGCATTTTCTTGAGGGCTTGAATGCAGCCTGCGACGCAGTTAGGCATTGTAGCTGGGACAGTGGATTGCCACGGGCTTGAGGCTAGCTGTCTCGATCTCTGCCATTTGTTGTTTCCAATTTTCCAGTGACCTGCCCTGTCTGGAACTATGAGGAGTAACAGCGTAACGTGCGTTGCTACCATGACAATGACCAAAGCAGGCGGGAGTAGCGGTGAGGACAGTGGTGTCTCACAGGTGAAGGATCTTTTTAAAAACAAAAATAGTTGCCGGGTGACACTGTCAGTGATTTATTTAGAATTCAAGGCACTCTTAACCAGCATGGCAACCACAGTCTTCTGCAGTGATAGTCCCACTAAGCCTAAACCAGATGGAATGGCCTATCATTTGTTTATCAACAGGACAATGACCCAACACACCTCCAGGCTGTGTACGGGCTATTTGACCAAGAAGGATAGTGATGTAGTGCTGCATCAGATGACCTGGCCTCCACAATCACCCAATTGAGATGGTTTGGGATGAGTCGGACTGCAGAGTGAAGGAAAAGCAGCCAACAAGTGCTCAGCCTATGTGGGAACTCCTTCAAGACTGTTGGAAAAGCATTCCTGGTGAAGTTGGTTGAGACAATGCCAAGAGTGTGCAAAGCTGTCATCAAGGCAAAGTGTGGCTACTTTGAAGAATCTCATATATTTTGATTTGTTTAACTCTTTTTGATTACTACAGGATTCCATACGTGTTATTTCATATTTTTGTTATTCTACAATGTAGAAAATAGTTAAAATAAAATAAAAAGCCTTGAATGAGTAGGTGTCCAAACATTTGACTGGTTAACCTGCAAGTAGCAGGTAGCCTAGTGGTTAGAGCATTGGGCTAGTAACCGAAAGTTTCTGGATCAAATCCTCGAGCGGACAATGTAAAAATCTGTCATTCTGCCCCTGAACAAGGCAGTTAGCACACTGTTCCCTGGTAGGCTGTCATTGTAAATAACAATTTGTTCTCAACTTGCCTAGTTAGATAAAGGTTACATTTAAAAATATATATATATATTTTTTCAATAACACTTGACATAATATCTCCTCTAAGCATTACAGGGATAGTGCAAACAGTCCGTATCTAAATAATGTGTGAAATACTTGATAGTGTATGTGATGTAAACAGAGGTCTACTTTCTTGGGGACCTGAATATTGACTTTTTTTTTTAAATCAAGCTGTCCCCTCAAGAGGAAGCTTCTCACTGTAACCCTATCGACATCGATGAGACTGCTGTAGAGAAGGTGGAAAGCTTCAAGTTCCTCGGTGTACACATCACTGACGATCTGAAATGGTCCACCCACACAGACGGTGTGGTGAAGAAGGCACAACAGGAGGCTGAAGAAATTTGGCTTGGCCTCTAAGACCTTCAGAAACTTTTACAGATGCACAATTGTGGGTATCCTGTCGGGCTGTACAACCGCCTGGAACAGCAACTGCACCACACGCAAGGCACTCCAGAGGGCGGTACGGTCTGCTCACATTTTTCTAATACTGTAACTTTGTTGTTAATCTGTATCCGTACCCATTGGATGCAGTGATCACAATATAGTGGCTATATCCAGGAAATCCAAAGTTCCAAAAGCTGGGCCTAAAATAAGAATAAATACATAAGATTTTGCTGTGACTTATGTGGATGATGTAAAAAATATTTGTTGGTCTGATGTGAATAATGAGCATCCAGATGCTGTACTTGATGAATTTATGAAATTGCTTCTTCCAATTATTGATAAACATGCACATGTTAAGAAACTGACTGTTAAGGCTCCATGTATTGATAAAGAATTGAAAAACTATTGTTGAAAGATGGTGCAAAAGGAGTGGCTAATAAGACTGGCTGCACATCTGACTGGCTGTAAATTGAGAAATGTGACTAAACTCAACAAAAAATGAACTGTATTATGAAGCTGAGAAATTAGATATATTTTTTTTAAATGGGAAAAATGTATTTTAAAGTATTGAAGTTATGGGCAGAAATACAAATTTAGCTCCATCTTTCATCGAATCAGATGGCAACAGTTTTGGGATCAATAAGCCAATTATTTTAATGATTCCTTCATTGGCAAAGTGGGCAAACTTAGGCAGGAAATGCAGACAATGAACAGTGAGCCATCATACTCATGCATTAAAAAAAACAAATAATGAAAAGCATTTTAAGTTTACATTTTTTGAAGTTAGTGTGGGAGAGGTGGAAACATTATTGTTATCGATCAATAATGACAAACCTACTGGCATTAACAACTTAGATGGAAAGCTACTGAGGATGGTAGCTGACTTTTGCCACTCCCATCTGTCATATCTTTAAATCTGAGCCTTTGTCTTTGTCCACAGGCCTGAAACCAAAGTCATTCCGCTACCCAAGAGTTGTAATGCGGCCTTTACTGGTTCTAACAGCAGACCTATCAGCTTGTTCCCAGCTCTTTGCAAACTGTTGGGAAAAAAATGGTGTTTGACCAAATTCAATGCTATTTCTCTAAACAAATTGACAGACTTTCAGCATGCTTATAGAGAAGGACACTATGTACTGCACCGACACAAATGACTGCTGATTGGTTGAAAGAAATTGATAAGAAGAATGTGGAAGCTGTACTGTTAGATTTCAGTGCAGCCTTTGATATTATTGACCATAACCAGTTGTTGAAAAAAAACGTGCGTTATGGATTTTCAACTTCTGCCATATCGTGGATTCAGAGCTATCATTAATGGAAGCTTCTCTAATGTCAAACATGTAAAGTGTGGTGTACCACAAGGAAGCTCTCTAGGCACTCTACTCTTTTCTATTTTTACCAATGACCTGCCACTGGAATTAAACAAAGCATCTGTGTCTATTTATGTTGATGATTCAACCACATAAGCATCAGCAAATGAAGTCCCTGAAAACCTTAAAGAATTGCAGTCGGTTTTGGAATGGATGGCCAGTAATAAACTGGTCCTGAACATCTCTAAATCTAAGTGCATTGTATTTGGTACAAATCATTCCCTAAGTTCTAGACCTCAGCTGAATCTGGTTGTTGAACAAGTTGAGACTAAATTACTTGGTGTTTCCTTAGATTGTAAACTGTCATGGTCAAAATATATAGATTCAATGGCTGTAAAGATGGAGAGGTCTGTCCGAAATAAAGATATGCTCTGCTTTTTTGACACCACACAGGTCCTGAAGGCTCTAGTTTTAACCCATCTTGATTATTGTCCAGTCATATGGTCAAGTGCTGCAGAGAAATACTTAGCTAAGCTGCAGCTGGCCCAGAAAAGAGCGGCACATTTGCTCTTCATTGTAATCAGAGGGCTAATATAAATACTCTGTAGGCCTGTCTCTCTTGGCTAAGAGTTGAGGAAAGACTGACTGGCACTTCCTGTTTTTATAAGAAACATTGTGTTGGAAATTCCTAAATGTTTGCACAGTCAACTGACACACAGCACTCACATACACTTACCCCACCAGACATGCCACCTCGCCATCTTTTCATAGTCCCCAGGTCCAGAACAAATTCAAGGAAACACATTATTATACAGAGACACGAGTACATGGAACTTCACTTAAACACTACACCTGTACATAGCCCATCTGTAAACAGCCCATCTATCTACCTACCTTATCCCCATACTGGTATTTATTTATTTAGCTCCTTTGCACCCCAGTATCTCAACCGGCACATTCATCTTCTGCCGATCTACCATTCCAGTGTTTAATTCCTATATTGTAATTACTTCACCACCATGGCCTATTTATTTCCTGAACATCTCATTTGCACTCACTGTATATAGACTTTGTTTTCTTTTGTTGTACTGTATTATTGACTGTATGTTTTGTTTATTCCATGTGCAACTCTGTGTTGTTGTATGTGTTGAATTGCTACGCTTTATCTTGGCCAGGTCGCAGTTGCAAATGAGCACTTGTTCACAACTAGCCTACCTGGTTAAATAAAGGTGAAATAAATAAAAAAAATAAAGCAACACCAATAAGACCTCTCCCCATGTGATATACTTGTGTGTGTACTGACAAGTATGTGTAACAGATATGCACACACTACAATGTTGTTTTAAAATGTATGTAAAATTGTAAAAGTCTTGTCTGTAATATATTTTTTGTTAAGTGTCAGATCACAGTAAGACTAGCGGTCTCCATAAATCAAATTGCCATAATAGTCAGTCTGGCTGAAACAGATGGGCCCCATCCAAACAATACCTCTCAATTGGTGCCGTATGATGAGTTGCAGACTGGGATTGACCAGAGTGCCTCACTGCCTGGAGTGACAATGGCCCACAGTAACAACGACCATTCACTAATCAATGGATTAACCAATATGGTCGCAGAGAGGAGTGCAGGCTCCATGAGGACCAAACCCAGTGGTGAGACAATTGTCAGTGACATAAGATCTCCCAGTCAGGATTCCCCCATTTCCTCCCTCATCCAATTAATCCACTACTGCTGAAGAGCAACAATGCAATTCTAACCTAAAGGAATAAGACCGTTTAAATGTAGTTTTCATTCAAATGTATAAAAAGGATCCAGATAGCGGGACTGTGCTTGGCCCTGAAGCATCTTACAGAGGTACTTCAGACCAGGCATCCAAAAGGTGTCCCGCACCGAAGGTAGTGTTACTCTGTCAGTGTATGTGACGCAGGTTGCATCAGATTGCAGCGGTAGACACTGACCTGGGTTCAGCCATTAGCAGCAACAACACAGAAGACTGACGCAGGGATGATATTGTAACCGTCTCTTTCCTCCAATGGGGGATCTGATCTGGGTTTAGTTTTTACCAGGGGACAGAGGTGGCACTGCTCTGGGAGGCTATAAGTAGGCCAGTCTGGCCTCCGGTGATTTTTCAGAGGATTTATGAGGTTTATTTCAGGGCTTCCTCTGCTCTGCCGCACAGCCAGTCACTTTAGGACGAAGAGATGCACGCAGCATTCCAACACAACAGAAGAAAAACGTCTCTTACATAACATGGTGGAGGGCTGTGCAGCCTGACGTGTCCCGACTAAGACCAGAATGCTCACAGCACCCCAACCCCCCAAATAGGGTTGCAAAATGACTTTCCTTAAATTCCCCAGTTTTCCAAAAATCCTGGTTGGCGTAT
Source organism: Oncorhynchus masou masou (assembly GCF_036934945.1). Lineage (NCBI taxonomy): Eukaryota > Metazoa > Chordata > Actinopteri > Salmoniformes > Salmonidae > Oncorhynchus > Oncorhynchus masou. The sequence continues at coordinate 19,223,070 of NC_088233.1, read as the reverse complement.
TCCGGATTTCTAGTTTATTTCATCCCGATTCCGGGAAACTCCAAGCGGGATTTCTAGAAAACCAGGGCATTTGGGGAAAGTTACCGGAATTTTGCAACCCTACCCCCAACTATGATTTGTGCCTGTGTTTCTATGCAAATTCTTACCAACATCAAACAGTAAAATTATATGGGCTTTAGCCTGACTGAGTTGCCCAGTTTGAGCATATTTGCCAAGCAACTTTACAATTGTGTGCTGTAACTAAGGTGTCAAGCACTATTTGGGTGAGCAACATAAAGAAACTAGTCATACTCGTCACATGAGCAGTTTGAGGTAGACACACCAAAATAAAAATACAACTTTAATATTACTGCATTCAGTGTCTGACCATTTTAGCCCCCGACAACCTTTTTTTGTCTTGTCACTTCCTAGCGACAGTTATATTAAACCGACGACCTGGTATGTAATACAACATGGCTGAAGTGCACCGTCAGAAACCACACAGCAGTTTTCATTGTGCCCTGAAGGACAGCAGTTAGTGTAGTCTGAAGAACAGGACTGTGTCAGACAGAAGAGAACAAGAGAGACTGGGAGAGAGAGGGTAGGTGTGGGGTGGGGGGGTTCTCAAGGGCAAAGTTCAGAAAGCGACCTTTCCACCAGCCAAGTTTAATACAGAAACACCCCCTCACTCTTTGACCAGCTACATAGGGTATTAAGCTCTCACACAGTTACAGCATGTCCCAGACTCAAACCCTTCATAGGGAACAGCTTCAAATGCAGTCATACCATGCTAGTTAATTTTGTGTTGGGAGCTGTCTTTATTCAAAATGTCTCCCTAGTGTATTGCATTTCCCTTACTTACTCAATCTTCCCCTCCCCCTCACATGGCTGGGTCAGATTTATGAGATGCTGGTGTTGTTGTTGCCCAATGAAGTGAACACAACATAATCCTTTTTGTTTCCTCATGTAATTAAACAGAAGGCATGGTCAAGGTCAGATACACCAATCACAGCAGGAGGGGCAACTGTCACAAGGAGGGCATGACGTACCTGTCCTGCCACCTATCAGATTTAGTGATAACTTCGACCAATCAATCGCTCAATAAGACTCAAGAGGCAGTTTGAGTGAGAGATGATTTCCTCTGAGTTATAAAAAAGGTGCAAGATTGATGATTTTCCCTCCATCTTTCAGACACTTTCTATTCCAAGTACTCCGTCAGAGGACCGTGGATGGTTCTCATGTTCTAGGCACTGTGCTCAAAATGTCAACTCAGATGTCCACACACCCCTCACGGTCAAGCGAGCTGAAACCAGATCCAGAAACGGGAGCCCTTCTCTGCAGTCCGGAGTTCATCAATCCTCTGGACCACCTCTTACTATGATCAAATGTTCTATACAAACACGCACCACCAAAAACCACAAGATAAATGTCCTACCTGAAAGTGACTCGGCTCACGCAGCAACTACACAAGGACTGCTTCCCTGAGCACAGCAGAAGCGCAGACAGGGTCCAAAAGAGAGGAGAGAAAGAAGAGAAGGGAGGACCCAGCTGTCGAGAAGTGGACCCACACACCGCTGTCAGAGTAATGAAGCTTTATCTGCGCTGGCCAGGAGATCTCACTGGCGTGTCATACAAACCCCCACCCCTCCCTCTTTTTCACTCACCCTCTCCCTTGCTGCTGTCCCAGCCTATGGTCTATCCCTGACGTAACATTTTAATAATTTAGCAGATGCTCTTATCTAGAGCAATTTACAGGAGCAATTAGGATTGCGTGCCTTGCTCGAGGGGATTCGGCTCGGGGATTCGAACCAGCGACCTTTTCGGTTACTGGCCCAATGCTCTTAACCGCTAGGCAGACTGAACCCATATGGAAACAAGAGATAATGGCTACCCTAGCAGTTTATCATCATCAGGTCATGTGACCTTGCCACAGTGCCCTCATTCATGGTGGTAGAACGAAGCCATCTGTGGCGCAGTAGCGCTCTACTATAAGACACAAGCTCAGGCCTCCACAATATATAAACAGATAATGTCTATAAAACATATTTTTCCCCCCCTTCTGCTTCATGATATTATGTTCAAATGATTGCAATGAGGATGTCTTCAATCGGTTCTACCAACCTTAGGTATTAGTATTGTTTACGATAGGACAACAAGAAATAAAAATGTACTGTTGACAGTACAATAGGGAGACAAACAGAGGAACATAGATAGGAAAGTGGCAAAGACTTCTCAAACCCCCATCGCCAGGAGGATGTGGTCTGGAGTCGGGAGCTTTGTCTGCCACACAAGACTCTGGCACACGCTCTAAGGGTTTCTTAAAAGCCCGCACACATCGCACCGAATGTGGATCGAGCATTTATCTGTCGATCGTTTAGCGCTCGGTTTTAGGGACCACCCGCTGTAGATGTCTGAATTTAGACATTTTTAAAGCCATTCTACATGTAAAATCAGTGCGCACTCAGTTTGAAAATTACATTGAGGTGCTAAGTATTCTCGGATAGCAAACCCTATTGATGTGTAAGCCCTTAGATCTCAGTCAGCAAGTAAGACCACCTAACACACACAATTACATTGTATTAACACAAAACTATGCATTTCTCCTGAATGAATGTTGAGAACATTGAGTGAATGTTTATTTTCTGAGCAGAGTTGAGTCGGTATTGTAGTTAGTACTTTATTATCTTAGTTGACTACATTACCGACTCAACTGCCCTGTGTGTGAGAAAAACAAAGTGTTATTCATACACATAACTTTGACCGCAGTCATTTGGCTGACCAATAACAGTCATCCAAAATTCCATGACTGTCACAGCCCGAGTAATCATCACACACACAGCTATTTGTATTGACAGCAGAACCACTTTCTACAGCACTGGTCAGACTTATGGGTTGTTTCATTTGATTTCATTCACTTTTTGGCGGCACCCTTTTGATTTTGAACAAAACTTTTCATACATACACTACATAGCCAAAAGTATGTGGGCACCTGCTTGTAGAACATCTAATTTCAAAATCATTGGCATTAATATAGAGTTGGTCCCCTCTTTGCTGCGATCACCTCTCAATCTTCTGGGAAGGTGTTCCACTAGATGTTGGAGCATTGCTGCGGGGACGTGCCTTCATTCAGCCACAGAAGCATTAGTTAGGTCGGGCACTGATGTTGGGCAATTAGGCTTGGCTCGCAGTCGGCATTCCAATTCACCCCAAAGGTGTTCGATGGGGTTGAGGTCAGGCCTCTGTGCAGGCCAGTCAAGTTCATGAGAATATTTCAAAGATAAATACACATCGCAGAGGACGAGAGTTCACTAGAGTACTAACAATTAATGGAAAGTGTTTTTTTCTGTAATAGGGGATTCATGATCAATGGGTCAGAGACATGGGAGGAATTTCAGTCCAGGACTCATAGCTACATAGCAAGTTCTCCTTGGTCCAAATTGTTTACACATTGAACCTGAAATAGGATACTTGTTATTTGGCCAGTGGCCCAGTTCTATTGCAAGGAATTCTAATTGGTCACCCACAGGCTAGGGCTGGGTTATAAAGCATATCCTGCCCCTTTGTTCTGGGAGAAAATCACAGAAGAGAATCACTGAGGACAGGGAAGAATGAATCTACCTCCCCGCATGATTTGTTCTCTTTGAATAAACCTATTTTCCTCCCCCAGATTTGCATTGGGGTTATTGAAGAGTAACATCAACTGCTAACAAGTTCTTCAATACCGATCTCAACAAACCATTTCTCTATGGACCTCGCTTGTGCATCGGGGCATTGTCATGTAAAACCGCAAAGGGACTTCCCCAACCTGTTGCCACAAAGATGGAATCACAGAATTGTGTTGAATGTTGTATGCTGTAGTGTTAAGATTTACCTTCACTGGAACTAAGGAGCGTAGCCCAAACCATAAAAAACAGCCCCAGACCATTATTGCAGTCAGGCACCACTATGCAGTCGGGCAGGTAGTCTTCTCCTGGCTTCTCCTGAGTCCAATGGCAGCGAACTTTACACCACTCCAGCTGATGCTTGGTATGTTGCATGATGATCTTAGGCTTGTGTGCGGCTGCTCTGTCATGGAAACCCATTTCATGAAGCTCTCAATGAACAGTTGTTGTGCCGACGTTGCTTCCAGAGACAGTTTGGAACTTGGTAGTGAGTGTTGCAACTGAGGACAGGCGCTTCAGCAATCCCGTTCTGTGAGCTTGTGTGGCCTACCACTTCGCGGCTGAACCGATGTTGCTCCTAGACGTTTCCACTTCACAATAACAGCACTTACAGTTGACCGGGAAACTAGCAGGGCAGAAATTTGGAGAACTGACGTGATGGAATGGTGCCATTCAATGACGGTGCTACATTCAAAGAAACTGATCTTCAGTAAGGCCATTCTACGGCCAATATTTAACTATGGAGATTCCGTCGCTGTGTGCTCGATTTTATACACCTGTCTGCAAAGGATGTGGCTGACACAGCCAAAATCCACCAATTTGAAAGGGTGTCCACATCCTTTTGGCCATGTATTGCATTTTCCCATGGTTGAAGTGGTCAGAAACTGAGTTTTTGGACCTGAATTCCAAAACATCTAGGAGATAGAGGGGCTTAAAGTCGATGCATTTTGCATACCTCGCCCAACCATGAGACATCCATGTTTTCCCTCACTGGAAAAGATAAATGGTTGAGTTTGATATCATTTTAAAGTTTACAAAAGCAGGGTTGTCAAACCACTTAATTTCTTGGAAGAAATTTTTTTTTTCTTAATGTCGATCAGATATGTTGTAGTTTAGACCCTACTATACATAATCAGAGTTTTCCCGCCATCAGTTGAGACACAGCATACTCTTGAAATGCAGGGTGGGTGGCATTTCAAGCATAGAAATAGAATTCGTAGACTAGCCATATCCCTTCAGACCATAGTATTAACTTCCTATTACTACCACAAAGATGGCCGCTGGTCCACCGTCGAATGTCAACTTAAATGGGGAAAGTATATTCCATCTATACTTCTATGATTTCAATAGATTTCCTATTTAAGATTTACAGAATAATTTAAAACTGATATTCCCATTAATGTCAACATTCTCTGATGTGTGGAACCATGTGAAAAATGGACATTTCAATTTTATGTACATGTCAGCCAAAACATGCCACCCACCCTGTTTAAGAGTATTCTGAACAGCAGTTAAAACTGATGGCGGGTACAACACAAAAACCTACGATTATGTAAAATAGGGTCGAAGTTTCAACATGTGCAAAAATACAAAAGTTGGATGACGTTTTTAGATAATGACTATTTGAGATCCCCATTTTGTAAACTTTTTACAGTTTATATTTCCATAGATAAAGACATGTCTCATAGTAGGGTATGTAAAATGGGTCAATTTTGAGAACCTCCATCTCCTAAATGTTTTGACATTCAGGTAAAAAAAAAAAAAAAAAAACTTTCTGACCACTTCTACCATGGGTGAATACGTATAGACCGTTTCGTTCAAAATATAAATAAAAGGGGTGCGTGCGGTCAAAAAGTGATTGCAATCAAATGGAACGACCCTTCTATCAGATCCAATTTACATAATGAGAAAATATGGTGCATTTACAGAGGCAGCAATTATTACCTCGTCTTTTGACCAATCAGATAATATCTCTTGCCCATAATTGGGCAAAAGATGAGAATTGGGCTGCCTGTCTAAACACAGCATATTTAGACTACATTTCACTTACACTAGGTTCACTTAGGATTGCCAGAGTTTTAAATGAGTCCCGGGTTTATTAAATGCTGGGTGGATTAGAGGACAGGTGTCAAGCAGCCTCTCAGCACAGGGGCACTTCACAATTGTGAGCCCAATCTACACTGAACAAAAATATTTTAAAAAACGCAACAATTTCAAAGATTTTACTGAGTTACAGTTCATATAAGGAAATCAGTCAATTTAAATAAATTCATTAGACCCTAATCTATGGATTTCACGACTGGGAATATCGACATGCATCCAATGGTCCCAGTCACATAGGGCGACGCACAATTGGCCCACTGTCGGCCGGGTTTGGCCGGGGTAGGCATTCATTGTCAATAAGAATTGTCTTAACGGACTTGCCTAGTTAAATTTTAAAAAGGTAAAAAACAAATACGATTGCAAAAACATTTTCAAAGTAGGGCCGTGGATCAGAAACCCAGTCAGTATCTGGTGTGACCACCATTTGCCTCATGCAGCGCAACATCTCCTTCACATAGAGTTGATCAGGCTGTGGATTGTGGCCTGTGGAATGTTGTCCCACTCCTCTTCAATGGCTGCGTGAAGTTGCTGGATATTGGCAGGAACTGGAACACGCTGTTGAACACGTTGATCCAGAGCATCCCAAACATGCTCAATGGGTGACATGTCTGGAAGAACTGGGGCATTTTCAGCTTCCAGCAATTGTGTACAGATCCTTGCAACATGCGGCCATGCATTATCATGCTGAAACATGACGTGATGGGCAGTGGATGAATGGCACGACAATGGGCCTCAGGATCTCGTCATGGTATCTCTGTGCAGTCAAATTGCCATCGATAAAATGCAATGGTGTTCGTTGTCCATAGCTTATGCCTGCCCATACCATAACCCCACCGCGGGGCACTCTGTTCACAAAGTTGATATCAGCAAACCACTCACCCACATGATGTGTCCCCAGCACAAGGTGCACCTGTCTAATGATCTTGCGGTTTAATCAGCTTCTTAATATGCCACACCTGTCAGGTGGATGGATTATCTTGGCAAAGGAGAAAATGCTCACTAACAGGGATGTAAACTAATTTGAGCACAATATTTGAGAGAAATAACCTATTTGTGCCAACCTTTTTTCTGTGATCTTTTATTTCAGCTCATGAAACATGGGACCAACACTTTACATGTTGCGTTTATATTTTTGTTCAGTGTAGAATGGTGATAAACCAAGCAACTTTACAACAATTCTTTACCTACAAGAACATTCACGTTAACATATTATGCACTTAGGTTTTATCGTTATGTTCTAGTTTATCAAAATTCATTACCAAAAAAGACAAAATGCCCTTATAGCCAACCATGTACAGTGGATATCTGGCGCCCTACTCTGGCTATACTGTGTACAGCAGCCAACAGGTCAAGGCTGAAACATTTATATGCTTGAACTTCGTATGAGAAATGAATTAGTGGTTCATTCTTGGTCCGTCCCCTGTCCTATCCTACCAATATGTACCACCCATCCCCTTGTCCAGTGTCCACTCACCCATCCTCCCTGCTGGATGATGTAGTCTGCCTCAGCCTCCTCCAGGAAACGGACCCCCAGGGGTAGCAGGTGGGCCAGGATCTGTCCTTCTCCCTGGAGGGCCTGCAGCAGCACCAATGGCACCAGCACCTGGGGACAAGGGAAGGCAGTGTCCTGTTCAAGACACTGTCCAAAAGCAACCAGGATAGGTAGCCGCAAAGGTTTCCCGAGTGGCACAGCGGCACTGCATCTCAGTGCAAGAGGCATCACTATAATCCATGGTTCGAATCCAGGCTGTATCACATCCGGCCGTGATTGGGAGTCCCATAGTGCGGCGCACAATTGGCCCAGTGTCGTCCGGGTTTGCCCGAGGTAGACCGTCATTGTAAATAAGAATTTGTTCTTAACTGACTTTCCTGGTCAAATAAAATATATATATATTTTTTTTAAACAAACAGGCAAAGGGGATCTTCCACCATAACGTTTACACCTATCAGATTCTTCAGATCGGCAAATTGCATAGGCCAAATAGCTAGGGGGAAAATCGTATGAGTTGTTTCTGAGCTAGACCTCATAGGTTGTTAGTCAGAGTCAGTAACTGCAGGTGAACAGTAGAGAGATCCCTCACCTTGCTCCAGCCACTCTGCGTGTGGCAGGAGATGTCTTGTGCCGCTTCTCTGAAATGCTCGTAGTCCAGCGGGCTGTCAAACAAACACACAGGGGCTCAGGCTGGAAACATAACAGGGTTGGTTTATACAAGTTCACAACCTGCACGCACACAGAAACACCCCTCAGTGATCATTCACCAGTGACCTTGAAAGTAATTTGAGAAATTGAAATGCATGTGCCATTGAGAGCTGGTTTATAAATAAGACTAACCTAGATTAGACACACACCTAGCCTACGTGATATATGAGTAACGTCCTTGCATTTCTGTAACATGAGAAAATGAATAGTAGCCTAGCCTATCTAATGGTTGTGTGCCATTGACTAAACCTATGTTAGGGATTCTTGGAATCGAATGTCATCATTAAAAAAGATTGAAAATAAACCTCGGAGTAGTCATGCAATACAACCTTTCATAAGGTCTGTGTGCTGTTCTGAACTTGCTACACAGGAACATTTTCCCTACGGCGGTATGAAAGACAATCAACCTTGAGTTTGACTTCAGGCCTACAGTACAGGTGAGCCACCCAGGACCTGCTGAGTAGACTGCATTTCAAGGACTGAAACATATACCCTTTCACAACTCAGACATACACCGAGTTTACTCATTTGTTCTCTTTTTAAAAGGGTGAATAGTGAACAACACTACAACTGGCTGCTCATTGACTGACACACACAATATTAGGCTGGGTGTACACTGCTTAACAGATACTCACACACTGAGGAGTGTGTGTACAGTAGAGGCCAGGTGTGTGTCCAGGTCTCTGGCCACCCGGTCACCCAGAACAGCCAGGCAGTCCTCGATGGAGCTCTCTGGATTGGCTGGGCTAAACACTGGAGACGTATGGCAGTCGAAGCCTGTACTGGAGAAGGCTGCACACAAACACACGTATTTATTTGACAGTCCCAGACCCAGTTGTATAAGAACAGAGACCCAACTATTAGCATGGTCAGACTTGTCGGTGTTGTGATGGTATACAATATATGGTATCTGTGTTTTTATTTTATTTTTATTTATTGCCGAAAAACCCGTATACATACAAGAAGTATACAAACAGACTATATGGTATATGTGTTTGTGCTTCCTCTTACAGTCTGAGACCTCATCTTCCAGTTGCTTCAGCTCGTCCTCTATCTGGGCCTTCATTACTCTGTTCCTCTCTCTGTCCACAGCATAATGGCCATCTCCTGGAAGGGAACACAACATCCCATGACGCTCAGCTAACAGTCACACATGACATATTTAGAATCAATGACAATGTTTATGTGGCTTTACAACTTTGAAGTGGATCAATTAGTGATGCACACAAGCATGAATAGCCTACACATTCTAAAGGGCTAGGTCATGACGACGACGTGTGTAACCCACAAGGCAAACTGGGGCGGCATAATTGTTGTGTTTTAAACCCTTAATTGATCGACACATTAGAACCAAGCCTCTTTAGCTCTAAGCTTCTTGACCAAAACAGAATAGCTTCAACTTGGCAACCAGACAAGGCATTTCCCCTGAAGTAATCTCTAGGGACTCAGTCTAGTAATTCTCTGATCAGTACTAAATGAGAAGTAAAATCAACAGTTACACTATAAACCACATTGGCAAATGTATTTCTAAATCAATTCTCCCAAAAGTGTCTTTACCTCTGATGTAACTGACTGTATGATGTCATAACTACAGGTCACAAATTTACACATACTGTATGTAAAGGTTTACAGGGAGGTTAGGTTAAGAAGGTAACAAAAAAAATAACATTGCGTAAAGTGTGTAGCAGCCTTTACAAGTCAAAGCAGCAGTAATGCACCCCAACTCCCGAGTGTAGGCCCCTCTTAATTTGCATTTACCCGGCATTCAGAAGGTATTAGACCCCTTGACTACCTCCACATTGTTACTTTACAGCCTTATTCTAAAATGGATTAAATATTACACACTATAAAATGTTTTAAGCTGTGTGCTTAGGGTTGTTGTCCTGTTGGAAGGTGAAGCAGTGCCCAAGTCTGAGATCCTGATTGCTCTGGAGCAATTTGTTTTATATCAAGGATCTCTTTCCCTTGATCCTGACTAGTCTCCCAGTCCCTGCCACTGAAAAACGTTCCCACAGCATGATGCTGCCACCACAATGCATAACCGTAGGGATGGTGCCAGATTTCCTCCAGACGTGACGCTTGGCATTCAGGCCAAAGAGTTCAATCTTGGTTTCATCAGACCAGAAAACTGTGTTTGCCATGGTCCAAGAGTACTTTAGGTGACTTTTGGCAAACTACAAGCGGGCTGTCATGTGCCTTTTACTGAGGAGTGGCTTCCGTCTGGCTACTCTACCATAAAGGCCTGATTGGTGGAGTGCTATAGAGATGGTTGTCCTTCTGGAAGGGTCTCCCATCTCCACAGAGAAACTCTGGAGCTCTATCAGAGTGGCCATTGGGTTCTTGATCACCTCCCTGACCATGGCCCTTCTCCCTCGATTGCTCAGTTTGCCCAGGCGGCCAGCTCTAGGAAGAGTCTTGGTGGTTCCAAACTTCTTCCATTTAAAATGATGGAGGCCACTGTGTTCATGGGGGACCTTCAATGCTGCCGATATTTTTTGGTACCCTTCCCCAGATCTGTGCCTCGGCACAATTCCTGTCTCAGAGCTCTACGGACAATTCCTTCAACCTCATGGCTTGGTTTTTGTTCTGACATGCACGGTCAACTGTGGGACCTTATATAGACAGTTATGTGCCTTCCAAATCATGTTCAAACAATTGAATTTGCCACAGGTGGACTCCAAGTTGAAGAAACATCTCAAGGATGATCAATGGACAGCATGCACCTGAGCTCAATTTTGAGCCTCATAGCAAAGGGTCTGAATATTTATGTCAATAAGGTATTTCAGTTTTTTTTATATACACATTTGCAAACATTTCTAAAAACCTGTTCATGCTTTGTTGTTATGGGGTAATGTGTGTCGATTGATGAGGGGGAAACTATATCTAATCAATTTTTGAATAAGGCTGTAACATAACAAAATGTGGAAAAAGTCAAAGGGTCTGAATACTTTCCCAAAGCACTGTAACCTTTAGTTAACTAGGCAAGTCAATTAAGATACAATTCTTATTTACAAAGACGGCCTACCAAGAGGCAATATGCCTTCTGCTGGAACGGGGGTTAGGATAATAATAATTATTTTTTTGAATAGGAAAAAACACAAATCACAACAACAGGGTCACGAACACTACATAAAGAGAGACCAAAGACAACAACACAGCATGGTAGCAATACAATATGGCAGCAGCACAGCATGGTAGCAGCACAAACAAAGTGTCAATAAAACTGTCCAGTTTTTTTTTGCAGCTCGTTCCAGTAGCTAACTGCAGCGAACTGAAAAGAGGAGTGACCCAGGGATGTGTTTGCTTTGGGGATCTTTAACAGAATGTGACTGGCAGAACGGGTGTTGTATGTGGAGGATAAGGGCTGCAGTAGGTATCTCAGATAGGGGGGAGTGTGGCTTAAGACCTCTTGAAACTCCCCATCCCGGATCCGGGATTGTGACTAAGCCTCAGGCTCATTAGCATAACGCAACGTTAACGATTTCTGAAAATCGCAAATAAAATTAAAATAATGCGTTTGCTCTCAAGCTTAGCCTTTTCTTAACAACACTGTCATCTCAGATTTTCAAAATATGCTTTTGAACCATAGAAATTGACTAATTTGTGTAAGAGTATGCAAAGCTAGCATAGCATTTTGTGTAGCATGTAGCACGCAACATTTTCACAAAAGCCAGATAACCAAATAAATAAAATCATTTACCTTTGAAGAGCTTCTGATGTTTTCAATGAGGAGACTCCCAGCCACATACCAAATGCGCAGTGTTTCCTGAAAGCGTCTGTGTGTAGGAGAAATCGTTCCGTTTTCTACATTGCGCCTGGCTACCGAAACGAACCGAAAATGCAGTCACCTACAACGTGAAACTTTTTCCGGATTAACTACATAATATCGACCGAAACATGGCAAACGTTGTTTGGAATCAATCCTCAAGGTGTTTTTTCACATATCTCTTCATTGACATGCAGTTCGTGGAAGCTTGCTTCTCTCTCTGTGCCCCATGGAAAAATACTGGCAGGTGACTTTTGCGCACCAATTTCGGCGCAGGACACCGGGCGGACACGTGGTAAATGTGGTCTCTTATGGTCAATCTTCCAACGATCTGCCTACAAATACGTCACAATGCTGCAGACACCTTGGGGAAACGACAGAAAGGGCAGACTAATTCCTCTTGCGTTCACAGCCATATAAGGAGATCATGAAAGACAGAGCCTCAAAAATCCTTGTCATTTCCTGGATGCCAAGTCATCTTGGTTTTGCCTGAAGCTCACGTTAAAGGGCACGCACAGAGAAGATATTTGTATTTCTGGACACGTCAGAGTGTTTTCTTTCGAACAGTAGCAATTATATGCATAGTCGAGCATCTTTTTGTGACAAAATATCTTGTTTAAAACGGGAACGTTTTTCTTCCAAAAATGAAATAGCGCCACCATAAGTGTAAGAGGTTAAGAGCATTTTTATAAATAAACATCAAGCAAGGGGGGCTAGAACCGGGTTTTCAGAAAAGGCCAGTTTACAGAGGAGTAGAGTGCAGTGATGTGTCCTATAAGGAGCATTGGTGGAAAATGATGGCCGAATGGTAAAGAACATCTAGCCCCTCGACAGCACCCTTACCTGCTATCTAAAAATTACATTGAGCATGGTCATCTAAATCAGGGTTACTTTGGAAGCTGGGGTGAAATATGAGCAATTATGATAGAGGAAACCAAGTCTAGATTTAACCCTCTCGGGTATGAACATTCAATAGTCACCGTTTACCAAACAGAGCAATCGTGGATGGATGTTGTGGATCCATCCATCAGAGCTGGCTATAGGCAACTAGCTATAGGCAACTAGATTCAGCCGCAGGACATTTTTTGGGGGAGCTGATGGTTGGGGGGGCCAGAACATAATCATAATAATTTGTACACTGCAAACTGACCACAACTAAGCCCATACCCCGGTTACATTGAGACAATATCACATCTCTTTTTGTATTCAAGCAAATACCTGGGAACAGATTTTCTAAATTAAACACACTTGCTGAATTCCAGGTGATTTGACTTTACAAAAAAATATAAAACTTGTTGCCGACCCTTGCCATAGGAGATAAACAGCACTGAGCTGTATACACAATGTACACATGCTCCACGCTCTATTTACAAGCTGACCTCCTAGTCCTTCTCTCTCTAGCAATACAGGCCCACCACTCACAGGAATTATTCACAACATCCATTGCATGCTGCGCAGGGGCAGGCAGAGAGACCCACATGAGGGGGCTCGGTTTTTCTGATGACTGATGTTTTTCTGATGACTGCCTTGCCTGGTTCACCAACTACTTTGCAGACAGAGTTCAGACAGAGTAGTGTGTCAAATCGGAGGGCATGCTGTCCGGTCCTCTGTCAGTCTCTATGGGGGTGCCACATGGTTCAATTCTCGGGCCGACTCTTCTCTGTATATATCAATGATGCCGCTCTTGCTGCGGGCGATTCCCTGATCCACCTCTACGCAGACAACACCATTCTATATACTTCCGGCCCTATATACCTTGAATATGTGGACATCTATAAGTACCTAGGTGTCTGGCTAGACTGTAAACTCTCCTTCCAGACTCATATCAAACATCTCCAATCGAAAATCAAATCTAGAGTTAGCTTTCTATTCCGCAACAAAGCCTCCTTCACTCACGCCGCCAAACTTACCCTAGTAAAACTGACTATCCTACCGATCCTCGACTTCGGCGATGTCATCTACAAAATAGCTTCCAACACTCTACTCAGCAAACTGGATGCAGTTTATCACAGTGCCATCCGTTTTGTTACTAAAGCACCTTATACCACCCACCACTGCGACCTGTAGGCTCTAGTCGGCTGGCCCTCGCTACATATTTGTCGCCAGACCCACTGGTTCCAGGTCATCTACAAGTCCATGCTAGGTAAAGCTCCGCCTTATCTAAGTTCACTGGTCACGATGGCAACACCCACCCGTAGCACGCGCTCCAGCAGGTGTATCTCACTGATCATCCCTAAAGCCAACACCTCATTTGGCCGCCTTTCGTTCCAGTTCTCTGTTGCCTGTGACTGGAACGAATTGCAAAAATCGCTGAAGTTGGAGACTTTTATCTCCCTCACCAACTTCAAGCATCTGCTATCTGAGCAGCTAACCGATCGCTGCAGCTGTACATAGTCTTATCGGTAAATAGCCCACCCAATTTTACCTACCTCATCCCCATACTGTTTTTATTTATTTACTTTTCTGCTCTTTTGCACACCAATATCATGTACATGTACATCTGATCATTTATCACTCCAGTGTTAATCTGCAAAATTGTAATTATTTGCCTACCTCCTCATGCCTTTTGCACACAGACTATTTTTTTCTACTGTTATTGACTTGTTTACTCCATGTGTAACTCTGTGTTGTCTGTTGTCAAATCAAATCAAATGCTTGTGCTTCTAGTTCCGACAATGCAGTAATAACCAACAAGTAATCTAACTAACAATTCCTAAACTACTGTCTTATACACAGTGTAAGGGGATAAAGAATATGTACATAAGGATATATGAATGAGTGATGGTACAGAGCAGCATAGGCAAGATACAGTAGATGGTATCGAGTACAGTATATACATATGAGATGAGTATGTAAACAAAGTGGCATAGTTAAAGTGTCTAGTGATACATGTATTACATAAGGATGCAGTCGATGATATAGAGTACAGTATATACGTATGCATATGAGATGAATAATGTAGGGTAAGTAACATTATATAAGGTAGCATTGTTTAAAGTGGCTAGTGATATATTTACATCATTTCCCATCGATACACACTGCTATGCTTTATCTTGGCCAAGTCGCAGTTGCAAATGAGAACTTGTTCTCAACGAGCCTACCTGGTTAAATAAAGGTGAAAAAAAATATTACAAAAATAGATCCTTCCCTCCCTGTACCCCTCCACATCTCTCAGACCTCTTACTGGTTAAAACAGAATGCAGCCATTTAGCCAGTGAGCACCGTGGGAGGGGGCGAGTGTGATGCAGAGAGATTTCATTGGGTCGATGCTCTGTCAGTTCACACTGCCTCCACTGGTCAACTCCACTATGCTTCTAACATGCCGTATATTTGACTGGGCCCAAGGCTAGCCTCCTACTGCTCTCCTTTGTTTGGAAGCAAGCAGCACAGCTAAAACAAGGCATCTGAGATCACATAGAATTAATACACACAAGGGCATAGCACAAAAACTGGGGGCACTCAAATCCTGAGTGTACTACTTATTTCTAGGAAGGGGGGGAACAGAGGGAGGGACTAATCTGTACCCAGGTAACGCCTGGTACAACAGCCAATTTCCACACATCAATCGCCTCACCGATAGACCCTCTCCTGGTCGTTCACACATTAACTCACTCAGTGAGACACAGTGAGGCTCAGTGTTAGTTTTCCAAGCCAGGCTAGGTGCTGGTTCAGCAGGCTGTCCAGCCTGCCTGCGCCTGTCTTTGCTCTGGCCCAGTAACGTGTGAGTAATCCTACAGTGATTGCACACGACAGGCTGTCAGAACGAGGAGTGGGCCAAGCGGAAAGCAGGGATCAGGAATTTGTCTTTTCTAGGGCTGTGACGATACCAGCGCCACAATATTTCAATATTTTTTCCATGGTAAAAATTAAAACATGAAGCAGATCAAACTATTTAGTCCTTTAAAAACCTGCTGTATGGAAAATATCAAATAAAATTTGTCACATACACATGGTTAGCAGATGTTAATGCGAGTGTAGCGAAATGCTTGTGCTATAGCTTGGAAAATAAATACATGTGACAACATGATGTTCATTTCCAACATTAGGGTTGTCTTCCTAATGAAGTTAAAGCATTTTCCTGCTTTGTATCTTTGCCATAATACTAACGAGTTTTGTGATACTGGTCTCTACTCCCTTCACTCATCCCTTCATCCATTCCGGACCTACCCGATGGCAAAACAGTCTTGCTCTTCCTGTCTGAAAGCCAAAAGGCATTTGCCTTTCAAAAGCGGACAGTCAAACTCATTCATATTCCATGGAAATCACATGGGACACATGACAGACCTTGGAGAACCCCGGACTACTGCTCATGCAAGACGGTCTTGACCTCTAGTTAAGAGAGCAGGTCAGGCCATGCTAACATGAACTAGCTGGACTCCCTGGCATGGTGAGACACTGATTACCCTAAACCAATATAGGCTAGTGAATGGAGTCGTCCGGGTTAGGGTTGCCAAGGTTGCCACACACTCTCATAATTCGCTGCTTCAACTTAAGTAGCCTACTTCTCTTCTAGTTGGGCGTTTGAGATCAAGTGTGCCTAGTATGTGTGGTCTCATTGAAAGAGAGTAGGCTGCCTATGCATGGGCAGAGAATCACTGGCAGTTATCTTTCCAAGGAAATGGACTTCCTAAATAGGATATAGTTTACTACATTGCCTTGAAATAAATATTGACCACCCATATTTGTATCGGTCAGAAAATCATCCCAGTCCTAAAAAGGTAGGCTATAAAAATAGCTAAAGAGAAAGTCTCTCCAACTCTGCTCTCTTCCACTACATTTTGGCTGATATAGCCCGTTAATACCACGTGAGCATCTCTGGCAATGTAACCTAGGCTATTTCTTAGGTTATTTTTGCGCATTTTGATATTGCCTATAGGGAGCAAAATTGCTGGAACCATGGCTGGCAAGTGAGCTGCATCACATACTCTTAAAATAACATTGCGTGACTGCGATTGGGTTCGGGACCAGTTCTTGCGGTAGTTGGACAGAAAGCCAGCGGGTGTGGCATGTAAAGCTGAAGAAATCAGTCCACCGCAGACCTCTACTTGGAGGTGGTGCCAGTACAAGCTGCCCATACATTCTTTGATTGACACGTGGTTCTGACCATTTGTGTGAGAGCTTCCAGAATTAGGAAAAGAAAATACAAACAGTGCACTCGCTCAACCCAGGAACAACACAAAACAGCCTCTGGACTGCACTAAACCTACTGGGCAGGTTTTCATGCCTGGGACAAATACACTGCTCAAAAAAATAAAGGGAACACTTAAACAACACAATATAACTCCAAGTCTATCACACTTCTGTGAAATCAAACTGTCCACTTAGGAAGCAACACTGATTGACAATAAATTTCACATGCTGTTGTGCAAATGGAATAGACAACAGGTGGAAATTATAGGCAATTAGCAAGAGATCCCCAATAAAGGAGTGGTTCTGCAGGTGGTGACCACAGACCACTTCTCAGTTCCTATGCTTCCTGGCTGATGTTTTGGTCACTTTTGAATGCTAGCGGTGCTTTCACTCTAGTGGTAGCATGAGACGGTGTCTACAACCCACACAAGTGGCTCAGGTAGTGCAGCTCATCCAGGATGGAACATCAATGTGAGCTGTGGCAAGAAGGTTTGCTGTGTCTGTCAGCGTAGTGTCCAGAGCATGGAGGCGCTACCAGGAGACAGGCCAGTACATCAGGAGACGTGGAAGAGGCCGTAGGAGGGCAACAACCCAGCAGCAGGACCGCTACCTCCGCCTTTATGCAAGGAGGAGCAGGAGGAGCACTGCCAGAGCCCTGCAAAATGACCTCCAGCAGGCCACAAATGTGCATGTGTCTGCTCAAACGGTCAGAAACAGACTCCATGAGGGTGGTATGAGGGCCCGACGTGCAGGACGTTTGGCATTTTCCAGAGAACACCAAGATTGGCAAATTCGCCACTGGTGCCCTGTGCTCTTCACAGATGAAAGCAGGTTCACACTGTGCACATGTGACAGACGTGACAGAGTCTGGAGATGCCGTGGAGAACGTTCTGCTGCCTGCAACATCCTCCAGCATGACCGGTTTGGCAGTGGGTCAGTCATGGTGTGGGGTGGCATTTCTTTGGGGGGCCGCACAGCTCTCCATGTGCTCGCCAGAGGTAGCCTGACTACCATTAGGTACCGAGATGAGATACCAGACCCCTTGTGAGACGATATGCTGGTGCGGTTGGCCCTGGGTTCCTCCTAATGCAAGACAATGCTAGACCTCATGTGGCTGGAGTGTGTCAGCAGTTCGTGCAAGAGGAAGGCATTGATGCTATGGACTGGCCCACCCGTTCCCCAGACCTGAATCCAATTGAGCACATCTGGGACATCATGTCTCGCTCCATCCACCAACGCCACGTTGCACCACAGACTGTCCAGGAGTTGGCGGATGCTTTAGTCCAGGTCTGGGAGGAGATCCCTCAGGAGACCATCCGCTCCTCATCAGGAGCATGCCCAGGCCCTGTAGGGAGGTCATACAGGCACGTGGAGGCCACACACACACTACTGAGCCTCATTTTGACATGTTTTAAGGACATTACATCAAAGTTGTATCAGCCTGTAGTGTGGTGGACTCCAAATCCAGACCTCCGTGGGTTGATAAATTTGATTTCCATTGATAATTTGTGTGATTTTGTTGTCAGCACATTCAACTATGTAAAGAAAAAATTATTTAATAAGAATATTTCATTCATTTGGATCTAGGATGTGTTATTTTAGTGATCCCTTTATTCTTTTGAGCAGTGTAGTAATCACAGCATAGTTCTATTGAGAGACGATGAAAGGGAGGATGGGCACCGGCAGGCAATCTGCCTAGACGCTGTCTGCACCCCAATTCTTTACCCTTCACCAGAAGTGTGCACCGGTACACTCTCGCATGGATTTAACTCTGTCCAGGCAATGGTTAAACCACGGTGAGGAGTGTGCAGTGCTAGTGCTGACTTGGAGGAAGATGGAGAGGAGAGAGCGGCCACTTCCCTTTCCTGATTCTCCACCCTCATCCATCTCCATTTCGTGTGAGTTAAGGGGCTGCAGTTTCCCTTACCTCCGCCAGCGGTGGCCTGCAGCCGGGAGGGGGGCAGGAGTCCCAGGTAGTTGAGGACGATGTACTTGGTCTCGTAGTGGAAACCGTCAGGCACAGAGGTGGAGGAAGAGCCCGAGGCAGCCATTGAAGAGATGCAGCGTCAGACTCTCAGGCACATGCAGTCAAATATGGAAAATGTTCAAACTCCTGAAAGTATAAAGGAAAGCACACTGGTTACTACAGTTATCAAAGTACCTAGTAAGAGCATTGATGTGTGTACAGTGAGAAACAAAGTGTGAAATGTATGCTGAATACAAGCCGTACACACATTTATGCCGTTTATGAACAGCACAGTCTGGCCACATTATCTCATCATTCCATTCATATCATGGCACAATAGCAATGTTGCACTGCAACTGCAAACTCTGTGGCAGCTGTTTCCATGAGTGATATCATAGCCAGCTACATTTTCAGTAAAGCATTTTTTGTAATCTTTATTTAACTAGGCAAGTCAGTTAAGAACAAATTCTTATTTTCAATGACGGCCTAGGAACAGTGGGTTAACTGCCTGTTCAGGGGCAGAACGACAGACTTGTACCTTGTCAGCTTGGGGGTTTGAACTTGCAACCTTCCGGTTACTAGTCCAACGCTCTAACCACTAGGCTACCCTGCCTCCCCAGGCAATGGTTAAACCATGGTGAGGAGTGTGCAGTGCTAGAGCTGACTTGGATGAGGGTGGAGAATCAGGAAAGGGAAGTGGACGCTCTCTCCTCTCCATCTTCCTCCATCTCCATTTCGTGTGAGTTAAGGGGCTGCAGTTTCCCTTACCTCTGCCATTTGAATAGAAAGCCATGTGCTAGTGGAAGGAGCAAGCCCCTTTTCACACAGGGTTGCCATGTTCACGGTTTTCCAGAAAAATTGGGCTACTTTTAAAATATTTTGAGTTGCGGGGTTTTTGGGCTACTTCTAAGTTGCACTGCGGCCACCATGCCTTTTCTCTTAAAAAAAAAACATGTATTTCACTATGACCTGCTGCTGACTATCAGGAAATGAGGCGGGCTTGTTGCTGAGTGAATGAGTGGTGGGAAGGGCCAGAGGGAGTGTGTGTGTGTGTGTGTGTGTGTGTGTGTGTGTGTGTGTGTGAGTGTGTGTGTGTGTGTGTGTGTGTGTGTGTGTGTGTGTATGGAGAAAGCACTGCCACATGCAGTTTAGTCCACTATTGGCTGAGTCAAGTGAGTGATGAGACAGAGCAGCACACATGCACATTGTGACATCTTTTTACCAGTTGAAGTAAGGCTATTTAAATTGTCATTATGCAAGAGTGGAAATTTGAAATGGAAGTTATGGAACTCCCTCGGATGCTTCTGTTATGGGGGAGAAGTACTCAATGAAACTGACAAAATGTGGAGAATGATACATTTGCATCTATTGGTCATCAAGTAGCCTATTAATGTATATGCCATTGTAGGCTACCATTTGTTACAATTAATATGTTGAAATGACTATCACTGGAGTCATTTCAAATAAATTTGTGCCACTTGTGTAGCCTACCTGGAGCTGGCAAACATATTTAATAAATAGCCTATAACTTCAGTGTAGTGTTGTTGCAGCCTTGTATTATTATGCAATTATTAAATGGCCATGTTTAGTTAATTAAATTTGAAGTTATCAAAGCTCTATAGCAATTGCCGATCAGTTGTTAGAACGCATTATATTGATGGTAACCGTCAGTCACATTAGGCTCCAGGTAAAAGAAAGTCTGTTGTTGACAAGCATATTCAGTTAATAAAAATATGATTAATAAAATCATCCTCAGTAGCCTACTCCAGCAGGCTATGGGGAAACACAAGCACTTCTTACCTCGAAATCGCCAAACTATTCATGATGAATAAATTAGTCTTAATTTGAACTAAGCAAGTTGCTAAATTGTTCAATTTACATCTTGCCCACATTTAGCCTAGGCTACTGTAGACTATCTGAAATAAGATGTAGGCCTATCAGGGGCTATTGACTACCTGCATCTAGTGCCTTCGGAAAGTATTCAGACTCGAGGTCGACCGATTATGATTTTTCAACTCCGATACTGATTATTGGAGGACCAAAACAAGCCGATACCGATTACATAAATAAATGTTTTTTTTTTAAAGTTATATATATAAAATGACAAATACAACAATACGGAATGAACAATGAACACTTATTTTAAACTTAATATGATACAGAACTAAAATCTATTTAGTCTCAAATAAATAATGAAACATGTTCAATTTGATTTAAATAATGCAAAAACCGTGTTAGAGAAGAAAGTAAAAGTGCAATATGTGCCATGTAAAAAAGCTAACGTTTAAGTTCCTTGCTCAGAACATGAGAACATATGAAAGCTGGTGGTTCAATATTCCCAGTTCTTCAATATTCCCAGTTAAGAAGTTTTAGGTTGTAGTTATTATAGGAATTATGACGCGTTGACTATTTCTCTCTATACCATTTGTATTTCATATACCTTTGACTATTGGATGTTCTTATAGGCACTTTAGTATTTCCAGCCTAATCTCGGGAGTTGATAGGCTTGAAGTCATAAAAAGCGCTGTGCTTCAAGCATTGCTAAGAGCTGCTGGCAAACACAGTAAAGTGCTGTTTGAATGTATGTTTACGAGCCAGCTGCTGCCTACCACCACTCAGTCAGACTGCTCTATCAAATCATAGACTTAATTATAATAAACAGACAGAAATACGAGCCTTTGATCTTTTATATGGTCAAATCCGGAAAATATAAATTTTGAAAAACAAAACGTTAATTCCTTCATTGAAATACGGAACCGTTCTGTATTTTATCGAATGGGTGGCAACCCTAAGTCTAAATATTGCTGTTACATTGCACAACCTTCAATGTTATGTCATAATTATGTAAAAATCTGGAAAATGAATTAGTTTTTTTTTCGGAAGAAATGGTCTTAACACAGTTCGCAATGAGCCAGGTGGGCCAAACTGTTGAATATACCCTGACTGCTTGCACTGAACGCAAGATAAGTGACACAATTTCCCTAGTTAAAAGAAATTCATGTTAGCGGGCGATATTAACTAAATATGCAGGTTTAAAAAAATATATACTTCTGTGTATTGATTTTAAGAAAGGCATTGAGGTTTATGGTTAGGTACATTTGTGCTTTTTTCACAAATGCGATTCTGTTAAATCATCACCCGTATGGCAAAGTTGAAGTAGGCTGTGATTTGATGATAAATTAGCAGGCACAGCATTGATTATATGCAACTCAGGACAAGCTAGTTAACATAGTAATATCATCAACCATGTGTAGTTAACTAGTGATTATGTGAAGATTGATTGTTTTTTAGAAGATAAGTTTAATGCTAGCTAGCAACTTACCTTGGCTCCTTGCAGCCACAAGGTCCTATTGATGCTGCACTCTCGTAACAGGTGGTTAGCCTGACACGCAGTTTCCTCGTGGATTGCAATGTAATCGGCATCCAAAAAGGACAATTACCGATTGTTATGAAAACTTAAAATTGGCCCTAATTAAAATCGGCCATGCCGATTAAATCGGTCGACCTCTAATTCAGACCCCTTGACTTTTTCCAAATTTCGTTATGTTACAGCCTTATCCTAAAATTGATTAAATATTATTATTTTTCAGCAATCTACACACAATACCACATAATGATGTTAGTTTCTAAATAAAAAAAACATACTAAAAACTAACGGACAACTATGAAAAACTCAAACCAAGTTCATTCACCCAATGGGTCAGACAGCTGAACAGACAAAGACTTGTTCCCACCAGCACAAGTATATATACCCTACTTTAGGTGAAGTCTCCTCCTTTTCCCAAACATTACATCTTTATTGCTAGGCAGGAAATTAAGTGATGTGGGTAATAAACTGTTCCTTCTCCCTTAATGTGACCTGACCTCGGCCCCCATTCCTCACTAATCCACAGCTCTCCTCACTAATCCACAGCTCTCCACCCTTATCAGTGACTGCAACCATGAGATTGCCTTTCCCTTACTCAGTAACATTCCAAGCTTTTGGCTCATAATCAACCTTAATTGACAGATAACTCATACTTGGCTGCCAAATGTATAGGTCTCCCCATAATTGTAAATATTATGAAGAGTGATCATAATCATTATTTTAGCGATTCATCCATGGTACAGATCCTTCCTAATAACAATGCCCCACATCCTGCTGATTTGAGCTGCTGAACTGTATTTGCACTTGACTGTGTTTATTATGGATGAGAAAGTGAACTTGCCATTTCCAAAAAGTTTAATGGGGATGCTGGTTTGCTATCTGTTGCCTAGGACAGGGCTCTCTTCGTGGAGAGCTACCATCCTGAAGGTTTTCACTCCTATAGGAACAGGGTTGAAGAGCCCTAACCTATGACATCAACAGCCAGCCAGGGTTTCATTAAATAAACTATAAGCAATAGGTTTTATTGCACATTTAGGCCTAACTAAAATTATGCATTTGGCGATGTTCAACGAAATTCACTGGCACTATGAAGAATAGATTAGCCATACTCATACTCCTTACGCAATTTGCACACACTATATACAGATTTTTCTATTTTGTTATTGACTGTACTTTTGTTTATCCCACGTGTAACTCTGTGTTGTTGTTTTTTGTCGCACTGCTTTGCTTTATCTTGGCCAGGTCGCAGTTGTAAATGAGAACTTGTTCTCAACTGGCCTACCGGGTTAAATAAAGGTGAAATAAAATTGCCTAATATATAGCCTACTTTTATATAATGTTGGTAAATTTACGAGGTATTACTAGATTACCAAATATAGCCTATACGCACGGTTCTGACTGTCTCTCTGCCTGCAACGATCCTCCCTCGCCTGCTCCATTTTCACTTCGCTATGAAAAACGCTAGTGTGTTTGCTCTTCGGTCTGTACTCACAGACAGCCCTTACTTTAGTGAACCTGCGAGAGACATTGCAAGACAGGAAATTGCGAAATACAGTATTGCGATAGCCTACACATTTTGATTGCCGATTAACGGTTCTGCCTGACTGGTGGCCGACATGCCTACCTATGGCTGGTTGTGCCCCTCCCATCTCTCTCACTGCTGTGAAAGATGCGAGAGTTTGTGTTCTCGAAGTAGACTACGGGAAATTGTTTGCTCCATTGCAAAAATACAGAATCTTAGGAGTTGATTTCGCAACCTTGACACCCAAAAATAGGAGTCCACGTGCAAAGAATCGAGGAATCGATTATTTTGGAGTCGACTCCACATCACTACATCCACTGATGTTAAATGATCTGGCAGGTTTAATAAGGGAAAATTGTATTTTATCTAGCGACATATACAAATGTATTTAAGTAATCGCACAGTTCGCAATAATAATTGATGCTTCTAACGTAGTTAGTTACAAGTTGCTCGATATTCCTTAATTGTTTTGATAACATTATCTCATTAGGGGTGGGGTGTATTGTATACATGTGGCAACTCCTTTCTTGGGCTAGTTCGGGCATTTTGTTCGGGTTTTGAGTTGTCATTGAACTAGACCTGGCAACCCTGCTTTCACCATATTATTACACAACACATCATCGGTATGAACCACGAAGTTGTTGGAGTAATCAACCACCATTTGAGTACTGTAACGTTAGTACTAACAGTGTACTAAACCACACAGGAAAACAGCGTCCGTTCATGATCAATACGCCACTACAACGGGAGAGAAACCCAAGTTCATAACCGTTGAGATCCACATTGTTCAGTGGCATTACGCCATTGTACGCGATGTATTAACGTAGCTAGATCGATGAGATTGTCTAGCGTACACACCCCCTCAACTGTCCCTTTCGCCTCTACGATAAACTTTATAACTAGCTATCCTGCTAACTCGTGCTACTAAATACTGTTAAGATAGTAATATTGGCTCATCCTGAAGATCGATTGTCAAATAGCAGCTAGCTAAGTGTAGGACACATGACGTACCGTTTCCAGAGGCAAATTCGGTCCGGACGACGTTTTGCTGCGTGTTGAGAAGCAACACGTGAAACACACGCTCCCCACACTAAGTACCAGCAGCCGCAAACCAGTTGTCAGCAGGGTACGCCGTGTGTGTTTTATCTCGACCCTTTCCAACCAAAGCCCACAAAACGTGTCCCATGCTTATCTAATGTAGGGACTGGGCAGCCATCATGCGGACGACATGCACCTCAGTTAGGGGAGTTTAAAGGGCATTTTCATTTATTTAGCTAATTAATTAATTGCATAAGCACACACACATCAAGGTGTATAACGAATTGCATGTTGCATTTATATTATGTAATAAATATGAGTATCATGCATTTTGATAACTGCTTGAATTATTTTTTTTATTAATTTCGCAGTTAAAATTAAATTAAATTGTGCAAAACTACTATATATTTAAAAAAAAATACAAATAATGTAGTTTGACAAATACAACATAAAGAACAATAGCAAGATACAGTTAACATCAATGAAACAATGCACGTGCTGCCACCACGCGGAGAAAAAGTTGATTTAAAGACATTATATTGTGGTAATAATGTCTGGAAGAAGCAAGCAATCATAAACTATTATCATCTTAAACTGTGTATACATTAAGAAAACAAGTCAAACATGCTCAAATCGCATGCTTTCAAGGTCACGGGCACATCCATTGACTGTATAGGGCACATCGGACACAAATTGGATGTACACTTATCACATGACGGGAAACACTATTTAAACGCCACTTGGATACCGAAGTGACTTTTACGCAGCAGGTTAGGAGACTGAGGTTAAGGTTATGAAAAGAGGTAGGGTTAGCGAAAATGCCCTTCTAACCTGCTAAGAAAATCACTCTGTATCGAAGTGGCGTGAAGAGTCTGTTCCATTACATGAAAGGTCTGTGCATGCTCATCGTGGTCAGCCCACGGCGCTGCACACATCTGATGTATATTTACATCTGTATACTATGGCTGCGTTTAGACAGCCTGTCCAATTTTTTTTCCACTAATAATTGTCTTTTGTCCAATCAGATCAGCTCTGATGTGAAAATACCCGAAGTGATTGGTCAAAATACCAATTAGTGGGGAAAATATCATAATTGGGCTGCCTGTGTAAACACGGCCTATGTGCTCTGGATTTATGGTTTTCACAAAGTCATAATTATTCTAAAACTAAAACCCGCCTATTTCTACAATTTCTCTTCTTAAAATCGGGGTTTAAAACTAACCCTAACCTTAAATGAAGACCAAAAAGCTCATTTTTGTTTAGAAAAATGTTGACATTATAGCCTATTTTGACTGTAGCTATAGAATCTACTAGAAACTCTGGTTTACTTGTGGCGGCGAGACAACATATTTGAATAACATTTATTTAATGTGATGTAATAAATTATTTTTACAATGTGTGATGTAAAAATAGAAAATACATTTGTTCATGTAACAAAATGTTTGATCATTTTGAGACTACAGAAACAGACCTAAAATGTAGCGTTGACATCCTCGTCATCAAACACAGACACCCGGCTTTGGCAAGCTTTACTATGTGCTGCAGTGTGTGTGAGCGTGCACATTGTTTGTGTTTCAGACTACGTGTGTGCCTTCTTGGAGCAACAGAAGGCTATAGCAGAGAAGTGGACCTCCCCCTCCTCTCTCTCCACAAACTCCTGACAAACACACGCCGCATCCCAGAGAAAGGAGTTGTCCTGGGTGTCTCCATGGTTTACTGGCCCCTCCATCCTAGGATCCAGCTCATAAAGTATTCTGTTCACCTTGACAAAGGTAGTTAAATGGAAGTTGATGTGATCTGCTTCGACCCGGCATTGGCCCTGTGCGGCCACCTCATAATAGGCCTCTCTGGTGGCCTGGTTCATCTCTAGGTGGGCAGCTTTGTTAAGGGGGGTCATCCAATATGTCTCGTCCAACTTCTTCACAGGCGAGTCACCATGGTACTACCATGTGGGTGGAGTTTTTGGCAAATGCGTGCAGCAGAGCTGCCACAGGAGTTGACCACTTTGTTTCTCAGGAAGAAAACAGGCAGACCCCCAAACACCAGCTCTCCTTCCTCTTCCCGGAACAACTCATACTGTTCAGTTAGCAGGAACCGCAGAATGACGGTGCCGCATGGAATCGGTACAGACGACAAATCCTCCTCGTCCATACCTAACATGGCCATGAAACGCCAGCTACCACACACACCCAGCTTAGTAAGCAGTTTGTTGAACATCAAGGGGTTCATCTTCATAGGTTTCCACTACATCGTACTCGACTCGTTTAGGTCCCAACTGTTGGTAAATGTTGCAGCCTGTGAACAGCCCAACTTTGCCCTGAAGTTGATAAATATATTGATAAAAGTCACCTTGTCAGATAGAGATTTACACAGTTATCAAAATGTCACACCAGGGTAAGCCTACACGAAACACAGACCTTATTTTAAGTGTTTCTAAAATCCCCTATGGAAAAAAATGAATGTTAGGAAAATTATTTCCATGTTTGACCTCTACGTTTTATAGGTTATATGACTCATACTGTTGTACTCTATATGGCGACCGGAGTATGGGCAAGTGGGTGTGTCAAAAGGAAAGTAGTGGGCGTGTGGAAAGTAGTGGATGTCGTAGCTGGCACTAAGACCGCAATCAACGAGCTGTATAAAGCCATAAGCAAACAAGAAAATGCTCATCCAGAGGCGGTGCTCCTAGTGGCTGGGGACTTTAATGCAGGGAAACTTAAATACATTTTTACCTCATTTCTACCAGCATGTTACATGTGCAGCAGAGGAAGAAAAAAAAATAGACCATCTTAACTCCACACACAGAGAGACTCATACAAAGCTCTCCCTCGCCCTCATTTTGGCAAATCTGACCATACTTCAATCCTTCTGATTCCTGCTTACAAACAAAAACTAAAGCAGGAAGTACCAGTCACTCGCTCAATATGGAAGTGGTCAGATGATGCAGATGCTAAGCTACAGGACCGTTTTGCTAGCACAGACTGGAATACGTTCCTGGGACTCATCCGATGGCAATGAGGATTATACCACATCAGTTACCGGCTTCATCAATAAGTGCATCGATGACGTTGTCCCCACATTGACCTTACGTACAACCCCAATCAGACGCCATGAATTACAGGCAACATCCGCACTGAGCTAAAGGGTAGAGCTGCCACTTTCAAGGAGCGGGACACTAACCCGGACGCTTATAAGAAATCCTGCTATGCCCTCAGACGAACCATCAAACAGGCAAAGCGTTAATACAGGAGTAAGGGCCTCCCGGGTGGCGCAGTGGTTAAGGGCGCTGTACTGCAGCGCCAGCTGTGCCATCAGAAACTCTGGGTTCGCGCCCAGGCACTGTCATAACCGGCCGCAAGCGGGAGGTCCGTGGGGCAACGCACAATTGGCCTAGCGTCATCCGGGTTAGGGAGGGCTTGGTCGGTAGGGATGTCCTTGTCTCATCGCGAACCAGCGACTTCTGTGGCGGGAAGGGCGCAGTGCACGCTAACCAAGGTTGCCAGGTACACTGTGTTTCCTCTGGCACATTGGTGCGGCTGGCTTCCGGGTTGGATGTGCGCTGTGTTAAGAAGCAGTGCGGCTGGTTGTGTTGTGTTGTGTATCGGAGGACGCATGACTTTCAACCTTCGTCTCTCCCGAGTCCATACGAGTTGTAGCGATGAGACAAGATAGTAGCTACTACAACAATTGGATACCACGAAATTGGGGAGAAAAAGGGGTAAAAATGCAAACTAAGATTGAATCCTACTACACTGGCCACAGCAGGGCTTGCAAACTATTACGGACTACAAAGGGAAGCCCAGCCGAGAGCTAAGGGAAGCCCAGCCGAGAGCTGCCCAGTGGCACAAGCCTACCAGACGAGCTAAATTACTTTGATGTGCACTTCGAGGTATGCAACACTGAATAATGTATGAGAGCACCAGTTGTTCTGGTGTTCAGTGGAGCCGATGTGAATAAGACCTTTAAACATGGTCCCCAATCAGAGACAACGATAAACAGCTGCCGGGCCAGACGGATTACCAGGACATGTACTCAGAGCATGCACTGACCAATTGGCAAGTGTCTTCACTGATATTTTCAACCTGTCCCTGGCAGTCTGTAATACCTACATATTTCATGCAGATCACCATAGTCCCTGTGCCCAAGGTAACCTACCTAATGACTACCGAACTGTAGCACTCACATAGCCATGAAGTGCTTTGAAAGGCTGGTCATGGCTCACAACAACACCATCATCCCAGAAATCCTAGACCCACTCCAATTTGCATACCACCCCAACAGATCCACAGATGACACAATCTCTATTGCACTCAACACTGCCCTTTCCCACATGGACAGAAGGAACACCTAGGTGAGAATGCTGTTTATTGACTACAGCTCAGCGTTCAACACCATAGTGCCCTCAAAGCTCATCACTAACCTAAGGACCCTGGGACTAATCACCTCCCTCTGCAACTGCATCCTGGACTTCCTGAGGGCCGCCCCCAGGTGGTAAGGGTAGGCAACAACACGTCTGCCACACTGATCCTCAACACGGTGGCCCCTCAGGAGTGCGTGCTTAATATCATCCTGTACTCCCTGTTCACCCGTGACTGTGTGGCCAAGCACGACTCCAACAACATCATTAAGTTTGTCAGCGACACAACGGTGGTAGGCCTGATCACCGACAACGAGTCAGGTCAGAGGCCTGGTTTTGCCCTTGCACTATACAGTTGATTAAAATAATCAACTAATCATCAAGTTTTGATCACCTGTGTAGTGTTAGGTGGAAAAAATCTAAATGTGCACCGAGTTTGGGAAACCCTGTGTTAGACGGTTTTGATTGAGCAGTGTTTAATTTTTTTTACCACGCAACTACCGTACATTGACCTACTATACGCCGAGAGTTTGAACTTCTGTTTTTAAGCCATAGAATAAGTCTGAGTCTGTCACTTTCGTCATAACGAGGAGACCAAGGAGCAGTGTGAGATGAATGCATTCTTCTTTATTTAAACAAAGAACACTAAACAAACTAACAAAAACGTGAAGCTATAAGCTATAAACACGAGTGCTGACATGCAACTACACATAGACAATAATCCACAAACTATTCAAGGCATATGACTACCTAAATATGGTCCCCAATCAGAGAAAACGATAAACAGCTGCCTCTGATTGAGAACCAATCTAGGCAACCATAGACATAAAAACACCTAGACTGGAAAAAAACAAACATACAAAAACCCTAGACAGACAAAAAACCCATATCACCCTCGTCACACCCTGACCTAACCAAAATAATAAAGAAAACAAAGATAACTAAGGTCAGGGCGTGACAGTACCCCCACCCCAAAGGTGCGGACTCCCGGCCGCAAACCTAAACCTATATGGGAGGGTCTGGTGGTGACTCTGGCTCTGGACGCCGCTCCCCTTCTTTACATTGAGCCCTCCACCCTTGTAGCTCTGACCCGTGGATCATCGCCGGAGGCTCATTACTGCGGATCATCGCTGGCAACCCCGGACTGGGGACCGTCGCCTGAGACCTTGGACTGGGGACCATCACTGCATGGATCATCACTGGAAGCCCCGGGTGGGGATAGCCGCTAGAGACCCCGGGCTGTGGCCCATCGTTGGAGGTTCCGGACTGTGGCCCATCGTTGGAGGTTCCGGACTGTGGCCCGTCGTTGGAGGTTCCGGACTATGGCCCGTCGTTGGAGGTTCCGGTCTATGAACAGTTGCCGGACGCTCTGGACTGGGTACTGTTACCAGACACTCTGGACTGGGTACTGTCGCCAGACGTTCTGGACTGCTGAGGCGCACTGTAGGCCTGGTGCGTGGTGCCGGCACTGGTGGTTCCGGGCTGGTGACACGCACCTCAGGGCGAGAGCGAGGAGCAGGAACAGGGCATACTGGACCATGGAGGCGCACGGGAAGCCTGGTGTGTGGTGTTGGCACTGGTGGTACTGGGCTGGTGACACGCACCTCAGGGTGAGTGCGGGGAGGAGGCGCAGGATAAACTGGACCGTGGAGACGCATTGGAGATCCAGAACATAGAGCTGGCACAATGCGTCCTGGCTGGATGCCCATTCTAGCCCCGCAAATGCGAAGAGTTGGAATAGAGCGCACTGGACTAGAATAGCGCACTGGAGACACGCATATTGCGCATCTTTGCATAACAAGGTGCCTGGCTCAGATCTCCTACCTGACTCAGCCAATGTCCTCGTGCCCCCCCAAAACAATCTTGGTGCTGCCTCTCAGGCTTCCGTGCCAGCCTTGTACCTTCGTATAGTCACTGTTCCTCTATTCTCCTGTATTTCCCCTCGTAGTATCGCTGTTCCGCTTTCGCTGCCTCTAACTCCTCCTTAGGACAGCGATACTCTCCCGGCTGTGTCCAGGGTCCTGCTCCATCTAATACCTCATCCCAGGTCCATTTCCCCATTAATTGCTGTTCCTCCTTTTCACGCTGCTTGGTCCTGGTTTGGTGGGTTATGCTGTCACGTTCGTCATAACGAGGAGACCATGGCGCAGCGTGAGATGAATACATTCTTCTTTATTTAAAACGAAGAACACTAAACAAACTAACACAAATAACAAAAATGAACGTGAAGCTATAAACTCGAGTGCTGACATGCAACTACACAGACAATAACCCACAAACTATCCAAAGCATATGGCAACCTAAATATGGTCCCCAATCAGAGACAACGATAAACAGCTGCCTCTGATTGAGAACAAATCTAGGCAACCATAGACATAAAAACACCTAGACTGGAAAAAACCCATAAACATACAAAAACCCGAGACGGGACAAAACACATATCACCCTCATCACACCCTGACCTAACCAAAATAATAAAGATAACAAAGATAACTAAGGTCAGGGCATGACAGAGTCGTATTTCACTGTTAGTTTTATACAAAAAAAATACATTTTAGGTTATAAAATGGACCATTATTTATTCAAAGTAAGAGATGATTTATTTATTTTATTTTACCTTTATTTAACCAGGCAAGTCAGTTAAGAACAAATTCTTATTTTCAATGACTGCCTGGGAACAGTGGGTTAACTGCCTGTTCAGGGGCAGAATGACAGATTTGTACCTTGTCAGCTCGGGGGTTTGAACTCTCAACCTTCCGGTTACTAGCCCAACGCTCTAACCACTAGGCTACCCTGCCGCCCCATGATGGGTGTACTTCATGCGTTGTATGCGTGTGCAGCTTTCACCTTGATATTCACTCAACCACCTACTTCCGGCACCGACAGAGATGGCCGCCTCGCTTCACGTTCCTAGGAAACTATGCAGTTTTTTGTTTTTTTACGTGTTATTTCTTACATTGGTACCCCAGGTAATCTTAGGTTTCATTACATACAGTCGGGAGAAATTACTGAATATAAGAGCAACGTCAACTCACCATCATTACCACGAGGAATATGACTCTCCCGAAGCGGATCCTGTGTTTTACCTTCCACCCAGGACAATGGATCGGTTCCCAGCCGGCGACCCTAAACAACGACGCCGTAAAAGGGGCAAACGAAACGGTCTTCTGGTCAGGCTCCGGAGACGGGCACATCGCGCACCACTCCCTACCATACTACTCGCCAATGTCCAGTCTCTTGACAACAAGGTTGATGAAATCCGAACAAGGGTAACATTCCAGAGACATCAGAGACTGTAACGTTCTTTGCTTCACGGAAACATGGCTCACTCGAGAGACGCTAACGGAGTCGGTGCAGCCAGCTGGTTTCTTCACGCTTCGCGCCGACAGAAACAAGTATCTTTCTGGTAGGAAATGGGGCGGGGGGTATGCTTTATGATTAACGAGACGTGGTGTGATCATAACAACATACGGGAACTCAAGTCTTCCAGTTCACCGGAATTAGAAATCCTCAAAATCAAATGTCGACCGCATTATCTACCAAGGGAATTCTCTTCGATTATAATCACAACCGTATATATTCCCCCCCAACCAGACACATCGATGGCCCTGAACAAACTTTATTTGACTCTAGGTAAACTGGAAACCACATATCCTGAGGCTGCATTCATTGTAGCTGGGGATTTTAACAAGGCTAATCTGAAAACAAAACTCCCTAAATTCTATCAGCATATCTATTGTGCTACCAGGGCTGGTAAAACTCTGGATCATTGTTATTCTAACTTCCGCGACGCATATAAGGCCCTCCCCTGCCCTCCTTTCGGAAAAGCTGACCATGACTCCATTTGGTTGCTTCCAGCCTACAGACAGACACTAAAACAAGAAGCTCCCGCGCTCAGGTTGGTTCAACGCTGGTCCGACCAATTTGATTCCACGCTTCAAGACTGCTCCGCATTGCGTCCAACAACAACATTGACGAATACGCTGATTCGGTGAGCGAGTTCATTAGAAAGTGCATTGGCGATGCTATACCCACAGCAACGATTAAAACATTCCCAAACCAGAAACCGTGGATTGATGGCAGCATTCGCACGAAACTGAAAGCACAAACCACTGCTTTTAACCAGGGCAAGGTGACCGGAAACATAACCGAATACAAACAGTGAAGCTATTCCTTCCACAAGGCAATCAAACAAGCTAAGTGTCAGTATAGAGACAAAGTAGAGTCGCAATTCAACGGCTCAGACACAAGAGGTATGTGGCAGGGTCTACAGTCAATCACGGATTACAAAAAGAAAACCAGCCCCGTCGCGGACCAGGATGTCTTGCTCCCAGACAGACTAAATAACGTTTTTGCTTACCGCCCCAATAGGTCCACAGACGACGCAATCGCAACCACACTGCACACTTCCCTAAACCATCTGGACAAGAGGAATGCCTATGTGAGAATGCTGTTCATCGACGACAGCTCAGCATTTAAAACCATAGTACCCTCCAAACTCGTCATCAAGCTCGAGACCCTGGGTCTCGACCCCGCCCTGTGCAACTGGGTACTCGACTTCCTGACGGGCCGCCCCCAGGTTGTGAGGGTAGGTAACAACATCTCCACCCCGCTGATCCTCAACACTGGGGCCCCACAAGGGTGCGTTCTGAGCCCTCTCTTGTACCCCCTGTTCACCCATGATTGCGTGGCCATGCACGCCTCCAACTCAATCATCAAGTTTGCGGACGACACTACAGTGGTAGGCTTGATTACCAACAACAACGAGACAGCCTACAGGGAGGAGGTGAGGGCCCTCGGAGTGTGGTGTCAGGAAAATAATTTCACACTCAACGTCAAGCAAAACTAAGGAGATGATTGTGGACTTCAGGAAACAGCAGAGGGAGCACCCCCCTATCCACATCGTTGGTACAGTGGTGGAGAAGGTGGAAAGTTTTAAGTTCCTTGGTGTACACATCACAGACAAACTGAATTGGTCCACCCACACAGACAGCGTTGTGAAGAAGGCGCAACAGCGCCTCTTCAACCTCAGGAGGCTGAAGAAATTTGGCTTGTCACCAAAAGCACTCACAAACTTCTACAGATGCACAACCGAGAGTATCCTGTCGGGCTCTATCACCGCCTTCTACGGCAACTGCTCTACCCACAACCGTAAGACTCTCCAAAGGATAGTGAGATCTGCACAACGCATCACCGGGGGCAAACTACCTGCCCTCCAGGACACCTACACCACCCGATGTCACAGGAAGGCCATAAAGATCATCAAGGACAACAACCACCCGAGCCACTGCCTGTTCACCCCGCTATCATCCAGAAGGCGAGGTCAGTACAGGTGCATCAAAGCAGGGACTGAGAGACTGAAAAACAGCTTCTATCTCAAGGCCATCAGACTGTTTAACAGCCACCACTAACATTGAGTGGCTGCTGCCAACATACTGACTCAACTCCAGCCACTTTAATAAGGGAATTGATGGAAATGTATGTAAAAATGTATCACTAAACACTTTAAACAATGCCACTTAATATAATGTTTACATAACCTACATTACTCATCTCATATGTATAGGTATATACTGTACTCATTTAAAATGCTGCATCTTGCCCTCTTTATGTAACACATGTATCACTAGCCACTTTAAACTATTTACATTACATTTAAGTCATTTAGCAGACGCTCTTATCCAGAGCGACTTACAAATTGGTGAATTCACCTTCTGACATCCAGTGGAACAGCCACTTTACAATAGTGCATCTAAATCATTAAGGGGGAGGGGGAGGGGGGGGGGTGAGAAGGATTACTTATCCTATCCTAGGTATTCCTTGAAGAGGTGGGGTTTCAGGTGTCTCCGGAAGGTGGTGATTGACTCCGCTGTCCTGGCGTCGTGAGGGAGTTTGTTCCACCATTGGGGGGCCAGAGCAGCGAACAGTTTTGACTGGGCTGAGCGGGAACTGTACTTCCTCAGTGGTAGGGAGGCGAGCAGGCCAGAGGTGGATGAACGCAGTGCCCTTGCTTGGGTGTAGGGCCTGATCAGAGCCTGGAGGTACTGCGGTGCCGTTCCCCTCACAGCTCCGTAGGCAAGCACCATGGTCTTGTAGCGGATGCGAGCTTCAACTGGAAGCCAGTGGAGAGAGCGGAGGAGCGGGGTGACGTGAGAGAACTTGGGAAGGTTGAACACCAGACGGGCTGCGGCGTTCTGGATGAGTTGTAGGGGTTTAATGACACAGGCAGGGAGCCCAGCCAACAGCGAGTTGCACTAATCCAGACGGGAGATGACAAGTGCCTGGATTAGGACCTGCGCCGCTTCCTGTGTGAGGCAGGGTCGTACTCTGCGGATGTTGTAGAGCATGAACCTACAGGAACGGGCCACCGCCATGATGTTGGTTGAGAACGACAGGGTGTTGTCCAGGATCACGCCAAGGTTCTTAGCGCTCTGGGAGGAGGACACAATGGAGTTGTCAACCGTGATGGCGAGATCATGGAACGGGCAGTCCTTCCCCGGGAGGAAGAGCAGCTCCGTCTTGCCAAGGTTCAGCTTGAGGTGGTGATCCGTCATCCACACTGATATGTCTGCCAGACATGCAGAGATGCGATTCGCCACCTGGTGATCAGAAGGGGGAAAGGAGAAGATTAATTGTGTGTCGTCTGCATAGCAATGATAGGAGAGACCATGTGAGGTTATGACAGAGCCAAGTGACTTGGTGTATAGCGAGAATAGGAGAGGGCCTAGAACAGAGCCCTGGGGGACACCAGTGGTGAGAGCGCGTGGCGAGGAGACAGATTCTCGCCACGCCACCTGGTAGGAGCGACCTGTCAGGTAGGACGCAATCCAAGCGTGGGCCGCGCCGGAGATGCCCAACTCGGAGAGGGTGGAGAGGAGGATCTGATGGTTCACAGTATCGAAGGCAGCCGATAGGTCTAGAAGGATGAGAGCAGAGGAGAGAGAGTTAGCTTTAGCAGTGCGGAGCGCCTCCGTGATACAGAGAAGAGCAGTCTCAGTTGAATGACTAGTCTTGAAACCTGACTGATTTGGATCAAGAAGGTCATTCTGAGAGAGATAGCGGGAGAGCTGGCCAAGGACGGCACGTTCAAGAGTTTTGGAGAGAAAAGAAAGAAGGGATACTGGTCTGTAGTTGTTGACATCGGAGGGATCGAGTGTAGGTTTTTTCAGAAGGGGTGCAACTCTCGCTCTCTTGAAGACGGAAGGGACGTAGCCAGCGGTCAGGGATGAGTTGATGAGCGAGGTGAGGTAAGGGAGAAGGTCTCCGGAAATGGTCTGGAGAAGAGAGGAGGGGATAGGGTCAAGCGGGCAGGTTGTTGGGCGGCCGGCCGTCACAAGAAGCGAGATTTCATCTGGAGAGAGAGGGGAGAAAGAGGTCAGAGCACAGGGTAGGGCAGTGTGAGCAGAACCAGCGGTGTCGTTTGACTTAGCAAACGAGGATCGGATGTCGTCGACCTTCTTTTCAAAATGGTTGACGAAGTCATCTGCAGAGAGGGAGGAGGGGGGGGGGGAGGAGGATTCAGGAGGGAGGAGAAGGTGGCAAAGAGCTTCCTAGGGTTAGAGGCAGATGCTTGGAATTTAGAGTGGTAGAAAGTGGCTTTAGCAGCAGAGACAGAGGAGGAAAATGTAGAGAGGAGGGAGTGAAAGGATGCCAGGTCCGCAGGGAGGCGAGTTCTCCTCCATTTCCGCTCGGCTGCCCGGAGATCTGTTCTGTGAGCTCGCAATGAGTCATCGAGCCACGGAGCGGGAGGGGAGGACCGAGCCGGCCTGGAGGATAGGGGACATAGAGAGTCAAAGGATGCAGAAAGGGAAGAGAGGAGGGTTGAGGAGGCAGAATCAGGAGATAGGTTGGAGAAGGTATGAGCAGAGGGAAGAGATGATAGGATGGAAGAGGAGAGAGTAGCGGGGGAGAGAGAGCGAAGTTTGGGACGGCGCGATACCATCCGAGTAGGGGCAGTGTGGGAAGTGTTGGATGAGAGCGAGAGGGAAAAGGATACAAGGTAGTGGTCGGAGACTTGGAGGGGAGTTGCAATGAGGTTAGTGGAAGAACAGCATCTAGTAAAGATGAGGTCGAGCGTATTGCCTGCCTTGTGAGTAGGGGGAAGGTGAGAGGGTGAGGTCAAAAGAGGAGAGGAGTGGAAAGAAGGAGGCAGAGAGGAATGAGTCAAAGGTAGACGTGGGGAGGTTAAAGTCGCCCAGGACTGTGAGAGGTGAGCCGTCCTCAGGAAAGGAGCTTATCAAGGCATCAAGCTCATTGATGAACTCTCCGAGGGAACCTGGAGGGCGATAAATGATAAGGATGTTAAGCTTGAAAGGGCTGGTAACTGTGACAGCATGGAATTCAAAGGAGGCGATAGACAGATGGGTAAGGGGAGAGAGAGAGAATGACCACTTGGGAGAGATGAGGATCCCGGTGCCACCACCCCGCTGACCAGAAGCTCTCGGGGTGTGCGAGAACACGTGGGCGGAGGGAGGCATAGGCTGAGATGAACTCTGCCTTGTTGGCCGCAGATCGGCAGTTCCAGAGGCTACCGGAGGCCTGGAACTCCACGTGGGTCGTGCGCGCTGGGACCACCAGATTAGGGTGGCCGCGGCCACGCGGTGTGGAGCGTTTGTATGGTCTGTGCAGAGAGGAGAGAACAGGGATAGATAGACACATAGTTGACAGGCTACAGAAGAGGCTACGCTAATGCAAAGGAGATTGGAATGACAAGTGGACTACACGTCTCGAATGTTCAGAAAGTTAAGCTTATGTAGCAAGAATCTTATTGACTAAAATGATTGAAATGATACAGTACTGCTGGAGTAGGCTAGCTGGCAGTGGCTGCGTTGTTGACTTTGTAGGCTAGCTGGTAGTGGCTGCGATGTTGACACTACACTAATCAAGTCGTTCCGTCGAGTGTAATAGTTTCTACAGTGCTGCTATTCGGGGGCTAGCTGGCTAGCTAGCAGGTTGATTGCGTTACGTTACCTTAAAAGAACGACAATAGCTGGCTAGCTAACCTAGAAAATCGCTCTAGGCTACACAATTGTCTTAGATACAAAGACGGCTATGTAGCTGGCTAGCTACGATCAAACAAATCAAACCGTTGTACTGTAATGAAGTGAAATGAAAATGTGATACTACCTGTGGAGCGACGCGGAATGTTGACCGGGTAGTTGAAGTTCAATTCGGTAGAGGTTGGCTAGCTGTTGGCTAGCTAGCTAGCAGCATCTCCTACGTTAAGGACGACAAATAGCTGGCTAGCTAACCTCGGTAAATTATGCCACTTTATGTTTATATAGCCTACATTACTCATCTCATATGTATATACTGTACTCTATACCATCTACTGCATCTTGCCTATGCCATTCTGTACCATCACTCATTCATATATCTTTATGTACATATTCTTTATCCCTTTACACTTGTGTGTATAAGGTAGTAGTTGTGGAATTGTTAGGTTAGATTACTCGTTGGTTGTTACTGCATTGTCGGAACTAGAAGCACAAGCATTTCGCTACACTCGCATTAACATCTGCTAACCATGTGTATGTGACAAATTAAAATTGGATTTGATTTGATTTGATATTGGCTAAGAGGTAGATACTTCCCACTCCGTTGACGGGGCAGCGAATGGCACTGTGTCCCATTGTTGTCCTACTTTAAATAAAATAATGTGAGAGAAAAAAAATTGACCACATTAGCTACTACCAACAACATGACCATGATACTGAGTAGAAAACACTTCCATGTTGCCAGGCACATCGACTTACCACCCAGTGCATTGGTCATCGTAGCATAACCGGCTTATCAACAGGTCAAATATATACTGTATATATTTTTTTTTATTTAACCTTTATTTAACTAAGCAATGG
Organism: Oncorhynchus masou masou; assembly: GCF_036934945.1. NCBI lineage: Eukaryota > Metazoa > Chordata > Actinopteri > Salmoniformes > Salmonidae > Oncorhynchus > Oncorhynchus masou. Next base: position 19,184,123 of record NC_088233.1, on the reverse strand, counting down.
AGCCCAATCAGCCATGCAAAACGTTCTTAAGTGGCAACAAATCTGCTCAATTAGCTGATTCGCTTTCCATACAACCACTCCTTTCAAGACACTCACTCGGTCATACTCTGGTCACCCTATAGGAGTGCCTGCAGCTACTCATACTTGCCTTTGCTTGTTGGCCAAAGCCAATGGGGAAATTAATGTAGTTTTTGGAGGGTTTCTGGATAAACGCAGAAAATAAGGTCCGTGGTAACCACAGGTTTAGGAGATCTTATACGTTTTGTTCTATGAGATAAATCTTCTTCGGGATTATGTACCTGTACAGGAACCAAATCAGCGGGAATTCCAGAGCGCCAACTAATTGTACTCGATACAACTCAAACTTTCATTAAAATTCACATGCAGGGTACTCAATTCAAGCCACACTCGTTGTGAATATAGCCAACATGTCAGATTTGTAAAATGCTTTTCGGCGAAAGCATGAGAAGCTATTATCTGATAGCATGCAGCCCCCAGAAACACACAAAGGGGATGTAAACAAAGAAATTAGCGTGGCCGGCGCTACCCAAAACGCTGAAATAAAATATAAAACATTCATTACCTTTGACGAGCTTCTTTGTTGGCACTCCTATATGTCCCATAAACATCACAATTGGGTCTTTTTTTCGATTAAATCGGTCCATATATACCCAAAATGTCCATTTATGAACACCGAGAAATCCATGGAAAAAGTCACGTTTCCGAACGTGATGTCATTTTATAAAATTCATAAAGTTGCCTATAAACTTTGACAAAACACTTCAACCTACTTCTGTAATCCAAGTTTAGGTATTAGTAAACGTTAATAAACGATCAAATTGATCACGGAGAGATCTGTATTCAATAGCTAGAAGTTTTCAAAACGAAGTCCATTTCCTCACGGACATTTTTTTCAGTTGCGCACCTGAAGACAGGATGTGCAATTGACTAATCTGACCAAGGATAAAGGGCCCTGGTAATCACAACACTGGCGACATCGTGTGGAAGCTGTAGGAATTGCAAGCACAGTTCCATCATTTATGGCAAGCCATAGACAATACAAAGACTGGCGGATGGATTTTTTCTTTGTCGATTTCGTGATCAGGTTTTCTTGGGATTTTCACCACGGAACTCGTTCTGTTATAGTCACAGACACCATTGAACCAGTTCTAGAAACTTCAGAGTGTTTTCTATGCACACATACTAATCATATGCATATACTATATTCCTGGCATGAGTAGCAGGACGTTGAAATGTTGCGCGATTTTTAACAGAATGTTGAAAAAAGTAGCTCGATCTCCAACAGGTATAATCTTCTTTAGCTAATGTCAGTTTAATGTAAAAAAAAGCACATAAAGGCGTCATAATTCATGAATGCCATGGTAACTGACTTATATTATCTCATTTTATTCACTGCTTTAGCACACTCTGGCAACCCGGATGTCCTAGCCGTGTTTGAATCCTGGCTTAGGAAGACAACCAAAAACCCTGAAATTTCCATCCTTAACTATAACATTTTCCGACAAGATAGAACTGCCAAAGCGGGCGCTGTTGAAATCTACTGCAGAGATAGCCTGCAGAGTTCTGTCTTACTATCCGGGTCTGTACCCAAACAATTTGAGCTTCAACTTTTAAAAAATCCACCTTTCCAGAAACAGGTCTCTCACCGCTGCCTCTTGCTATAGACCACCCTCTGCCCCCAGCTGTACCCTGGACACCATATGTGGATTGATTGCCCCCCATATATCTTCAGAACTCGTGCTGCTAGGTGACCTAAACTGGGACATGCTTAACATCCCAGCCATCCTACAATCAAAGCTTGATGCCCTCAAACTCACACAAATGATCAATGAACCCACCAGGTACAACCCCAAATATGCAAACATGGGCACGCTCAAAGATATCATCCTAACCAACTTGCCCTCCAAATACACCTCTGCTGTTTTCAACCAAGATCTCAGCGATCACTGCCTCATTGCCTGCATCAGTAATGGGTATGCGGTCAAACAATCACCCCTCATCACTGCCAAACGCTCCCTAAAACACTTCAGTGAGCAGACCTTCCTAACCGACCTGGCCCAGGTATCCTGGATGGATATTGACCTCATTCTGTCAGTAGAGGATGCCTGCTTATTCTTTAAAAGGGCTTTCCTCACCATCTTAAATAAGCATGCCCAATTCAAAAAATGTAGAACCAGCAACAGATACAGCCCTTGGTTCTCTACAGACCTGACTGCCCTTGACCAACACAAAAACATCCTGTGGTGTTCTGCATTAGCATCGAATAGCCCCCGTGATGTGCAACTTTTCAGGGAAGTTAAGAACCAATATATACAGGCAGTTAGGAAAGCTAAGGCTAGCTTTTTCAAGCAGAAATTTGAATCCTGTAGCAAAAAATCTAAAAAGTTCTGGGACACTGTAAAGTCCATGGAGAATAAGAGCACCTCCTCCCAGCTGCCCACTGCACTGAAGATAGGAAACACTGTCACCACCGATAAATCCACTATAATGGAGAATTTCAATAAGCATTTTTTCTACGGCTGGCCATGCTTTCCACCTGGCTACCCCTACCCCGGTCAACAGCCCTGCACCCCCCACAGCAACTCACCCAAGCCTCCCCCATTTCACCCAAATCCAGATAGCTGATGTTCTGAAAGAGCTACAAAATCTGGACCCCTAAAAATTAGCCGGGCTAGACAACCTGGACCCTCTCTTTCTAAAATTATCTGCCGAAATTGTTGCAACCCCTATTACTAGCCTGTTCAACCTCTCTTTCGTATCGTCTGAGATTCCCACAGATTGGAAAGCTGCCGTGGTCATCCCCCTCTTCAAAGGGGGGAGACACTCTAGACCCAAACTGCTACAGACCTATATCTATCCTACCCTGCCTCTGAAAGCCAAGTTAACAAACAGATTACCGACCATTTCGAATCCCACCGTTCCTTCTCCGCTATGCAATCTGGTTTCAGAGCTGGTCATGGGTGCACTTCAGCCACGCTCAAGGTCCTAAACGATATCATAACAGCCATCAATAAGAGACATTACTGTGCAGCCGTATTCAATGACCTGTCCAAGGCTTTCGACTCTCTCAATCAACACATTCTTATCGGCAGACTCAACAGCCTTGGTTTCTCAAATGATTGCCTCGCCTGGTTCACCACCTACTTCTCTGATAGAGTTCAGTGTGTCAAATCGTAGGGCCTGTTGTCCGGACCTCTGTCAGTCTCTATGGGGGTGCCACAGGGTTCAATTCTCGGGCCGACTCTCTTCTCTGTATACAGCCGTGGCCAAAGGTTTTGAGAATGACACAAACATTCATATTCACAAAGTCTGCTGCCTCAGTTTGTATGATGGCAATTTGCATATACTCCAGAATGTTATGAAGAGTGATCAGATGAATTGCAATTAATTGCAAACTCCCTCTTTGCCATGCAAATGAACTGAATCCCCCAAAAAACATTTCCACTGCATTTCAGCCCTGCCACAAAAGGACCGGCTGACATCATGTCAGTGATTCTCTCGTTAACACAGGTGTGAGTGTTGACGAGGACAAGGCTGGAGATCACTCTGTTATGCTGATTGAGTATGAATAACAGACTGGGAGCTTCAAAAGGAGGGTGGTGCTTGGAATCATTGTTCTTCCTCTGTCACCCATGGGTACCTGCAAGGAAACATGGACCGTCATCATTGCTTTGCACAAAAAGGGCTTCACAGACAAGGATATTGCTGCCAGTAAGATTGCACCTAAATCAACCATTTATCGGATCATCAAAAACTTCAAGGAGAGCGGTTCAATTGTTGTGATGAAGGCTTCAGGGCGCCCAAGAAAGTCCAGCAAGCGCCAGGACAGTCTCCTAAAGTTGATTCAGCTGCGGGATCGGGGCACCACCAGTACAGAGCTTGCTCAGGAATGGCAGCAGGCAGGTGTGAGTGCATCTGCACGCACAATGAGGCAAAGACTTTTGGAGGATGGCCTGCTGTCAAGAAGGGCAGCAAAGAAGCCAATTCTCTCCAGGAAAAATATCAGGGACAGACTGATATTCTGCAAAAGGTACAGGGATTGGACTGCTGAGGACTGGGGTAAAGTCATTTTCTCTGATGAATCCCATTTCCGATTGTTTGGGGCATCCGGAAAAAAGCTTGTCTAGTGAGCGCTACCATCAGTCCTGTGTCATGCCAACAGTAAAGCATTCTGAGACCATTCATGTGTGGGGTGGCTTCTCAGCCAAGGGAGTGGGCTCACTCACAATTTTGCCTAAAAACAGTCATTAAAAAAGAATGGTACCAACACATCCTCCGAGAGCAACTTCTCCCAACCATCCAGGAACAGTTTTGTGACGAACAATGCCTTTTCCAGCATGATTCCATAAGGCAAAAGTGGCTCGGGGACCAAAACATCGATATTTTGGTTCCATGGCCAGGAAACTTCCCAGACCATAATCCTATTGAGAACTTGTGGTCAATCCTCAAGAGGCGGGTGGACAAACAAAACCCCACAAATTCTGACAAACTCCAAACATTGATTATACAAGAATGGGCTGCCATTAGTCCCAGATGTGGCCCAGAAGTTAATTGACAGCATGCCAGGGCGGATTGCAGAGGTCTTGAAAAGGAAAGGTCAACACAGCAAATATTGACTTTGCATCAACTTCATGTAATTGTCAATAAAAGCCTTTGACACTTATGAAATGCTTGTAATTCTACTTCAGTATTCCATAGTAACATCTGACAACAACAAAAAATCTAAAGACACTGAAGCAGCAAACTTTGTGGAAATTAATATTTGTGTCATTTTGAAAACTTTTGGCCACGACTGTACATCAATGATGTCGCTCTTGCGGCTGGTGATTTTCTGATCCACCTCTACGCAGATGACACCATTTTATATACCTCTGGCCCTTCTTTGGACACTGTGTTAACTAACCTCCAGACGAGCTTCAATGCCATACAACTCTCCTTCCATGGCCTCCAACTGCTCTTAAATGCAAGTAAAACTAAATGCATGCTCTTCAACCGATCGCTGCCCGCACCTGCCCGCCCATCCAGCATCACTACTAGGGACGGTTCTGACTTAAAATGTGGACAACTACAAATGCCTAGGTGTCTGGTTAGACTGTGAACTCTCCTTCCAGACTCACATTAAGAATCTCCAATCCAAAATTAAATCTAGAATCGGCTTCCTATTTCGCAACAAAGCATCCTTCACTCATGTTGCCAAACATACCCTCGTAAAACTGACCATCCTACTGATCCTCGACTTCTGCGATGCCATTTACAAAATAGCCTCCAACACTCTACTCAACAAATTTGATGCAGTCTATCACAGTGCCATCCGTTTTGTCATCAAAGCCCCATATAATACCCACCACTGCGACCTTTACCCTCTCGTTGGCTGGCCCACGCTTCATACTCATCGCCAAACCCACTGGCTCCAGGTCATCTACAAGTCTCTGCTAGGTAAAGCCCCGCCTTATCTCAGCTCACTGGTCACCATAGCAGCACCCACCAGTAGCACGCGCTCCAGCATTTATATCTCACTGGTCACCCCCAAAGCCAATTCTTCCTTTGGCAGCCTTTCCTTCCAGTTGCCAATGACTGGAACGAACTGCAAAAATCACTGAAGCTGGAGACTCATATCTCCCTCAGTAGCTTTAAGCACCAGCGGTCAGAGCAGCTCACAGATCACTGCACATAGCCCATCTGTAAACAGCCCAACTACCTCATCCTCAAACTTTATTTATTTTGCTCCTTTGCACCCTAGTATCTCTACTTGCACATTCATCTTCTGCACACCTACCATTCCAGTGTTAAATTGCTATATTGTAATTACTTTGCCACCATGGCCTATTTATTGCCTTACCTCCCTTATCCTACCTCATTTGCACACACTGTATATATACTTTTTCTACTGTATTGTTGACTGTATGTTTGTTTATTCCATGTGTAACTCTGTGTTGTTGTATGTGTCAAACTGCTTTGCTTTATCTTGGCCAGGTCGAAGTTGTAAATGAGAACTTGTTCTCAACTAGCCTACCTGGTTAAATAAAGGTGAAATAAAAATAAATAAATAAAATGTATAACATCTCCTAAGCCTGTGTTAACCTCAGAATTTATTTTAAGGGTTTATCCCCAAACCCCATTCTTTCCCCCATAGGAATGGCTGAAAGATCAGCGGTAACTCATTTCTGTTTTTTAGGACTACAAGATGGCGAACTCTCTAACGTTATCGGGATTCAGTTTCTATGACAATCACGTTGTCGTTGGGGGACCCATTTATGGCTATGATGACGTCTACGTGGTTTTGGCTAGAAGGGATACAGTTTGTCAGACTTTACTTTTCGCATTAGTTTATGAGTATAAACGTAACAGGTTAAGTCGAATAAGGTCATGAGACGGTTTAGGGTTAACTGAAACATTCAACATTTGACGTCAATTTGGTATAAACTCTATCCTATCTAGCCAATACCCAAATACGTCCATGCTGTCTAAACTGCGCCGTCTAAATCAATTTACACTTAACTAGCTAGCTTACATTGGTGTGTTCCTGCGAGCTAATTGTACCAGTGTTTACGAACTGTGCCATGTCTGTAAGCAAAGTTAGCAAGCAAAACAAAACTCAAAAATAAAATTGTCAAGTGACAAAACTACAACCTTAACGATAAACTCAAGTTGGGGACGGTGTTGAAAAGGTGCATTGTTATAACGTTAGCTGCTGGCTGGAACAAATAAAACCTGTATTATATTAGCTATAATAATATGTCAGATGTATGACAAAGATCTAGAGGGGTCCTGCTGAAGCAAGTCACACAAAAAAAGTCTGAAATCGGTGCAATATTTATAAGTCACAAAAAAAACTAACTTGTCTGAGATTCTTATGGAAAATAAGCCAAATATGCGCGGCACTTCATAAACCGACCCTTGAAAAGAAATGGTGATGGCATGAAGCGAGACGGTGGTTGGAAGAGCACGCTTGTTTGAAATTGTTATATAAATATTCATACACATGGCTCATATATTATACAGCACTAAGCTGATCTGCCTGACTCATTTCTTGTACCCCTGCTAAAACTGTCCCCCAGGACACATACCCAGCAATAAACTGCCCCCTCAGCTCTGTTGTCTCAGCTCTATTGTTTCAGGACCCCTCTGATCTCCGGTCTCACTGTCCCCCGACACAAACACACCCAGCAATAAACTACCCCCCTCAGCTCTCTGTGTTTCAAGACCCCTCTGATCTCCGTTCTCACTGTCCCCTGACACACACATACCCAGCAATAAACTACAACCCTCAGCTATGTTATTTCACGACCCCATTTGCTCCCTTATCTCACGACTCCGGGACACACACGGACATTCCATCACACGAACACACACACCTGGCCATAATGGGACACACAAACATCTTCTTGCATAAACACACACACACACACACTCCACTCCCCTTTCTACTGGGCAGGAGCCAGGATGGGACGACTTCACGGGGCACCAATAAGGCTCCTGCACAGGCTCGGTCAGGACCCGCCTCCAACCTTCACCAACCAGTCAGAAGACAGAACTACAAGAATCAACCTACGTCATTCTATGTACAAAATCTGTTGCACACTCTGTTTAGGGATCCTTGTCAGCTGCCTCCTTCTGAGCCATATGACTAGGTCCGTGCACGCTTAATTAGAGGACAAGATATCTTTTACATAATAAACTGCCTTTTTGCTATACTTTATTCCACTCTGTCCAGCGTCTTGATTTGGTCTCTCTCTCCGGTAGCTAATCATCAACAAAATGGAAAAGCGTTGCAGTAGCTTTTGATAAAGACGAACATCAGAACGAAGCAGCAGCTTTATATGGGATGCACTGTTGAGGGCTACTTCCGGAGGGGTTCTGCTAATTGCACGGAGATTATGAATGCCGGGTAAAATGGCGTCCCTTGAGAAGGCAAGAACAAGATGTACAATGGGGCAAAAAAGTATTTAGTCAGCCACCAATTGTGCAAGTTCTCCCACTTAAAAAGATGAGAGAGGCCTGTAATTTTCATCATAGGTACACTTCAACTATGACAGACAAAATGAGGAAAACAAATCCAGAAAATCACATTGTAGGATTTAAATGAATTTATTTGCAAATTATGGTGGAAAATAAGCATTTGGTCACCTACAAACAATCAAGATTTCTGGCTCTCACAGACCTTTAACTTCTTCTTTAAGAGGCTCCTCTGTCCTCCACTCGTTACCTGTATTAATGGCACCTGTTTGAACTTGTTATCAGTATAAAAGACACCTGTCCACAACCTCAAACAGTCACACTCCAAACTCCACTAAGGCCAAGACCAAAGAGCTGTCAAAGGACACCAGAAACAAAATTGTAGACCTGCACCAGGCTGGGAAGACTGAATCTGCAATAGGTAGGCAGCTTGGTTTTAAGAAATCAACTGTGGGAGCAATTATTAGGAAATGGAGGACATAAAAGATCACTGATAATCTCCCTCGATCTGGGGCTCCACGCAAGATCTCATCCTGAGGGGTCAAAATGATCCCAGAACCACACGGGGGGACCTAGTGAATGACCTGCAGAGAGCTGGGACCAAAGTAATAAAGCCTACCATCAGTAACACACTACGCCGCCAGGGACTCAACTCCTGCAGTGCCAGACGTGTCCCCCTGCTTAAGCCAGTACATGTCCAGGCCCGTCTGGTGGTAGAAAGTGTAAGCAGAGTGAGCTGAAGACAGGAGGAGAAATGGAAGTGAATGAGGTTGAAGTCTCGGAGGTGGTAGGTTTGATGAAGTTCTTGGAGCCTGAGGCTTGCACGAGGGTCAGGATAAAGAAGAGTCTGACAGTAGGAGTAAAGTTTTTGGAAAACGTGGACCAGAAGTGGTCTTGTGATAATTGTTTGTGTTTCTGCTGCTCAGAGGGAGAAGGCTCTCCGAGTTAAACGAATGGGGGGCAAGATGTGAATTGTTTTGCTCTCAAGAAAAGGGCGTCATTGAAAGGAGTAATTACTGACATAGCAGAAAATGTCAAAGTTGACCAACTGAAGGGGAAGATTCTCTGTGTTTGTGATGCTTGTCGTTTGGTGCGACGCAGACAGGGTGAGGTGAGTGGTGAAACAGAAGAATCATTGTCTGTTCTTTTGAGTTTTGATGTTGAGTCTTTGCCTGATAATGTGATATTCAGATATAAGTTATCTTGCACAAGATTTTGTGCCAAATACATTACGTTGTTACAGGTGTCAAACTTATGGGCATGTGGCAGCAGAGTGTAGGAGGGAGGTTCATAGGTGTGAGAAGTGTGCAGAAGGGCATGACACAAAGGAATGTGTAGCATTGGGAAAAGTAGTGGTATGTGCTAATTGTAGGGGTGTCCATGGGGCTGGAGATCAGAAATTTCCAGTGTGAGATAGGCAGGTTGAGGGTTCCAGGGTTAGAGAAGTGCAGAAGTTGTCATATGCTGAGGCAGTGGAGAAAGTAGAGGAAGATGGGTCAATGGAGAAGGATCCTGAGAGGAGTGGTGTGAGTAGTAGATCTGTACCAGTACAGAGTGTCACGAACCGGCTCAAAGCCCGTAACAAAGGGAGACAATGTGGCGATAAGGAGTAACCAAAATATATATTTATTAAAGCAACTAAGGAAAATATACAGTGGTGTGTGTAATCAGTAGTGTCAGTGAGTGTTTTGCATGCATGAATGTGATAATGCAGGGTGTTGAAAGGTGCCAATGCAAGAAAACAAAAACAAACAAACAAACAAACAAACAAACAAACAAACAAACAAACAAACAAACGCCACCAAGAACCACAATCTACTAAGGTGTCTGCATGGAGAGAGTCTCCTCCATGAATGTGGAAGAGGTCTATTTATCCTGGGACACACCTGGCCCAGGTGTTTCCCATGTAGCTGACGACCCTCCCCAACTCTGCCCACCGGCATCCTAATAAGGAAACAAGAACAAAGACAGAATACGGCAGACAGAGTGGGAGGGTCGTCACAAGAGGGATAGGCCAACAAGTGATATATATTTCAGTAAGATTGGATTTTTTGCATTTATAGCAATGGTTATCAACTGTACTGCAGGGATGGAACGTAAGTTGCAGAAAATTGAGGTTGTGGTGGCAGCTGCAGAGAGGAAGCAGAATAGTTACAGGGTGTTAAGTGGTTGTGTCCAGTGGCGGTTTTAGCATGTAAATCTTGGTGGGGCAAAAAAGTATAAAAGTGGGACGCATGCCAGCAAAGCCACTATACAACATAACACAACACTAAACTTTACATCAATTGCACTATAACGTTGACAAACGGTGCCCACAAACTGTTAGGGCCTACATAAAGCTGTCCCAACAGCAGTCCCATCTTACCACTGCTACACCTGGCAGCAAAGCCTTGTCTGGCAATGAAACAGTTAATTCAGCCTCATTTACTGCCTTTAAAAAAACATAGCTGATATGGCTGACTTGCTTAACAAATGTGGTTTCTAATGACAATTGAGATGTACAAACTATTCCATAAGGGGATGACAAGTGGATAAGAGGCAAGCCATAATTTCGATTAAGACATGAATGAGCGAGCTAGGACGGATTTAGTCAATATATCTATTTGTATAGCACTTTTGAAATGTACGGCGACAGATTTCAGAACATGGGCCGTTCTTACAGTGTTCTCCCTGTACACCAAGTCAGAACCGTAGGATAAATAAAGGGGGCATGAAGCAAAAATGAAAGCTCTTACAATATTTGATGATTACATTTCTCTGAAACAGGTTATGGGCTACATGTGCACCACCAAGTCAGAACAATAGGTGAAATTAAGAGGGGTAAATAGACCAAATTATTAGGGTGAGGCACATGGGCTACTAACATCTTACTACACATCATACACTTAGTATTACTTTCTTAGCTACAGTATACATATATCCCTGGTATATTACATAATTTATGCAGCAGCATACAAGACATTTTTGGACTAAATCAAATCAAATCAAATTTATTTATATAGCCCTTCGTACATCAGCTGATATCTCAAAGTGCTGTACAGAAACCCAGCCTAAAACCCCAAACAGCAAGCAATGCAGGTGTAGAAGCACGGTGGCTAGGAAAAACTCCCTAGAAAAGCCAAAACCTAGGAAGAAACCTAGAGAGGAACCAGGCTATGTGGGGTGGCCAGTCCTCTTCTGGCTGTGCCGGGTAGAGATTATAACAGAACATGGCCAAGATGTTCAAATGTTCATAAATGACCAGCATGGTCGAATAATAATAAGGCAGAACAGTTGAAACTGGAGCAGCAGCACGGCCAGGTGGACTGGGGACAGCAAGGAGTCATCATGTCAAGTAGTCCTGGGGCATGGTCCTAGGGCCGCGGTTCAGTTGAAACTGGAGCAGCAGCACGGCCAGGTGGACTGGGGACAGCAAGGAGTCATCATGTCAGGTAGTCCTGGGGCATGGTCCTAGGGCTCAGGTCCTCCGAGAGAGAAGGAGAGAATTAGAGAACGCACACTTAGATTCACACAGGACACCGAATTGGACAGGAGAAGTACTCCAGATATAACAAACTGACCCCAGCCCCCCGACACATAAACTACTGCAGCATAAATACTGAAGGCTGAGACAGGAGGGGTCAGGAGACACTGTGGCCCCACCCGAGGACACCCCGGACAGGGCCAAACAGGAAGGATATAACCCCACCCACTATGCCAAAGCACAGCCCCCACACCACTGGAGGGATATCTTCAACCACCAACTTACCATCCTGAGACAAAGCTGAGTATAGCCCGCAAAGATCTCCGCCACGGCACAACCCAAGGGGGGGCGCCAACCCAGACAGGATGACCACATCAGTGAATCAACCCACTCAGGTGACGCACCCCCTCAGGGACGGCATGAGAGAGCCCCAGCAAGCCAGTGACTCAGCCCCTGTAATAGGGTTAGAGGCAGAGAATCCCAGTGGAAAGAGGGGAACCGGCCAGGCAGAGACAGCAAGGGTGGTTCGTTGCTCCAGAGCCTTTCCGTTCACCTTCCCACTCCTGGGCCAGACTACACTCAATCATATGACCCACTGAAGAGATGAGTCTTCAGTAAAGACTTAAAGGTTGAGACCGAGTTTGCGTCTCTGACATGGGTAGGCAGACCGTTCCATAAAAATGGAGCTCTATAGGAGAAAGCCCTGCCTCCAGCTGTTTGCTTAGAAATTCTAGGGACAATTAGGAGGCCTGCGTCTTGTGACCGTAGCGTACGTGTAGGTATGTACGGCAGGACCAAATCAGAGAGATAGGTAGGAGCAAGCCCATGCAATGCTTTGTAGGTTAGCAGTAAAACCTTGAAATCAGCCCTTGCTTTGACAGGAAGCCAGTGTAGGGAGGCTAGCACTGGAGTAATATGATCAAATTTTTTGGTTCTAGTCAGGATTCTAGCAGCCGTATTTAGCACTAACTGAAGTTTATTTAGTGCTTTATCCGGGTAGCCGGAAAGTAGAGCATTGCAGTAGTCTAACCTAGAAGTGACAAAAGCATGGATTAATTTTTCTGCATCATTTTTGGACAGAAAGTTTCTGATTTTTGCAATGTTACGTAGATGGAAAAAAGCTGTCCTTGAAATGGTCTTGATATGTTCTTCAAAAGAGAGATCAGGGTCCAGAGTAACGCCGAGGTCCTTCACAGTTTTATTTGAGATGACTGTACAACCATTAAGATTGACTAAGCTTGTTGTGCTGTGCTCACTTGAAAAGGAAGGTGGCGCTGCGGTCCTTCGTAGGCAAATTTTGTCATTCTCTGGATGTATGGTGCTATCGACGTCAATGACGTCATTGATCTTCACGTCGTAGCTCTAGAAAGAGGCCGGATTTACAATTCCAAGTTCGATGACCATTCAAAGCGTATTTTCCCAGTCGGAGCTCGTTTATTCCGAATTTACCAGTTGTCTTGAACTTGCTGAAGTCAAGTTTTCGCAGTTCCGAGTTAACAATTGTTTTGAGCATGGCACAAATGATGCTTCATTGACAGCTTGGCCAATGTTGAACGTTTATTGAACGTTGAACGTCAATTTATCTGTGGCCAATGACTTTGAGCCTTCTTGGATAGGCACTTCTAATGTAACTCTATGGCAGCACCCAAGGGGCTATTTTCGAGGTCTAACATTAGACCTTTTGGTGACGTAGCATCCGCATGAGTGACAAAACACTGAGCCAATCACGGCTCAAAGCTCCGTGTTTTCTGCTGGCTTGCACCACCACCAATAGATTGAAATAGTGGAGTAGGATGGGGTTATTTTCTTATTTTATTTCTAAAACAAGTTGTGAGTGTCGTGTTAGATGGTAGGGTATTTGTTTATTTATTTTTTCAAGCGAAGTATAAGGGAGTTGTACTCCAGTCTAGTAGGTGGCGGTAATGCAACATTCATTGGATGCCAACCGCCGTTAAACCTCATCAAAGAAGAAGTAAACCGACCCTTGTTGTGAACGCGCAGTTCTCTGTCACCCAGTCAGCTGACATTCAGTGCCAGTTTGTTGCTTGTCATTAGGCCCATGTTTTTAGGTCGTGTATGAGCAACTGAAAATCTATTAGTCAAATCAAGTAGCTGATTATTATTAGTCAGTTGTTTTCTAGCTACCTTTATTAGTAAGCAAAAAACAACAACTGAAGAACCAGCCATGGCGCTCAGCGATGCCGACGTACAGAAACAGGTAACATTATCTTGCTTGCTAAAGCTAGCTATCTAGTTAGCTTTTCTAGCTAGCTAAGTTTTGCTTACACAAACTATTATAAAGTAGAAAATGTCATCTGTGTGCTTTCTTTTTAGTTGGCTATGCTAACATGTCTGTTTTGTTAGATATACAGTTAGCTATATATTTGTCAGCTCTCACCAAATGTCAAAATAGCTACTATAGTTCGATGCATCATGGCACTTCCCCTTATGATTCAAAATGTATCTAACTGTCCAGTATTTCTATGAAATATGATGTATAATTAATTACAATATGAGTGAAATAGTTTTCCTTCACAAAAATGTATTTAGTATGTTAAAAAGCAGCTTTTATGTGTGGGCATAACGTTACTCCAACAACAGAATGATGTGTGCTTATACTTTACATTAATAAAAATGATATGTAGACCGTTGATTGGCAGCTCCTCCTCGTCTATGAGGAAATAACTTTTTGAAACGGTCTATTTAGATACAAGTTTGAGGTTGTTTTTGTTTTATTAAGTGTTTTTTTTCTCCCAATTCATGCTTTGGCCACATACGAGTATAGGATGAGTCAAACATTATTTGGATATGAGTTAACAGAATATTCACCTCTAAAAGTGAGATTTTCACTGGACAGTTAGGCCTAGTTTAATTTAGCAAGTTAGAGAACAAGCTAATTAATTGGTGCTTTCTATGCATATCAACCCACTCAAATCCATGAGTAGATTGGTTTGCCATGCCAGTAATTTGCTTTGCCTTGATATATTGTGCCTCTGGGTTTTTGTGTTGGAAAGGCACTTTGGGAATCAATAATGCCCACCTGCCTAATGTTTTAGAGTGCATTATATGAAAGATGGCATACAGGCAACAATGTACTGCGTCTAGGCATAGCTAGTTTAAAAAAATTGCCTTTGGGACCTATGACGGTGGATTCCTCACTTGTTCATGAGAATTAGTTCTACACACTTCTTCATCCCCTGTTTCTCCTTGGACAGATCAAGCATATGATGGCCTTCATTGAACAGGAAGCCAATGAGAAAGCAGAAGAAATTGATGCAAAGGTAATACTCTCCCATCTAGCCTGCAAGTCTGGTAAAGGTACTGTACAAAATATTAACACATTTGTGTCTGCTCCTAAAGGCAGAAGAGGAGTTCAACATTGAGAAGGGCCGTCTGGTGCAGACACAAAGGCTCAAGATCATGGAGTACTATGAGAAAAAAGAAAAGCAGATCGACCAGCAGAAGAAAATGTGTGTTCCCCCCCCCCCCCGTTATATCCCAGCAGTTGGAGTTAATTCTTCTCAGCTGAATGGGACATACTCTTCATAATGATATCTTTTCTGGAGGCAGATCCTAATTTAAACAGTGCGACATTTTGGCAATTACTACTTCTTCTTACCCAGTCAGATGAACTCAGTGATATGTCTCTGCGTGCAGTTTGAAAGTGTTTGCGCGATGACTGGAAGTCTACAGGAACAGCTAGCATGCTAGTATGCTAACTACAAAATGACGCCGTGACATCAATATTCTGCCCTACCAAGCAAAAAGCAGTGGTGGAAAAAGTACCCAATTGTCATACTCGAGTAAAAGTAAAGATAGCTTAACAGAAAATGACTCAAGTGAAAGTCATCCAGTAATATACTACTTGAGTAAAAGTATTTGATTTTAAATATACTTAAGTATCAAAAGTAAATGTAATTTCAAAAATATGCTAAAGTACCAAAAGGTCAAGTATAAAAAAAATTAACATTCCTTATGGCAAACCAGATGGCACGATTTCTTTGTTTTTGTTTTTTTCACAGTTAGTCAGGGGCACACTCCAACACTCAGACATAGTTTAAAAATGAAGCGTTTGTGTTTAATGAGTCCATCAAATCAGTGGCAATAGGAATGAGCCAGGATGTTCTCTCAATTTTCCTGTCCTGTTAAGCATTCAGTAGTACTTTTGGGGAAAATGTATGGAGTAAAAATTACATTATTTTATTTAGGAATGTAGTGGAGTAAAAGTTGTCAAAATATAAATAGTAAAGTACAGATACCCCCCAAAAATGACTTAAGTAGTACTTTAAGTACTAACTTTATGCAGTTACTGCTAACATGACCCCCATTTTCTCCAAA
The DNA here is from genome assembly GCF_036934945.1 of Oncorhynchus masou masou. Taxonomy (NCBI): domain Eukaryota; kingdom Metazoa; phylum Chordata; class Actinopteri; order Salmoniformes; family Salmonidae; genus Oncorhynchus; species Oncorhynchus masou. The sequence continues at coordinate 19,168,345 of NC_088233.1, read as the reverse complement.
ACACAATACAATATAGGCAGGATACTTGTCCACATGATTAAGCATGTATTTAATGTAGCAAAAATTATATTAACTCATTTTCAACCAAATGAGCAGTTTTTTTACCTTCTTGGTAGAGCAGTATTCTTCCCTTTTGCACCATAATTTGTTCTCTCCATGTTGTCCTGTCCAAACCATGTGTTGTGCTTCCCATTGATAAGAGTACTTGACTGCCAGTCTGACACTTAATATTTGGCTTCTCCACACAGTCAGATGTCCAACCTGATGAACCTGGCTCGACTGAAGGTGCTGAAAGCTCGTGATGACATGATTTCGGTTAGTGGCGGCTTTCCTGCAATTATCTGACCACATTAAATTTTTCGCCTATCAACAACATTTTAGATTTCTTGTTGCTAGTGATGTCTGATTCTTTTTCTTTCTGTGTGTCAGGATCTGCTAACTGAGGCTCGTCAGAGGCTGGCTAACATTGCCAAGGACCCGGCGAGGTACCCTGCCTTGTTGGTGGGGCTAGTTCTGCAGGTAGTCTTTCTGTGCGCTCAGGAGTAATCCGACTCATGTAGGCTGACAGAAGTTTGCCGTGCCGCTTATACTCACTGTCATGCAATGAACCATGGCTACTATATGTGGTCTAATTATGTCCGGACCTCAATTTCAGGGATTCTACCAACTGCTGGAGCCCAAAGTGATAATTCGCTGCCGGCAGCAGGACATTGCCATGGTTCAGGTCAGTGTTATGTTATTAGGGATACCTTGTTCAGTCACTTCAATTCTTTGCCATTGTCTGTGTATCATGACTGATTTCAGCTTGTATTATGACTTGAATTGGCCTACTTGTGTTTGAGAATTTGGATTCATTCACAATTTGGTTTTCACCATACAGGCTGCTGTTCAGAAAAATATCCCCATCTATAAAGCTGCTGTGAAGAGCAAAATTGAGGTCGGCATTGACCAAGACCGGCACCTTTCACCAGACATGTATGAGATTCCTTTTCATTTCACATTAATTGTGGCGAAACAAAGAGCACATCAATGACTAAGAGGTACAATAACAACCCAACAACCAGGATGCTAAAATGGGAGTCAGGTAGCCTAGCAGTTAAGAGCGTTGGGCCAGTAAAAGAAAGGTCGCTGGTTCGAATCCCTGAGCCGGCAAGGTGGAAAAAATCTGTCGTTTTGCCCTTGAGCAAGGCAGTTAACCACCAACAACAACTGCTCCCGGGTGCTGACGATGCCGAAGTTGATTAAGGCCGCCCCCTGCACCTCTCTGATTAAGGTGTTGGGTTAAATGCGGAAGACACATTTCAGTTGAATGCATTGTTGTTCAACTGACTAGATATCCCCATTCCCTAAAATAGAGTGCATGTATTTGTATTCGGCACATTAGCAATGCAAAGGAATGGGAGAGATTACATCTACTTTACTGTTATGTTAAAATGGTTTTACATCTGTTTTTGAACGTTAACTTTATCACACTGTGCAAATTAGGTCTATCCATGTGATTGATTGAGATAAGAGGACATAAGCAAGCTATAGTGGTCCTTCAGCGAGTGACTGTGACCTGTATGATTCTGGTGTCCACAGCTCTGGAGGTATTGAGATGTACAACGCTAATGGGAAGATCAAGGTAGCCAACACCCTGGAGAGCAGGCTAGACCTCATGGCCCAGCAGGTACAGTATTGACATATTAGGCAGAAGAGGGGTTAGGAATCACAATAGAAATACCCCAAACACTAACCCAAGTATGTCACATGTACTCCAACAGGATGAGGTTTTTTTGAATCTGCTTGATCTTATCTACCTTAATATCCTTCGTAAGCTCGGTTGATGAGTACTCTGTATCCTGAGTAGAACCAGGACAGCTCGGTATTCTCTCTGACCTTTCTGTTTGTTCTCTGACAGATGATGCCTGAGGTCAGAACGGCTCTGTTCGGTGCCAACCCGAACCGTAAGTTTTTGGACTAAAAGATGGTGATGCTGTTGGAGACAAAGGTTAAGGGATCATTGGAAGTGTTACTGCGAACAAGCCTCTCATTTGGGCTGGATATGTTGAAAGTTGAGCAGAGCCTAAGAACACCCTTTCTCTGATCTTCCCAACTTTAATCACTTATCTATATGATCTTCCAAAGTAAATTGTTTTATGAGACACGATGTGAGGGCGAATGTGTGTTGTCTGGTGTCAAGGGTAGGTGGCTTTCACAAGTGTTTTATACTACCTCCTCAGTTTAACACTGCTCCCCTCCCATCACTAAGGGTTGTCTGATTGTCCCCTTACTTTCACTTGAGGAATAATCAAGTTATTTTTGTTTACTGTAAGGTGTCCAAACACCTAACAGGGTGGCTGCCTCCGTATTCCTTTTGATGTTTGTGTGTATTTTGTGTGTTGAGTGGGAACATATTGGATTGGAGAATGAATGTCTTTTGTTGTTATTTACCCATGTGATTAACAATACATATGCAACAAAGAAACATGAATATTCACTGTTTGTACACAGATTGTTCATTCAATTCAGATGTTCTCCAATGAAGAATAAAATGGTTATTCCAACCCTATCATAAAATGTATAAAACAAAATGCTTTCATTGCCACCTAGTGGACTTAATCCAAAGTGCGTTGGCAAGAACCTGGTACTTTTTAAAATGCATCTTATCATAGTATAGCCTAAATTGTACATCAAACTAACTTCTGCTGAATTGCAAAATGTGTAAGATAAACGCAAGATGTTTTGGATGAGAATCCAGCACCAGAAATAAGGCTTTATTTGCATCATTTTTATTGTTTGCATGACATGTAATTCAAAGATGCATTAAAAAAGGTTAAGCTATCTCTGAAGAGGTTTGCTTCTGAGCCTGAGTTGTGGAGAACAGGAAGGTAAGACTTCTGAGTGCAGGCCCAACAGTCTTAACCTGTAGGAGAAGAGCCTGGCTGTTCAGTGGGTTACAGTACAGAGACTAGGATTAAAGCATTAACAGGAGGAGTCCAAGATTACAACTCTGGACTCACGGATGGGAAAGAAACTCACTGGGAAGGAAAGCCAATGTGGAGGTTGTCCTTTTTCATGAAACGAAAAGGATCTCTGTGAAAGGTGGACCAATTGCTTTGAATTGCCGGACACATTTTAGACTTCTCATGGCAGTGTAGTCAGCATTACACAACATTAGTAAATAAAATGTTTGATAGTTTAAAAACAAATGTTGATGGATTTGTCACTTACATATAAAGTGCTTTTGTCAAACCATGATAGCTTGGTAACTTCCTTAGTGATGGCATAGTCAAGGAGCCTTTGCATAAGAACCATGGAGAGTAATCTCTCCCTCAATTCACTGCTGAATGAAGCAGTATGTTTTGTACTGTAAGGGACACTGACACATGCTGCTGCTATCCCAGTAGCCCTAGCAACTGCTCTCCTACGCCCAGGAAGTAGACCCCCTGTGTGATGCCAAAGAGGGGGTTGATGACCAGTGCGCGACTAGTTGCCTCCTTGAGGAATGTTGCTGCGCACTTTAATTCAAATTTATTTATACAGCCCTTCGTACATCAGCTGATATCTCAAAGTGCTGTACAGAAACCCAGCCTAAAACCCCAAACAGCAAGCAATGCAGGTGTAGAAGCACGGTGGCTAGGAAAAACTCCCTAGAAAGGCCGAAACCCAGAGAGGAACCGGGTGTGCCGGGTGGAGATTATAACAGAACATGGCCAAGATGTTCAAATGTTCATAAATGACCAGCATGGTCTAATAATAATAAGGCAGAACAGTTGAAACTGGAGCAGCAGCACGGCCAGGTGGACTGGGAACAGCAAGGAGTCATCATGTCAGGTAGTCCTGAGGCATGGTCCTAGGGCTCAGGTCCTCAGAGAGAGAGAGAGAAAGAGAGAATTAGAGAGAGCACACTTAAATTCACACAGGACACCGAATAGGACAGGAGAAGTACTCCAGATATAACAAACTGACCCTAGCCCCCCGACACATAAACTACTGCAGCATAAATACTGGAGGCTGAGACAGGAGGGGTCAGGAGACACTGTGGCCCCATCCGAGGACACCCCTGGACAGGGCCAAACAGGAAGGATATAACCCCACCCACTTTGCCAAAGCACAGCCCCCACACCCCTAGAGGGATATCTTCAACCACCAACTTACCATCCTGAGACAAGGCCGAGTATAGCCCACAAAGATCTCCGTCACGGCACAACCCAAAGGGGGGCGCCAACCCAGACAGGAAGATCACAGATCCTCCTATGGAAGTGTGAGAAACCTGCTGTCAACCAAAGGTTAGCACATACATATTGGAGAAATGTGTGTTTTATGGTGCAAGCCTTACTGTGTGCAGTCAACAATGCCACGGTATGTGTCCTCCCCCTTCTGCAAGGTCTGTATACGAGTCTTTATGACTGCCAACAAACACACACACACTGAAACCAATGTAAACTCAACTGCCCTTAAAGTACAGACAATGTGGGGATCATGCTCTGGGATTGCAGAGTTATTGATAATGTATTTAATACCATTGTAATTGGGGTCTCATGGTATAATTTAATTGTAATCCGCTAATCAAATGAAATAGCCTTTGCAATCCCAACCCAACACAGGAATCAGCCCTTACAAACTGCCCCTGTATGACATCTACAGATTAGATGGTCTTATTGTGGACATTAACGTTTAGGACTGAATTACATGCACTGCTACTGAATACAGTGGTTTATCTCTCCTTTATGGGGCTCTCCCTGCCCTTCCCTGCCTCTGTCTCTCTCACCGTCAAGTGGTGTGACAGCTACAGCTGCCACTGATCCGGCTGTGCAGCCTGCTGTGAAGGACTGCAGGAAGGGGCCCGCTCCTGCAAGTCTCCATGACTACTCGGCCCTTCCCAGCGTGTTCAGGTTGGTGAACAGCGGGAAGTAGATCATAGAGAAAGGAAAATCCCTGGAATACGAAAAGAACGCAGGCATGTTTCAGTCGGTCCACAGCTAGATTCAGCCTGCCAGACATACAATAACTGCAGTAACCTATTGATTTATGTTGGCCTTGATTAGCCAGGGTGCCAGACCACACATACAGTAAGTACTGTACATATGTAAAAGACAAACGTATCAACAAAAATATTGAACGGAGCGATGCAATATGTGGTTTATGTAAATCAGGCAGCCTTTACAAGAAGTAAATCAAAGTCTTTGCCACAAACTAATCACCAGTAATGAGTCAAATCAGGCCTGACAGTGAGTCTAGCAGGTTACCTCAGTTCAGTCAGTTCAGGATTATGTCATTCCGAACTGAACAAGAGAAATGTGTGTGTGTGTGCTTCACAGGAGGCTGCTGAGGGGAGGACGGGTCATATTGATGTACGGAACAGCGCGAATGGAATGGCATCTAACACCTGGAACCATGTTTTTAATGTACAGTATTTGATACCATTCCACTGATTCCGCTCCAGCCATTACCACGAGCCCATCCTCCCCATTTACGGGGCCTCAACCTCCTGTTGTGTGCTTGTACCACAGGGAGTGAGTTGAGTGATTGAGTGTGTGCGTGCGGTGTGCTTTTGTTTGACACATACAATTTGTATAATATCATTCTTTCCTTTAGCTTTTCACTTTCTATGCTATTTGCCTATGTGGATTTGTCAGAGGCAGAGAGAGAGACAGAGAGAGTGTCACACCTCCCCGGTAGAGGCCTGGCAGGCCGCGTGTCTTCAGTAGCTCCAGGGTAATACGGACGGCAGGGGTCCGAGGTGGAGGGGCAGGCTGGGCTGGAGGAGATGGACCAGGAGCTGGACCAGAAGCTGCAGTGTGTGCTTGGACCACTCTGCTTATGTCAGCTGTCACACACACACATCACATCAGTGCCAAAAAACTTCAGCAGCAGTCTGAGATGTGGTTGGCCTAAGGACAAATGGTTCACAGAACTCAACCAACCTTCCTGCGTCCTGCAAATGGATCTTGAGCATCTCCATGGGTGTGGTCACTATCATCTGGCAGGTCCCCGCCCCACATCCTGCCAGTATCTCCCCCCACAGGGGCAACTTCCTGTGGGCCAAATTACAGGGTTAACAGACTAATAAATAGACACATAGCAATAATAACAATAATGGCACCACCCCTGATAAAATGAGACAGTTTACTGTTGCAATAGCACCTTAGTTCGTCTGACTTTATTACATGAATGTTATGTTAACTTGATGGATAAAAAAGTACTCTAAGGTATGTAAATGTATGTTTCCGTTAAATAGTTAAAAGTGTAAGTGCTGTGCTAGAACAAAAAGTTAGTTTCCCGTCCTTGGAGAGCTTCTGTCTGAAGATATCATTTGCTGCCAGTTTAATGGCATTCTCTGGTGTGACAAGAGTGAGATTCACTGCTGCACCTGCGGACAAAAATAGTAATGGATTATAACAACACAATCTACAGTTAACGTCATTAAAAAAACGTCTCCTGCACTTTCATATGATTAGCTCTAGGCTAGTTAATAACTCTAGGTGCTCAATACTTTCAAAGGGTATAATAAATGGTTAATAGCAGTTATTTCAATTTAGGCCGTGTCAGCTACACTCAACACAGAATTGTACATTACATCAATCCAGGGAAATAGTACCTCGATATATCCCAAAGTAGCCTTCCATCTTTACTGTCTTCGTCAAACAGTCCAGCCTTCACATCAAAAGGAGAAGTATTCAGGTAAAAATCAGTTTGGGTGAACTTTCTGATATATTCATGATATATCTTATAAATCAAATCAAACTTTATTTGTCACATGCCCCAAATACAACAAGTGTAGCCTTTACAGTGAAATGCTTACTTACAAGCCCTTGACCAACAGTGCAGTTTAAGAGGAAGAAAATATTTACCATGTAGACTAATATAAAAAGTAACACAATAAGAATAACAATAACGAGGCTATATACAGGGTGCAACAGTACCGAGTCAGTGTGTGGGGGTACAGGCTTGTTGAGGTAATCTGTACATGTAGATGAGGGCGAAGTGACTATGCTTAGATAACAAACAAACAGCGAGTAGCAGCAGTGTACAAAAGGGAGGGTCAAGGTAAATTGTCTGGTGGTGATTTTATTAATTGTTCAGCAGTCTAATGGCTTGGAGGTAAAAGCTGTTGAGGAGCCTTTTGGTCCTAGACTTGGTGCTCCGGTACCGCTTGCCATGTGATAGCAGAGAAAAACAGTCTATAACTTGGGTGACTGGAGGGCTTTGGGCTTTCCTCTGACACCGCCTAGGATATAGGTCCTGGATGGCAGGAAGCTTGGCCCCAGTGATGTACTGGGCTGTTTGCACTAATATCTGTAGCGCCTTATGGTCAGATGTCGAGCAGTGATGCAACCGGTCAGGATGCTCTTAATGGTGCAGCTGTAGAAACTTTTGAGGATCTGGGGACCCATGGCAAATATTTTCAGTCTCCTGAGGGGAAAAGGTTTTGTTGTGCCCGCTTCACGACATTTAACTGATGCTTATTGACCATGCATAAACAATGAATAGCATTTAGTAATTTGCTTTTCCTTACAATACAGTGTCTTGTCAATCTTAACAAAACCCTACATCACAGAATGTTGGTTGTTCAGCATCACTTAAACACAGCTACACACTACAAACATAATTGATGGACACTTTAAAGTTAGAATCATTAATTGAATCAATAAGCTGAGGGATGGGCCTGTAGAAATGTAACCACTCTTAAATTAATAGACAGCACTATGGATGCAAGGACTGACATCCATGATACTGTTCACATTGTTTACAAACAGAGTAAAACAGGTTTATATATTTGGGTTCTGATGGGGTACAACAGTTGAACTAAGCTCATGAGGCATTTATAAGTTATATTCTTCAAGAATCAATAGGTATATATCATCATTTATAAGTCCAAAAATAGATGTATCAACTCAGGATTCTAACTTGAATTGGTTCACATTTGGTTCACAGTTTGATTTTCCATTGATTTGATTAAACTTCATTAGCAGCTACTAGATTGTTACTTAATTAAAAGACCATGAGTAGTCAGGATGCCAAAGGATCACTCCTGTGCCAACCAGTAACTCACTTCACCAATGTAAATATAGGCTCAATGCCCACTCAACCTTATGATGCCATAGTGTGTACAGATGTTTAGAGATAGACAGTTGTCTGTACTAGACAACCAGTAGAGCCAAGCATGTCAATAACTAGTACTATAGAGTCAAGAATTGATTATTTTTCCTGTCTGATTTCTTGTGGAAGCCACTCAGTATTGTAGAGCTCACCAAAACAGCACCAAACACTTGTTTTGAATGCAAATGTTCAAAAACACATTTGACCTAATCTGCCCTCAGTTTAGTCTGATTACTTGAAAACAATTACTGTGTGCATGAGTCAAAACAGAACTATTCTCTCTTTCATCCAGTTCAATAAACTGTACTTTATTTATTTACTTTTTTATTTTATTGTGTGAACAAAGTAAAAGAGGAACCAAGCCAAGGCAGTAGGTCATCACCACTTACCAAACTCACAAAGTAATAAACAATTTATCTTCCTAAAATGTGAATTTAAACCTAACCTGAACTAGACTCCTAATGTTATGCCTAACCTTAAATACAATTTAAAAAAAGCTTATTTTGGTTTTCATTCATTATTACGAAATAGCCAATTTGGACTTTGCAATGGGGGTTACCTAACTTTCTGCTCAGCCATCCTGTCTCTCATTGGGCTCCAGGCCCACTTCGGTTTCCTTCCTCCTCCTTCTCCCATTGGCACAGCAGCTCAGCCCAAAGGTGTTATCACCACACCTTAACTACACTGCTAATGTTATGCCTAACCTTAAATACAATTTTACAAAAGCTCATTTTGGTTTTCATTAATTTTGACGAAATAGCCAATTTGGACTTTTTGGCTACGGGAAAACAAGGTAGTACTCACATTCCGGTGTGGACTCGGGCACCCTGCTGGTTCTGTAGGCGGGTCTTGGCCCGATCATTATGAAACACACAGCTCACACCCACCAGCCCTGTCACGCCCCCATTAATCAGCTTAGCAGGGAAGCTGCGGAGGAGGGAAACACACACATACACCCACGAAAGAAGCCCGAGTGACACAAATCCATGCATAAACACAGAGGAACACAGGCACACACACAAACAGACACACACCCACACACACACATGGAAAAACACAGACATAAACACTTTGTAAATGGAAATGCTGGCATAGGGCAACACAAAATGTTTCCTCCTTTCACATTATTGTTAGATTGAATCCTCCAGGTTCTAGGTGAAGAGATATATTGCAATGGGGGTTACCTAACTTTCTGCTCAGCCATCCTGTCTCTCATTGGGTTTCCTTCCTCCTTCTCCCATCGGCACAGCAGCTCAGCCCAAAGGTGTCATCACCACTACCGTACCCTTACCGACACATCTGTCTCCAGCACAAATGCAACTTGCCACCTCTATGGTATCAATGTGGTGTCTGTTCTTCCACGGTGGGGAACCAATAGGGTTCCTATCCCCTGTATTTTGTGGCACCCACCACCTGAGCTTAACCAGTGTCCTCTGGCCAGTATTCCTGCTCTGCTGTGCCTCACAGGAATATCAGTGGTCTCTGTCTGTTCCAATAGAGCAAGGCCACACCAATGACAAGGGTCAGGTTACCTTTTCTCATACCTCAGTATCATACAGAGGTCCTATTTATCTCTTTGTAAACTCTCTGAACTGCAGGGACAACTCTTTATGGCAATAGTTGTTCAGAGTATTGCAGAGGATTGAACGTCCACACACTGAATAAGAATTTTGACCATAGATCTTATGATTGAAGGCCATCTTGGTCATTCATTAGCCGGGTCCCAGATCAGTTTGCGCCATCATGCCACTCCATTCCACTCCTTGTCATGTTGGCATAGGACAAGGAGCAGCAAGGAGTTGAAGGCCAGCACAAATACATCCGGTGCCTAAGTGGGTCATTCATAATTCTGAGGCAGAATGTCCTGTGGCTCCCACACAGAAAAATAACATCTTTAGTCTCTCTAATCTTATTGCTAAAAGGGATAAGATGATTTGATCTACCAAGGAGGGCAAACCTGAAAGATGACAAGCTTACCAGTTTCCTTTAGCTGTGTTTGAGATCCACCATTTCCAAAGGACTGAAAAGAGATTCAATGTGAACTTGTAACATTGGTTTGACAAATTTTTTCTGCTAACAATAATTGTCAGAAGCTGATCTGTTATTATGCACAATATTACCCAAGCCGTAAAATCGACATCAGGTGTTCCCACCTACCCTCTTCTCCTCTTGTGCCCTTTCTTCCATTCTTATTTTTTTCTCTCCTTATTTCCTTCTCAGCTCCCTAATTAATCTCTCTTAATCTCCCCACCTTCCTTCCCCTTCTGTCGTTTTTTACCACTGTAAACCATCTCTCTACCCTCGCTTCTCTCCTCCTTTGAAAAAAGAATGAATTCACCTTTCTCCATCTCTCACCTTTGTTTTGACACCATTCTCTTGATTTCCCCTCAGTTCTTATCTTCCACCACAACCATCCTCCTAACTGTTCCTCTGGATCCCTTTCATCTTACAGCTCAGTCTTTTCTAGTGCCCAGTCAGTCACATTCTGCACATGCCTTTCACTGAGCCGCTCTGTGAAACTTTCTTTCAGCTCTGTTCCATTCACACTAGTCCCCTGCCAAAAACACAGACAAGAGTCTTTACCCCATGCCAACTTCAACCCCCCCCAAACCCCAACTGCTTCAAACTGCACCAGATCATCCAGCTCAGACAACATAGCTCATTTTTTGTCTGAAAAATAGGTTTTTATCATGAGAAAGACAGCAGTGGGGAACTTACCCCTGTCAGTGCATCCCACAAGCAGGATCAAGCTGTCCACTTTCCTTTCACTTCAACAATGTGCGCAGCAATGGTGTCAGGATTTGGCCAGGGTTGTTCCGGGTTTTGGTCACTAGATGCCCCCATTGTGCTTTTTGACCTTATGTTTTTTCCCTTGTTCCCCATTATTATTTGCACCTGTGCCTCGTTTCCCCTGATTGTATTTAAACCCTTAGTTTCCCTCAGTTCTGTGCTCTGTGTTTGTATGTTAGCACCCAGCCCTAGTGTTCTGTGTATTCTTGTCGATTCCGGTGGATGCTCTTGTGGACTTCTGTTTTTGAGTATCTCGATTTTTTTTGTGCTATTCCTACCACCTTTTGGATTTGCCATTTTTGTATTGAAGGACTTCTCCTTTTTACTTTATTAAATACACCGTCTTAAGTACTGCTGTGTCTGCCTCATCTTCTGGGTTCTACTGACTATTCGTGGCTCAGTTGGTTAAGTGACTGTTTCTCACTCTGGAGACCCAGGTTCGTAACCGGGTCCTGACAAATGGTAGTCAAGCAGCACAAGCTCCACCCTGCTCTGTTCCAACTATCTGATTTATATGAGTATTGATTTTTAGTATTGATTTATGTTAATGGGACTGAAACTTCTGACATTGATAATTAGTCACATCAATGGCAAATACTTGCATCCCAGCAGTAGTTGTTCATAAAAGTTAATATCACTTTTACACAAACATTTCTTATTTTGTGTTACAATCTGTCACATTACAGTACAAAGAAAATGTAAAAAGGGCATAACTTGCAAGAGAAAAATATAAACTTATAGAATAATTGTTCTTATCTTTTGGAGTGGTACAAAGGTCATAGTGACTGTAAAACAGTTGGAAACAGGCATACATTCTACATGCAGAGACAGAGACAGACTGAACTAAATGTTCACTGCCATAACAACACAGGGCTTACCAACCCTGTTATTGCCTGTCTTTATGTTTGCTATCTCATTATCTAGGCCTATTGTATTTATTTTCTTCCACAATGAAAATGTTGTTTTACAAAGAATGGAAGCATTATGGATGGTATTTTTGTGGAGAGGACTTTCAGAAAGCACCAATGAGAGAGCGGCTCTCACACCCCAGTTGTTGAAGTGGGTAAATGTGGCCCCCAGACTACCTGGTGTCATGTTACAAACCCTGGACTCCCCTTTAACTCCAGATGGAGAGGATTTTGTAGTCGGTGATTATGTAAGGTATTTGTATTCCAAATATCCTCTGTTAGGCCATATTGAGACAATGAGTCCTGTCTCAAAAACTTGCCAAGTGTTTCCAGAGGATCAATGGAAAAAAATCAACACTGACAATGTTGTGGGTATGATATTGACCAACCTAGGGTTGGATGCATAATCCATCCAAACTTTTGCTATTGCCTTAGATTCACAAAGTCCTATAAGAGCACCCTTCCAGACAGTACTCAGAATAGTCTAATACAGTACTTACACACTAATGTCCCTTGCCACTAGAGTGCTTCCACAATCATCTATGTATATATTATATTCATGTATATTCTTTATTATTAATTGTATTATTTTCATTTCACTTTGACCAGCGTTGTTGGAGCTTAATTACCCTGTAAATACACATGCAACCCTTTACATGTGACTATTAAACTTCTAATCTAACCTAATTGCGCAAAGAAACATGTGATGACAAAGATCATGCTCACTGAGGTGACTCATTGATTTTCATCATACATGGTCTTTTAATCTTAAAATGATGGTCAACCTATGTTAGGACAAAGCTAGTGGGCTGCATGAAATGGTATTGGATAGTCTTTATGAGGCACACACATTGGAGTTGTGAATGGATGTTCTGAAATAGTCTGGAGCCTGGATCATTGAACAACTTCCATGTTCTAAAATGAGTAAGGCTACCTAAGCTCGACCACAGCCACACTGGACAACAGGCAGTCGGGATTTGTCTGTGTCCTAGCAACATGGCAGCACTGAAGGGGCACAGCAGCTCCCAGGGGACCTAAGCCTATCAAAATATCGCCACCGACTAGCCCTGAGGTGACTGCTCAATCAACCCCAGCCCTAATAGAATACAGATAGGTTCAATCAAAGGGCAGTTTCCATTTGCTAGTGAATATGTCAATATAGAAAATGTTGATAAACAGAATGTTGTAGTCCGGGAAATTGCATGATTGCTGTTTCTCTTCTTTCCATTGTCAAGCTTTTACGAATTGTGTAGCCTACATAAATGGTGAATTATAGTATGTTATTTTGGTAGTCCATTAAGATAGCCGCCCATGAATGACAGTTCAGAGAAACAAAATTAAAGTGTCTAAGGCCAGTTGTCATCACCGCACACCTCTCTCCTGTTCATGCGCTTTTCTCTTTCTGCGATGGGGGGAGCCACAGCTTTACATATTAAACTTAAACCCTTGTTGGAGACTGCCGTTACAAAACAAATATATTCTAAACATTTTCCTCGCTTTTCAAGCTAATACAGCTACACTTAACTGTGGTTTTATATAAACTACAAGTTTAAATATAAAGGCTAATTGCTAGCATATAATAAGAGTTCAATAAGGATATTATTACCTAACTCATCATAACTGATCCAGGGAGGAAAAAAGACAAGAAACATCCAACAAACAGTGATCACGTTTAATCCAGTGTAAATGCCTTGCACTTACTTTCTTCAACTCTTGAAGACGCGCAACAGAAGAAGCGCACACAATTTTTATGTAGATACCGTAGAAGCGCTTTTGCAAGACCGTTCTGAATTCACGAGCATTCCCTTTAAATGGGGACTGGTCTATCAGTCGAGGTGGTGGTGATGGCCGCATCGTAAACAAAACAAAGAAACCGGCTAATCAAATGTTCGTATCAATATACTTTAATTTGAGTATAATTACATGTAAACAAATAGGTTGATGGTTACCATAAATGCTTAGTGACTAAGCGTTTATGATACCCAGGATTTTGTATATTTAAATACATGGCGTAAGTAGCTAACTGAACACCCCTCCTCGAGCCACGCTGGTAGCGCCACCCCATCTGTTCAGCGCTTGTGAAATTCTGATTGAAACAGATTGTAGCAAGCGCTCTCCGACCTGGGTTGCAATGGCAACTGACTGGATGGAACATCAACAGCAACTTTTGTCCTATTTTTTAAGGAATTAACGAGATTTTACACTGATACCTCGAGGACATTATTTCTAATGTGAGAAACAAAGTTATACAATTTAAGGTCCGAAAATGTTCCAGGGATGTACAATTTCTGTGGAAGAGATCCAGTCTTGGTGGGAAGTCCCCGCCATAGCTCACTTCTGTTCGCTGTTCAGGACGGCATTCAACCTACCAGACTTTGAAATTGAGGTAAAGAAGTTCTCGAAATTACATGTAGATATTTGGGAGATTTTCTTTTCTATTTTTGGACTGCTAAATTTAAATTTCCTTCGTATTTGGCTCATAGAATTTGTTTTGTAGGGTAGTTGGGAACTAGCTAGCTAGCTCACGTTAGCTAGCTAGCTAATCTATTCAGAACTTATCTGTGTTTATCTAACGCTAGCCAAGTTAGCTGCTAACTAGTTAGCTTGTAAGCTACTAGCTAAGCCAGAACGTTTGAAAAACAGTTAAGTCCCTTTTGAAATAAACGGTAGTTTAATTTCATGATATAAATACGATTACTTTGTTGCAATAACAAGCAATGCAGTTAACGTCAGCTAACAAGTTAGACCAATGCCATTGGCAATGGTCGTGTGTTGTATTTTGATAGTTCTTGCCAGCCCAAACAGAACCATGTGGTGTGAACCGTTTGTTTTCATTTGGTGAAATCTTCGCTCGTGTTTACAGCCATCCAGTCATAGTAAATCGCACGTCTTTGTCCAAATGTTACCTAGCTAACTTAACGTTTATAGTTTGAAACAACATGTTAATTATATCACCATAAATAGCTCGAAGTTATAACGTTAGCTAGTTCTGTAACTTATAACGTTAATTGATTAGAGCGTTGACGTTACTCACAATTTCAAAATAAATCACACGTGAATAAAGGCTGCTTGAAGTTTTATCTTGATCCACTGATGCCATGTTTTTATCAAGTACAGTCAAGTTCATGACGAGAGTTTCGAATTAATTGTCTAGCATGCTATCTGGACGGTGTAGTCAGGGTAACACTTGCCATTCTGGCATTTTCATTCGCTCGAATGTTTTAACGTTACTTTGATGAAGCAGTCGTTCAAATGCTTGTTTTATGTGAAGCTAAAATAAATTCGTCTCTAGAGCGTCAGTGTACATTGGAGTCGGTGCATGGGGGGCTGGCTAAGCTTCACCTCTAGTTTATAGTAAAGTTGGTATTGTGTTTATTTTTTCCGCGAGCGATATCATGATGCAAATGTCTCGATTCTGTAGAACTCGGGTTTGATCGATCTGCACCGTTTAGTTTTACGCGTGAATTATTGTGTCAATCTTTAACCGGGTCACTAGACACAGATCACATGTGCTGCCACTGTATCTGATTTCAAGAAACATTTTATTTGATGGATTGCCTAATCCGTGACGTATATCAGTAACGAAATCTATGATAATGTGGTTTAATAGCATATTGGTCCAGCGCAAATGCTCACCATAAACCCACCGATTTGACGTCTTAATCGGGCGCACTCTTGGTTGTCCAAGGTCACACTTCTATTGTGCTCTAGTCAATAATAAGGTAGAAGGTAGGCTATATATCTGAATGAATGTTAAAGCTCTTCAATTTATTGATATAGCCAATGACTTCTACATCTGTAAATATAATTTGAAGTGGTGAAAATGTACCTACCTACATTTCAGAAATACTATTGGGATTATGTAAGAGGTAGAGTGTACATACTGAAATCTGTAATTTTGTCACTCTTAATTGCTAGAGGACAATCTCTTGTTTCCCAGTCTATAAAGAATCTAGCTCTCTAGTGTAATTATGCAATGGATGATGATAATACAAATCTAAGCCTAGACTGATCAAATGTCATTGTCACATCTTCACGGACCAGGCTAGTATAAGCCTTGGACTACATGATCTCACTCTCAACCGAGCCAATTTTCATTGCATCACGTTACATTATGTTTAGGGGCTCTGACATTTGGACATTCCGAATTGCATTTTTCTTTATTGAACCTCTGTTCAACCAAGGTTAGTCTGAAAATCTTACACAGGTAGGCTATTTATACACTGGCCCAAATGGAACTGAGCTGAAAGGTTGCCAGTTTTCCTCACTATTTGGGACAAACTAAGCTCCATAAGTGAATTGTCGCCCTGGATGATCTTACGTGCTTCATTACCTGGCCTGTAATGGAACAGAGCTTAGTGGATGGCTCTGTTGTTTCTCGTTTGGTTTGTGCTTAGCCCTAATATGTGCTCTTAAACGACTGTGCTGAAAAAATCAGATGGCTTGTTAGTAAATAGCACACAAATCCAGGTCTAAGAGGATCTAGTGTCTTTGATGTGGCCTTGCCTGGGAGGTGATTGTATGACCGCTCCAGAGTAAATGAGCAGCTGAGATGAAGGCCTGTGTTTCACTGGACAGAGAACGAAAGCGCTTTAGGAGATCACCTCAAGCTCTTTCTGTAGTCACCAGCATGTGTATACATATGTAGCCTAAATCAACTGTTGCTCAGACCATACTAGATTTTCAGTTAAGGAGCTATTTATATATATTTTAGCCTTTAGGGCCATTTCTCTGATGCAATATCTAGTTTATAAGGCTCATTATATCTCAGTGAAGCCTTGAGGATATGTGGCTATACAGCTAGGATGTTCTAACCATGTTTGACCTGTTTGGATCAACTCCATAGTTCACAGTAGGTTTGAGGAGAGAGGGGTTCCTCTGAATGATTCCTCCTGGGGCTCAGTGAACACTGGTGCTCTGTGTTTAGGCAGGAGGGGGGACTTTTGTCAAATGTTTTTATTTTGTATTCATGCTGCATACCATGAGATACCATGGTTTCACCAAGCAGACCTAAGTGTCATGGATTCAGAACACTGTTGTCTCAATAAGTAGACTGACACACCTCTATTTAGGATTGAAATAGCCTATTTCTCTTCAATTCAACATTGGCCAGTCTCACCAAACTTCTAGAAGTTGATTAACATTATTTTATATAAAAGATGTAACCAGACTGTTTCTTTAAACTCTACCACCAACAATCTTAAAGATACTGATTTCCTGTGTTTGTACTTGTGCTCTGTCTGTGTCTTGGTGGCACTTAGCTCTGTGCAGTGTGAGCATTGAGGTTGGGTTTCCTAAGAGTTGGGTTGGAGCGATGCTGGAAGTGGCTGTCATTCCCCTGACAGAATGGTCTTTCCTCTGGTATTGAGCGCCCAGGTGATTTGGGTTGAGCCTGGTCGCAGTGTCAACATTACATGACATTCTCTCTACCAGCATTGTGGACACAGCGATGCATGTCTCACTGGACGGACAGGAGGGTCAACATTGTGGCCACTGAGAGCTTCAACCAGCTGTCCCTGACACATTCATTGGGTGTTGTTAATCTTCTATTCTGGTTTTGTCCCCAGGTGTCAGAATTGGCAGATGGGAGGAAAGGGTATGCTAGCCTCTGAGTAATGCACTTCTTGTGTAGAGAGGATATAAAGAACAGTTTTATTTGTTACCAGTGTCATCTCTTCAGAGGAAATTATCAGTATGCTAGAGAGGCAAACATGTAAGGATTGACTTGAATGTATGTTACGCCCTTTGCTTTAGCTCCGCATGGCTCTAATATCTTGTCTCTTGGTCATAAAGCTGTTGGTAGCGAGAGCTCAGGATGGAGAGAATGGTTCAGTGGGCAGAGTTCACTGTGGCTTTTTTTTCAGGAGCCCCTTTATGAATGTCACAGAGCCAAACTTTTGTACTTTGTGAAACCGCTACCAACTGGATATGAACAAACCCAGTGATCCAGTGGGAAGGTGGTGTTGTCGAGCAGCTCTTTTCTTTTTCGGGCCACTGTTCCGGTGGCTGATAATGGAGATTTTCTTGGCACGTTCACACAACGGCTCCTTGCACATTGTTCCCGTGTTACACTTCGCTGTCGCTCCCAGTCTCCCCTGGCCGGAGGGAGAGGGACTCTGCAGGAAGAGGCCCCAGCCGACCTGGCCGTCCCCCTGCTTCTTTGTCTCCATGGAGGCACACTTGATTTCCTGGCAATGTGGCTGTGAAATGAGCCCTGAAGTCCCAGACTCCAGGCATTCTGAGCCTCCTCTGAAACCTCCAGAATGTGACCTCCAGAACTACCAACTTGAGCCTAACATTCTACTTGAGATATGTGTCGTGCTGGTGTTTAGTGCAGCTTGTCTGATTCCATACATCTTCATCTGCTGTCTGATATCTGGAGAGCGGCAGAGAAATTGGGCTCTTTCTGGGGCCATTTATTAAACTTAAGACAGGCATAATGACCGGGTACTAATATGCATTGAGTGTGACTCTATTTAAGAGCTGGGTTGACGAAGCCAGTCTGCAGGGCTGGATGCGGATGTAATGTAAATCTGGTGCAATCTGCACAGATGATGCACTGAAACGGGCCCTGGTCGCTATGGAGCCAACCTACCTACTGTAGAGAAGATCCCTCAGCACTTGACCTGGTAGTTCTCAACAAACTGAAATGAACAGGGAACCTAGTATGTTGCTTATTGTCCTGAAGCCATTGAAAGTATTTCACTCCAATGACTTCCAACGCCTACTTTTAATCCAACTCCCGCCTCCATATTGTACTGCTTGCTCATCACGTCCCCGTGACAGCCAAACCCTCCTCTCGTTCTTAGGGAGTCTCCCCGACCAACTTGGGTTGTGATGTTCAGTGTGCCAGTGCTGAATAGCCTTTATTCATCCAGCCCCCAGAGCAGTGCTACTCCAGCCCTGGCATCACCATGACTAAATCCCAGATGGTGGCTCTTTCTTTGCCTTCCCCCTGGAGGGTGGAGGTGCTGCTGACTGGGTGCTGCTGCCTGCTGCAGCCTTTCTGGACTGGGGGGTGGGGGGGTGGGGCTTCTATTCTTCCCAGGCCTGCGCCTGATTTGTGAAAGAAGATTTAGTCCTATTAGATCTGGCAGAATGGGGAGCTGAGTGAGCAAGGCCTCTTGACTAAAAGTAAATGGATTAGGGAGAAGGATCTATAGTGGTTTGGGATGTTCCCCAAATTTAGACAGGGCCCTCTGGTACCCACTAATTCACTGTGTGGATTATATGTCAGAGACGGGCAGCACGCTTTAGCTAAATCCTGCTGAGTCTGTGTTGAATTGGGGGCGTTGATCTGAAAGGGGCCGTCCTCAGCGTAGCTCCTGGGGTTTTTGGGAGGAAGTGAACGTTGGCTGTGGGATCTGCGCTGTCAATAAAGGAAGGGTCAGCAGGCCATGTTGCAGCCAGCGCAACGCTGCATCTTGAAAAGGATAAGTGGTTGCTGCGTTCATCCTGAATATCTTTACCTTTTAACCCTGGCCTGCACAACTCTTTTGTCAGCCCCAAAAGGAGAAAGGACCCCCCCACACACACAACAACAATGAGCCTTTCATCAGCCCAGTTTGTTTTATAATATTATATCGCCGAATCCTCCACCCGGAGTTCTCCCTTAGCTCTGCTGTGCTACACACCACAAACTCCCAGCGCAACCCTCCACTGCTCATCCTATCAAAGTGTCACACATGTGAACCTCACATGGCCATGTCGGCTAACTCCAAGCCCAATCCTTTTCACACCCTGCTGTCACCCCTCAAGGTTGTGGATCCCTCATAAATACACACATTCTTAGTCCTTCACATGCACTATGTCTCTCTAACTACCAAACCCAGGCACATTGTAAGAGCTGACTCTCCCCTCCCCCAGCTGTGATTGACAAGTGAAGCAGCAGTACATGCATCAGATGGTTTCACATGGGGAGCTGGGGGGTGGGGGGCACATACACTGGGGTTTGTTTCAGCCAACTCTATTGTTGCTGCTCCCCATGGCTCCCTCTCTCTGTCTCCAGTCTGGGGACGGCCTCTACCCTAACTGGTCTGCTCTTTCAAGGGCTCACCTTATTTTGGCTTGTCGAGAAGAACGAACAGAGTAGAGGGTACTTTATGAGCTTCTGTGAATCATGTCTTGTCTAGGGGATTCCTTGAAAGCCAGCTAACAACCTAAGGCAAACTAATATGTATTTAGTGCGGCTGGCAGATGTGTTTACATCCCAGTCTCAGTACAGTGTGATGCAACATAACACTTTGAGCAGGTAAGAGCGGGGTGGGAAATATGGTGTTCTGAGCATTGGGGAGAGTGTGTGCAAGGGGAGAGTGTGTGAGGAGGGGGGGCATTAACCAGCAGGAGTGTCACCCCACAGACTCCGACTGGGAGAGGGGGGTTACTGTTTGTGTGGGAGGTGCAGATTGGGTGAGACTTGAGGGACCTGAGGCTAAGGGAGGAGGAGATGGTGTATATGGGCAAAAGCTTGAGTGCTTAGAGGGTGTAGTCAGTCTGAAACAAAGACTCAGTCAGATACACCTGTTGTGTCTTAGCAGTTGTTAGTTGGAGTACTTATCGCCTGTTTTGTATAGGTCTCTTCGAAATGGTTCTGTCAAGCATGCCCTTCTGTGATATGTTTTGAATAGTCAGTGTTCCCCTGTCTTTAGTAGGCAACATAATATTCCTTATGCAAGTTTTTTTCTGTACTGTTATTTTTAGTTTCTCATTCCCGCTCTCCTGTCTCACCGTTCTGTTGTCTCTGCTTTTGTGCATTCTCTGTGCCAAACTCACGTTGCTGCACTTCTAGCCCCACCCCTGCTCTCTCGTTTGCCTCGTGGTGTTTTCCCCAGCTCATTGCGCACTCGGGTTATAGCTATCAGGGATCCCTGGGACGTACCTAACCGTAACCATTTTAAATTTCAATGAGGTAACATCATTTGGATGTCCCAAGGGTCCCTCCTCCAACCACCACATTGGTCAAACAGTTTTTTCCTCTGTAGGGCCAGCAGGCTAAATGTTAATGGGCCGTGTGTGTTGGTGTAGGATGTGTGATATGGTTGGGAAATGAGACCACTGGGTTGTCAGCGTAAAGCAGGAAACTCTAGCTCTGAGAGGAAGTGTATGTGTTTACCCGTGTGGCTGTGGAGGAATGAGGCTGCTCGCCTCCCATCTCCTGTGCTTAATGATCCTCACCCAGGGGGCTCTTGTGTCTGCACGGCAGTGAGCTCAGCCCGGGAAGGATCTGTCGAACTTCAGTCTCCCAAGCCCAGCCCCCTCTCTCCCCTCGCCAGCACAGCCAACTGTCACACCTGGCCGACTGGCCGTGACATTGAGACTGTAATGACATTGAGACTGCAATGAAACACAGCTGGCTCTCCTACTTGAGTGACCATGGGAATCAGCAGTTGCTATGTGTGTGCCTCCTTGTTTTCCCTGTGTTGTATGACACTGTAGATTACCAATGGCAAAGTGGTAGAAGATGGGTCCTTTACTAGGTGTCGCCTAATGGGAATCCTATTAAATACAATCAAGATTCACATGTAAACAGTTTTGTCAAGTTGTTGTTTTCAGGGGCCAAATGGAGACCATAACCAGGTTGCACAGAGGCCACCATGTTTTGAATGTGTCAGAATGTGGCCACAGGGTTTCACAGCAGTAAGTGCGAGATGGGCGGTCCTATCACCAGAGCTCCAACCAACTCACTATGCATCCAGATAGGTGGTATGCAGGCATCCAACTTATTTATCGATCTTTGGTTCTTCTCAAGGTCAGGTATGAGACTGTATCTCAATGCTCTCTGGAGCGAATGCATGGCACATCCTGAGGATGCGAGGGCGTCTTCCTGTGTTATGGTGTGCCTTGCTACGTGTCGCGTGGGAGGGGAGGTTTGAGTGTTGTTGTCAATTGATGGCTCCTGTAGGAGCCATGTAAGAGGAGGAGTGGGAAGGTAAGTGAGAATAGCCTTCACACAATGAAGGCAGGCCTCCCAACCCCCTCCCTCTAACTGCCTACTTGAACCCCTCCTGGAGCTGTTAACGGCATTGGCATGGAAAGTATCTGCAGTGAGGCTCTGCAGAGAAGCCAGCCCTGATAACATGGCCTCTATGGGTCTGCTGGAGCTCTGGAGCCATCAGATACAGCCCCAGTGGCAGGACTTATCACACAAGGCCATACATTGTCGTTGGGACACGAGCATTGATTGGGAGAACTGGGCGCTTTTCTTATATCTTCAAATGCATCCGCCAGTCTACTCACTCTTCTGTTGACTGTCTTGTATAATCACTGACTGAGCATGTGTTCTGTTTTCTTTGTAGCGTGGCCCTATGGTGAATGCTTTAAATGAGCAGTGGCCTTTGACACTGGGCCTCCCTGGCTCTACCTGGGGTATCTGCCGGCCTGCGGAGCGAGGAGCTCTGGGACCTTTGTGCACACATTCAATCAACCTGCTGTGTTAACCCACCACAGAGGCTCTGTTTACGTAATCATCAGCAAATGTTTGTGAATTGTGTGGGTGTTTTTTCTCTTGACGCAAGAGGCTCATGGCTGCAGCACACAAACTGAAGTCCATTCCTTTGAATGGTATTGGCCCATCGTTGAGTGAAAATATGTCCTGTGTTAGTCAGAGCCACTGACATTGTGTAACAAAGGACATGTCAATGGCTTTGCTGACTGTAACACGGGACATATTTTCAGTCAACAATGGGCCAATCCCATATTATGGCAGTTTTGACACCAGTGATTTGCTCATGGCAGAGCTTAGGGGTTCCTCTGCTGTTGGTCATAATGCCAGAAGCCAACCTCTGACCCTGTATTCCAAGTGTGACGCTGCAAGCAACACCTGCGGCATAGCCACACACACACACACTGGCCAGCTACCCTACCGTAGCAAGCTACAGAAAAGCCTTTGACAGTGCTAAAGGGGTTGAAGGTGCACTTTAGAGGATGTGACACACCCTTGACTGAGCATTGACTCACCTTCCAATCATCCTTCAAGCATTTGACTCTCCTAAGGAGTGTTTACCAGGCTGCTTTGTCAAGTTTTAATTCCTTGGTGATAAGTCTGTCAACCCTTTTGATTTGGATTGTTGACAAAGATGGACAGGCATATCTTTGTCTTATCCATGTTCTATCTGTACCATGTGCAGATCATCGGGTTGACCTAGTGTAAGTGGTTCCTTGGGGCGTAGAGGGTGTTTTTGCTGTGTGTTTGATCCCGGCAGTTTGAGCTCCTTGCAGGAGAGCTCCAGCTGCAGTGAGTGTCCATCACGGCCCTTAAAACACACTCTGCTTGATTAACGGTGAGCCCACAGAAGGATCGCCGTCACACTGAAGAAAGGGCACACACCCCACACTAATTCCCTTTCCTTTGCCATCTGAGCTGCCGAGTGGCACTTCAAAGGTGGAGTGGGATGGTGTTAATCCAGGACTGCTCTGCTGGGCTAGGCCCTGGCTCCCCCGGATGGCCCCAGGTTTGAAGTGTGATCAAAGTGCAGTCTGCCACTGATAGATGGGGCCCAGGGGCTTGCTGTCATGGGACCAGGAAGTGCCAGGGAGCGTGACACAGGATCTCAGTGTCCCCCTGTTGACGGAAGGAGGGGGACCAGATTAGAACCAAAAGTCCTCATGATAACCTACAGTACACACACCGACACAGACTTACATTCACAACAAGCCTACACACTCATACACTCCCTCTCTCTCTCGTTTCCAAGGCTACACACACACACACACACACGTTTTTTTTATCCTACATGTACGTATGTACAGTGGGGAAAAAAAGTATTGCGTCAGCCACCAATTGTGCAAGTTCTCCCACTTAAAAAAGATGAGGCCTGTAATTTTCATCATAGGTACACTTCAACTATGACAGACAAAATGAGGGGAAAAAAATCCAGAAAATCACATTGTAGGATTTTTAATGAATTTATTAGCTAATTATGGTGGAAAATAAGTATTTGGTCACCTACAAACAAGCAATATTTCTGGCTCTCACAGACCTTATTTTAAGAGGCTCCTCTGTCCTCCACTCGTTACCTGTATTAATCGCACCCGTTGGAACTTGTTATCAGTATAAAAGACACCTGTCCACAACCTCAAACAGTCACACTCCAAACTCCACCATGGCCAAGACCAAAGAGCTATCTAAGGACACCAGAAACAAAATTGTAGACCTGCACCATGCTTGGAAGACTGAATCTGCAATAGGTAAGCAGCTTGGTTTGAAGAAATCAACCGTGGGAGCAATTATTAGGAAATGGAAGACATACAAGACCACTGATAATCTCCCTCGATCTGGGGCTCCATGCAAGATCTCACCCCGTGGGGTCAAAATGATCACAAGAACGGTGAGCAAAAATCCCAGAACCACACTGGGGGACCGAGTGAATGACCTGCAGAGAGCTGGGACCAAAGCAACAAAGCCTACCATCAGCAAGGGCATTGAAGATGAAACGTGGCTGGGTCTTTCAGCGTGACAATGATCCCAAACACACCGCACGGGCAACGAAGGAGTGGCTTCGTAAGAAGCATTTCAAGGTCCTGGAATGGCCTTGCCAGTCTCCAGATCTCAACCCCATAGAAAATCTTTGGAGGGAGTTGAAAGTCCGTGTTGCCCAGCAACAGCCCCAAAACCTCACTGCTCTAGAGGAGATCTGCATGGAGGAATGGGCCAAAATACCAGCAACAGTGTGTGAAAACCTTGTGAAGACTTACAGAAAACATTTGACCTCTGTCATTGTCAACAAAGGGTATATAACAATGTATTGAAACACTTTTGTTATTGACCAAATACTTATTTTCCACCATAATTTGCAACTAAATTCATAAAAAATCCTACAATGTGATTTTCTGGATTTTTTTCCCCTCATTTTGTCTGTCATAGTTGAAGTGTACCTATGATGAAAATTACAGGCCTCATCTTTTTAAGTGGGAGAACTTGCACAATTGGTGGCTGACTGAATACTTTTTTGCTCCACTGTATATTGTACATGTGCTATCATAACACTGAGCATAGCTCTTGAAAGAGCCACATGTTCTAAGATGGAACTAAAATCATAGGCATAGCACTGAGTCTAGCTAGATGGGGTAATTTCGTAGTAACAGAATTGTGCTGTCTCAGATTTGTCAACTTAAAATGTATGCAAAAAAAAACAATGCTCAAGGGCTACTTTTAACTGTTCACATGGAACATTACAAACACACATTTACTGTGCAGATGTGAAGTTTGATTAACAGAATTTCAGTAAAATCTTTGTCTACATTTTCCAAAAGCTCAGTTAAATATCTGCTCTGAATTAAGATTCAACGATGCCTGCAGAAAGAATAGGGTGTCTGCTATGACGGGACATATTGACTTTGAAATAATTTATTTGGGTTACATACACTGTAGTTGTAGAACAATGAGAAAGTAATGCTGCTTTGAAAGTTGATCAACTTGTAACCCCACTCTTGAGAAAATGGCCCTTGAATGTTTTGGTACACCTACTAGAGAGCTTTTCTTTGTTTACATTGAGCATTGTTCACACCCTCTTAAGCCTCACCCATCCCTTTGATTCACATGAGGCCATGTGCTGAACAGAGTGAGTACAGTAGTGTTCAAAACAATCAAAGATTAAGACTAAATGCTGCTTTATACTATGTCTATCGACATGTCTGTAGACAGTGAACTTTCTTTTGTTGTCTGACAAACTTGTCATTATTGTGTATGTAGAAGAACCATACCAATAACGATGACAGTTATACTGGTGCGGCAGGGTAGCCTAGTGGTAAGAGTGTTGGACTAGTAACCGGAAGGTTGCCAGTTCAAACCCCCGAACTGATAAGGTACAAATCTATCCTTCTGCCCCTGAACAGGCAGTTACCCACTGTTCCTAGGCCGTCATTGAAAATAAGAATTTGTTCTTAACTGACTTGCCTAGTTAAATAAAGGTAAAATAAAAATAAATAAAATGATAAGGTAGTGTGTGTGTCTGTGATCGCCCCCAGACACATCTGGCTAATTAGATGGGCCATGTAAAAGAGGGGCTGAATGGATGGGTCATGTAATCCTCTTACGAAGTGGAGTCTTTTGTTTAGAAATCTAGCGAGCTAAACCATAATCCCAACCCATACAGTATAGCAATACACACAGATTGTCATAGCTAGCCACCATGCATGAGATATTGTATGAATCTGCAGGTAGGAAAAGCTAACCAACTAGCTTCAATGGTAGCTAGCTAACAGTAGGCTATAGCTAGCAATGAAAATGGCTTTCTGATATATGAATAATATTACTAGAAAGATCATACACCTAGCTAGCTAGCCAGCCAGCTAACTGTAGGCTTTAGCTTGCAATGAATACATTTTTGACAAAATTTGAAACTTAATATCTGAAAATGTAGCGAGACTCTGAAAGTACTCTTGTTTGTGTTTTGTATAGCTTAAGTCACTCCAGTTCAAACTGACAGTGTTCCATGCTATAAGAATCATCAGATCGTTCTCCCTCTGTCAGGGATGCCATGGTTGATTTCAAAACTCTGTCAACTTCCATGACAAGGGCCACCCGGGTGGTGCAGCGGTCTAAGGGACTGCATCGCTACAGTGCCGGGTTTGACCCCGGGCTGTGTCGCAGCCGGCTGCAACTGCGAGACCCATGAGACGACACACTTGGCCCAGCGTCTGTCGGGTTTGGCTGGCCGGGATGTCCTTGTCCCATGGCGGTCTAGCGACTCCTGTGTCGGGCCGGGTGCATGCACGCTGACACGGTCGCTAGTTGGACAATGTTTCCGCATTGTTGTGACTGACTTCCAGTTTAACCGAGCAGTGTGTCAAGAAGCAGTGCTGTTTGGCAGGGTTGTGTTTCGAAGGACGCATGGCTCTCGACCTTCGCCTCGCTCTCTCTCTGTTTCTGTCTCTCCAAAAAAAATATACACTACTGTTCAAAAGTTTGGGGTCACTTAGAAATGTCCTTGTTTTTGAAAGAAAAGCAAAAACAAATTGGTCCATTTTAAAATGACATCAAATTGATCAGAAATGCATTAATGTTGTAAAATGATTATTGTAGCTGGAAACAGCTGGGGGAAAAAAAGTAATATCTACATAGGTGTACAGAGGCCCATTATCAGCACCCATCACTCCTGCGTTCCACTGGCACGTTGTTAGCTAATCCAAGTATATCATTTTAAGACTAATTGATCATTAGAGAACCCTTTTGCAAATATGTTAGCACAGCTGAAAACTGTTGTGCTGGCCTTCTTTAGACGAGTTGAGTATCTGGAGCATCAGGATTTGTGGGTTCGATTTCAGGCTCAAAACGTCCAGAAACGAATACTTTCTTCTGAAACTCATCAGTCTATTCTTGTTCTGAGAAATGAAGGCTATTCCATGTGAGAAATTGCCAAGAAACTGAACATCTCATACAGCGCTGTGTACTACACCCTTCACAGAACAGCGCAAACTGTCTCTGACCAGAATAGAAAGAGTGGGAGGCCCCGGTGCACAACTGAGCAAGAGGACAAGTACATTAGTTTTTAGTTTGAGAAACAGACGCCTCACAAGTCCTCAACTGGCAGCTTCATTTAAATAGTACCCGCAAAACACTAGTCTCAACGTCAACAGTGAAGAGGCTACTCCGGGATGCTGGCCTTCTAGGCAGAGTTCCTCTGTCCAGTGTCTGTGTTTTGCCCATTTTAATATTTTCTTTTTATTGGCCAGTCTGCTATATGGCTTTTTCTTTGCAGCTCTGCCGAGAAGGCCAACATCCCAGTGTCACCCCTTCACTATTGATGTTGAGACTAGTGTTTTACGGGTACTGTTGCTATAAAACGGCATATTTTTCTGCTTATACATTTCTAATTTTGTTTTCATTGCAAGTTAAATCGTACTGTTCGCTAGCTAATGTTAGCTGGCTGGCTCGCTAACATTACGTGTATGATCTGTGTACTATATTATTCGTATCTCAGCCTTTTGCATTGCTAGTTATAGACTAATGTTAGCTAACATTGAACCTTGTTGGCAGATTTATTTAGGGTAGTAATGTTATGATTTGGGATTATGGGTCATTGTTTAGCTAGCTAGCCACATGTCTAAAGACTCCACTATACAAGTAACCATTTCACTGTACTGTTTACACTTTCTGTATCCTGTGCATGTGACAAATAAACTTGAGATTTTATTTGATATAGTGTTTACCGGAGACGGTATTGTGACGTACAACATAACCTTCACCAAAGTCAAATTAGGATAGAACATTAGGCCAACAAGACAGGGTCCACGTTCTAAAATTTCTCAGTAGAATGCCCTGCTTTTATTTTGTCACTCAGAACCGTAAGTTATTTTCTGTAATTGGCTTGCCATTAACTAGTAAATAAGGATCTTGTTGTGAGTTTTTTTTTTTTTTTTTTTTCTTTTTTTTTTTTCTCCCCTGTAGTCATGAATACAAATGAGTTCAATTTTAAAAAGTTGTCAGCTATGACATGGTCATTATTTGAACTGACTAGCTAGCTAACAAGCTCGAAACTAACCTAAACATTGTTTTGAAATTTGCTTTTAGTTGCCTGGTTTGCTAGATTGATGTATACTAAATTAATTTATGCTAATTTAATTCATCCAGTTATGCTATTTTGGACGACCAGGCTGCTGATGTCATGGAGCCTGTCGTTTTCTGTTTTATAATTTTTAATAATGACAACAAGTTTGTCAGACAACAATAGACAACAGACATGTCGATAGACATAGTATAAACCAGCCTTTAGTCTTTGATTGTTTTGAACACTACTGTACTCACTCTGTTTAGCACATGGCCTCATGTGAATCAAAGAGATGGGTGAGGCTTAAGAGGGTGTGAACAATGTGTGTAAACAAAGAAAAGCTCTCTAGTAGGTGTACCAAAACATTCAAGGGCCGTTTTCTCAAGAGTGGGTTTACAAGTTTAGCAACGTTCAAAGCAACAGTACTTTCGCATTGTTCTACAACTACAGTGCATGATATACCATGTTCTAGCTGTGAGTCTCTACTGTTATCCAATGTATAAAATAAATAAATAAATAAATACAAGTAAGATCGAGGTGGTCGGTCACTTTTTTTGTTTTTATTTATATATATATATTTTTTTAATTTATGGATGAAAAAGTTCCCGTTTTAAACAAGATATTTTGTCACGAAAAGATGCTCGACTATGCATATAATTAACAGCTTTGGAAAGAAAACACTGATGTTTCCAAAACTACAAAGATATATTGTCTGTGAGTGCCACAGAACTGATGTTACAGAAAAAACCCAGATAAAAATACAATCAGGAAGTGCCGCATTTTTTGAAACCGCCTCATGGCAATGACTCCTTATATGGCTGTGGAGGAGCTAGGAGTCAGCTTACTTTTTCCACGTTTTCCCCAAGGTGTCTGCAGCATTGTGACGTATTTGTAGGCATATCATTGGAAGATTGACCATAAGAGACTACATCTACCAGGTGGTTGCTTGGTGTCCTCCGTCACAAATATTGCATAATCTCCAGCTGCAGTATTTTTCCATTTGATTCTGATGAGAAACTGACTGCCAGGAATGATTTTTCATCGAATAGAATTGTGAAAAACACCTTGAGGATTGATTCTAAACAACGTTTGCCATGTTTCTGTCGATATTATGGAGCTAATTTGGAAAAAAGTTTGGCGTTGTAAGTGACTGCATTTTTGTTTTGTTTTTCTTAGCCAAATGTGATGAACAAAACGGAGCTATTTCTCTTACACACACATAATATTTTTGGAAAAAATGAACATTTGACATGAACATTGTCATTGAAAACATCCGAAGTTCTTCAAAGGTGAATGATTTTATTTGAATGCTTTTCTTGTTTTTGTGAAAATGTTGCCTGCTGAATGCTAGGCTTAATGCTATCAATACTCTTACACAAATGCTTGTGTAGCTTTGGTTGAAAAGCATATTTTGAAAATCTGAGATGACAGTGTTAACAAAAGGCTAAGCTTGCGTTTCAATATTTATTTAATTTCATTTGCGATTTTCATGAATAGGAAACGCTGCGTTATGGTAATGAGCTTGAGGCTAAGATTACGCTCCCGGATACGGGTCTGGAGTCGCAAGAAGTTAACCTATTTTGCAAGGGCGACCTGGGAAGAGGGCGTGGGTTGCTCGTCTTTTCAGTTCGCTGCATTTCCAGCCAAAGAGTCACAAAAAGCACAAATAGAGAGAATTAATCACTAATCTTTGATCTTCATCAAATGACACTCATAGGACTTCATGTTACACAATACATGTATGTTTTGTTCAATAAAGTACATATTTATATCCAAAAATCGCATTTTACATTGGCGTTATGTTCAGTAGTTCCAAAACATGCAGTGATTTTGCAGAAAGCCACATCAATTTACAGAATTGCACATAATAGATAAACTTCTCCTTAATGTAGCCGCCGTGTCAGATTTCAAAAAGCTTTGCCGAAAAAGTACACCATGCAATAATCTGAGAGACCAAAGCAGCCAAAAAGATATCCGCCATGTTGTGTAGTCAACATTTAGTCAGAAATAGCATTATAAATAATCACTTACCTTTGATCTTCATCAGAATGCACTCCCAGGAATCCCAGTTCCACAAATATTTGATTTGTTCGATACATTTCATCATTTATGTCCATATACCTCCGTTAGTTAGGGCGTTTGGTAAACAAATCCAAACGCGCGTGCAAGTCCAGCGGAAAGGTCGGACGAAAATTCCAAAAAGTTATATTACTGGTTGTAGAAACATATCAAACGAAGTATAGGATCAATCTTTAGGATGTTTTTATCATACATCTTCAATAATGTCCCAACCGGAGAATTCTTTTGTCTGTAGAAAAGCAATGGAACGCGCACTAACTCTCATGACCGCACGTCACGCGCCCGTGGCTCTCAGGTTTTTGCATGCCATATGAGTTCTGTTATACTCACAGACATCATTCAAACTGTTTTTGAAACTTCAGTGTTTTCTATCCAATACTACTAATAATATGCATATATTAGCATCTGAGGCTGTAACCAGCAGTTTACTCTGGGCACGCTTTTCATCCAAAAGTGAAAATGCTGCCCCCTATCCCAATACTGACTTGCCTAGTTAAATAAATGTAAAAACAAAAAAAGGCAAAACAGGGAAATGGCATCGTGTCCATAAAATATTTCAGAAAAATACACAAATTACTGATACAATTGAAGATTAGAAACTGCAGTTATCACAAACAGTGTTGTCTATTCTTAAGACTGATCGACAAGGACAGCAGCGACTGTGAACAAAGACTGTATTGATCGACTGATCTGGTCAGTAAAGAACATAGATACAAAGGCAGTTGTGTACAAAGCATTGATGGGACAAGTGTGCCAGTGCCTTAGCCTCCTGGTGGAGAGAGGGGTCCATTGCACCATAGCATACACACAGTGATGGGTGAGTGATCCAGCATTTGTAATACATTTTAAAGCTCCATGATAGTGTCCAGAATGTAAGGTACTTGCTGAGCCCTGCATATAGACAATATCACCACAATCCAGCACTGATAGTGCTTTGAACAAGATCCTTTCTGACTAACATTGGAAAGCAAGATGTTTTTCCTGAAATAGAAACTCAATTTCAACTTCAAGTTTGTCACATGCACAGGATACAGAATATGTAAATGGTACAGTGAAATGGCTACTTGAATTGTAACAATATCAAAAACTGAGTGTCCAGATAAGTATTTTATAATTATTAGATGATGCTTACCCAGACACACTTGTCTAAATTGATGGGTCATGTGAAAGAAATGCTATACCTCTTCCCCACCAGCCACATCCACCTTAGTGGAGGGGTCACTGTTGTTGTTTAGACGTGTACACATGTTCATGAAATACAATAGATGGCTGTATTCACCCCCAGACACACCTGGTTAACTTGATGGGTCCTGTAATCATCTGGCAAAGTGGAGTCTTTGTTTTTGATATTTCGCTAGTTAGCTCAACAATAAACCAGGATTGTGCCAATTTATGCTACTACCACCAATACAAACTGATTGTCATAGCTGTTGTATGAATCTGCATCTAGTTCAAACTAACCAACTTGGTTCAATGTTAGCTAGCTAGTGAACATTAGGCTATAACTAGCCATGCAAATGGATTTCTGATAATAATACTACACAGATCATATACATAAACGTTAGCGAGCCAGCAAGCTAACATTCGCTAGTTGGTTAACAGTATTCTTTAGCTTGCAATGAAAATGACTTTCTGACATTTGAAACTTATATCTGAATGTAGCTATACTCTTACTTGTATACATGGATGAACGCTTCACGGCAGACTGGAACCATTTAACTCCATTTCGTTTGTAGCTACATCTTGTTTAGCCAGCGTTGTCAAGTCATTATGGTTCATACTGACCGTGGCATGTGCAGAAAGTAGCCCATCACAACTTTTTCCAACTGATCTGTCAATAGCGCCTGCTAAATTCAGGGCCTCAATATTGATAAGAAAAGTAGAAACCTCTCGAGGGCTAATCTTATACTGCATCTTTCAAAAAAGACTACAAAGGATTGTCAGCACATTCTGAGCAGCTCACATTGTAGACAGAAGCATGCTACATAGCAGACCAATCTAAACTTATCTCCCGGCATGTCCTGACCATCCATTATCTCAGCCAATCAGGAACCTTCCTGCTAGCCATGTCTATTTTCATGTCTAAACCATCTAGGCTCTTAATTTGAACCATTTTATTTGTATTTACAGATGGAGTAAAAGTTGGGTTAAGGCACATGAAAGTTTGCGTTTCTGACAAGAGCATTACGATAAATAAAAGTTAAAATGTGCCTTCTGTCACGTGATGTGCGACGTATGCCTAGATTCCTAAAACAGGTCAGGTGTAGAGATGCAGGAAATTAGCTTTAAAAATATACATTTCTCTCAGCCTCATTCCAAAACATGTAGATTAGCTATAAAACTACAGATGTTTCTATTTGCTCATGGCAAAATGTATAGATTTGTAGGAAGTTAGCTGTTTTTCCCATAAACTTTTTTTCTTAGCCCCCCCCCCCCTTCTCAGACCATGTGGGCCTCCGAAACTGCGGTACGCTACTGGTAGCTAGTGCTGAGTGAGTAATCACATTTTTGGGGGGGGGGGTCGGGTCGGTCGGTTATCAAATTTGTATTTGAACTATGCAGTTCAAGAAATAGAGTTGCAGCATAACAGTCTTGTATCATAGCATCCGGGCGAGGGAGCGCTTTGAATGCGTCTCTGTATGTGGAGCAAAGGTGGTCTAGAGTTTAAAAAAATATATATATATTTCCTCTAGTTGCACACTGGTAGATATTAGTTAAAACGGATTTAAGTGTGCCTACATTAATGTCCCCGGCCACTAGGAGCGCAACTTCTGGATGTGCATTTTCTTTTTTGCTTATGGCCTTACACAGCTCGGTGAGTGCAGTCGAGTGCCAGCATCATTTGTGGTGGTAGATGGACAGCTACTAATAATATAGATGAGAACTCTCTTGGCAGTTAGTGTGGTCTACAGCTTATAATGAGGTACTTTTTCTCAGGCTAGCAGTACCTCGAGACTTCCTTAATATTAGACATTGGACCAGCTGTTATTGACATATATCACACACACCCCCCCCGTCTTACCAGACGTAGCTGTCCTGTCCTGCCAATGCATGGAAAACCCAGCCAACTGTATATTATCCCTGTCGCAACGACTCTGTAAAACATAAGATATTACAGTTTTTAATGTCCTGTTGGTAGGATAGTCTAGAACAGAGTGATTTGGTTGAAAGCAGTATACCACGGGTATGACAACATTTATTTTTACTGCTGTAATTACATTGGCAACCAGTTTATAGTAGCAGTAAGGCACCTCAGAGGTTTGTGGTGTATGGCCAATGTACCATTCCGTGTTGCGTCGTGCCTAGGAACAGCCCTTAGCCAGGGTATATAGGCCATATCCCACACCCCCTCGGGCCTAATTGCTTCAGTAGAATGGATGGTAGAGGTGGGTTACCCAGTTGCCGACATATTCTCACAAGGCACCCCGATCTCCACCCCCTGTATTTCCATATTTTCTACACGCAAATTATGGGAATTTGGGCCTGGTCTAGGAGAAGCAGTACATCCTTCGCGTCAGACTCATTAAAGACAAGATCTTTGTCCAGTTCGAGGCGAGTAATCGCTGTTCTGATATCCAGAAGCTCTTTTCGATCATAGGAGACTGTAGCAGCAACATTATGTACAAAATAGGTTAGAAACAATGTGGGGGAAAAACACAAAATAGCACAGTTGGTTAGGAGACCGTAAAACTGCAGCCATCCTCCCCGGCGCCATTATTGACCGATGTCAGGGTCACGGCCTGTCACGGACACCGACGGCCCGCTAATACAGTGCTACCGACGCAGCCCGTTACCAAGGACTGTGAGCTCTCCTTCTCCGTGGCCGATGTAAGACATTTAAACGTGCTAACCCTCAGAAGGCTGCCGGCCCAGAAGTCATCCCGAGCTGTGTCCTCAGAGCATGCGCAGACCAGCTGGCTGGTGTGTTTACGGACATATTCAATTTGTCCCTATACCGGTCTGCTGTCCCCCACATGCTTCAAGATGGCCACCATTATTCCTGTTCCCAAGAAGGCTAAGGTAACTGAACTAAATTACTATCGCACTGTGCAGTCACTTTTGTCATCATGAAGTGCTTGGAGAGACCAAGGATCATATCACCTCAACCTTACATTCACCCTAGACTCACTTTAAGTTTCTTATTGCCCCAATAGGTCCACAGACGATGCAATCGCCATCACACTGCACACTTCCCTATTCCATCTGGACAAGAGGAATACCAATGTAAGAAACCCTGGGTCTCAACCCCACCTTGTGCAATTGGGTCCTGGACTTTCTGACAGACCGCCCCCAGGTGGTGAAGGTAGGAAACAACATCTCCACTTTGCTGACCCTCAACACTAGGGCCCCAGAGGGGTGCGTGCTCAGCCCCCTCCTGTACTGCCTGTTCACCCATGACTGCGTGGCAATGCACGCCTACAACTCAATTATCAAGTTTGCAGACGTTTCTATAGTAGAGGCTTTATTACCAACAATGACGAGACCGCCTACAGGGAGGAGGTGAGGGCACTCGGGATGTGGTGTCAGGAAAACAACCTCTCACTCAACGTCAACCAAACCAAAGGGGATGATCGTGGACTTCAGGAAACAGCAAAGGGAGCACTCCCCTATCCACATCGACGGGACAGCAGTGGAGAAGGTGGAACGTTTTAAGTTCCCCGACGTCGATATCACTGACAAACTGAAATGTTCCACGCACACAGACAGTGTGGTCAAGGAGCAACAGTGCTTCTTCAACATCAGGAGGCTGAAGAAATTTGTCCTGTCAACTAAAATTGTCAAACTTTTACAGATGTACAATTGAGCATAAAAAACAACTTCCTCTCTAAGCCATCAGACTTTTAAACAGCCATTACTAACAGAGGCTGCTGCCTACATACAGACGTGAAATCATTGTCCACTTTTAATAAACATGTTTACATATCTTGCATCACTCATCTCATGTATGTATATACTGTATTTTAAACCATCTATTGCATCTTGCCTATGCCGCTCTGTCATTGCTCATTCATATATTTGTGTGTATATATTTTTATTCCTTTACCTAGAATTGTGTGTGTTTTAGGAAGTTGTTGTGGAATTGACAGATATTTCTGCCCTGTTGGAAGTACAGTGCCTTGCGAAAGTATTCGGCCCCCTTGAACTTTGCGACCTTTTGCCACATTTCAGGCTTCAAACATAAAGATATAAAACTGTATTTTTTTTGTGAAGAATCAACAACAAGTGGGACACAATCATGAAGTGGAACGACCATTTATTGGATATTTCAAACTTTAACAAATTAAAAACCGAAAAGTTGGGCGTGCAAAATTATTCAGCCCCTTTACTTTGAGTGCAGCAAACTCTCTCCAGAAGTTCAGTGAGGATCTCTGAATGATCCAATGTTGACCTAAATGACTAATGATGATAAACACAATCCATCTGTGTGTAATCAAGTCTCCATATAAATGCACCTGCACTGTGATAGTCTCAGAGGTCCGTTAAAAGCGCAGAGAGCATCATGAAGAACAAGGAACACACCAGGCAGGTCCGAGATACTGTTGTGAAGAAGTTTAAAGCCGGATTTGGATACAAAAAGATTTCCCAAGCTTTAAACATCCCAAGGAGCACTGTGCAAGAGATAATATTAAAATGGAAGGAGTATCAGACCACTGCAAATCTACTAAGACCTGGCCGTCCCTCTAATAGCTTCCGGCGCCGACAGAGATGGCCGCCTTGCTTCGTGTTCCTAGGAAACTATGCAGTTTTTTTTTACGTGTTATTTCTTACATTAGTACCCCAGGTCATCTTAGGTTTCATTACATACAGTCGAGAAGAACTGCTGTATATAAGATCAGCGTCAACTCACCATCAGTACGACCAAGAATATGTTTTTCGCGACGCGGATCCTGTGTTCTGCCTTACAAACAGGACAACGGAATGGATCGCATGCAGCGACCCAAAAAAATGACTCCGAAAAAGAGGGAAACGAGGCGGTCTTCTGGTCAGACTACGGAGACGGGCACATCGTGCCCCACTTCCTAGCATTCTTCTTGCCAATGTCCAGTCTCTTGACAACAAGGTTGATGAAATCCGAGCAAGGGTAGCATTCCAGAGGGACATCAGAGACTGTAACGTTCTGTGCTTCACGGAAACATGGCTCACTGGAGAGACGCTATCCAAAGCGGTGCAGCCAACGGGTTTCTCCACGCATCGCGCCGACAGAAACAAACACCTTTCTGGTAAGAAGAGGGGTGGGGGTGTATGCCTTATGGCTAACGAGGCATGGTGCGATGAAAGAAACATACAGGAACTCAAATCCTTCTGTTCACCTGATTTAGAATTCCTCACAATCAAATGTAGACCGCATTATCTACCAAGAGAATTCTCTTAGATTATAATCACAGCCGGATATACCCCACCCCCCCCCCCCCCAAGCAGACACATCGATGCCTCTGAACGAACTTTATTTAACTCTTTGCAAACTGGAAACCATTTATCCGGAGGCTGCATTCATTGTTGCTGGGGATTTTAACAAGGCTAATCTGAAAACAAGACTCCCTAAATTGTATCAGCATATCGATTGCGCAACCAGTGGGTGGAAAAACCTTGGATCACTGTTACTCTAACTTCCGCGACGCATATAAGGCCCTGCCCCGCCCCCTT
This sequence comes from Oncorhynchus masou masou, assembly GCF_036934945.1. NCBI lineage: Eukaryota > Metazoa > Chordata > Actinopteri > Salmoniformes > Salmonidae > Oncorhynchus > Oncorhynchus masou. The sequence continues at coordinate 19,131,351 of NC_088233.1, read as the reverse complement.
TCGGAAAAGCTGACCACGACTCCATTTTGCTGATACCTGCCTACAGACAAAAACTAAAAGAAGCTCCCACGCTGAGGTCTGTCCAACGCTGGTCCGACCAAGCTGACTCCACACTCCAATACTGCTTCCATCACGTGGACTGGGACATGTTTTGTATTGCGTCAGATAACAACATTGACGAATACGCTGATTCGGTGTGCGAGTTCATTAGAACGTGCGTTGAAGATGTCGTTCCCATAGCAACAATTAAAACATTCCCTAACCAGAAACCGTGGATTGATGGCAGCATTCGCGTGAAACTGAAAGCGCGAACCACTGCTTTCAATCAGGGCAAGGTGTCTGGTAACATGACTGAATACAAACAGTGCAGCTATTCCCTCCGTAAGGCTATCAAACAAGCTAAGCGTCAGTACAGAGACAAAGTAGAATCTCAATTCAACGGCTCAGACACAAGAGGCATGTGGCAGGGTCTACAGTCAATCACGGACTACAGGAAGAAATCCAGCCCAGTCACGGACCAGGATGTCTTGCTCCCAGGCAGACTAAATAACTTTTTTGCCCGCTTTGAGGACAATACAGTGCCACTGACACGGCCTGCAACGGAAACATGCGGTCTCTCCTTCACTGCAGCCGAGGTGAGTAAAACATTTAAACGTGTTAACCCTCGCAAGGCTGCAGGCCCAGACGGCATCCCCAGCCGCGCCCTCAGAGCATGCGCAGACCAGCTGGCTGGTGTGTTTACGGACATATTCAATCAATCCCTAAACCAGTCTGCTGTTCCCACATGCTTCAAGAGGGCCACCATCGTTCCTGTTCCCAAGAAAGCTAAGGTAACTGAGCTAAACGGCTACCGCCCCGTAGCATTCACTTCCGTCATCATGAAGTGCTTTGAGAGACAAGTCAAGGACCATATCACCTTCACCCTACCTGACACCCTAGACCCACTCCAATTTGCTTACCGCCCAAATAGGTCCACAGACGATGCAATCTCAACCACACTGCACACTGCCCTAACCCATCTGGACAAGAGGAATACCTATGTGAGAATGCTGTTCGACTACAACTCGGCATTCAACACCATAGTACCCTCCAAGCTCGTCATCAAGCTCGAGACCCTGGGTCTCGACCCCGCCCTGTGCAACTGGGTACTGGACTTCCTGACGGGCCGCCCCCAGGTGGTGAGGGTAGGTAACATCTCCTCCCCGCTGATCCTCAACACTGGGGCCCCACAAGGGTGCGTTCTGAGCCCTCTCCTGTACTCCCTGTTCACCCACGACTGCGTGGCCACGCACGCCTCCAACTCAATCATCAAGTTTGCGGACAACACAACAGTGGTAGGCTTGATTACCAACAACGACGAGACGGCCTACAGGGAGGAGGTGAGGGCCCTCGGAGTGTGGTGTCAGGAAAATAACCTCACACTCAACGTCAACAAAACTAAGGAGATGATTGTGGACTTCAGGAAACAGCAGAGGGAACAACCCCCTATCCACATCGATGGAACAGTAGTGGAGAGAGTAGCAAGTTTTAAGTTCCTCGGCATACACATCACAGACAAACTGAATTGGTCCACTCACACAGACAGCATCGTGAAGAAGGCGCAGCAGCGCCTCTTCAACCTCAGGAGGCTGAAGAAATTCGGCTTGTCACCAAAAGCACTCACAAACTTCTACAGATGCACAATCGAGAGCATCCTGGCGGGCTGTATCACCGCCTGGTACGGCAACTGCTCCGCCCTCAACCGTAAGGCTCTCCAGAGGGTAGTGAGGTCTGCACAACGCATCACCGGGGGCAAACTACCTGCCCTCCAGGACACCTACACCACCCGATGTTACAGGAAGGCCATAAAGATCATCAAGGACATCAACCACCCGAGCCACTGCCTGTTCACCCCGCTATCATCCAGAAGACGAGGTCAGTACAGGTGCATCAAAGCTGGGACCGAGAGACAGAAGCTGTTTTTCAGTCTCAAGGCCATCAGACTGTTAAACAGCCACCACTAACATTGAGTGGCTGCTGCCAACACACTGACACTGACTCAACTCCAGCCACTTTAATAATGGGAATTGATGGGAAATGATGTAAATATATCACTTGCCACTTTAAACAATGCTACCTTGAATAATGTAGGGTAAGTAACATTATATATCTCATATGCATAAGTATATACTGTACTCTATATCATCGACTGCATCCTTATGTAATACATGTATCACTAGCCACTTTAACTATGCCACTTTGTTTACATACTCATCTCATATGTATATACTGTACTCGATACCGTCTACTGTATCTTGCCTATGCTGCTCTGTACCATCACTCATTCATATATCCTTATGTACATATTCTTTATCCCCTTACACTGTGTATAAGACAGTAGTTTAGGAATTGTTAGTTAGATTACTTGTTGGTTATTACTGCATTGTCGGAACTAGAAGCACAAGCATTTCGCTACACTCGCATTAACATCTGTGTATGTGTATGTGACAAATAAAATTTGATTTGAACTTTCAGCTCATACAAGGAGAAGACTGATCAGAGATGCAGCCAAGAGGCCCATGATCACTCTGGATGAACTGCAGAGATCTACAGCTGAGGTGGGAGACTCTGTCCATAGGACAACAATCAGTCGTATATTGCACAAATCTGGCCTTTATGGAAGTGGCAAGAAGAAAGCCATTTCTTAAAGATATCCATAAAAAGTGCCGTTTAAAGTTTGCCACAAGCCACCTGGGAGACACACCAAACATGTGGAAGAAGGTGCTCTGGTCAGATGAAACCAAAATTGAACTTTTTGGCAACAATGCAAAACGTTATGTTTGGCGTAAAAGCAACACAGCTCATCACCATGAACACACCATTCCCACTGTCAAACATGGTGGTGGCAGCATCATGGTTTGGGCTTGCTTTTCTTCAGCAGGGACAGGGAAGATGGTTAAAATTGATGGGAAGATGGATGGATCCAAATACAGGACCATTCTGGAAGAAAACCTGATGGAGTCTGCAAAAGACCTGAGACTGGGACGGACATTTGTCTTCCAACAAGACAATGATCCAAAACATAAAGCAAAATCTACAATGGAATGGTTCAAAAATAAACATATCCAGGTATTAGAATGGCCAAGTCAAAGTCCAGACCTGAATCCAATTGAGAATCTGTGGAAAGAACTGAAAACTGCTGTGCACAAATGCTCTCCATCCAACCTCACTGAGCTCGAGCTGTTTTGCAAGGAGGAATGGGAAAAAATGTCAGTCTCTCGATGTGCAAAACTGATAGACATACCCCAAGCGACTTACAGCTGTAATCGCAGCAAAAGGTGGCGCTACAAAGTATTAACTTAAGGGGGCTGAATAATTTTGCATGCCCAATTTTTCAGTTTTTGATTTGTTAAAAAAGTTTGATATATCCAATAAATGTCGTTCCACTTCATGATTGTGTTCCACTTGTTGTTGATTCTTCACAAAGAAATACAGTTTTATATCTTTGTTTGAAGCCTGAAATGTGGCAAAAGTTCGCAAAGTTCAAGGGGGCCGAATACTTTCGCAAGGCACTGTAGAAGCACACGCATTTCACTACATTTACATTACATTTAAGTCATTACACTACACTTTCAATAACATCTGCTAACGATGTGTATGTGACCAGTACAATTTGATTTGATGGGGCGGCAGGGTGGCCTAGCGGTTAGAGCGTTGGACTACTACCCGAAAGGTTGTGAGTTCAAACCCCCGAGCTGACAAGGTACAAATCTGTCGTTCTGCCCTTGAACAGGCAGTTAACCCACTGTTCCCAGGCCGTCATTGAAAATAAGAATTTGTTCTTAACTGACTTGCCTGGTTAAATAAAGGTAAAATAAAAAAAATAAAAAAATGTCTGTTCAATTACTTGAATCGTATTTTAGTTTCTTGTGTGAGCCCATCGCATCGTTTTCTCTAAAAAGAGAAATCAAGTTGATAAATGTGGGACACTGGGCTGAAGGGAGTTGTAGTTTTCATAAATCAAATATTCAACCTACATTGAACAAAAAATGTAACCGCACCATGTAAAGTGTGGGTCCTATGTGTCATGAGCTGAAACAAAATATCCCAGAAATGTTCCATATTCACAAAAGGCTAATTTCTGTCATTTTGTGCACAAATTTGTTTACATCTCTGAGTGAGCATTTCTCTTTTGCCGAGGTAATACATCCACCTGACAGGTGTGGCATATCAAGACGCTGATTAAACAGCAGGATCACTACACAGGTGCACCTTGTGCTAGGGACAATTAAAGGCCACTTTAAAATGTGCAGGTTTGTCAAACAACACAATGCCACAGATGTCTGAAGTTTTAATGGAGTGTGCAATTGGCACACTGACTGCTGGAATGTCCACCAGAGGTATTGCCAGAGAATTTAATGTTAACTTCTCTGCCATAAGCTGACTCTAATGTCGTTTTAGAGAAATTTCCAGTGCATCCACCCGGTCTCACAACTGCAGACCACTTGTAACTACGCCAGCCCAGGACCTCCAACATCTGGCTTCTTCACCTATGGGATCGTCTATTGGAGAGGGGGTGCAGAGGAGTATTTATGTCTGTAATAAATTGTTAAATTGTTTGTAAAACTCATTCTGAGTGTCTGGGCCTGCCTCCGCAGCGGGTGGGCCTGGCTGCATATTGGGTGGGCCGATGCCCTCCCCGGCCTACCCATGGCTGTGCCCCTGCCCAGTCATGTGAAATCCATAGATTAGGGCCTAATGAATTTATTCAAATTGACTGATTTTCCTTTATATGAACTGTATCTCAGTAAAATCTTTATTGCACATGGCGGCGGTTATGCACTGCTCAAAAAAATAAAGGGAACACTTAAACAACACAATGTAACTCCAAGTCAATCACACTTCTGTGAAATCAAACTGTCCACTTAGGAAGCAACACTGATTGACAATACATTTCACATGCTGTTGTGCAAATGGAATAGACAACAGGTGGAAATTATGGGCAATTAGCAAGACACCCCCAATAAAGGAGTGGTTCTGCAGGTGGTGACCACAGACCACTTCTCAGTTCCTATGCTTCCTGGCTGATGTTTTGGTCACTTTTGAATGCTGGCGGTGCTTTCACTCTAGTGGTAGCATGAGATGGAGTCTACTACCCTCACAAGTGGCTCAGGTAGTGCAGCTCATCCAGGATGGCACATCAATGCAAGCTGTGGCAAGAAGGTTTGCTGTGTCTGTCAGCGTCGTGTCCAGAGCATGGAGGCGCTACCAGGAGACAGGCCAGTACATCAGGAGACTTGGAGGAGGCCGTAGGAGGGCAACAATCCAGCAGCAGGACCGCTACCTCCGCCTTTGAAAGGAGGAGCAGGAGGAGCACTGCCAGAGCCCTGCAAAATGACCTCCAGCAGGCCACAAATGTGCATGTGTCTGCTCAAACCGTCATAAACAGACTCCATGAGAGTGGTATGAGGGCCCGACGTCCACAGGTGGGGGTTGTGCTTACAGGCCAACACCGTGCAGGACTTTTGGCATATGCCAGAGAACACCAAGATTGGCAAATTCGCCACTGGCGTCCTGTGCTCTTCACAGATGAAAGCAGGTTCACACTGAGCACATGTGACAGTTGGAGACGCCGTGGAGAATGTTCTGCTGCCTGCAACATCCTCCAGCATGACCGGTTTGGCGGTGGGTCAGTCATGGTGTGGGGTGGCATTTCTTTGGGGGGGCCGCACAGCCCTCCATGTCCTCGCCAGTGGTAGCCTGACTGCCATTAGGTACCGAGATGAGATCCTCAGACCCCTTGTGAGACCATATGCTGGTGCGGTTGGCCCTGGGTTCCTCCTAATGCAAGACAATGCTAGACCTCATGTGGCTGGAGTGTGTCAGCAGTTCCTGCAAGAGGAAGGCATTGATGCTATGGACTGGCTCGCCCATTCCCCAGGCCTGAATTCAATTGAGCACATCTGGGACATCATGTCTCGCTCCATCCACCAACGCCACGTTGCACCACAGACTGTCCAGGAGTTGGCGGATGCTTTATTCCAGGTCTGGAGATCCCTCAGGAGACCATCCACCACCTCATCAGGAGCATGCCCAGGCATTGTAGGGAGGTCATACAGGCACGTGGAGGCCACACACACTACTGAGCCTCATTTTTACTTGTTTTAAGGACATTACATCAAAGTTGGATCAGCCTGTAGTGTGGTTTTCCACTTTAATTTTGAGTGCGACTCCAAATCCAGACCGCCATGGGTTGATAAATTTGATTTCCATTGATAATTTTTGTGTAATTTTGTTGTCAGCACATTCAACTATGTTAAGAAAAAAGTCTTAATAAGAATATTTCATTCATTCAGATCTAGGATGTGTTATTTTAGTGTTCCCTTTATTTTTTTGAGCAGTGTATATATTATTCCTTCGGTATAGTTCAGCACAGAAATATGTTAATGAACTGACCATAATCCATTGCACCTGTTCTTTCCGCCTATAACAGAGATGGATACATTTTCTTTACGCCTGCTACTTTAGGTTAGATACACACAGACTGGATGAGAGCGGAATGTACACAGCGAGGAGAGTGGGATAGACAGTTTGTGAAAGTATGCCTATTTACTTTGAAGAACTAGTCAAATGATTGTCATAACTTTAAGGAATGAAAAATGGAAAAGTCGTCAAATAAAAACTTCGTTATTTACACAACGGACATTTCATAGTCTTCTTTTTTTTGTATTGATGTCTACCCAATTTGGACAATGGAATATTTTCATGTTTTGACAATTTAATTGAACTTTTTGCCTTTGGTAATGTCAATTAAAAAGCTCAAATTTGTGATTTTGTTTCATAATGCATTTTAATGTTTTAAAAATGATCAAAACCCAAATTGAAAACGTTTATTTTTTATTTAAATTTTTTTTTTTTTTATAATGGAACCAAAATTGAGTCCGCTTCAAAAAACACGAATCGCTCAGCATTACTGGTAGCTAACTACGCTAATGGTCAAAAGTTTTAGAACACCTACCCATTAAGGCTTTTCTTTATTTTTACTATTTTTTACAGTGTAGAATAATAGTGAAGACATCAAAACTAATGAAATAACACATGGAATCATGTAGTAACCAAAAAAAGTCTTAAACAAATTAAAATATACAGCTGAAGTCAGAAGTTTACATACACTTAGGCTGGAGTCATTAAATCCCTTTTTCAACCACTCCACAAATGTCTTGTTAACAAACTGTAGTTTTGTCAAGTCATTTAGGACATCTACTTTGCATGACACAATTTAATTTTCCCAACAATTGTTTGAAGAAAGATTTATTTCACTTCCCGTGAGTTAGAAGTTTACGTATACTAAGTTGACTGTGCCTTTTAAACAGCTTGGGAAAATTCAAGAAAATGATGCCATGGCTTTAGATGCTTCTGATAGGATAATTGACATCATTTGAGTCATTTTGAGGTGTACTTGTGGATGTATTTCAAGGCCTACCTTCAAACTCAGTGCCGCTCTGCTTGACATCATGGGAAAATCAAAAGAAATCAGCCAAGACCTCAGAAAAACAAATGTAGACCTTCACAAGTCTGCTTCATCCTTGGGAGCAATTTCCAAATGCCTGAAGGTACCATGTTCATCTGTACAAACAATAGTACGTAAGTATAAACACCATGGGACCACACAGCTGTCATACCGCTGAGGAATCAGACGTGTTCTGTCTCCTAGAGAATGTACTTTGTTGCAAAAAGTGCAAGTCAATCCTAGAACTACAGCAAAGGACCTTGTGAAGATGCTAGAGGAAACGGATACAAAACTATCTATATCCACAGTAAAACAAGTCCTATACCGACAACCTAGGCCGCTCCCCAAGGAAGAATTCACTGCTCCAAAACCGCCATAAAAAAGCCAGACTATGTTTTGCAACTGCACATGGGGACAAAGATCATACTTTTTGGAGAAATGTCCTCTGGTCTGATGAAACAATAATAGAACTGTTTGGCCATAGTGACCATCGTTATGTTTAGAGGAAAAATGGGGAGGCTTGCAAGCCGAAGAACACCATCCCAACCGTGAAGCACGGGTGTGGCAGCATCATGTTGTGAGGGTGCTTTGCTGCAGGAGGGACTGGTGCACTTCACAAAATAGATGGCATCATGAGGAAGGAAAATTATGTGGATATATTGAAGCAACATCTCAAGACATCAGTCAAGAAGTTAAAGCTTGGTCACACGTGGGTTTTCCAAATGGATTTGACCCCAAGCATACTTCCAAAGTTGTGGCAAAATGGCTTAAGGACAACAAAGTCAAGGTATTGGAGTGGCCATCACAAAGCCCTGACCCCAATCCTATAGAAAATTTGTGGGCAGAACTGAAAAGGCGTGTGCAAGCCAGGAGGCCTACAAACCTGACTCTGTTACACCAGCTCTGTCAGGAGGAATGGGCCAAAATTCCCCCAACTTATTGTGGGAAGCTTGTGGAAGGCTACTCAAAACATTTGACCGAAGTCGAACAATTTAAAGTCAATGCTACCAAATACTAGTTGAGTGTAGGTAAACTTGTGACCCACTGGGAATGTGATGAAAGGAAAGCTGAAATCATTCTCTCTACTATTATTCTGATGTTTCACATTCTTAAAATAAAGTGGTGATCCTAACTGTCCTAAGAAAGGGAATTTTTGCTAGGATTTAAATGTCAGGAATTGTGAAAAACGGAGTTTAAATGTATGTGAACTTCCGACTTCAACTGTAAATTCTGTAAAAACTCTAGAATTATCAACCATTTTTTTTCATTCAAAAAAAATGTAACTAGGCAAGTCAGTTCAAAACAAATTCTTATTTACATTGACGGCCAAACCTGGACGACGCTACGCCAATTGTGCACCAACCTATGGGACTCCCAATCACGGCCGGATGTGATACAGCCTGACTCCTCTTGCACTGAGATGCAGTGTCAAAATCAAATCAAATCAAATTTTATTTGTCACATACACATGGTTAGCAGATGTTAATACGAGTGTAGCGAAATGCTTGTGCTTCTAGTTCCGACAATGCAGTAATAACCAACAAGTAATCTAACTAACAATTCCTAAACTACTGTCTTATACACAGTGTAAGGGGATAAAGAATATGTACATAAGGATATATGAGTGAGTGATGGTACAGAGCAGCATAGGCAAGATACAGTAGATGGTATCGAGTACAGTATATACATATGAGATGAGTATGTAAACAAAGTGGCATAGTTAAAGTGGCTAGTGATGCATGTATTACATAAGGATGCAGTTGATGATATAGAGTACAGTATATAGGTATGCATATGAGATGAATAATGTAGGGTAAGTAACATTATATAAGGTAGCATTGTTTAAAGTGGCTAGTGATATATTTACAACATTTCCCATCAATTCCCATTATTAAAAAAGTGGCTGGAGTTGAGTCAGTGTCAGTGTGTAGGCAGCAGCCACTCAATGTTAGTGGTGGCTGTTTAACAGTCTGATGGCCTTGAGATAGAAGCTGTTTTTCAGTCTCTCGGTCTGTCTTAGACCACGGCGCCAATCGGGAGCCCAAAGCCTCATGATGGAGTCACCTGGAATGCATTTCAATTAACAGGTGTGCCTTAAGTTAATTTATGGAATTTCTTTCCTCAACGCGTTTGAGCAAATCAGTGATGTTGTGACAATAGTTATGATAGTCCATATTATGGCAAGAACAGCTCAAAACACTTTTTTTGGTTACTACATGATTCCATATGTGTTATTTCATAGTTTTGATGTCTTCACTCTTATTCTACAATGTAGAAAATAGTACAAATAAAGAAGCACTTGATGTGTAGGTGGTCTAAAACGTTTGACCCTAGTGTATGTTATTGTGGTTTCTGGCACCCCAGTTCCAGGCCCTCCCAAGGTTGTGAGCTTCCCTCCTCCCAGGCTCTTCATATTGAATTATTCTTTAGATCCATTAGAATCTGTCTAATTTTCCACCATGATCAATAGGTTTTTAAATTGGTCATTTGAAATGTGCTCAAGCAGCTTAATGAACTCTGCTTTTTTAATAGTAGTACTTGGAGATAAAGAATCAGTTTCTGTTTCACCACCAACCAGTCCTGAGTAGCTATCTGATTTTTTTATTTTTTTTATCCCATAGCAGAAACATCCAACTTATCCTGTTTTTAATGCACTCTCTCTCCCTCCCCCTGTTTTTCATCCTACTGATGGTTGACTCCTAGCTTCCTTGCTTCTCCACAGCCAAGAGGTGTGGAGGCTGACCCCCCAGTGACCCCAGCACTTAGATGGGTTTTATCTAGAGAGAGGCAGCAATCTGCAGGCTGTGGCTGCACAATGAAATGGGCCTCCTCACCCTTCAGTTAATTCTGGACTGTCACCGTGCTTTTTTCTTTGGGGAGGTTTGTTGGTGGAGGGGAGATGTGTTTTATGCAGAGAATTTAGAAGTAAATTCTGTAGATGGAGACAGAAGGGAGTGGTGGGGAGGTCAGCTGCAGGCGGATTACTTTTTAAGTGGAATAGCCAATTCTGAAGGGTGACTTTGCATCCAAGGAAAGTGGGAAGAAAGGTTAAGTAGACTGGAGACTTGGCTGATAGAGCCATTTGCATTAGTGTTTTTTGCCCTCAGCCTCCCTTGTCTCTGCCCAGCCTCTGCTCTGTAGCTGAGGGCCTTTGGGTATCCCGGGGAGGGAGCAAGCATGCTGGGTAACAGTGGAGGAGAGGGGGGTCGGTCTGTACGGTGTCCTTAGGCTCCTGTTGTCGTCTCTCCTTGGCTCTTTCAGGGCCTTTAGAGTTTGCTCTCCTGGTTACTGCCGCTTCATAAACCCTCAATAGTGGCTACACAATGCCAGGCAGGAGAGGGGTCAGGGTTGAACTTGAACCTCGCATCCAACCGCTGGCAGAAAGGACTCCTCTGAGAACCTGTGAGCTAGTCCCCCCCCTCCCCCCAGCAACTCAATCACCCTAACCAGTCCCTACACACAGCCTATCTAGTATGGTTGTTTGTCATGATCAAGCGTACTCGACTCGAGGTGAAATACTGCCTGATTCTGGTCCCTTATGGCTCTGACAATTTACTAGTTCCAATATCCACACTTCAACGAAGTTTTGCTACGAGAGCTCCTGTTTCATTGAAAATGTCAAACAGTGTTTTGGAAACCCTAAATTCTCATCACCTCCTACCGTTTTACTCCAGGGCATCCGTATCACTTTGGAATCACACAGCTTTTTTTTTCTTTTTCATGCCTACCTGTGACTAATACCAACCATAAAATGTTATATGCTGACTTTAAAACAAATATTTTTGCGTACCTTAAAAAGAGGATCTCCATATAACTCACTGGCTGACCTCTTCTCCTTTCTGTGTGGTAGGAGCTGGAAGAGGCGCTACAGAAGCAGGACATAGACTTTCTGGCTGACCTCCTTGTCTCGCTGCTGCAAGGATGCTACCAGCGCACAGACATCACGTAAGTAGTACCCCCGGCCTTCCCACATCCTTTATTTAATTTTTATTATTTTAATATTGACTAGGTCTACCTTTTTTCGCTCACTAGCACACAGCAACATTTACCTTTACCTTTTACCTTTACAACTCAATGTTGGTCTGTTATCTTCCCCATCTTGGTGACAACATCCAGGGGCCCGTATGGGCCTACACTAGAGGTCGAAACGTTTATGATTTTTCAACGCCGATACCGATTTATTGGAGCACCAAAAAAAGTCCAATACCGATTAATCAATTTTTGTTGTTTTTTTTTTGTTGTTGTAATAATGACAATTACAACAATACTGAATGAACACTTATTTTAATTTAATAAATGCATTGATGAAATCAATTTAGCCTCAAATAAATTCTGAAACATGTTCAATTTGGTTTAAATAATGCAAAAACAAAGTGTTGGAGAAAGTAAAAGTGCAATATGTGCCATGTAAGAAAGCTAACGTTTAAGTTCCTTCCTTGCTCAGAACATGAGAACATATAAAAGCTGGTGGTTCCTTTTAACAAGAGTCTTCAATATTCCCGGGTAAGAAGATTTAGGTTGTAGTTATTATAGGAATTATAGCACTATTTCTCTCTCTACCATTTGTATTTCATATACCTTTGACTATTGGATGTTCTTATAGGCACTTTAGTATTGCCAGTGTAACAGTATAGCCTCCGTACCTCTCCTCGCTCCTACCTGGGCTCGAACCAGGAACACAACGACAACAACCACCCTCGAAGCAGCGTTACCCATGCAGAGCAAGGGGAACAACTACTCCAAGTCTCAGAGCGAGTGACGTTTGAAACGCTATTGGCGCGCACCCCGCTAACTAGCTAGCCATTTCACATCACATCGTTACACCAGCCTAATCTCGGAGGTTGATAGGCTTGAAGTCATAAACAGCGCAATGCTTGACGCACAACGAAGAGCTGCTGGCAAAACGCATGAAAGTGCTGTTTGAATGAATGCTTACGAGCCTGCTGCTGCCTACCACCGCTCAGTCAAACTGCTCTATCAACTCATAGACTTAGTTATAACATAATAACACACAGAAATACGAGCCTTAGGTCTTTAATATGGTTGAATCCGGAAACTATCATCTCGAAAACAAGACGTTTATTCTTTCAGTGAAATACGGAACCGTTCCATATTTTATCTAACGGCTGGCATCCATAAATCTAAATATTCCTGTTACATTGCACAACCTTCAATGTTATGTCATAATTATGTAAAATTCTGGCAAATTAGGTGGCCCAAACGGTGGCATATACACTGACTCTGCGTGCAATGAACGCAAGAGAAGTGACACAATTTCACCTGGTTAATATTGCCTGCTAACCTGAATTTCTTTTAGCAAAATATGCAGGTTTAGAAATATATACTTCTGTGTATTGATTTTAAGAAAGGCATTGATGTTCATGGTTAGGTACACATTGGAGAAACGATACGCACCGCATCGATTATATGCAACGCAGGACACGCTAGATAAACTAGTAATATCATCAACCACGTGTAACCTAGTGATTATGATTGATTGATTAAAAAAATATAAGTTTAATGCTAGCTAGCAACTTACCTTGGCTTACTGCATTCGCGTAACTCCACGTGGAGTGCAATGAGAGGCAGGTGGTTGGACTAGTTAACTGTAAGGTTGCACGATTGGATCCCCCGAGCTGATAATGTGAAGTTCTGCCCCTGAACGAGGCAGTTAACCCACCGTTCCTAGGCCGCCATTGAAAATAAGTATGTGTTCTTAACTGACTTGCCTAGTTAAATAAAGATTAAATAACGGTGTAAAAAAATCGGTGCCCAAAAATACTGATTTCCGATTGTTATGGAAACTTGAAATCGGCCCTAATTAATCGTCCATTCCGATTAATCGGTCGACCTCTAGCCTGCACACAGTGAAACACAGTAAGTTTGAGTCACAAACCCCGTTAGTAGTGAGCACATCAGAATGGGAACAGCTTGTGTTGAAATCAGCCTTTACAACTGAGTGAGAGTTCTCACGAAGGAAGCTTGGTTTAGGAAGATTTTTCCCTGGTGGGGGATAGTTCATTTGATGAGTATGTGTGAGATAGGGAGTGGGAAGAGCACAGGAAAGTAAAATGAATGTTCTAGTCCAAAAGTGACCTCCATCCACTACCACCACCTCTTCTGGGTCCTCATTGATCAAAGGTGTGTGCACACAAAAAATACTCAACTTTTGCTTGTGCCAGTTTTTCCGCAAAGGTTGGTATTCAAATTTTGAGCTTGATGAGAGTGCATATTTTCACGGGGGGGGGGGGGGTCACTGTACCATTCTGCCCACACCTGTACAGAAATGTTGATAACATTTGCCATGGCACTGTCTCTTAGGAACTAACGTGGCCCAGTTCCAACATTTCCAAATCATACAGAAAATGAGGGTGTTTATGTTACCATAAAAGGTGAATGGAGGGTGTTTTCCAGGTGGGGTTGTAGCTCTTGTTCACTACTGAACAAATATAATACGGGTCTGATTTATCAATAAAAACATGCGTACAGTGGGGCAAAAAAGTATTTAGTCAGCCACCCTCATTTTGTCTGTCATAGTTGAAGTGTACCTATGATGAAAATTACAGGCCTCATCTTTTTAAGTGGGAGAACTTGCACAATTTGTGGGTGACTGAATACTTTTTGCCCCACTGTATATGTTGTGTGTGACAGTTTGATCAATCCCAATAATTTGTGGCGCATGCACATCCTAGAATCTCCACGTACACCAGAATTTAGTAAGACATTTACTCACTGTTGATAAGTGAGCCCCCTGCTCTTGCTCCATCAGCACTACCGGGCCAGGCACCAGTCTGCCTGTGATTGGGGAGAGAGGTTAGGACTGATCCAGTTTCCGCACCCGGGCTGGCCTTATTGGGCTGGACAGCCACTGGCATCTCGATGGTGGCTGTTTGGCTCTGGCCTTTCACGGAGCTGCACACTGCTCTTTCAAGATAAGCTGTTTTCTTTCTCATTTTCGCTTGTTGTGTTGGCACTCACCCCTGCCCTGACTCCTTGTTTCTATGCAACTGAGCGAGATCTGAAGGGTTCCAGATTATTCAGACAAATCTGACTCAGAACCAACATTTTATTTACCAGCATCCAATTTAGAACAATGATCCAAACAAGGGATCCACCGATATATCGGTGAACATATTGGAATTGGCCGATATTAGCTAAAAATGCCAACATCGGTATCGACCTGATATCTAGTTTAATGGCGATGTGCAAAACCGATGTCAAAACTGACATGCATACCTATATAACACAGATTAGAACATCTTTGTATATAATGAAGGGACATGACGTAATGACGCTACGTAAAATTCTGCGCTACTCATGCAACACAGCGTTCTTAACCTAGCCCACAATGTCTGCTGTATGGATCAAGCAGTCAACAAGTTGAGCAGTCATTTGAATGAGTAAGATAATTTCAGCGAGACAACTCAAAGGCGAAATCCATAGCCCTTGACAATCAACTGTTCTCTATCATGGGTGATGTTGGCTTTCGCCGACTGGTTGAGCACCAGTACACTTCTTTGGGGGGGGTCACATTTTTTCAGATGTTGCACGACTGGAGTTACACAGTAATAGTGTTACTGCTATTAGCTTCACGACTGACATTTGGACCAGTGATTATCAGCCCCATGAGCATGCTGAGTCTGACAGCACTGTGGGCCATCGAGGATTTCGCACTAAGGAAAGTCTTATTGCATGCTCATCAATATGCTGGTTGTCATACCGCTGCTGCAATTTCAATGGCATTTGCGAACATTTTGAAACTTGGAAACATGAACATGCTAGCTCCATTCAAACAACTGGCTCGAGAAATCAGCTCATCAACTGTGCCTGCAGCAGATGTGATACCCTCTGTCAATGCATTGAAACGCCTGCTCAACAAAACTAACAGGGATGTAATCAAATGTGCACAAAATTTGAGAAGCTTCATGTGCATATGGAACATTTCTGGGATCTTTTTTTACAGCTCATGAAACATGGGACAAACACTTTACATGTTGCGTTTTATATAATTGTTTAGTGTAGTATTTGTATACTAATGAATGAATGAAACAGTTGCCCTTGACAGTTTGCCCCGGCAACAAAACTGCCCACACAGGCTGTGAACAAGCGATTCGGTGGCATTTTCTCTTTGCTGTGTCGCCACCATGCTCAACGCTATGTACAAGGACCGCTACTTCGATGCAGACAAGAAACAGGGTTTTTGTGAAATGTTACATACACAGCTGGACAAGATGGAAACAGTGACAGACACACTGACAGTGCGCACCGAGGAAGAGAGGCCACGGACAGAGAGCTGAAACTTCACTGCTTGATATGTATGATGAAATCCTGGTTGAGAATGAAACGACTGAACAAATGAACAACGAAACAGCACAAGCAAGTACGTGATAGAAATAGGTTTTGATTATGTTTTACTGGTAATGGGGACATACGTAAATGCCAACAATAACTTTTTGGTGTGTGTGTAACCTTTTATTTAACTAGGCACGTCATTAAGAACAAAATCATATTTGACATGACATCCTACCCAATGACATCCTACCCAGCCAAACCCGGATGACGCTGGGCCAATTGTGCGCCGCCCTATGGAACTCCCAATCACTGCCGGATGTGATACAGCCTGGATTCGAACCAGGGACTGTGGTGATGCCTCTTGCACTGAGATGCAGTGCCTTTGACCGCTGCGTGTGTGTGTTAACTATTTAACTGTACTAGAATGCTTAAAACGCCACTAAAATGTTTAATATCGGTATCAGGTTTTTTTGGCAAGGAAAATATAGGATATCGATATCGGTGCGTCACTAATACAAACCCACTCAAATGCAAACAAAATGGCTTTCTTTTCGCATTCCTTTTTCCTCGAACTACTACGGTATGGCAGCTTGAATTATTTCATGATTATCACAATGGACAGCCTACTTTTCTTAACTTTAAGGACAAGGATTTGGAAGTGAGTGAGTAATGGTGCTGCTATTGTCAGATCCCAATGGTCTCTTCGAAGGTCTTTGTTTATTATTGTGTTGTAATTTCTGTCCAACCATCGCCCAATCGGTATTCCTTGTAACTGCCTAGATTGGTATCAATACAAAGTACATGTTCCAAGTTTAGACCGTTTGACACTATAAGAACAGTAGGCATTTGAGAATTAATGACTTCTAGTTGAAGATATTAATTATGTGTCATGAATGGGTTAGAAACAACAAAATTATCCAATATTGTATTGGAACCCTTGACTAGTTTGCTCCAACTAAATTCACTGCAGTATATCTCAATATGGTTTTGTTAATACCCAGCCCACCTTACTATTGTATTGTCATACTAGCATGTCATTGTCTCAGAGATTAATGGCAACACTTTACTAGGTGTGGGAAAACATATGGGACTAATCACTCCTCTCCCCTTCAGCCCCCAGGCATTCAGCGATTACCTGGACGACATCATCAACTACCGCTGGGAGTTGGAGGAGGGGAAGCCTAACCCGCTGCGCCAGGGGCCCTTTGAGGAGCTGGCCCCACGCACGCAGGTGGAACTGCTGCACAGGCTGTGTGACTACCGCCTGGACGCTGCCGATGTCTTCGACCTGCTCAAGGTTCTGCACGCGCGCACACACACACACACACACACACACACACACACACACACACACACACACACACACACACACACACACACACACACACACACACACACACACACACAGAGAGTACACCGGTTACCGCAAGTCTGCACCTTGTTTAACTCCTGTTATGACTGTGTCAGAGTTAGCATGGGGAAAACGGTAAAAAAAATGGATAACACTTTTTTGTTGTTGTAGTTTTTGTTGTAGTTATGGTGAATTATTGTGATGCCATTTATGGTGACTGGCTGAAGAAGTGCCATCTAACCTGATGAAGTGAATTATGTACTGTACCAGTCATAAGTTTGGACACACCTACTCATTCGAGTTTTTCTTTTTTTTTCTATTTTCCACATTGTAGAATAATAGTGAAGATATCAAATCTATGAAATAATGTAGTAACCAAGTGTTAAACAAATCAAAATATATTTGAGATTCTTCAAAGTAGCCACACTTTGCCTTGATGACACCTTTGCACACTGTTGGCATTCTCTCATCCAGCTTCATGAGGTAGTCACCTGGAATGAATTTCAATTAACAGGTGTGCCTTGTTAAAAGTTCATTTGTGCAATTTCTTTCCTCCTTAATGCGTTTGGGCCAATCAGTTGTCTTGTGACAAGGTAGGGGTGGTATACAGAAGATAGCCCTATCTGGTAAAAGACCAAGTCCATATTATGGCAAGAACAGCTCAAATATGCAAAGAGAAACGACAGTCCATCATTACTTGACATGAAGGTCAGTCGATGCTGAAAATTTCAATAACTAAAAAAAAAAAAATGTATGTGCATCAAGCGCTATGATGAAACTGGCTCTCATGAGGACTGCCACAGGAAAGGACGACCCAGAGTTAAATCTGCTGCAGAGGATAAATTCATTAGTTACCAGCCTCAGAAATTGAAGCCCAGATAAATGCTTGACAGAGTTCAAGTAAGACACATCTCAACATCAACTGTTTTTTTGTTTTATTTTATTTAACCTTTTTTATTTTACTAGTCAGTTAAAAACAAATTCTTATTTTACAATGACAGCCTAGGAACAGTGGGTGAACTGCCTTGTTCAGTGGCAGAACAACAAAGTTTTACCTTGTCAGCTCGGTGATTCGATCTAGCAACATTTCGGTTACTGGACCAACGCTCTAACCACTAGGCTACCTGCCGCCTCCTGTTCAGAGGAGACTGTGTGAATTGCTGCAAAGAGACATGGTCGAATTGCTGCAAAGAAACCACTAAAGGACACCAATAAGAAGTGATTTGCTTGTACTAAAGAACACAAGCAATTAGACCGTGGAAATCTGTCCTTTGGTCCGATGAGTCCAAATTTGAGATTTGTGTCTTTGTGAGACACAGAGTATGTGAATGGATGATCTCCACGTGTGTGGTTCCCACCGTGAAGCATGGAGGAGGAGGTGTAATGGTGTGGGGGTGCTTTGCTGGTGACACTGACAGTGATTTTATTTAGAATTCAAGGCACACTTAACCAGCATGACTACCACAGCATTCTGCAGTGATACGCCATCCCATCTAGTTTGGACTTAGTTGGGACTATCATTTGTTTTTAAACAGGACAATGATCCAAAACACACCTCCAGGCTGTGTGTAAGTGCTATTTGACCAAGAAGGAGAGTGATGGAGTGCTGCATCAGATGACTTGGCCTCCACAATCACCCGAACTCAACCCAATTGAGATGATTTGGACTGCGAAGGTTAGGAAAAGCAGCCAACAAGTGCTCAGCATATGTGAAAAGCATTCCTTATGAAGCTGAGAATGCCAAGAGTGTGCAAAGCTGTCATCAAGGCAAAGGGTGGCTACTTGGAAGAAACTCAAATATAAAATATATTTAGATTTGTTTTACTTTTTTTTTGGTTACTACATGATTCCATACGTGTTATTTCGTAGTTTTGATGTCTTCCCTATTAAAAAATAGAAAAATAAATAAAAACCCTTGTAGGTTTGTCCAAACTGTTGACTGGTACTGTACATTATTAATCCATGCAATGTTTGATCCCAGGGCTTGGATGCAGACAGCCTGCGCGTGGAGCCGTTGGGTCAAGATGGGAACGGTACCCTCTATTGGTACTTCTATGGTACCCGCATGTACAAAGAGGACCCGGTCAAGAGGAAAGCAGAGCAGCTCCGGTAAGAGGGTTGCACCATAGGACATCAGTTGTAGACGTTGAATGGTTTTGCTTGCCCATAATTCACCAATGGAGGTCGCAGTATGTGAACACAATGCTAGCGTATATAACCATGTTTTCTATTTTTGGGATTCTCTGATACTTTACCGTGTGTGTGTGCGCATTTATATATGCGTTCTGGTTTTTGTAATGCAATGACCTATGTAAACAGTAGCACCTCCTACTGCAAATTATGTTTTCTAAGGAAGGACAAAGTGGGCACCAACATAGTTAGTTATTCTCCATAACTACATGTACTTGTTAGCCTGTTAGAGGTTAATTACACGGGTCACTCCGGTAATAGCTACACAGGTAAAAGGCCTGTGTAATTTAAAGTGTGGGCGGATATTTGTTTTTCATGATTTTGTCCCCCCACAGTGAAGCCCTTGTGATCAAACCAGCAGAGAAGAGGAAAAGAGGAAGACCACCAAAGAAGAAAGTGGAGGAGATCCAGCTAAGGTGACCAGCAGCAGGGTCTCTCCTTTGTGGTCTCACGTTCTCTCCGCTCTCAAACAAAATTTCTCCAGAGAAACAAATATTTTCACCAGCTTTTGTTCCCCAGTCCTTGTTCATGCAATGCTTTGGAGTGCATGGTAAATACCTAACGGGCTGTCCTTTTGTTTCAGTGAGGTGGAGAACGAAGTGAAGAAGGAGAATGGACTGGAAGGTCTGCACTCAGGCACAGGTGAGAGCAAAAAGACAAAGCTATCAAACATGGTCGACTTCTACTCCTGACTAGAGATGTATATTTGATGCTGACGATTGGGACTCATGTTGACCATGATGTGTCTGTCCGTCCAGACCGTGAGCGTGGTGCCTGGTCCCTGGTGTGTGACACAGAGGAGCAGTGGGCCAGTCTGGCTGAGAGCATCAAGGACAAAACGTCCCCCCAGGACCGCCACCTCTACCGCATCATCAGCCAGAACTTCCTCCCTGAGATCAGCAGCATGATCGAGCTCAAGGTCAGACAGCTCTCTTCTCTCCTCACTCTTCATTCAGACATTGACTCCAGGAGGCATTGGGAAGTGGAGGCTGGGAGGGAGGCTGTGTGATGTACCTACAGGTGTGGAGGCGGACTGGTCTCTGCTTGCCCAGAACACCAGCTTCTAAACCCTACAGAGCCTTGGGCCCAAAGCATGTCTGTCTTTCACTGTGGACCAGTTGCCCTGTGTGCAGCTGCTGCTGGCGTGACAGTCGGGGCTGGGGACGCTCATTTATCACTAGTTTTTCTTCTGGGGAATGAGACTCGCCTTGGGAGATTGATGCCATGTTTTAACTGCTCAAACGCTGCCCTTTTAAGACATTGCATACTCATTTATCTTTGAGGATATGCAGTTAGACAGTATATCTGTTGTGAGACGAGCACATTCTGATTGGTGGTGGCTGCTATCCCTAGCCCACCATTTCCTAGTGTCCTCTTGTCTGATAACACATACTGGCCCTGTTGCTATAGAAACCCAACACGGCCTGCTCGTCTGTGCCGGTCTAAAGCCCTTTGGTCATTCTGTCGGCATGGGGTCATTCTCTAATGATCTAATGATGGTGACCTGTCCTTCACGGCCAGCATGCCTGGCTTGTATCTTTCTGGACATATTCACAGTTCTCAAGCTGCTGAACATTTCCTTCCCACCGGGTGCAGGCTCTGGCAGTACAGAGTATGTGTAGCGTGTGTGAACGCACACTAGCGTGGATTCCTCCAGTTCCCGTCCACAGCCCTGGCCATCACAGCCATTTGGTGGGGGCGCTGACGGGAGGCAGGCGTCACCCTGAGGTGGGATGGAGCCTCTTGATTGACGGCCCTATTCGCTGCAGTATTGGCGACCACTTAAGTGGCGACACCAGAGGTAATAAGTGCTGTGGGTAATGCAGAGCAGAGGAGCCCCGGGACATGCTGGTGCTGCGGTGCAGAGAGAGAAGACTGGGGGATGGGAGCTGTAGCTTATTCAGCACTTTGACCCCCTCTAGTTGTGGTGGCGGCGGCCATAAGCACCAGTGGAGCTACCTGCCTTGCTCAAACATGTTCACATGCTGCTGGCAGGCAGAACTCTAAAAGGGGAAAGGGGTGGTGTTCACAGGCCCGGTCATCTGATGGGCTCTGACAGGAAGCACCAAGCCAATTCCCTGACATAGATATAGAAACTCCCTAGCCCAGAGGGCTCCGCTCTGACTGCAGCTTACTTTCTGTAGTTTTTTTCTTCCATGTTGTAGTCTGTGTATAAATGTTAATGGGTTATATTCTGTGACCAATTTTGATACTCATGGACAGGATTTGGGAACAAACAAATCATGTAACTTACTTAGTAATTGCTGCAATATAGGCTTTTTCATGAAGTGGCAATGCTACGATCTGTTTGCAAATGAACACACACAAGAAACAGCTCACCCCCACTCCCCTGGCTTTTAGTGGTAATTGTTACATTTGATTATTAATATCACGGGGAGCATGGAGGAGTTTGGTTAGTCAGAGACCCCCTGGGTGGAGGGTAGCGCGGTGGGTGTGGTTTAAAGTGGGGTAGTCAGGGGGTGGGGAGGAACAGAGCCTGAATTGCCAAAGGGCATGTGAGAACCCTCTCCTCACAGCTCTGCTGGAAGAGCAAAGAGGATTCCCCAGGGTCTGCTTGGGTTTTGGCTCCCGTGGAAGCATTACTTGATCAATGCGACTGCGTGTGATTTCTTTTTTTACAAGTGTGAATAACGAACCTACTTGTTTGTGTTTTAATCTTGATTATTTTGCCTCTCCAGGAGAATGAGCAGAAGCAGAGGCTGCTGGACCCCACCCCAGTACGCAGCTCTTACCGGCTCTCTGAGAAATGCATGAGCCAAGAGGAGGAAGTGAGACCAGCTGTGTGTTTGTGTATAGATGGTTCTTGGTGTTCTTAGTGTGTCCTGTCTCCTGTGAGACCCAGTGGACTGATAGTTTCCTGTGTGTCCAGGACACGCTGCAAGCCATAGCTGACGTGGAGCAGCAGAAACAGAGGGATGTGGACATGGACAGGCAGGCCCTGCTGGCAGAGCAGAAACGAGAGGAGGAGATGCTGCTTCAGGAGGAGCGTCAGAGAGAGGAGCAGGAGAGAGTCAAAGCTGTGGAGGGTGAGTAGTGGAGCTGGGAGGGGTAGACTGGGTGAGGCTCGGAGTGTTACACTAATAGACTCCGGGATCAAAGACGACATGATGGATTCTAAAGGACAGCCAAACTCGTGCACACCTCTGCATTTTTATTGCCGGTACCGTTGCCACTGCCCCTGGTTGTGAATTATACCGGGGTAGGATCTTAATTTGACCTATATTGTCACAGCAAAATAATCCTGCAGCAACGTGATTTTAACATTTAGTCCATAATGTTGCTTGATCGGTAGTTAGGTTATTAGCTGGCTAAAAGTAGGCTACTTCCGGCGCTGACAAAGATGGCCGCCTCGCTTCGCGTTCCTAGGAAACTATGCAGTTTTTTGTTTTTTTTACGTGTTATTTCTTACATTAGTACCCCAGGTCATCTTAGGTTTCATTACATACAGTCGAGAAGAACTACTGAATATAAGAGCAGCGTCAACTCACCATCAGTACGACCAAGAATATGACTTTCGCAAAGCGGATCCTGCGTTCTGCCTTTCACCCAGGACAACGGAATGGATCCCAGCCGGCGATGCAAAAAAACGACTTCGTAAAAGAGGGAAACGAAGCGGTCTTCTGGTCAGATTCCGGAGACGGGCACATCGTGCACCACTCCCCAGTATACTTCTCACCAATGTCCAGTCTCTTGACAACAAGGTTGATGAAATCCGAGCAAGGGTAGCATTCCAGAGGGACATCAGAGACTGTAACGTTCTTTGCTTCACGGAAACATGGCTCACTGGAGAGACGCTATCAGAGTTGGTGCAGCCAGCTTGTTTCTCCACGCATCGCGCCGACAGAAACAAACATCTTTCTGGTAAGAAGAGGGGCGGGGGCGTATGCCTTATGGCTAACGAGACGTGGTTTGGCCACAACAGTATACAGGAACTCAAGTCCTTCTGTTCACCTGATTTAGAATTCCTCACAATCAAATGTCGACCGCATTATCTACCAAGGGAATTCTCTTCGATTATAATCACAGCCGTATATATTCCCCCTCAAGCAGACACATCGATGGCTCTGAACGAACTTTATTTGACTCTTTGCAAACTGGAATCCACACATCCTGAGGCTGCATTAATTGTAGCTGGGGATTTTAACAAGGCTAATCTGAAAACAAGACTCCCTAAATTGTATCAGCATATCGATTGCGCAACCAGGGCTGGCAAAACCTTGGATCATTGCTATTCTAACTTCCGCGTCGCATATAAGGCCCTGCCCCGCCCTCCTTTTGGAAAAGCTGACCACAACTCCATTTTGTTGATCCCTGCCTACAGACAGAAACTAAAACAAGAAGCTCCCACACTGAGGTCTGTCCAACGCTGGTCCGACCAATCTGATTCCACACTCCAAGACTGTTTCCATCACGTGGACTGGGATATGTTTCGTATTGTGTCAGACAACAACATTGACGAATACGCTGATTCGGTGTGCGAGTTCATTAGAACGGGTGTTGAAGATGTCGTTCCCATAGCAACGATTAAAACATTCCCAAACCAGAAACCGTGGATTGATGGCAGCATTCGCGTGAAACTGAAAGCGCGAACCACTGCTTTTAATCAGGGCAAGGTGACCGGAAACATGTCCGAATACAAACAGTGTAGCTATTCCCTCCGCAAGGCAATCAAACAAGCTAAGCGTCAGTATAGAGACAAAGTAGAATCTCAATTCAACGGCTCAGACACAAGAGGTATGTGGCAGGGTCTACAGTCAATCACAGATTACAAATAGAAAACCAGCCCCGTCACGGACCAGGATGTCTAAAGACTAAATAACTTTTTTGCCCGCTTTGAGGACAATACAGTGCCACTGACACGGCCTGCAACCAAAACATGCGGCCTCTCCTTCACTGCAGCCGAGATGAGTAAAACATTTAAACGTGTTAACCCTCGCAAGGCTGCAGGCCCAGACGGTATCCCCAGCCACGCCCTCAGAGCATGCGCAGACCAGCTGGCTGGTGTGTTTACGGACATATTCAATCAATCCCTATCCCAGTCTGCTGTTCCCACATGCTTCAAGAGGGCCACCATTGTTCCTCTTCCCAAGAAAGCTAAGGTAACTGAGCTAAACGACTACCGCCCCGTAGCACTCACTTCCGTCATCATGAAGTGCTTTGAGAGACAAGTCAAGGACCATATCACCTCCACCTTACCTGACACCCTAGACCCACTCCAATTTGCTTACTGCCCAAATAGGTCCACAGACGATGCAATCTCAACCACACTGCACACTGCCCTAACCCATCTGGACAAGAGGAATACCTATGTGAGAATGCTGTTCATCGACTACAGCTCGGCATTTAAAACCATAGTACCCCCCAAGCTCGTCATCAAGCTCGAGACCCTGGGTCTCAACCCCGCCCTGTGCAACTGGGTACTGGACTTCCTGACGGGCCGCCCCCAGGTGGTGAGGGTAGGCAACAACATCTCCACCCCGCTGATCCTCAACACTGGGGCCCCACAAGGGTGCGTTCTGAGCCCTCTCCTGTACTCCCTGTTCACCCACGACTGCGTGGCCACGCACGCCTCCAACTCAATCATCAAGTTTGCGGACGACACAACAGTGGTAGGCTTGATTACCAACAACGACGAGATGGCCTACAGGGAGGAGGTGAGGGCCCTCAGAGTGTGGTGTCAGGAAAATAACCTCACACTCAACGTCAACAAAACTAAGGAGATGATTGTGGACTTCAGGAAACCGCAGAGGGAACACCCCCCTATCCACATCGATGGAAGAGTAGTGGAGAGGGTAGTAAGTTAAGTTCCTCGGCATACACATCACAGACAAACTGAATTGGTCCACCCACACAGACAGCATCGTGAAGAAGGCGCAGCAGCGCCTCTTCAACCTCAGGAGGCTGAAGAAATTCGGCCTGTCACCAAAAGCACTTACAAACTTCTAAAGATGCACAATCGAAAGCATCCTGGCGGGGTGTATCACCGCCTGGTACGGCAACTGCTCCGCCCACAACCGTAAGGCTCTCCAGAGGGTAGTGAGGTCTGCACAACGCATCACCGGGGGCAAACTACCTGCCCTCCAGGACACCTACACCACCCAATGTTACGAGAAGGCCATAAAGATCATCAAGGACAACAACCACCCGAGCCACTGCCTGTTCACCCCGCTATACATTTACATTTACATTTAAGTCATTTAGCAGACGCTCTTATCCAGAGCGACTTACAAATTGGTGAATTCACCTTCTGACATCCAGTGGAACAGCCACTTTACAATAGTGCATCTAAATCATTTAAGGGGGGGGGGGGTGAGAAGGATTACTATCATCCAGAAGGCGAGGTCAGTGCAGGTGCATCAAAGCTGGGACCGAGAGACTGAAAAACAGCTTCTATCTCAAGGCCATCAGACTGTTAAACAGCCACAACTAACATTGAGTGGCTGCTGCCAACACAAGGACTCAACTCCAGCCATTTTAATAATGGGAATTGATGGGAAATGATGTAAAATACAGTGCCTTGCGAAAGTATTCGGCCCACTTGAACTTTGCCACCTTTTGCCACATTTCAGGCTTCAAACATAAAGATATAAAACTGTATTTTTTTGTGAAGAATCAACAACAAGTGGGACACAATCATGAAGTGGAACGACATTTATTGGATATTTCAAACTTTTTTAACAAATCAAAAACTGAAAAATTGGGCGTGCAAAATTATTCAGCCCCTTTACTTTGAGTGCCGCAAACTCTCTCCAGAAGTTCAGTGAGGATCTCTGAATGATCCAATGTTGACCTAAATGACTAATGATGATAAATACAATCCACCTGTGTTTTATCAAGTCTCTGTATAAATGCACCTGCACTGTGATAGTCTCAGAGGTCCGTTAAAAGTGCAGAGAGCATCATGAAGAACAAGGAACACACCAGGCAGGTCCGAGATACTGTTGTGAAGAAGTTTAAAGCCGTATTTGGATACAAAAAGATTTCCCAAGCTTTAAACATCCCAAGGAGCACTGTGCAAGCGATAATGAAATGGAAGGAGTATCAGACCACTGCAAATCTACCAAGACCTGGCCGTCCCTGTAAACTTTCAGCTCATACAAGGAGAAGACTGATCAGAGATGCAGCCAAGAGGCCCATGATCACTCTGGATGAACTGCAGAGATCTACAGCTGAGGTGGGAGACTCTGTCCATAGGACAACAATCAGTCGTATATTGCACAAATCTGGCCTTTATGGAAGAGTGGCAAGAAGAAAGCCATTTCTTAAAGATATCCATAAAAAGTGTTGTTTAAAGTTTGCCACAAGCCACCTGGGAGACACACCAAACATGTGGAAGAAGGTGCTCTGGTCAGATGAAACCAAAATTGAACTTTTTGGCAACAATGTAAAACGTTATGTTTGGCATAAAAGCAACACAGTTCATCACCCTGAACACACCATACCCACTGTCAAACATGGTGGTGGCAGCATCATGGTTTGGGCCTGCTTTTCTTCAGCAGGGACAGAGAAGATGGTTCAAATTGATGGATGGAGCCAAATACAGGACCATTCTGGAAGAAAACCTGATGGAGTCTGCAAAAGACCTGAGACTGGGACGGAGATTTGTCTTCCAACAAGACGATGATCCAAAACATAAAGCAAAATCTACAATGGAATGGTTCAAAAATAAACATATCCAGGTGTTAGAATGGCCAAGTCAAAGTCCAGACCTGAATCCAATTGAGAATCTGTGGAAAGAACTGAAAACTGCTGTTCACAAATGCTCTCCATCCAACCTCACTGAGCTCGAGCTGTTTTGCAAGGAGGAATGGGAAAAAAATTCAGTCTCTCGATGTGCAAAACTGATAGAGACATACCCCAAGCGACTTACAGCTGTAATCGCAGCAAAAGGTGGCGCTACAAAGTATTAACTTAAAGGGGCTGAATAATTTTGCATGCGCAATTTTTCAGTTTTTGATTTGTTAAAAAAGTTTGAAATATCCAATAAATGTCGTTCCACTTCATGATTGTGTCCCACTTGTTGTTGATTCTTCACAAAAAAATACAGTTTTATATCTTTATGTTTGAAGCCTGAAATGTGGCAAAAGGTCGCAAAGTTCAAGGGGGCCGAATACTTTCGCAAGTCACTGTATATCACTAGCCACTTTAAACAATGCTACCTAATATAATGTTTACATACCCTACATTATTCATCTCATATGTATATGTATATACTGTACTCTATATCATCTACTGCGTCTTTATGTAATACATGTATCACTAGCCACTTTAACTATGCCACTTTGTTTACATACTCATCTCATATGTATATACTGTACTCGATACCATCTACTGTATGCCGCTCTGCCTATGCTGCTCTGTACCATCACTCATTCATATATCTTTATGTACATATTCTTTATCCCCCTACACTTGTGTGTATAAGACGTAGTTTTGGAATTGTTAGTTAGATTACTTGTTGGTTATTACTGCATTGTCGGAACTAGAAGCACAAGCATTTCGCTACACTTGCAAACTCCCCATCCCGGATCCGGGATCGTGACTAAAGCCTCAGGCTCATTAGCATAACGCAACGTTAACAATTTCTGAAAATCGCAAATAAAATGAAAATAATGCGCCTACTCTCAAGCTTAGCCTTTTCTTAACAACACTGTCATCTCAGATTTTCAAAATATGCTTTTGACCCATAGCAATTCACTAATTTGTGTAAGAGTATGCTAAGCTAGCTTAGCATTTTGAGTAGCATTTAGCACGCAACATTTTCACAAAAACCAGATAACCAAATAAATAAAATCATTTAACTTTGAAGAGCTTCGGATGTTTTCAATGAGGAGACTCTCAGTTACATAGCAAATGTGCAGTTTTTCAAAAAAATATTATTTGTGTAGGACAAATCGCTCCGTTTTGTTCACGTTTGGCTATGAAAAAAACCTGTATACAGTTATAGCCTGAAGCTCATTAGCATAATGTAACGTTAACGATTTCTGAAAATCGCAAATAAAATGAAAATAATGCGCCTACTGTCAAGCTTAGCCTTTTCTTAACAACACTGTCATCTCAGATTTTCAAAATATGCTTTTGAACCATAGAAATTGACTAATTTGTGTAAGAGTATGCAAAGCTAGCAATGCATTTTGAATAACATGTAGCACGCAACATTTTCACAAAAACCAGATAACCAAATAAATAAAATCATTTACCTTTGAAGAGCTTCGGATGTTTTCAATGAGGAGACTCTCAGTTACATACCAAATGCGCAGTGTTTCCTGAAAGCGTCTGTGTGTAGGAGAAATCGTTCCGTTTTCCACATTGCGTCTGGCTACCGAAACAAACCGAAAATTCAGTCACCTACAACGTAAAACTTTTTCCGGATTAACTACATAATATCGACCGAAACATGGCAAACGTTGTTTGGAATCAGTCCTCAAGGTGTTTTTTCACATATCTCTTCATTGACATGCAGTTCGTGGAAGCTTGCTTTACTCTCTGTATTCCTTGGAAAAATAGTGGCAGGTGACTTTTGCGCACCAATTTCGGCGCAGGACACCGGGCGGACACGTGGTAAATGTGGTCTCTTATGGTCAATCTTCCAATGATCTGCCTACAAATACGTCACAATGCTGCAGACACCTTGGGGAAACGACAGAAAGGGCATTCTCATTCCTCTCGCATTCACAGCCATATAAGGAGACAAGGGAAAACAGAGCCTCAAAAATCCTGTTCATTTCCTGGATGCCGTCTCATCTTGGTTTTGCCTGAAGCTCACGTTCTAGGGCACGCATAGAAAATATCTTTGTATTTCTGGACACGTCAGAGTGTTTTCTTTCGAATCGTAGCAATTATATGCATAGTCGAGCATCTTTTTGTGACAAAATATCTTGTTTAAAACGGGAACGTTTTTCATCCAAAAATGAAATTGCGCCCCTAGAGTTTCAACAGGTTAACATCTGCTAACCATGTGTATGTGACAAATAACATTTGATTTGAAGTACTACTTCTCTTAATTATTATAACATGCTGACCACACCGCTCGCGTGCGCGGGTGTTGCAAAATAAATGTACACGCACGTTATTCAATCATTGCACCGCGTCAACGAGCATCTTTGTAGCCTGTGGTAAAATAGAATTTAGTTCTATTAGTGACACTTGACGTGCTGCAAGTCCTGCCTCTAATCTCATTGGTTTTTTGGAGCATATACCTACGTGGGTGATTGAAAGGTCCACACTCCAGTCCAGTTGGTGGTGATAATGCAGCTTAAAGTTGGTTGCCAACCACCATATAAAGTCAGATGAAGCCTGCAGGAGGAGCAACTACTAGATACGTACTTGTTGTACCCTTTTATCTGTGGTTTACTTGTCAGAGTAGAGGACCTTGTGCATTTACGGTACAATAACAACCCAATGTTTATATCCCAATACAAATTAGCTATCAACACAAGCTAGCTAGCTAAATTGCCATAAATATTTCATGCTTTTCGACCTGTCCCCAAATATATATATATAAATAAAATATAATAAGAACGAAAGTACACCACCTTATCCAGCACTGAAAACGTAGCTTAGCCGAGTGATTGCCAAATATATATATATATATATATATATTAGTTGGTTCTCAATTTGATATTTCTACCTGCGTGTCATGATCGCGCCTGGTGTGGATGGACAAAATCAATATGCACGCGCGGTGTGGTCCGCATGTAACAGTGTGTTACTGTGACTTTTCAGCCAATTTATGTACATCAAGAAGCTCATCTGCATCTGCATTTCTTGCAGTGCAGGAAAATTCTGAGTAGCATAAGTCATCACATTTAAGATCCTACACCTGTGCCGCATTGGGCTAAGAGTGGGAATGTTGAGCCCTTTGAATCACAGGAGTCTCTTCCTCCGTCTGATGTCATCTGTCAACGGTTAATTAACTGCTGAACGACCCTCATGAATGTATTATAGATGAACAGCAGGACCGCCTGAGCTGCCTGGTCTCGGGTGGATCGGAGCCTCAACCCTCCATCTTTTAATCCGCACAGCAGGGGGCGGCCTTTCATGTTGAAAGATAAAGCAATATGTTCTCCCCTATCATCTTTTGATCAGCTATGCCTGCAAGAAGATGGTTGATGAATCACTCTTCCCCGAACTCCTTCAGTCTCTCGTGCTGTTATGCCTGGTTTTTATGGACTCTGCGAACCAGCAGATGGCTGGATGGGCAACAAGTGCCCTTGAAACTGTAAGGAGGCTAGGAAGTACAACTAGCGTTGGTGCACTATTCTTTATTCTGTTGTGTGTAATTCATTGTGGTTCCCGTGTTCTGCTGTGTCCCCTAGAGCGAGCGCGGCGGCGGAAGCTGCGTGAGGAGAAGGCCTGGTTGATATCCCAGGGGAAGGACCTGCCCCCGAACTGCTGCACCTGGAGCCCCACTCACCCATCCAACGTGCCCGCAGGACGAAAGCGTTGTAAGAGCACACTACCACTCAACACTAGAGTACTGGTCATTTATGGAGAGTGTGGATTTGTTTTGAAAATGTTCAATCTTTTATTGCAGCTATGAAATTGATGATGATTATACAGCGTTGTACAAAGGTAAAGTAAAATAATATGCCCTGTCGTCTATGCAATCATCATTGTATCATATCTGTATGTGTGAAGCATATTGACCTGCTGTAGATTCTTCTGGACAGTTAGCCAGGATGGTGCCTCTATTCTGACTACACCTGTTCTCCACAGTGTTGGAGGCCCTGAAAGCCCACAAAGACTCCTGGCCTTTCTTGGAGCCTGTGGATGAATCCTATGCCCCCAACTATAATGAGATCATTCAGGTGAGCAAAATCACAGTGAAAAAGAAGGGTCCAAACTTTGTCAAATGAAGGTTAGATGCCTCGGTTATGAGTTTTTTTCACATTTTAATTTGATGTCATCCATTCCACAAGTAGCAATTTACGTTAGCCCTGATTTCTCCTCAGACTCCGATGGACCTGTCCACCATCGAGAGGAAGCTGAATGAAGGGGAGTACATCACCAAGGAGGAGTTTGTGTCTGACGTGAAGCTCATGTTTGAGAATTGCATGGAGTACAATGGGGAAGACAGTGGTAAATACACACACTTCATTTTGACCTTAAACTCACACATGATGTCCCTCAAATTCCTCTAGCATGTAAAAAACGTTTTTTTGGGATTGACTTTGGACTTCAATTATGAATGTGAAATAGATAAATTTGATTAAGTGGAGGAGGAGAGAATTTTGGGGGAGAGCTGGGCTGTAATGTGGCTCTGGCCCTTAACAGATTTGACAGTGATGAATGGGGAGGGATTGAGTTGTGCTCCAGTGCACCAGACCCTGCCTGCCTGCCAGAGAGACATTCCAGCCCCTAGCTAAGCCCCCTGTCTGGAGTCATCCATCTGTCTGAATGCTCTCCCCAGGGAGAGGCACTGGGGCCAGGGGTCAACCATACTACGGCCCTCTGGGCTGGTCAGCCTGTCGCCCAATGCTGGGGTGTGTCTATGCAATGGCATTCAGATGATACTCTGATATTTGTGTCTGTGTTTAACTGGCCAGATGAATGAGCCCTGTGTGCCTGTCTGTGTTTTTCGGCAGAGTACAGCATCATGGCGGAGTCCCTGGAGCGCTGTTTCAGCCGAGCCTTGCTCAAGCACTTGCCGTCGGAGGACGGTGACACGGACGAAGAGTTCCACGTGTGTGGTGATGACCGTGAGAAAGACCGCAAGGAGAAGAGGCGGAGCAAAGGCCCCAAACAGGCGGGGCCAGATCGCTTGGGCAGAGCCACTGAGCATGCCTCGCGCAAACGGACACATCCAGGGGGCAAGGGCAGCACCGCCATGGAGGAGGGGAACAAGGTGGCCCAGCCTCCCCCTCCCACCCACTGGGCCAACAGACACCCACACCCCCACAGCATGCCACATGGACAACCCCACCCTGGGAATCTATACCACCCAGCACAGCAGGTAGCTAGGAACGCTTATTTGATATGTAGTTATTTTTTAGGCTTAAAGGGAGGCCAGGCATATCAAACAATATTTCACATAGGAGATAGTGCTTTAGTACTTCAGTAGGAGTTAATAAAGAGAAAAACAGTTAAGAGTAATTGTAGATCAGGACAGATAAATGCATGACATTTTAGACATAAGATATTGAACTGTCATCCATTCTGCAGCAGCTCCAGCACCCCCCTGGTCCACACATGTATGGTCAGAGGATGGCCATGGACCCCCGCTACGCCTACCCTCACCCTGGACAGGGACACATGCCCCGGCCTGAAGACCCCAATGCTCACCACATGCCTCAACATTACAACATGCAGGTATTTGATGACTAATTATCTTATCTGCTCTGCTCACAGTGTGCTCAAGCTGAACAATATTTTGTGTGTTACTGCTCTTTCACCGTTGGTTGGTTATATTTGCTGCTATGCAGACATACTGATAGACGTCCTTGTATTCCAGCCACACCTGGGGGATGGTCACCACATTGGCCCTAGATACCAGGTGGGGCCTGATGGCCGGCCTTTCCATCCCCAGCACCACCAGCAGCAGCACCCCTACATGGGTCCCACCCACGGCCCCTCACTGGGCCCCCGCCCTGTGGCCCTCCAGTCTGGGGGCCTCTGCACCCCCACGCCCGAAGGCAACATGTACCCGTCCCGCCATCGCACCGACGGCCACCCCATGCACCCCGGTGGGAACCGTTACCCCGGGCCTGACGTCCCACCACAACACAACTACCCTGCCTTTCGTCCAGGCATGGGCGTGCCTCCTAGCATGTGGTCAGGGATGAACCACCAAGGCCAGCAGAGGCCCAGTGGACCTGGGATGCAGGAGCAGAATATGGCTAACCACCAGCAGCACCCCTATTTTCATGGGGGTCCACCTCCCATGGGCGCCAAACCCTGGCCAGAGCAGCCTGGTGGCCCTGGAGGGTACCCCCCACCCCCAAATAGCCAGTACAGGATGCCCTGTGGCATCAGCACCTCCCCGGGGCCCATGGCCCTGCGGCCTCCCATGCCTCATCAGGACTCACGGCAGCGTCTGGCCTCCATGCTGGAGAGCCCAGAGATGATTGCCCTGCAGCAGCTGTCTGCTTCCTCCACCGGACTCCCTGCTGGCTCCTCACGCCAGCTCATGGGCAACCTTCAGCAGCAGCCCCCACAGGGAGTTGGCAGCGCACCAACTCAAGCTCAGCCCTCGCAGCACCCACCACCCCCTGAAATTCACCTGCTGCGTCCTCCCAGAGACGATGGCCCAGATAGCCAGCCTGCCCATCACGCAGACATGCAGCCCAAAGGTAGGAATGATCTTCTTTGCTTTACAACTCTCCCTCTAAGCTTTATGAAAATCAACTTGGATCCTCGTCTACCTCCCAAAAAAATAATTTTCAGACTTGTCTGAAGTTCTGACTATATTTCATAAGCAAACTGTCTCTTTGCAATGTGATGTTAATAATTTTTCACAGTAAGTGACTAAGTATTCATCACTTCAATGAAGTCTCGCGGCTTGCTTTGAGGGTGGAACTGAGATGACATGTCATCACACTGCAGCTACACTAGCAAGAAGATGTTTTATATAAAGGACAAACCCTAAACATTTCTTGAACAAATATAATCAAAGATGGTGTTAATTTTGAGTCTGTGTCTTGAAAAGTAATAGAACATGTTCTCCGTCTGTAGAGGCATAAACTCAGATGTTCAACAAATGGATCCTTTGTGTTCACTTTAACATCCTTCCTCTATATTCACTGTCCTAACAGAGTTCACATCAGATCACAAAACGACCAACAACAACCATGCAGGAACGCGGATAACCCCCGTCCAGTCTGATCAGGATCGTTTCACAGAGCCTCCCAGTCACCCCACTGGGGGCATGCAGAGCCTCTCGGCTCCAAACTTGGGCAGATCACAGGAGAGGGGTAGCGGGACCGGGGAGCAGGCTGCGTCTGGGCCGGGACACCCACAGAGCGCAGAGACAACCGGCAAACAGGAGGGGGAGAGAAGAGGACAGTCTGTCTGCCAGACTCCCACTCAACAGAACAACCCTTCCATTGTTCCTCCTCCACACCCCCACAATTCACCTCCCTCCCAGAACTCTCCGCACTCCCAGAATGCTCCACAGCATATAACCCAGATCCCCACTCGGCAAATCCCAGAGAATGCCCCTCACCCTAAGAACGCCCATCAACACATGATCCAGAATGCACAGCAACAAAACATCCTTCAACATAGTCAGAAAGCCCCACAGCAAGGATCCCAAAACCCTCAGAACACACCTCCACATGTGGCTCAGAATCCCCTTCAACGTGGTCCACAGCCAAGCCCCATGCATGGAATGCCAAAATGCACCCCCCAAGGGGCCCAGCCTGGCCCTAGTCCACCACAGCCAGCCCCTTTCACCTCCCTGCCCCCCAGCCACCCTGTGTCCCAGCTGCCTCCTCAGCCCAGCCCAGCCGACCATGGAGACCAGAGGCCCAGCGAGCCCACTAGCAGAAAGGATTCTGGAGGCAGCTCTGGTAACCCCAGCATGATGAAGTCTGGACCTCCCAACAGCATCTATAAACAACAGTCGTTCAGTCCCAATGTGCAACAGACACAGTTGGGTAACCAGGGCAGTCTGGGGCCAAGGGGACCTGCACCTGGTCACATCCCCGCCATGCCTCCCCACTCTCCGGGCCAGGTTGCTGGAGCCATGGGCAGCCCAACACATCCACACTATGGTCAACCTATGGGCAGGCCCATGCCCCCTTCAAATCGGCAGCCTTACCCAAACCAAGCTATACCCCAGACCATGAACCAAAACCATAACCCTGCAGGCTACCCCACCTACCACCAGCAAGGAGCTTCCTATCCATACCACATGGCCCAGCAGCAGCATCTCCAGGGCCACACCAACATGTACCCCCAGTACCAGCAGCAACACTTATACCCCCAGCCCCAGGGCAACAGCCGGGGGGGCTACCCACCTGAGGAGTGGCATAGGCAGCAGCAATACCAGCCTCGCCACCCCATGCCCTCCAACACCTACCTGCCTGCAGCCAGTGCCAAGGTCAATGGGTGCCTGAAGGAGGGCAGCAGCATGGGCTCCCCCCTGGGCTCTGAGGGCTCCGGGGTCAGCTTGATGTCCCCAAGTCTCCTGCCCGAGGGCCTCCATGGAGGCTCTGCGGGGAAGGAGAGCAGGGAGGCTGGCAGCCCAATGAAGCCTCAGCATGCTCGGGTGGAGGAGACCTCAGAGCGGCCAGAGAGCCCTAAAGAGATCCTGGACCTGGACAGCCACAACGCTGCTGCACGCCGCTGGCGTTCCCAGCCCCTGCCTCAAGTGGCCAACTTCCTGTACGACCCCCGAGCAGTGCATCCTGGGATGCAGCAGGGTGGGGCCCCACCCCCCCACATGATTTCTCGGCCTCCATACCCTAGCCAGCCTGGCTTTCCTAGTGGACACTACACTCCCCAAAGACCCCACCCTCACCTCATGGAGGCCCTGCAGCGGCCCCAGCACCTGCCCTTTCACCCGGGACAGACCCGCATGGCCATTTACAGACACCCCCAGACTGAAGGCCACTTTCAAGGCATGACGGTCCAGGAGAGAGGCCTGGCACCTGAACACTTCCTTCACCCAGGGTAAGAAAGAGCTACGCTGAAGATTCTAATTGTTCATTCCTTTGCAGGGCTCTCTTGCAGGGCTTTTTTTGCAAAAGAGACCTTGATCTCAATTGGGGACTCCCTGCTAAAAATATGGTTGAAAATAGGTTGATGTTTTATCTTATGTCATCTTGTAGGCAGCAGATGATGTCTCCCAGTGGTCCCAGCAGTAAACAGGGAGTTTAAGCAACTCTGTGGAAGCAGGGTAAGTGACTATTCAATGGTGTATTTTGTATTTATTATGGATCCCTGTTAGCTGCTGACAAGACAAGAGCTACTCTTCCTGGGATCCAGCAAAATTAAGGCAGTTGTATCAAATCAAATCAAATCAAATTTATTTATATAGCCCTTCGTACATCAGCTGATATCTCAAAGTGCTGTACAGAAACCCAGCCTAAAACCCCAAACAGCAAGCAATGCAGGTGTAGAAGCACGGTGGCTAGGAAAAACTCCCTAGAAAAGCCAAAACCTAGGAAGAAACCTAGAGAGGAACCAGGCTATGTGGGGTGGCCAGTCCTCTTCTGGCTGTGCCGGGTAGAGATTATAACAGAACATGGCCAAGATGTTCAAATGTTCATAAATGACCAGCATGGTCGAATAATAATAAGGCAGAACAGTTGAAACTGGAGCAGCAGCACGGCCAGGTGGACTGGGGACAGCAAGGAGTCATCATGTCAAGTAGTCCTGGGGCATGGTCCTAGGGCCGCGGTTCAGTTGAAACTGGAGCAGCAGCACGGCCAGTTGTACATTTTAAAAACATTACAAAACATTCATAACAGATTTCACCAATCAATATTTCAATAAATCACGTCATGTTTCAGTTAGGGCTGTTACGGTGACCGTATTACTGATAAACTGGCGGTCACGAGACATGACAGCAGGTTAAATTCCACGTAATTGTTTAGTCACGGTAACCAGGCTTCTCCAAGCTCTGATGCTGCTGATGGTCATTAGTAGACTACCAAACTTGCTAACTGCCTGGTACTCAGCACTCTATTGTCCCTCTAATCACTCTGACACCAATGCAAATGTAATTTGAAAATCAAACAATTTATGGGCCCATGAGCTCATCTTGCTCAACATTTCTATAGGCTATGCAATTGCGTGAGAACTTAGTTTTGATGGCCTTTATTAAGAAGAGGAGGATCCCATTAGCTTTCTTAAGGCTAGGCCTACTATATTTTCTCAACTTTACTAATATTAAGCACATTGCTTCACTTTACAACAAGAGCATAGCCTACCTAGCATGAAACTGAACCCCTGCCCCAACAGGTGCATGATAATGGTCAATTTTAAATCAAAACAAATTTCACACATATTATTTAGTATATGTAAAGACAAGATTAATTCAAGAACAATCTGATGGGTGACCAATATTAGCCTATCGCTTGTGAATTATATATTATCACTTGTGAATCGATATCAAATCAAACTTTATTTGTCACATGTGCCGAATACAACAAGTGTAGACTTTACCGTGAAATGCTTACTTACAAGCCCTTAACTCTTCTTGAAATGCACTGTTGGTTAAGAAAATATTTACCAAGTAGACTAAAATAAAAAGTAACACAATAAGAATAACAATATCGAGGCTATATACAGGGGGCACCTGTACCAAGTCCGTGTGCGGGGGTACAGGTTAGTTGAGGTAATTTGTACATGTAGGTGGGGGTGAAGTGCCTATGCATAGATAATTAACAGCGAGTAGCAGCAGTGTACAAAATGGGGGGGGGGGGGGTCCATCAATGTAAATTGTCCAGTGGCGATTTTATTAATTGTTCAGCAGTCTTATGGCTTGGTGGTAGAAGCTGTTGAGGAGCCTTTTGGTCTTAGACTTGGCACTCCGGTTACCGCTTGCCGTGCGGTAGCCTACCTGAATGATGCCCGGCTTGTGTGCAGTAAGGCAAGACACAGCTCCTGCCTTTTTTTCTCCTCAACTTTTTCAAATCATAGTCACACACCTCATGTAGCCTAGCCAATAGGCCTATATGTTTTGATACGGTTTGTATCACAACTTAATTTTAAAGATCTTATTTGGCCACTTAAGCACATTAATCCTATTTACAACTGGTGTAAATCCTACCTGGCATACATACGCAGCACATGAGTTTCAAGTTTGGGGAAGATAATACTAAAAGCATTATATGCATAATTGCATTTGTGGTCACCTTTGAGAATGGTATTTTCCCGCTGATTGATTGGATTTTGGAACATTCACTCTTGTATTCTACTGCCATGTGCGCTTTGCTGCACTTATAATGTGAAGAAATAGCCTAATAGTTTATCAACATTTTAAGCTAATCGTTCTGATCTGTTGCATTAGCCTCATTGCCTTTGAAAGGTTTTTTGATGCTAGTGTTTGTATGAATTTAGGATCTATCGCAGCCTGGGACAGTCGAGGGATATGTTTGGAATATTTATTTTTCGCACAGAAGGACAAATTGACCAATAGAATAGGTCAACTTTTGTACTATGGGGGATAGTAGATTGACATAGCCTAGTGCTTTTGCTTTCATTAGGCCTACTCATCTTGTTGGCTGACAAAAAGTAAATATGGACAGTTCTTCCAACGTCTTCAATAAGCTCATCGGCATTTGATAAGAACACGTGCAGTTGCGTCCCCGATGTGTGTCTTCACTTGTAGACTGTGAGAAGGACCTGGGATGCTGTGAGAAGGACCCGATCACGTGACGGGCATTTCTAAGATTTGAGGTGAGTGAGAGGTGCTTCAGGGGCACGCAGCCTGGAAAGGGAATTATAATGATTATATTCCGCCCAAGGACACAACGGCCACTGGCCATAAAAGGCATGGATTATTTTAGAGGGCATTACGGTCACACAAAGGGGATGCATCCAGGAAATTCAAGGCATTATCAAGTGCTTGTCAAATTGTGAATGAGAGACTGATGAAATGTGTACAGCCTGTGCAAAAAGCTAAGCAGAGCTCATGCCTTTCATGCAACTTTTTTCAGATCATCATTAGTCGCATCATGCAGCCGTATGTATTAAAAATCAAAAGTTGCATAAATAACTCTAAATTAACCGTATAGGGGCACCTGTTTCTTTGTTAACCGTTCAATACAGAATAGCCGCATGTGCGCCCTCTCTCAAATCATTTGGAAAAAATATCCTTTATTGTATTCTTCATACTATAAAATAATGCCACGGCATTCTAAGCAAATATTGTCTGCTGTATCAGGGCCTAACATAAGGACAACTCTGTATGCTATTCTGTTCTTTTGAAATAGACTACATTTTCTTCATATCATGTTTCTTTAGACCTGTCTAAAATAAATAATGGATTCATTGTGATGGTGTAGGCTGTATTAAATAGATTTGTTAGACTTTTTAAAATGTAGATGTTCGAAAGGTCCACATCAGACTGTGTGGAAGCCAGGAGATACTAAATGTGTTTGTTAATTAACGGTCAATTACTATGAGACCGGCAGTTATTTGCTTGAAATTACTGGCTGACAAAATGTCATGGCCACCACGGTCCTAGTTTCAATGATTGATATTCTTGTTTCATTTCTTTTCTACTCAATTCAGGTAAAGGACAAATGCAAAAAAACCTTTACACAAATTGGTGCCTGCATATCATCCATGACGACAACCTGTGTGTGCTTGCCTGTGTCTCTCCTGTCTTAAGACTTTAAATGTGACTGCTGCGGAGCGGTTCAAAATGGACTCTGTCCTCTGTCTGTGTTCAAGGGCACCAGTAAGTAGGGCTCCCACTGCATCGGACAGGAGATGTGCAGAGTGATACAGGCAATGGAGACACTTTTATTGGAGTCTCTTTAGGGAATGAGTTCTTTGCTCCTGGGGATGTCTGCCTGCTTTGTGTGGAACCCTCACCGAGACTGCCTCTGCAGAGACATGGCCCTGTCTGTCTTCATGCCTTTGGACTCCCAGTCAAGTTCAGACTGTATAGCTGGTCCCTCCATCGAGGCCTGGCCAGCAAGAACATATGGAGACCCTGTTTCTCTGTCTGCAGGCTGGTTGCCTGTGTAAACGCAGGCTTTAAGTGGTCTATTGACATGTTCTGATTCTGGTGCTCTGTTTGACCTTTTTAAATTATTTTCTCACACACTGGATTTGTCTGGAGAAGGCTCCCCCCCTTGTCTATAGCTCTCTATGGACCTCCAGCCTGGTCTTCTCAGAGCCTCTCTGGACAAAAGGAGCTGGTGTGGTAAGAGGAGAGCACTGGTGTTACTTTGTGTTTTTGTTGTTGTTTTCGTCTCCAAATGTTTTTAGACTCAGGTGTAGAAAAGGAGGTACTTTGAGACTATAGAGAAGCCGTCATCAGAACCCTGTCGACAGACACACACACACACACATGCCTTGCAGTTGCCTTTGTTTCCTTCATGTTGAATGTATGTGTGAATGAGTTTGATATATGTAGATAGATGAACAGCACAGGAGCCCCGCCATGTGACGGGACAGAAGATGATGGAGGATTGCCTTTCGGAAAAAAGGAAACCGTTCTGAAAAGGGGAGCTTTCTGTCCATTTTCACCTTGACTAAAACACAGCTTTTTTTGCTGTTCCGGTGTAATTTTATGCGTCCTTCAAGACTGCCTTCACTATGAGAATGTATTTTATTTCAGACCTGCAGAGAGCCTTCTCTGCTATGCACTAGGGATAGTCTACAACTACTGGAATTTAGTGGCCTTGGATTCTTTGTTGGTGCTTGTTACCATGTGTATATATGAATATATATTAAGTATAACTCTTCACTGTAGGTGTCCTCTGTCACAAAAACTGGGGTCTTTTGTGGGTTGGTTCACCACACTTCCATGTGCCCAGCTGGTTGGCATATGCACATACACACAAAGTGAACAAGAGTTGGAATCAACAATTGATGTATTTGTTTTTCTATATTCATGTTGTCACCCTTCCAGCCCAATTATTTTTATTTGTTTCAATGTCATGTATTGCATTCCATACATTTTGTTGAAAAATATCACCTAAAATGGTAATCCTATTGTAGCTCATTTATTTGTGGTGTTTATTTTATTTGGAACGGTAAAGATTGTCCACAATCACACCCATGCGTGATTATTTCTTTACGTTAGTGCTTCCTCCTCCCCAATTCAATGAACTTAATATGTCCTCAGGGTGTACAGTTCTATACGGGTATTTTAATGAATTATTTGAAGAAGAAGCACCACAAGAAAACATGACTGGAATAGTGACAAATTAATTAACCTAATTTTGTGACAACTGATAAACCAATATTGTTTTTGCAAGGTTCTGTTATTTTTGGTCCTCTGTGACAATGGCGGTCTTGTCTATCAACAATTTATGTGTGAATTGAACTCTTCCCCATCTTAAATCCATGTTGCACCTGTGAACCCCACAGGTATAGCGATGACAACAAATTAATCTACCTCATAGCCAGTCCTCTGGCATCCACTAAGTCCCTCTACTCAGTCATTCACTCACTCAGACCCCAGCACACACATGGCCTTGTATTACTTTGCTACAAAAGCTCATGACTATGTATACTTTTCCCTTCCATGAGACCTTTGATTGTAAGGTTACTTGTGTCACTAGGGGGTGTGGTGAATGATTGGGCATATGTCTGAGGTCGACAGAAAAGGGCTCTTTTTATATATGATCTCGTCTTACCAGCTGTATAGATTGCATGCCTATCTGCCACAGGTGAGTCTAGACAACCTGAGCCCTGTGCTTCTATTTAATACGTGTTAGACAGCATAGAGCTGGCAGCGTAGTCCCCTCATTGATAGACATCTATGGCATTAAAAGGAAATGTGCTCAAGGAGGGATGAATATAGGAAAATACTAGCTGTGAGACAATGTGTCCCACGATTCTGTACAAGGATGTATTGCCGTTTTACTTACTAGGGAATTTTCATTTTTATTATTAGCTAGATGAGGTCTTCTCGGAGGTAGTGTGTTCACTTGCGCTGTCCATGTATGAAGGACAGTGTAGTTGTAAATGGTCTGTGAGGTTGTGATACTGTTATGCAGCTTTGTTGTCTCTGATTGTGTTGACTGCACAAGACATGGAAGTCTGTATGCCTCTACTCTGCTGTCATCCAGTTTGTCTGCACTAGTAAAATGTCTAGATTGGATTAAATGTGAATCATATTTATTTGCTCTTTTACATTTTGTACATGTTTGAACTTGTTTTTAATATACATGTGATGTCTGGTTGTTTTCAGCAGTAGACATTTACCTCCGTAGCATGGCGGCATCAAAAAGGCCCCGTATGTTCCAGTTTTTATGTTCACAGGTTTTTAAGACATAGATTATTTTGGAAATAGACAACGTATTTTCTATACTGTACATTTCTTAGAATAAATCACTTTTCCTGATTTTAAGTATGTTGCTTGTTCTCTTTTTTTCTTTGGTACGGATTGGTGAGCTGGGGGTTAGGTGATGTCACTGATAGATGCTTAGGCCTTTTCAAAGTAAGTTTCTTGTCAAGGAGCAGCCAAACTGTCTGCCTGATGGAGCTATTATTCCTGATATCGTTTGTCATCTGACGTCCAACTGTAATCTGCACAGCCGGTAATAGACACTTGTGTTCTCCGGCGTCCGGCTCGTACATAGAACATCCTTCATTTAGGCTGCAAAGGTGTCCGTTTTCCTCAAAGATTTTAGTGAAAATTTGGAAAATGATGCATACTGTCTTAATAAAACACAATTTTTCACCACCTTGCTAGTGGCTAATGCTTCTTCCAGATGTTGGGTATCGTGTTCAGCCAATCACGTTGCAGTCTGTTTACACATGGTCTGAAACCAATGATTTTATATATACACACTAGATGACTGAAGGGTTGCTGTTTTGAAACCACCGCGCCTCCATCTTGGCATTCCCCCACTATTGTAATTGTTTTAATTTTGAATGCTATAGAAATTCATATTTAGTTTTGCCATGTTTATTCTATTACAAACACCTTAATGCATACTTGTAAATTATGAGCTAAACCGGAGTTTCCCAAACTGTCCTGCCCCCCCCCCTCCTTGTTATTTTACCAAGCTAGCACTACACGGCTGATTTAAAAAAAATCAAAGCTTGAGTTGGTTATTTCAATCAGCTGTGTAGCGCTTGGGCAAACACCAAAACGTGCTCCCAGGGGGGGGCCCCAAGACCAAGTATGGGAAACCCTGCTTTGGAGGACTGCTTCTTCTGGGGAGTGCCAATATGGCCAACCGGTGCCTTCAAAGCCTCTCATTGGCCAATGCATAGCATCAGCATAATTGGTCTGAATGCTGTGAGCAATGTCTGGAAGTAGCATTAGCAACTAGCATGGAACCTGTATGTAGGCCTACACTGGACATCGCTGAAGAAATGGCCTTTCCACCTGCCACTATACCTGCTTGTCATATCACATGAAGTATAAACTCAGCAAAAAAAAAAACGTCCTCTCACTGTCAACTGAGTTTATTTTCAGCAAACTTAACGTGTAAATATTTGTATGAACATAACAAGATTCAACAATTTGATACATAAACTGAACAAGTTCCACAGACGTGACTAACAGAAATGGAATAATGTGTCCCTGGATAAAGGGGGGGGGGGGGGGTCAAAATCAAAAGTGACAGTCAGTATCTGGTGTGGCCACCAGCTGCATTAAGTAATGCAATGCATCTCCTCGTGGACTGCACCAGATTTGCCAGTTCTTGCTGTGAGATGTTACCCCACTCTTCCACCAAGGCACCTGCAAGTTCCTGGACATTACTGGGGGGAATGGCCCTAGCTCTAACCCTCCGATCCAACAGGTCCCATACGTCCTCAATGGGATTGAGATCCGGGCTCTTCACTGGCCATGGCAGAACACTGAAATTCCTGCCTTGCAGGAAATCACGCACAGAACGAGCAGTATCGCTGGTGGCATTGTCATGCTGACGGGTCATGTCAGGATGAGCCTGCAGGAAGGGTACCACACGAGGGAGGAGGATGTCTTCCCTGTAACGCACAGCATTGAGATTTCCTGCTGTGACACACCGCCCCAGACCCTGACGGACCCTCCAGCTCCAAATCGATCCCTCTTCAGAGTACATGCCTCGGTGTAAAGCTCATTCCTTCGACGATAAACGCAAATCTGACCATCACCCCTGGTGAGACAAAACCGTGACTCGTCAGTGAAGAGCACTTTTTGCCAGTCCTGTCTGATCCAGCGACGGTGGGTTTGTGCCCATAGGCGACGTTGTTGCCGGTGATATCTGGTGAGGACCTGCCTTACAACAGGCCTACAAGCCCTCAGTCCAGCCTCTCTCAGCCTATTGCGGACAGTCTGGGCACTGATGGAGGGATTGTACGTTCCTGGTGTAACTCTGGCAGTTGCTGCCATCCTGTACCTGTCCCGCACATGTGATGTTCGCATGTACCGATCCTGTGCAGGTGTTGTTACACGTGGTCTGCCACTGCAAGGATGATCAGCTGTCCGTCCTGTCTCGCTGTCGTAGGTGTCTCACAGTACAGACATTGCAATTTATTGCCCTGGCCACATCTGCAGTCCTCATGCCTCCTTGCAGCATGCCTAAGGCACGTTCACACAGATGAGCAGGGACCCTGGGCATCTTTCTTTTGGTGTTTTTCAGAGTCAGTAGAAAGGCCTCTTTTTAGTGTCCTAAGTTTTCATAACTGTGGCCTTAATTGCCTACAGTCTGTAAGCTGTTAGTGTCTTAACGACCGTTCCACAGGTGCATGTTCATTAATTGTTTATGGCATGGGAAATAGTGTTTAAACCCTTTACAATGAAGACCTGTGAAGTTATTTGGATTTTTACAAATTATCTCTGAAGACAGGGTCCTGATATTTAAAATTAAAAAAATATATATATACACACACCCCCACAAGCTGATCCAATTGAATAGGTAAGCTATGGGGTAGTCTGATTTTGCTG
Source organism: Oncorhynchus masou masou (assembly GCF_036934945.1). Classification (NCBI taxonomy): domain Eukaryota; kingdom Metazoa; phylum Chordata; class Actinopteri; order Salmoniformes; family Salmonidae; genus Oncorhynchus; species Oncorhynchus masou. The sequence continues at coordinate 19,086,495 of NC_088233.1, read as the reverse complement.
TTGGTTAAAAGTGCCTTTTGGTTTAGCAAAATTATATCTGGACAATTTTTCATTGGATATTGTTGTTGGTGAAATGTGTATAACCAAAAGTACTGGGCTCAGCTCTGCCTGGCTCTCATTTGGCAGCCTAATTTAACACCTGCTAAGTCACATACGAGAACTGGCATGTGTAGTGTCAGCAGAGATGAGAGGAAGCAAGACATTCCAATCTTAAAAAAAGAACAAAAACCATTTGAATAGAGGAAAAGTCCATGAACTAAGTAGACCAAACCCAGCAGCAATAGAGCTCATCAGCATGTAGGCCGAAAAAAAACAACATTAAACATATTTACAAAAAAAAAAAAAATGGGGGTGGGGAAAATCAGCTTTAATATTGCAAATTGTGTGGCTTCCATCAATGTAATTGTCTGCATCATTTCCAAACCTCATATTTATTTTTTAAATACAGTGCATTTGGGAAGTATTCAGAACCCTTGACTTTTTCCACATTTTGTTACTTTACGGCCTTATTCTAAAATTGATTAAATGGTATTTTTCCCCTCTATCTACACACAATACTCCATAATGACAAAGCAAAAACAGGTTTTTTGAATTTTTTGCTAATGTATAAACACAAAACAGTTGCAAAAATATTTAGACCATTTACTCAGTAGTTTATTGAAGCAACTTTGGCAGGGATTACAGCCTTGAGTATTCTTGGGGATGCAACTACAAGCTTTGCACACCGGTATTTGGGGATTTTCTCCCAATTTTCTCTGTAGATCCTTTCAAGAGCTGTCAGAATGGATGGGGACCGTTGCTGCACAGCTATGTTCAGGTCTCCGGAGATGTTTGATCAGGTTCAAGTCCGGACTCTGGCTAGGCCACTCAAGGACATTCAGAGACTTGTCCCAAAGCCACGTTTGTGCTGTCTTAGCTGTGTGCTTAGAGTCGTTGTCCTGTTGGAAGGTGAACCTACGCCTCAGTCTGAGGTCATGAGCGCTCTGGAACAGGTTTTCATCAAGGGTCTCTGTACTTTTGTTCCGTTCATCTTTCCTTCGATCCCGACTAGTCTCCCATTCCCTGCCACTGAAAACATCCCCACAGCATGATGCTGCCACCACCATGCTTCACCGTAGGGATGGTGCCAGATTTCCTCCAGATGTGAAGCTTGGCTTTTAGGCCAAGAGTTCAATCTTGGTTTCATCAGACAAGAACATTTTGTTTCTCATGATCTAAGAGTCCTTTAGGTGACTTTTGGCAAATTACAAGAAGGCTGTCGTGCCTTTTACTGAGGAGTGGCTTCCGTCTGGCCACTCTACCATAAAGACCTGATTGGTGGAGTGCTGCGGAGATGGTTGTCCTTCTGGAAGGTTCCCCCCTCTCCACAGAGGAACTCTGGAATTCTGTCAGTGGGCATCAGGTTCTTCGTCACCTCCATGACCAAGGCCCTTCTCCCTCGATTGCTCAGTTTGACCGGGCAGCCAGCTCCAGGAATAGTCTTGGTGATTCCAAACTTCTCCCATTTAAGAATAATGGAGGCCACTGTTTTCTTGGGGACCTTCAATGCAGCAGAAATTGTTTGGTACCCTTCCTCAGATCTGTGCCTCGATACATCTGTCTCGGGGCTCTACGGACAATTCCTTCCACCTCAAGGCTTGGTTTTTACTCTGAGGTACTGTCAACTGTGGGCTCTTTTATATAGGCAGGTGTGTTCCTTTCCAAATATTGTCCAGTCAATTGAATTTACAACAGGTGGACTCCAAGTTGTAGAAACATCTCAAGGATGATCAATGGAAACATTACTTTTTTAAATAAATTTGCAAAAATGTCATTATGGGGTATTGTGTGTAGATTGATGAGTAAAACAATTCATTAAATCTACTTCAGAATAAGGCTGTAACGTAACAAAATATGAAAAGGTCAAGGGGTCTGAATAATGTGTCAGTGGATAATAATGGCTGGAATGGAGTAAATAGAAAGGAATTAAACATAGTTACCATGTGGTTGATTCCATTCCATTGATCCCAATCTGTTATCATGAGCCGTCCTCCTCTAGCGAGATAACTGCTACAAGTTGTTTCGAATTGGTGATGTAGTTAGTCTGTCTGTGTAATGGTTTTCCTCCTCTTCGTCTGAAGAGGAGAGGCGAGAAGGATCGGAGGACCAATATGTGGCGTGGTAAGTGTCCATGATTGTTTATTAAACACATAAACTGAACACTATACAAAACAATAACCGTACCGTGAATAACGAAAACAGTACCGTGTGGTGTAAAACACAGACACAAAACAAGCTACCTAAATATGGTTCCCAATCAGAGACAATGACTAACACCTGCCTCTGATTGAGAACCATATCAGGCCATACATAGAAACGGACAAACTAGACACACAACATAGAATGCCCATCCAGCTCACGTCTTGACCAACACTAAAACAAGGAAAACACAACAGAACTATGGTCAGAACGTGACAGTCTGTCATTGTGTTATACCTTCTGCTGAAATGCCACGCTCTCTCTCCTCGGGCAACGGCCCATTCGCACTGGCACACACCACACAGCACCACAGACATGCACTGAAAGCATAGCCGCCAGAAGGAGTTTGGGGGTGCTGCTATTTTTTTCTTTGGGGGGTTTCCTGCGCCCCAAACTAATTCTGGCAGATATTATATATTTTTTTAATGTATTTAACCTTTATTTAACTAGACAAATCAGTTAAGAACAAATTCTTATTTACAATGACGGCCTACCCCGCCCAAACCCGGATGACGCTGGGCCAATTATGCACCGCCCTACACTCTAAAAAAATAGGGGTTCAACAAGGGTTCTTCTAAGATCCTCAAAGTTCTTCGAAGATCCTTTGGATTCTTGGCACTGAAAATTCCCCCCAAAGGTTTCTTCCAAGAACCCGAGGTGGGGTTCATCGAGGAACCTCCTTAGTTGGTGAGGGTTCTTGCAGGAACCAAACTGCCCGATTGAAACATTTTGATTTGAAAGAACAGCAGGTGGCAGGCACTTAACTGAAAAATATAAGGTTTGTCCCTTGAATGATCTAAATTGATATTGTTTCATGATGATACCATCTATCTTTTCATATTTGTGCCAATCTTTCTAAAACAGAAAATGAACACAATTCAATGTATACCAATCAACAAAGAGGTAAGAGTATGTAGGCTATAAGAATATGTTGAAGGCTATATGTATTGCGAGCAGATGACTGAACTGCTCACTTTTGTGTCTGTGTCTGCAGGGATACAGACAAGGAGGCATACAAAGGTACAGTTGAAGTCGGAAATGTACATACACCTTAGCAAAATACATTTAAACTCAGTTTTTCACAATTCCTGACATTTAATCCTTGTAAAAGATGCCCTGTCTTAGGTCAGTTGGGATCACCACTTTATTTTAAGAATGTGAAATGTCAGAATAATAGTAGAGAGAATGATTTCAGCTTTGATTTCTTTCATCACATTTCCAGTGGGTCAGAAGTTTACATACACTCAATTAGTATATGGTAGCATTGCCTTAAATTGTTTAACTTAGGTCAAATGTTTCGGGTAGCCTTCCAAAAGCTTCCCACAATAACGTGGGTGAATTTTGTCCCATTCCTCCTGACAGAGCTGGTGTAACTGAGTCAGGCTTGTAGGCCTCCATGCTCATGCACGCTTTTTCAGTTCTGCCCACAAATTTTCTATAGGATTGAGGTCAGGGCTTTGTGGTGGCAACTCCAATACCTTGACTTAAGCCATTTTTCCACAACTTTGGAAGTGTGCTTGGGGTCATTGTCCAAGCTTTAACTTCCTGACTGATGTCTTGAGATGTTGCTTCAATATATCCACATAATTTTCCCGCCTCATGATGCCATCTATTTTGTGAAGTGCACCAGTCCCTCTTGCAATAAAGCACCCCCACAACATGATGCTGCCATCCCCGTGCTTCACGGTTGGGATGGTGTTCTTCCGCTTGCAAGCCTCCCCATTTTTCCTCCAAACATAACGATGGTCATTATGGCCTAACAGTTATATTATTTGTTTCATCAGACCAGAGGACATTTCTCCAAAAGTACGATCTTTATCCCCATGTGCAGTTACAAACTGTAGTCTGGCTTTTTTATGGCGGTTTTGGAGCAGTGGCTTCTTCCTTGCTGAGCGGCCTTTCATGTAATGTCGATATAGGACTTGTTTTACTGTGGATATAGATACTTTTGTACCTGTTTCCTCCAGCATCTTTACAAGGTACTTTGCTGTTATTCTGGGATTGATTTGCACTTTTTGCACCAAAGTACGCTCATCTCTAGGAGACAGAACGCGTCTCCTTACTGAGCTGTATGACGGCTGCGTGGTCCCATGGTGTTTATACTTGCATACCATTTTTTTCTGGGGCCTTGGCTGTTTTCTTTTGATATTCCCATGATGTCAAGCAAAGAGGCACTGAGTTTGAAGGTAGGCCTTGAAATACACTGCTCAAAAAAATAAAGGGAACACTTAAACAACACAATGTAACTCCAAGTCAATCACACTTCTGTGAAATCAAACTGTCCACTAAATTTTCACATGCTGTTGTGCAAATGGAATAGACAACGGGTGTAAATTATAGGCAATTAGCAAGACACCCCCAATAAAGGAGTGGTTCTGCAGGTGGGGACCACAGACCACTTCTCAGTTCCTATGCTTCCTGGCTGATGTTTTGGTCACTTTTGAATGCTGGAGGTGCTTTCACTCTAGTGGTAGCATGAGACGGAGTCTACAACCCATAGAAGTGGCTCAGGTAGTGCAGCTAATCCAGGATGGAACATCAATGCGAGCTGTGGCAAGAAGGTTTGCTGTGTCTGTCAGCGTAGTGTCCAGAGCATGGAGGCGCTACCAGGAGACAGGCCAGTACATCAGGAGACGTGGAGGAGGCCGTAGGAGGGCAACAACCCAGCAGCAGGACCGCTACCTCCGCCTTTGAAAGGAGGAGCAGGAGGAGCACTGCCAGAGCCCTGCAAAATGACCTCCAGCAGGCCACAAATGTGCATGTGTCTGCTCAAACAGTCAGAAACAGACTCCATGAGGGTGGTAGGAGGGCCCGACGTCCACAGGTGGGGGTTGTGCTTACAGCCCAACACCGTGCAGGACGTTTGGCATTTGACTGAGAACACCAAGATTGGCAAATTCGCCACTGGCGCACTGTGCTCTTCACAGATGAAAGCTGTGTACATCCACAGTTACACCTCCAATCGACTCAAATGATGTCAATTAGCCTAACAGAAGCTTATAAAGCCATGACATCATTTTCTGTCATTTTCCAAGCTGTTTAAAGGCACAGTCAACTTAATGTATGTGCACTTCTGACCCATTGGAATTGTGATACAGTGAATTATAAGTGAAATAATCTGTCTGTAAACAATTTGTTGGAAAAATGACTTGTGTCATGCACAAAGTAGATGTCCTAACCGACTTGCCAAAACTAGTTTATTCACAAGAAATTTGTGGAGGGGTTGAAAAATGAGTTTTAATGACTCCAACCTAAGTGTATGTGAACTTCCGACTTCAACTGTATGTCAATTGCTATTGGTATGTTATGCAGATCACATTTACCATCCTCCTCCCTTACCTCTTCAATGAATATCCCATAAGCCTCTACATTATGGACCAGGTATGTGTATGAAAACCATTATCAAAACTGTTTTTTACATTCACCACAAAAACCATGGTATGAATACTGTTGTGTGCATATTTTGTTAATCATCTGTAGAATTAAAAAAAAATTGAGATTCACAGACTTCGCCTTCCCTACACCTCTGATGAATATAACAGGAAACATGTTCAATCACCATGCACTGCAAAATCATTATGGCTATGGATACGGAGAATATCAACACATTAATGTCAACATGACAGAGGATATACCCATTGGACTTAGGGCTCTGCTCAGAGTTAACCTCACATTGTGATTATTTTATTCTACTTTGCCACTAAAATCATAATAAACACTGAGAACTAAAATATTAGGGTTATTGTTATTAATAGGGGAGGGAGGTAGTTAACGTAACCCAGAAAGGTTATTCAAAAGGTTCTTCGAGGACCCATTAAAATGGGTTCTTTGAAGAACTTACAGGGGTTCCCCCACAGTTTCAATTTGAAGAACCCCTAAAGGATACTCCAGGAACCTTTCCTTTTTAGTGTATGGGACTCCCAATCACGTCCGGATGTGATACAGTCTGGATTCGAACCAGGGACTGTAGTGACGCTTCTTGCACTGAGATGCAGTGCCTTAGATCGCTGCGTCACTCGGGAGCAATTCCTTCAGTGCATGTCTATGGTGCTGTGTGTGTGCGCCAGTGCGAGTGGGCCGTTGCCCGAGGAGAGAACGTGATATTTCAGCAGCAGGTATAAAATAATAACAGACAAACTACATCACCAATTCTAAACATAATTTGTAGCAGGTAGCTCGCTCGTTAACTATAGCTAACTAAGCATTCATTTCGTTGTTGCCTTTCCATCGGCACTGTAAAGTCTGAATAAATCTGGACCCGTTGGAAAGATGCGATTCCCCTCTATTAAACAGCAGCCATGTAATTGCGACATTTGAACTCTGATTTATTGAATGAGGGAATAATTGTATAAAGACAAAAGTATTTGGTTGAAAACGCCATGCCTGCACACCCAGGAGGTCTCCAGGTGGAGGGTTGACAACATGTGACTAAAAGTGCGGTTCTATGTGGGGGGCTAAATGCCCTGATCAAGGGCACAACGGCAGGAGGCGGTAGGTCTACATGGGATCAGACACAGCAGCTTTCCAGTGTCAATAAGGCTTACTTTCAAGTAGGCAATAAAAAATAGTAATGAAAATATGGTTAAAAGTAATGGAAAATGTATACAAACCGTTAACAGCGAATAATCAGAAGTCTCTATAGCATAATGTCACTTGTGAATTCGGTGAACATAGTCTAATGGATCGATTTGGAGAACAGGTCCTGCACTTCTTCCATCCCAAGTAAACCACTGGGGGATATGACGTGTACCACTGTTTTAGGAAGTGAGTAAGAGTAATGCTGCGTTCACGTAATACTCGGAAATGTCAGACTTGCTAACTGGTCCTGCGTACATTTTGTTAGCAAGTCGGACATTTTCGAGTTTCCTATTTCCGATTAATACATGAACGCGGCATTACACTTTCAAGCTACAAAACTGTTTTTTGTTGTTGTTGTAACAGTTGTTGTTATAGTATAGAGCAGTATAGGAGTACCCATTCATCACTTCACTTTCACGGACAGGTTTGTTCAGTGGTGAGATACTCGTTCTAATAACAATTAATGTTCATAACACAGGCAAAACATGTATGCTATTATCAATGTATCCAGCGTTTAGTGTGAACGTGCAGCTGTTACTTTGTTACACTTTAGAATTGCAGGCTTGAGGCACACCACACCACATTAATGTTTACCAAATGTTACATTGTTAGATACATTGTTGTTACATTGTTGTTACATTGTAGATACATTGAAATCGCCAACGCGTCAAACGTTCGCGTAGCCCTTTAAACTGAACAACATAATAGGCGACCGGCTGAAGCAGGCAATATGTCAGGTTTATAAAAAGTCTGTATTCGTTTAAATATCTTGATCATAACTGTAAACTAACAAAAACACTATTAGGCATCAAACGTATTCACAGCAAGTAAACTACATAATCCGTGAATCACAAAGCGGGTTTGTTGACACCGACAGCTGGTGGTGGTGCTACTCTCTTTGTCCACGTCCACCATGGTGCATTAAACTAGCCTACTTACAGATAAATACTGCGGTCAAAACTATATCAAATAAATTAATTGTGCATTTATGTATCAAATTCAGATCTAAATGCAACCTGTCAGTATGACATCCTGAAGATCCTATCCTCTAAATATACATATTAAATCATATTCATAGAAAATATGGGAAATATCTCTTATGGGAAATAGACCTCTTAAGGTATTGTCTGAACTTGATATTTTTTGTTTGTTTCAAGAGAAACTACATTTCTGAGGAAGCAAGCATAAGAAAGTAATAATGAGGAAGTGGGGAGGCAGGGTAGCCTAGTGGTTGGGCCAGTAACCGAAAGGTGGCAAGTTCGAATCCCCGAGCTGACAAGGTACAAATCTGTCGTTCTGCCCCTGAACAGGCAGTTAACCCACTGTTCCTAGGCCGTCATTGAAAATAAGAATTTGTTCTTAACTGACTTGCCTAGTAAAATAAACACTAAACACCAAGCTCTGTTGAATTTATTTTCCCACTAGATGAGTTTGTCTTATCACGTTTCTTTCTCCTTCAAGCCTATCTATTCAGTGTTGACCAACATTGATTAGCCACACCTTCCCCATGTTGCACTGCCCAGAGAGCCACCAGGTGGCTATGGTGTCAGTCCTGCTGTGCTGGTTGACCCTGTGCTGGTGCAGCCCTGACCCTAGGCTCAGAGAGTCTCTGATGCACCAGGAGGCCTCCCGGCAGACAGGGGGCAGACTGCTGCTGACAGAGGCAGAGCTGCGGCTCAGTGCACAGCTGCACAAACTGAAGGAGCAGGAGATGAAGAGCTCGGACTTCCCTCCTGCCTTGCACTTCTTCAAGGCAAAGCCACTCATCCAGCGCAGCCTCATCTACAGCCTACTGCAGAGGATGCCCAAAGGTACACCGGATCCCAAATGAACCCTGATAGGATAGGAAAACTGATAGGATACTTGTAAGCAAATATGGCACATATATAATGATTCCGCTCCAGTCATTACCACAAGCCTATTATGCTCAATAAAGGTGCCACCAACCTCCTGTGTCACACAGGTTACCAACATCTCCTCCTCTGATCTGTTTTAGGAGCAGCACTTCATGTCCATGACTTCTCCATGGTGGGAGTGGAGTGGCTGGTAAGGAATGTGACATACCGGCCACATTGCTACATGTGCATTACAGAGGAACAGTCAGTTCGATTACTCTTCTCCTCTGGTCAGCCCAAACCAAAACCTCAGTGCTCTTCTTGGATGCTGCTGGAGACCCTGAGGGCCAAAACAGGCAATACCACTGACCTTGACAATAGGTAGGTAGTAGGAACATATGTCATTGTATACAGTGCATTCGGAAAGTATTCAGACCCCTTGACTTTTTCCACATCTTGTTACATTACAGCCTTATTCTAAAATGTTTTTTTTTCACACACAATACCCCATAATGACAAAGCAAAAACAGGTTACGTTTTGTTGTTGTTGCTAATTTATACAAATAAAATAAATATTAAATGTACATAATTATTCAGACCCTTTACTCAGTACTTTGTTAAAGCACCTTTGGCAGCGATTACAGCCTTGAGTCTTCTTGGGGATGACGCTGCAAGCTTGGCACACCTTTACTTGGGGAGTTTCTCCCATTATTCTCTGCAGATCCTCTCAAGCTCTGTCAGGTTGGATGGAAGTGTTGCTGCACAGCTGTTTTCAGGTCTCCAAAGATGTTAGATCGGGTTCAAGTCCGGGCTCTGGCCACTCAAGGACATTCAGAGAGACATTCACTTGTCCTGAAGCCACTGCTGCTTTGTCTTGGCTGTGTGCTTAGGGTTGTTGTCCTGTTGGAAGGTGAACCCCAGTCTGAAGTCCTGTTTTCTTCAAGGATCTCTGTACTTTGCTCCGTTCATCTTTCCCTCGATCCCGACAAGTCTCCAAGTCCCTGCCGCTGAAAAACATCCCCACAGGATGATGCTGCCACCACCATGCTTCACCGTAGGTAGGTGCCAGATTTTCTCCAGACGTGACACTTTGAATTCAGGCCAAAGAGTTTAATATTGGTTTCATCAGACCAGAGAATCTTGTTTCTCATGGTCTGAGAATCATTAGGTGCCTTTTGGCAAACTCCAAGCGGGCTGTCATGTGCCTTTTACTGAGGAGTGGCCTCCGTCTGGCCACTGTAGCATAAAGGCCTGATTGGTGGAGTGCTGCAGAGATGGTTGTCCTTCTGGAAGGTTATCCCATCTCCACAGAGGAACTCTAGAGCTCTGTTAGAGTGACCTCCCTGATCAAGGCCCTTCTACCCCGATTACTCAGTTTGGCCGGGCGGCCAGCTCTAGGAAGAGTCTTGGTGGTTCCAAACTTCTCCCATTTAAGAATGATGGAGGCCACTGTTTTCTTGGGGCCTTCAATGCTGCAGAAATGTACCCTTCCTCAGATTCCTCGATACAATCCCTTCTCGGCATTCTACAGACAATTCCTTCGACCTCATGACTTGGTTTTCACTCTGACATGCACTGTCAACTGTGGGACCTTATATAGACAGTTGTGTGCCTTTTAAAATCATGTCAAACCAATTAAGTTTACCACAGGTGGACTCCAGTCAAGTTGTAGAAACATATCAAGGATGATCAATGAAAACAGGATGCACCTGAGTTAAATTTCGAGTCTCATTGCAAAGGGTCTGAATACTTATGTAAATAAGGTATTTCTGTTTTCTATTTTTAATAATTTGTGCAAAAAATTCAACAAATCTGTTTTCACTTGGTTATGATGGGGTATTGTGTGTAGATTACTGAGGATTTAAAAAAAATCAATTTTAGAGTAAGTCTGTAGAATAAGGCTGTAGTAACAAAATGTGGAAAAAGTGAAGGGGTCTGAATACTTTCCGGAGGCAATGTATGTCATTCACTATGTCAAATGACACGTGTATGCCAATACATTTCATTATATATTATGTAATTTATATGTCATGGTCATACATCACACAAGTATCTCCCTGGGGGAATACAGACAACATTTGATTTTCTATTTGACTCATCTCTTTCAAATTGTATGCACTCTCCAACAACCTGTGCAGCCTCATCCGCAACCTCACACTTTTCACTGAGGACCCAGAGGCTGCCTATCCCAGCCAAGATGTCGTTTGGAAAAGGTTTGAGCAGGCGTTCACTTCGGCTTGGGGACTAGTCACCTACGCTCCTGTGTTCAAGGACTATTACTATGAGGGCCTGAGGCAGTTCTACATGGATAGTATCATGTATCTGGAGCTGAGGGCTTTGCTTCCAGAGGTAAACAACACATACAGATACTTGTTTGTTCCAACCGTGTGATGTGAGTTCAGTTGTGTGATTAAGTTGTTAAGATTATTCCATACACAATAGTTTTGAGTTGATCAGTCATTTTCAAGGTGTAACCAGGATGTATTGTCTATACATAAGAGGTTGTATAATTCTTACATGTTTGTTAATGATACACAGACATACGAGCTGGATGGGAGCACACATGACAGTGCCTGGGGCCTCAAGACCTATCAGGACGTGACCAGGCAGTTTGTGTCAGAGCACCCAGACTTCCTGGGAGCTCGTGTCATCTTCACTGTGCACAGGTGACTATGCAGGAGATGCACATGATCAGTGTAAAGATTAAATTAGAATCATGGGCCCTCTAACAGTTTTACAAGGATTAGTTTATTTAAAAACTATACAGAATTAAAAGAAGAATGAGAAAAAACAAAACACGTTATATTAATGTTGAGATTTAATGTACTTTGGGAATCTGTTTGTCTAAGGCAGCTGAATGCGTCAATGGCATGGAAGGCAGTGGAGGAGGCTATGAACCTACAGAAAGTCTTTCCAGAGATCATGGCTGGATTTGACCTAGTAGGTAGATCCTTAGTCACAAGACTCCTTAAAACTTTCTAATTTCTCTCAGGAAATTACCTAAAGTTGATATGGACTTGATTTATGTATTACTAGATAGGTTTATTAAAAAATAGGTATAGGCTGTGCAGGGTGATGTTGACATGTCTGATGTTCTCGTCTGGTACTAGGTGGGTCGGGAAGATAGTGGAAGACCCCTCTGGTACTTCAAGGAGGCCTTGTCTCTGCCAGGCGAGAGAGGAGTCAACCTTCCATTCTTCTTCCATGCAGGAGAGACTGGTGAGCACATGAACCCTTCCACCTTATCTGAAGTGTTCATATTTAGTCTATAATCATGGAATGAGCCTATGATTTCTTAATCTGGCCCTGGTTAGGGGCCCAGATAGAACTAACTTTGATGGAATGAGACTTTATAGCCAATACTCCCTATTTTGTGTTGTTGAGAATGAAGTTTGTATAGTACAGATAAGAGTTTACTACAATCTACATTGATGGCATCATTGATTGACTGTCATTTGCAGATGAAGGGGGCACTGATGTGGATGGGAACCTACTGGATGCTTTACTGTTCAACACGTCTCGCATCGGCCATGGCTTTGCCCTGCTGCGCCACCCCGTGGCCAAGGCCCTCTCTAGGAGGAAAGGGGTGGCTGTAGAGGTGTGCCCCATCTCCAACCAGGTAGGGCATTATCGCTGTCACCACACTCACATGTTGATGAATGATTAAGACGGCTGCCCATCCACAGATCGAGGTAGATTGTATCTTCATTGAAACTCTTCATTTGGGGCTCCCAAGTGGTGCAGAGGTCTAAGGCACTGCATCTCAGTGCTAGAGGCATCACTACAGACCCTGGCTCAATTCCAGGCTGTATCACAACTGGCAGTGATTGGGAGTCCCATAGGGCGGCGCACAATTGGCCCAGCGTCGTCCTAGTTAGGGTTTGGTCAGGGTAGGCAGTCAATGTAAACAAGAATTTGTTCTTAACTGGACTTGCAGAGTTAAAGGTAAAATATAATAATTTAAACATTTTCTCCAGGTACTGAAACTGGTCTCAGACCTGCGGAATCACCCAGCTGCTGTTCTGATGTCAGAGGGCCATCCCCTGGTGATCAGTTCAGACGACCCTGCCATGTTTGGAGCTTCTGGCCTCTCCCATGATTTTTACGAGGCGTTTGTGGGTTTAGGTGGAATGAACTCTCACATAGGAACTCTCAAGGAACTGGCCATGAACTCCATCAGGTGAGGCCAAGTTAGCAGGTCCAGGCACCGTACAATATTGGTGGAATAACCTGGACTAGCTTAGCTACTTGCAACCGTTTATGCCATTGTATGGTAGGGTAAGGATTCTGACTTTCAATTTTTTTATGTTCCAGGTACAGCTCTCTGTCGCCACAACTGAAGGAGAAAGCATTGGATTTGTGGCAGAGAAAATGGGACAAGTTTGTCTCAGAGAACTCACAATAGAGTCCTGCTGGAGCAGAGGAGTGGTCATTCGGACACTAACTGTGACAGTGGGATCACCCCAGTCTGTGAGCCTGTTGCTTGTGCCCCATAGGAAGGGAATGATATTTGGAAATGTTCAAAATTCAGACAAGGGAAAGGATGTAGGTGTTATTGAAACATCATTTTTGGTATTTTTCTTTGCCTACGATGCTGTAGACAGTTTGGCAAATTAGGGTTGAGAAGGAAAAAGAGAACAAGTTCATATTGCCCTCACGTGGATAGGGTGTGTATAACACTCCTGTAAGAAATCAATCAGGAGACCACACTGCTGTCACCTCCTACAAAATGGAGGCCCCTGACAGAAGTTGAGTTTACTAGTCAAGGAGTCATGAAGGAAGCTGTTTTTTTACACAAAGGCATTTGATCATTATTATTTCAGTTGCAGAGAATTGTATTTGCACTGTAATTGTGAATTCAAGGAGATACTACATGGTAATAGAGCACAGTGAGAAAAAGCTTACACCGAATTAACTGACCAGCTAGTCTTTTAATAGCATTTTATGCTGGTAATGTGATTTTAAATGGAGAACATGTGCATTTGTTTTGTACAGATTTTATTAATTATACGGACACGTTGTGACAAATGCATGCAGAACAGTAGCCAATGCCTTATTCATAGACACTTTTCTATGAAGACTTTTTTGATTGTATTTTTTTAGTTGTGAAATAGTTTTGAATTAAGGGAAGCAAAACTTCAGATTTGTTCGTTTACAAATCATTTATCTACATTTTTACTTTTTAATACAAGAAACATTTCTCCATAATAGTGGCATGGCATAGTAAGTAAGGCCCTGTCATCCTTTATCGACTGCTGGTGTTGAACTGGGAGAAGTAACTGTCATCTGGGATGTTAGTGTACACCTTCTCCAAATACTTTGTCCTGAAAAGAGAAGAATGCATTGGTCTAGAACTGATATCAAGAACAAAACTGTAGGCATTTGATATGTCGTCTATGCAAGGCTATGGGCAGGTCAACACTCTTGGGCTGGATTCAATCCGTATCGCGGAATATCACGGTAAATATTGCATATGTCTGCTCAATCGCAAATTACCTTTACATTTTAACGCTAATGCAGTCTCTGAACTAGGGAACATTGTCTTTGAATTTCAATCGAACGATAACGCAGATCTTCCGCAAAATGGATTGAATTGAGCTCCTCGTTGATCATTTGTGTGTCCATTAACTGTGCTAATCTTGTTGATCAGTTTCTTCTGCACAATTGAATTATTTCTGAGCACAGAAGTGTTAAAGAAAATATTTTCAAAAGAAATGTGACAAACAATAATGCTGTATGGTAATGAAGCCCAACAGTACAACATCAAACAAAGCGAAAGGTATACAGCTGCGTCCATGTGTCTAAACCTTAACATATGGAAAGTGTCTTACTGTTCATGGTGGGCCTCAGCCAGCTGTGCATTGGTGTTATCCTGGGTGCGACGGAGCTGCTTCTTGATGCGGGCCTGCTGTCTCTCCATTAGTAGGGCGGTTCGAGCCGAGGCCACACGGAACCGGTCCTGCTGGAGCTCCTCCTGCTGCTGCTCCGCCTGAATTCTCTGCACAACCAAACACGAAGAGAAGGTTAACACTATTTATGGGTGTTGCGATCTACTCTCGCTTTTGGTCCTCTTTCAGAAGATAGAGAGTGCAACATACTGCAATGAAAACATCTCTGCTCAAGGTAAACAATGTAGATGTACCCTCTTCTCATCTATCTGTTGCTGCTGGCAGTTGATGATGTGCTGCAGCTGCTCGTCTGCGAGACCCTTGCAGCTGTCGGGACTGAGGCGGGGCAGACCCAGCACACTGATGCCCTGCTCCTGGCTCTCACTCAGCAGCTCCCCCTGCAGCTGGTTCAGGATGTCTGTCCTGTTGTCCTCCTCCTGCTGCTTCCACTCCTTCCACCGCTTCTCTGCATTCTCTGCTGCCTGGGAACAGACAGACAAAATATCTCACAGTTGACATGTTGACAGAATTACATTCTGTTCCCCCATATACAAATCACAGGAATCACACCACACATGGTTAGATTCAGTGCCAGATAGTACTATCAATCCTAATAACTTACCTTTGCCAGTGTGACAACCACACCTGGTTAAGCACCAGGTAAAATATGACTCACCTTTGTCAAATTGAAATTCTTTGTAGCAAGGGCTACGGTTCTCCTCCTCTCCTCCTCAATTGTTTGGAGCTGGAGAGCTTTATTGTCCAGGTCCACTCTGTCCTGGTCATACTGCTGCTCTGCAAGGGTGAGGCAGGGACAGAGATTGTTTTGAGAGGAGGCAGTGAGTGTATCAGTGTCTAGCATCAGGGCAGGTTGTAGCCTACCTTCCTGTCTCTGCTGGTGTCGCGCTGTGGCCAACTCATGCTGCTGCTGGAAGGACCACTCTCTGAGCTGCTCCTGCTGCTTCTTTAGCCTCCCCTGGCTGTCTGGGTCCTCACCCACCAGCCCCGGCAGCATCTGGATCTCCTCCTGACCTCTAATTTTGTCTGGGTTGCTCAAGTCATACTCTCGTCGACTCCACCGCGGCTGGAAGTTCAATCGGAAGTCCTCTATGGCTCCCTGCAGCAGACGCTCATCCTTAAGTTGGCATTGATCAAGTAGACAAGCGGCCTTGTCGTTGCGCACTGCATCTGCAGCTAGAGGGCATGCATTCCAGAGACATATGACACTAGCTAACAGCTAACATCAATAAAACCTTAGTTGCATTGAAGCTTACTGTATGTATGGAAGCTTATATAGAGCTGTCAGGACTCCCATTCTGTATTTTATTGCACTTACCATATGCTTTAAGTGACTCTGCCTCTGCCTGTTCTTTTTTCTTTCTTTCATTCACTTGGGAATCAAGAGCCTCTTTATCTATCTGTGAGGAACAAAAGTGTGACAAACATGTCTTCACAACTGAATTAACGTGAGTGTTGTGATGTCACAGCCGGTTACAGTTGCAATACAGATTATCCATTATATTGACCAGATACTCAAGTGGTTGCTGTAACAATGAAAATAAGTCTTCAAAAATGGATCGCTGTCCTCAGTCGGGAGGATCAGGTGGTGCCATTCTAGCCAATGAGAGGGCAGATACGTGTGTGAACAACAGGAACAACTGATATAGAGCAGTGTTTCCAACTTAGTGACTTTGTCGCTATATTTAGCGAGTATGCACACCCCTCTAGCGACAATTTTTTTTAAGCGACTAGCGACAAATCTAGCGACTTTCCCTGGTGTTATTGGAGACTTCGAGACTCTGACGTGAAAGCACGTATCGTTCTCAATGAGCAGCGGATGCTGCCGTGGGTCCTAACGCCGTCCCAAAGCACTCACAGGCGGCCCAGTTCTCACGCAGCAGTCCCTCCCAGTTGCAGTCAGAGCAGGAGATGTTCACCCCACAGCATCCAGACTGCAAATGAATCGCGCATGTGGGAAGCCGCCGCTGGCTGATTCCACCCTGGCTTACATTCAGGGCGGGATGTAAATGTAAAAAACAAAACAAAAAAAACACTAAGTAACTCCGTCTGTCTCTTTTGGGTCACTTTTGCCGGTCCCAAGCCCAGATAAGAGGGTTGGAATTGTGACATTTAAAAAAAAAAAAAAGAATCGACAGAAGTTCATTTGTAGTTCTAAACATATTTAAGGTGCTTACTCACTTTCTCTTCCACAATGTTATTCCTCTCTCCTACAGTGTCCATCACAATTACATGCACATGGACAAAGATTGGAAAGCAGCTGCGGTCATCCCCCTCTTCAAAGGGGGGGGCACCCTTGACGCAAACTACTACAGATCTATATCTATCCTACCCAGCCTTTCTAAGGTCTTCGAAAGCCAAGTTACCAAACAGATCACCGACCATTTCAAATCCCACCGTACCTTCTCCGCTATGCAATCCGGTTTCAGAGCTGGTCATGGGTGCACCTCAGCCACGCTCAAGGTCCTAACCGCCATCGATAAGAAACAATACTGTGCAGCCATATTCATTGACCTGGCCAAGGCTTTCGACTCTGTCCTCAACAGCCTTGGTTTCTCAAATGATTGCCTCGCCTGGTTCACCAACTACTTCTCTGATAGAGTTCAGTGTGTCAAATCTGAGGGCCTGTTGTCCGGGCCTCTGGCAGTCTCTATGGGGGTGCCACAGGGTTCAATTCTTGGGCCAACTCTCTTCTCTGTATACATCAATGATGTCGCTCTTGCTGCTGGTGACTCTCTGATCCACCTCTACGCAGACGACACCATTCTGTATACCTCTGGCCCTTCTTTGGACACTGTGTTAACAACCCTCCAGACAAGCTTCAATGCCATACAACTCTCCTTCCGTGGCCTTCAACTGCTCTTAAATACAAGTGAAACTAAATGCATGCTCTTCAACCGATCCCTGCCTGCACCTGCCCGCCCGTCCGTCCAGCATCACTACTCTGGACGGTTCTGACTTAGAATATGTGGACAACTACAAATACCTTGGTGTCTGATTAGACTGTAAACTCTCCTTCCAGGCTCACAGAAAACATCTCCAATCCAAAGTTAAATCTAGAATTGGCTTCTTATTTCGCAACAAAGCATCCTTCACCAATGCTGCCAAACATACCCTCGTAAAACTGATCTTCTTACCGATCCTCGACAATGTCATTTACAAAATAGCCTCCAACACCTTAGTCAACAAATTGGATGCAGTCTATCACAGTGCCATCCGTTTTGTCACCAAAACCCCATATACTACCCACCACTGCAACCTGTACGCTCTCGTTGACTGGCCCTCGCTTCATACTCGTCGCCAAACCCACTGGCTCCAGGTCATCTACAAGACCCTGCTAGGTAAAGTCCAGCCTTATCGCTTCTTGCTGGTCACCATAGCTGCACCCACCCGTAGCACGCGTTCCAGTAGGTATATCTCACTTGTCACCCCCACAAAGCCAATTCCTCTTTTGGCTGCCTCTCCTTCCAGTTCTCTGCTGCCAATGACTGGAACGAACTACAAAAATCTCTGAAATTGGAAACACTTATCTCCCTCACTAGCTTTAAGCAGCTCACAGCACCTGTACATAGCCCTACTATAAATAGCCCAAACAACTTCCTCTTCCCCTACTGTATTTATTTAGCTCCTTTACCTCTCCAGTGGTGTGGGGCTGTGCTTTGGCAAAGTGGGTGGGGTTATATCCTTCCTGTTTGGCCCTGTCCGGGGGTGTCCTCGGATGGGGCCACAGTGTCTCCTGACCCCTCCTGTCTCAGCCTCCAGTATTTATGCTGCAGTAGTTTGTGTCGGGGGGCTAGGGTCAGTTTGTTAAATCTGGAGTACTTCTCCTGTCCTATTCGGTATCCTGTGTAAATTTAAGTGTGCTCTCTCTAATTCTCTCTTTTACTCTCTTGGAGGACCTGAAGCCCTAGGACCATGCCTCAGGACTACCTGACATGATGACTCCTTGCTGTCCCCAGTCCACCTGGCCGTGTTGCTGCTCTAGTTTCAACTGTTCTGCCTGTGATTATTATTATTTGACCATGCTGGTCATTTATGAACATTTGAACATCTTGGCCATGTTCTGTTATAATCTCCACCCGGCACAGCCAGAAGAGGACTGGCCACCACACATAGCCTGGTTCCTCTCTAGGTTTCTTCCTAGGTTATGGCCTTTCTAGAGAGTTTTTCCTAGCCACCGTGCTTCTACACCTGCATTGCTTGCTGTTTGGGGTTTTAGGCTGGGTTTCTGTACAGCACTTTGAGATATCAGCTGATGTACGAAGGGCTATATAAATTGATTTGATTTGCACCCCAGTATTTCTACTTTGCACACATCTGTCAAATCTACCATTCCAGTGTTTTAAATTGCTATATTGTATTTACTTTGCCACCATTGCCTATGTATTGCCTTTACCTCCCTTATCTCACCTCATTTATTTTTCTACTGTATTATTGACTGTGTTTGTTTTACTCCATGTGAAACTCTGTGTTGTTATGTGTCGAACTGCTTTGCATTATCTTGGCCAGGTCGCAGTTGTAAATTATAAATTGTTCCCAACTTGCCTACCTGCAAATAAGACATTACATTTTTTGTTGACCAAATTCTACACTCATATGACCATACAAAAACTAAACGCCAATTGCTGGAGAAGACAGAAACTTACCCCAATCGTTCTAACTTTAGCATTGAAAATCCTATCTTGACGTTGTATCTCTCGATTACGCCTCCTCTCCAAACTAGCCGCAGCAATGCGGTCCGAAAGTAATTCAGCATTGTACATTTTCCAATCTTCCCTTAGTCTCGCCGTGGTGAGAATCAAATGACCAGGGCTAGACTGAACTCTGCAAACATATCCGTTGCTAAGCTACCCGACATCCGGATACCTACGCTGTTGTTCACAACCAAGTGGAATAGGTAATTACCAATTGAATGCATTCATGTGCATTGAACTCGTTGAAGAAATCCGATTGGCTAATGGCCAACAAGCTGTGTCGGTCTACCATGAACTAAACGTGCAGCCATCATGCTTGTGAACAAAATAATATTAAGAATGTTTTGTTTAACTGCCGAATATGCTGTTAGAGGTAATTTCCTAAAGTGGAGAGGTCAGCATGTGGGCGAAGTCGGAGCTCAGGGACTATAGACTAGTTTCCCACTAGTAATTACCAGTTCGAGGGGCGTTCAAGTGGATGTTTCACAGGTTAATTGCTCATGGAAATCGCTCTGTATATAAGTGTCTGATAAAGGAACTAAAACGTATAAACGTAGCATTGTATGTATGTATGTATAATATATATATATGTATGTATGGATTTTTTTCCCTCATTTTGTCTGTCATAGTTGAAGTGTACCTATGATGAAAATTACAGGCCTCCCATCTTTTTAAGTGGGAGAACTTGCACAATTGGTGGCTGACTAAATACTTGTTTGCCCCACTGTATATGTATATATATAATATATATGTATAATATATATGTATGTATGTGTGTATATATATATATATCCCTCTTCTGTCTCAGCATGCATGGATTGATCAGTCTTGCAGACAGACTAATTTTATTTATGGCAATCCATATCAAGGACAGAAAGGCACAATTCCCTTTCAACAAAATTAAATAAGCACTGTTATATCAATGCATAGGCATATGCCACGTTTAGGTTAGTAATCCAAAGTGACCCATAGAACAGAATAGCAAACATAAAATGTGGTTTAGTCTAGAGGCAAACATGAATCTCCTCTATGCTGGTCCATTAGAAGGGCTTGATGATGTTTTGGATTTCCCATTTCTGGCCAGTGCATTTCTGGACCACAAGTTTCTGTTTTTGTATTTCTAAGCATCTTTTTGTTTGTCTGTTCTTGAGTTCCTTGCCCTGGAAAAGTATACATATTTTAATGATTTTAAAAACAGTGGACCTCTTTGGCAAAAAGGAAATAATTTAGGGGTGCATACAGTATAGGAAAGAACTGCCTATATACGTATTAGGAGTGTATTGAGTTCCGGGTCAACTGTGATATGCACCTGCGTGAAGTCCCAGTGAATGCCCATGCCCTTCTGCACGGCCTCGTGACAGTCATACAGATCAGGAAATTTGTCTTCCCCACTGTCAGCCAAACACCTGTTGTCATTGTACTTGTGGGACTTTAGGCCACCAATGTAAAGCTCCCCATTACTGTGGTAGTATGTGTGCTGAACGATCAAACAAATAAAGATAGGACATTAGATTTTTCCTTGAATACAGAGCAAAGTTAATTAACTGTAACAGTAGGAGACAGTATTGTAATGAGTTACCTGTGGGCCATAGTTGAAGCAGTCGAAGGCTATGGGTGTATGACCAGGAATAAGTCCTTGATCTATACATATGTTTGCATCCAAGTTCTTCATCTACAAGTAGGAGGGTCAAATATTAAGCAAGGAATGACATACTTTATCAAACATGTGGATAAATAGACAGGCATTCAAACCTTCCATTTAAAAACTAGTTTAAAACCACACACAAAAGTACTGTAAAAAACATACCCCTCCATAGGCCAGTATATTGTCCCATGTGTCCAACTGAGGATAAATCTTTTCCAGGTACCACTTGAAGGGCTTACATTTCAGCTTTTCTCTGAGCTCCTTTCTCTCTGACACATCACCGATATCTATTCCATGATCCTATTGTTGAGTGTGTGATTTTGGATTATTTGTTGTTTCCCGCAAAACTCTTTTATTATCAACATATCAAACTATGTAATAAATCAAAAGCTTGAAAAACTTCCAATGGTTTTATGAGTCTCATGAAGGTAGAATTCATGGGTAAAAAAAACAATTATGGGTATGTTATCATAAGCTCATACCTTAATTGGAATGTTCCAGGCAATATTGACATTATGTTTGTACTCATCCATCCAGATCTCTGCTGCCCTCAGTGCATTCCTCTTCATGGACATGCTCAGGTCAGGTCCGTATGTAACAGTATAATTTTAAACCGTCCCCTTCAGATAATCTGATTGGGTAAAAAAAAAAGGGTAGTAAATTAATATTATCATACAAAAGCTGTCAGTATAGTTTGGTGAGATGTACCATTGGAGCTGTGGTCATCCACCAGAATGATTTCTCTCAGCAGGTGTTCAGGGGTTCAGTCGATGATGCTGCGGATGGCCCGTTTAATAATAGACAAGGCCTCGTCCAGGTAGATCAATACCACAGCAATACTAGGAAGGTCCTTGGGGCATTTCTTCTGCAAACATCTGTTGAAGGAAACTAACCACCAGTTACACTCCTCTCATGTTAAAAAGGGATATATCAGGATTTTGGCAATGAAACCCTTGATCTACTTCACCAGAGTCAGATGAACTCATGGACACCATTTATGTTTCTGCATCCAGTATGAAGGAAGTAAGAGGTAGATTTGCAGCCCAACGCTAACTAGCGCTAGTTATCAACTTCCTTCAAACTGCATGGAGACACACAAAAATGGTATCCATTAGTTCATCCGACTCTGGGGATGTAGATAAAGGACTTCATTGCGAAACCTTAAAAGGGTGAGGGAAAAAAACGGCGCCAGAGAATCGTTACTTTACTTGGATTCACGTGTCTCTGGTAGCTCTAGGTTGAGAGGCAGACTGGTAGCTCTAGGTTGAGAGGCAGACGATCGCTGAGGAAAACATTGTAGCCATATTTCTCAAACAAAGCCTGTGCCTCTTCCTGATCCTCATCCGATAGATTCTCTCCCCAGCCCTGAAACAATGGAGATTGCCGGGGCTTGAGCTTCTGTTCATCTTGTCCTCTCAGAGATTTGACCGGAGCTGCCACAACTTCCTGGTCTTTAAATCTCTCTCTCTCATCCACAAGCATTTTCTGAATGGCATCCTGTTTTTGAACAAATCGTCTGAGATAAATAAAACAAAGTGTTGGTGGTTTTATCCCAATTTAAGACAGAAATAGCTCTTAATTTGAATTGTGAAAAATAAAAAAAGTTGTCAGAATATCTTCATCATACACATATTTAATCTGCCAGTGCGTGACAGATAATAGCATAGTCTTCCAATCAATGCATATTAAAAGCAGTCACACGTATAAGTGAATTAGATATGTAAATTAATAACAAAAAGTCACACTTTAATAACTCATGAATATGTATTCATAAATAATTGAACTATGAATAAATAAGTATGTCATTATTCATATAAAACGTATTGTGATATATTTTGCCCTATGAGTTCGATCAGTAGAATTTGATTCAAAATGTTTCACAACTGTAATGGCCGCCAAAGGTTTACAGCCGTGTTAAGTATTAACTCTGGGGTGTAAAGACATACAAGCAACACATATTTTTGGAACATTTTCTATAATTTTCTTTCACTTTGAAAATGCAGAGTCGGTTGTGTAGATCTTTATGAGGGGGGGGATATAATCCCTTTAGATTTCATTTTAAAGCAGCAAAATGTGACTTAAGTGTACTTAAGACTTTCACTACTCCGACTGGCACTCTGACCAGACATCCGCATAGGCCTACCTATGGTATTTGTAAATATTCGTGTCCATAGATGACGTTGTTGCCAGTGATGTCTGGTGAGGACCTGCCTTACAACAGGCCAACAAGTCCTCAGTCCTGCCTCTCTCAGTCTATTGTGGACAGTCTGAGCACTGATGGGGGGGATTGTGCATTCCTGATGTAACTTGGGCTGTTGTTGCCATATTGTACCTGTCCCGCAGGTGTGAGTTTCGGATGTACCGATCCTGTGCAGGTGTTGTTACACGTGGTCGGTCACTGCGAGGACTATCAGATGTCTGTCCTGTCTCACAGTAGGACATTGCAATTTATTGCCCTGGCCACATCTGCAGTCCTCATGCCTCCTTGCAGCATGCCTAAGGCACGTTCACACGGATGAGCAGGGACCCTGGGCATCCTTCTTTTAGTGTTTTTCCAGAGTCAGTAGAAAGGCATCTTTAGTGTCCTAAGTTTTCATAACTGGGACATTAATCACCTACCTTCTGTAAGATGTTAGTGTCTTAAGACCTTTCCACATGTGCATGTTCATTAATTGTTTATGGTTCATTGAACAAACATGGGAAACAGTATTTAAACCCTTTACAATGAAGATCTGTTTAGTTATTTGGATTTTTACGAATTATCTTTGAAAGACAGGGTGCTGAAAAAGGGATGTTTCTTTTTTTGCTGAGTTTATAAGCCCCTTGGTCTCTCCCAGGACCGCAATTGGCAATTACAACCAATAAACTGGTTCTATGACGTAAAAGTCCATTTCCACATCCATTGTTACATTAGCAAATTCTAGTTAATCAGACATAGTCATTACATTTCATCACCATTCATAAATAGACTCCAAAGCCTGGCGTGCAGGCCACGTATCTTATTTCTATGCGCACTCCTATTACGCACAACCAGAATGACAGACAAGTAGCTATGACACAATGCGGGAAATATGAACAAAAGGAAAACATTAATTTAACGAAATAAATAGCACTTCCATCTCGTGAATGTTGCCATGAATCTGTGCACCGAAACAACGAGTCACTCTTGAGTAGAGACAACGGTAAATGACCGTATGTCTTGTGGAACAGAAAGCCTTCGGAAATTTCCAAACAAACATTTCTTCGACACTTGGTTAGGCGTAGGCACAGTAAAACGATGATACTTGTAAAACAGAAATATATACATTTTGTAAAAAGTATTTACTACCTATAGCCTTTGGGGAAGCACACGCTCGAAACAAATAAACAATGCGCTTTCGTGACGAGAGTTTCCTAACTATTATTTAATAAAGAGCAAGCGACACAAGAAACAGATTTAGGGTGCGTTCATAAATTCACTCTGGCCATCTACTCCAATTTTAGAGCACGCTCGTCTGAGTGCCAGAGCGCAGAATAACTGATGCATTTACAAACCCACCCCGTCTCAATGTGGAACTAAAGAATTTAGCGCCGAAAACGTGTAAACCTATACGACCGCACACCAGTGTTCTAGAATATAAATAAAGACATGTCATGTGTTCCCTATAAAGTGTAACCACATTATTTTCTTGAGTTTATACGTTATCCAAAAGGCACATCTTGAATTGAATCAACATTCAAGAAAGTTGACTTACTCACAGACTTTGTTGATGTTGCTTTCCAAGTCAGAAAATCTTCTATCAATGTCAATAGTTTGGGCCTCAGTAGGCCTCTCATCTGTCTTTTTGTCGGTTTCATTCCTCAAAATCAATGATATATAGTTGAGGAATAAAATACATCCTAAAACTAATAGACATTTCACCCACATAGACCTCATATATATTATTTGCATGATTCTGTTTTTAATGGCATAGTCAAGTGTCAAAGCAACAGAACCAGTGTGTTGATAACTC
The DNA here is from genome assembly GCF_036934945.1 of Oncorhynchus masou masou. Classification (NCBI taxonomy): domain Eukaryota; kingdom Metazoa; phylum Chordata; class Actinopteri; order Salmoniformes; family Salmonidae; genus Oncorhynchus; species Oncorhynchus masou. The sequence goes on along the minus strand of NC_088233.1, from coordinate 19,061,607 downwards.
GAGACGTTGGTATTATTAAGACAACACAAGCATTTATTTCAAAGAGAGGTCCGTAAAGCCACGCCCCAGTGGGCAGAGCTAGGAATGATGCACTGGACACGTTTGGAATTTTAGGACCCCTTCAGCTATATATACATACATATACATATTATATATATAATATATATATATATATATACATATTATATATATATATATATATACATATACATATTATATATATAATATATATATATATATATACATATTATATATATATATATAATATATATATAATATGTATATATATATATATATATATTATATATATATATATATAATATATATATACATATTATATATATATTATATATATATATATACATATTATATATATACATATTATATATATATATATATATATATATATATATATAATATGTATATATATATATATATTATATATATATAATATATATATATATATACATATTATATATATATATATATATTATATATATATATATATACATACATATTATATATATATATACATATTATATATATATATATAGATAGATAAAATATTGATTTTGGCGCATAGAAACACCAAAAGGAGAGTAAAAAAATAATCATAAGAAACAAGGTTTTTAAGTGTCTGTCCTAAATCTAAGAGATATAAATATTTCCCGAGTTTTTAATATATAATTTAAAAAAATATATATATAAAGTATATATATAAAGACTAAAGTTATACTGTTACATATTGGCTCGGGTGTTTGTCTTGGCCGGCAAACCGTGCCAATATATCATCCAAACACCGGCTTCGAGGGCATTATCCCTTTTTTTCCAACAGGTTACCAACATATTCAAAGAATGATTGACATATTTTCATTAACCGTTTATTTTTATACCACAGGATATAGTCCCGAAACAAATCTAGGATTGCTACCCAAGCAGGCTGATCATTCGTTCTACTGGTTTGGTTGCCAGAGACGCAACCCAGTCGTTCAGTATTTTTGTTCTGTATCTATGGACGCGACCCAGTCGTTCGTTCTAAATGTTCCGTTGCCAGCCTTATCTCTTGCTTGCTATCCAACTACAGCTAACTTACAGTAACGTCAAACAGTGCAGACCTGTTTACTAGCGACATTTATTTGGATACATCCATAACAATGAGCGAATGAGGCACGATTTCGCCTGGCATAGAAAGTGTGCTCGCTTGTTAATTAAGACACTGTTGTTCAGAGGAGCTAGTCAACAACACACCCCTGAGGTGCCTTATTGCTATTATAAACTGGTTACTAACTTATTTACAGCAGTAAAAATACATGTTTTGTCATACCCGTGGTATACCACGGCTGTCAGCCAATCAGCATTCAGGGCTCGAACCACCCAGCGGTCTATGGCACTGCATCACAGTGCTTGAGGCGTCACTACAGCCCTAGGTTTGATCCCAGGCCGTGTCACAGCCGGCAGTGACGGGGAGACCCATGAGGCGGCGCACAATTGGCCCAGCGTCGTCCAGGTTAGGGAGGGTTTGGCTGGCTGGATTTTTCTTGTCTAGCGGCTCCTTGTGGCAGGCCGGTTGCCAGCTGTACAGTGTTGCCTCAGATACATTGATGCCACTGGCTGCACGGGGTAAGCTAGCATTGTGTCAAGAAGCGGTGCGTCTTGACACGGTCATGTTTCGGAGGACGAATGGCTCTCCACCTTTTAAATACGGAAGTCACAACGACGGGACAAGACTTTAACTACCAATTGGATGTCGCAAAAAAATAGGGGTAAAAACAATAATAGATTTAAACTAAATGCTTTTACAAAAACTGTGCAGACGGAAGGTTTGGTAACATATTTTCGATAAAATCTCCCTCAGTTTGTGTTTTCACACAGGTCCTTGACCTGTGCAATGTAAAAATTGATAATTTTAACAAACTCTCCGACGTGAGTTATTCACATACACATACGACAGATATTAATGTAATTTTCTTCATGGTGATGTATCCTAAATATGTACACAAATTATAAATATGCAATATCCTTATTTGCATATTTGGGCATTCAACAAACTACCCTGGCTATTATTTTAATGAGCTTGTTGGATCCTGTGTTTTACATTATAGCCATTACCATATATATGATTGAATGTTATCTGCTGTTGGCTTGTGTGGATGTATGTATGTGTTGTGCAACGTAGCTGACTTGAAACATTGTTAAAAGTATCAGGGCCATGGGACTTTCTCATGATGGAAAAATACAGAGAAGCATGAAGACAGGAACTGTTCAAATTAGTTGGGAGGGGGGAACATTCAGAGCGGGGTGTTGCGAGAACAAGCGGTCTTTTGTTAGATAACAGGAGCCAGGTGCGAGATAATGGTATGGAGCATGAGAACCTGGATGTTCTTCACAAGCAAGTTACATCTATCAACTGAAGCGCCGAGAGGCGGGGACCCGCCTGAGTGCCTGCAATAGACTGGACAAGTTTAAACCACGCCCAGTCTCTACTGTGATAGACAGTTCCAACCTGTCTGTTGGCCTATCACAGTATAAGAATACGGTTTTCATACGTCTTGTCAGTTCTCTGTTCTGCCCTGCGTGGTATTACAGAGAGCCCGTATATACGAAAGTTGCATTTGCCATTTATTACTTAGCTAATAAAAAATACATAGCATAAAATCGGTGACTCATTGTTATATTTATCCTGATACCAGATTTGAATTTACGCAACTCTAACAAGCTCTACCCTCAAACAAGACCAAATCTAGTTGATCCGGACCAAATCCCTGAAACAATCATAGATGTCAATATACGTTTGGATGTCGAAGTACAGCACAGCAAAGCACACTACAGTAGAGTGCAGTACATTAAGGTGCTCTAATGTGTACTGTACTGAACTAAACTAAATAAAATAAAATGTATTTATATAGCCCTTCATACATAAGCTGATATCTCAAAGTGCTGTACAGAAACCCAGCCTAAAACCCCAAACAGCAAGCAATGCAGGTGTAGAAGCACAGTGGCTAGGAAAAACTCCCTAGAAAGGCCAAAACCTAGGAAGAAACCTAGAGAGGAACCAGGCTATGTGGGGTGGCCAGTCCTCTTCTGGCTGTGCCGGGTGGAGATTATAACAGAACATGGCCAAGATGTTCAAATGTTCATAAATGACCAGCATGGTCGAAAAATAATAAGGCAGAACAGTTGAAACTGGAGCAGCAGCACGGTCAGGTGGACTGGGGACAGCAAGGAGTCATCATGTCAGGTAGTCCTGGGGCATGGTCCTAGGGCTCAGGTCGTCCGAGAGAGAGAAAGAAAGAGAGAAGGAGAGAATGCACACTTAGATTCACACAAGACACCGAATAGGACAGGAGAAGTACTCCAGATATAACAAACTGACCCTAGCCCCCCGACACATAAACTACTGCAGCATAAATACTGGAGGCTGAGACAGGAGGGGTCAGGAGACACTGTGGCCCCATCCGAGGACACCCCCAGACAGGGCCAAACAGGAAGGATATAACCCCACCCACTTTACCAAAGCACAGCCCCCACACCACTAGAGGGATATCTTCAACCACCAACTTACCATCCTGAGACAAGGCTGAGTATAGCCCACAAAGATCTCCGCCACGGCACAACCCAAGGGGGGGCGCCAACCCAGACAGGATGACCACATCAGTGAATCAACCCACTCAGGTGACGCACCCCTTCCAGGGACGGCATGAGAGAGCCCCAGTAAGCCAGTGACTCAGCCCCTGTAATAGGGTTAGAGGCAGAGAATCCCAGTGGAAAGAGGGGAACCGGCCAGGCAGAGACAGCAAGGGCGTTTCGTTGCTCCAGAGCCTTTCCGTTCACCTTCCCACTCCTGGGCCAGACTACACTCAATCATATGACCCACTGAAGAGATGAGTCTTCAGTAAAGACTTAAAGGTTGAGACCGAGGTTGCGTCTCTGACATGGGTAGGCAGACCGTTCCATAAAAATGGAGCTCTATAGGAGAAAGCCCTGCCTCCAGCTGTTTGCTTAGAAATTCTAGGGACAATTAGGAGGCCTGCGTCTTGTGACAGTAGCGTATGTGTAGGTATGTACGGCAGGACCAAATCAGAGAGATAGGTAGGAGCAAGCCCATGTAATGCTTTGTAGGTTAGCAGTAAAACCTTGAAATCAGCCCTTGCTTTGACAGGAAGCCAGTGTAGAGAGGCTAGCACTGGAGTAATATGATCAAATGTTTTGGTTCTAGTCAGGATTCTAGCAGCCGTATTTAGCACTAACTGAAGTTTATTTAGTGCTTTATCCGGGTAGCCGGAAAGTAGAGCATTGCAGTAGTCTAACCGAGAAGTGACAAAAGCATGGATTAATTTTTCTGCATCATTTTTGGACAGAAAGTTTCTGATTTTTGCAATGTTACGTAGATGGAAAAAAGCTGTCCTTGAAATGGTCTTGATATGTTCTTCAAAAGAGAGATCAGGGTCCAGAGTAACGCCGAAGTCCTTCACAGTTTTATTTGAGACGACTGTACAACCATTAAGATTAATTGTCAGATTCAACAGAAGATCTCTTTGTTTCTTGGGACCTAGAACAAGCATCTCTGTTTTGTCCGAGTTTAAAAGTAGAAAGTTTGCAGCCATCCACTTCCTTGTCTGAAACACATGCTTCTAGCAAGGGCAATTTTGGGGCTTCACCATGTTTCATTGAAATGTACAGCTGTGTGTCATCCACATAGCAGTGAAAGTTAACATTATGTTTTCGAATAACATCCCCAAGAGGTAAAATATATAGTGAAAACAATAGTGGTCCTAAAACGGAACCTTGAGGAACACCGAAATTTACAGTTGATTTGTCAGAGGACAAACCATTCACAGAGACAAACTGATATCTTTCCGACAGATAAGATCTAAACCAGGCCAGAACTTGTCCGTGTAGACCAATTTGGGTTTCCAATCTCTCCAAAAGAATGTGGTGATCGATGGTATCAAAAGCAGCACTAAGGTCTAGGAGCACGAGGACAGATGCAGAGCCTCGGTCCGATGCCATTAAGATGTCATTTACCACCTTCACAAGTGCCGTCTCAGTGCTATGATGGGGTCTAAAACCAGAATGAAGCATTTCGTATACATTGTTTGTCTTCAGGAAGGCAGTGAGTTGCTGCGCAACAGCCTTTTCTAAAATTTTTGAGGGGAATGGAAGATTTGATATAGGCCGATAGTTTTTTTATATTTTCTGGGTCAAGGTTTGGCTTTTTCAAGAGAGGCTTTATTACTGCCACTTTTAGTGAGTTTGGTACACATCCGGTGGATAGAGAGCAGTTTATTATGTTCAACATAGGAGGGCCAAGCACAGGAAGCAGCTCTTTCAGTAGTTTAGTTGGAATAGGGTCCAGTATGCAGCTTGAAGGTTTAGAGGCCATGATTATTTTCATCATCGTGTCAAGAGATGTAGTACTAAAACACTTGAGCGTTTCTCTTGATCCTAGGTCCTGGCAGAGTTGTGCAGACTCAGGACAACTGAGCTTTGAAGGAATACGCAGATTTAAAGAGGAGTCCGTAATTTGCTTTCTAATAATCAGAATCTTTTCCCCAAAGAAGTAAATTAATTTATCACTGCTAAAGTCATCCTCTCTTGGGGAATGCTGCTTTTTAGTTAGCTTTGCGACAGTATCAAAAAGGAATTTCAGATTGTTCTTATTTTCCTCAATTAATCTAGCAGCAGTAAGGGCTCTTCGGTACTGCACGGTACTGTCTTTCCAAGCTAGTAGGAAGACTTCCAGTTTGGTGTGGCGCCATTTCCGTTCCAATTTTTTGGAAGCTTGCTTCAGAGCTCGGGTATTTTCTGTGTACCAGGGAGCTAGTTTCTTATGAGAAATGTTTTTAGTTTTTAGGGGTACAACTGCATCTAGGGTATTGCGCAAGGTTAAATTGAGTTCCTCAGTTAGGTGGTTAACTGATTTTTGTCCTCTGGCGTCCTTGGGTAGACAGAGGGAATCTGGAAGGACATCAAGGAATCTTTGTGTTGTCTGTGAATTTATAGCATGACTTTTGATGTTCCTTGGTTGGGGTCTGAGCAGATTATTTGTTGCAATTGCAAACATAATAAAATGGTGGTCCGATAGTCCAGGATTATGAGGAAAAACATTAAGATCCACAACATTTATTCCATGGGACAAAACTAGGTCCAGCGTATGACTGTGACAGTGAGTGGGTCCAGAGACATGTTGGACAAAACTCACTGAGTCGATGATGGCTCCGAAAGCCTTTTGGAGTGGGTCTGTGGACTTTTCCATGTGAATATTAAAGTCACCAAAGATTAGAATATTATCTGCTATGACTACAAGGTCCGATAGGAATTCAGGGAACTCAGTGAGGAGGCCTGTAAACAGTAGCTATAAAAAGTGATTGAGTAGGCTGCATAGATTTCATGACGAGAAGCTCAAAAGACGAAAACGTCATTTTTTTTTTGTAAATTGAAATTTGCTATCGTAAATGTTAGCAACACCTCCGCCTTTGCGGGATGCACGGGGGATATGGTCACTAGTGTAGCCAGGAGGTGAGGCCTCATTTAACACAGTAAATTCATCAGGCTTAAGCCATGTTTCAGTCAGGCCAATCACATCAAGATTATGATCAGTGATTAGTTCAGTCATTGAAGTCTATTTTCTTTTCTTTAATATTTTATTTTGGCAGTAACCCTCCAAAAAGTAATTAATAAACCTTTTTAATTTCCATATGTATAGAAAGCTAGGTTTTTGCTCTAGCACTACACAGCTGACTCATAACCAACTCATCATCAAGATTTGATTATTTGAATCAGATGTGTAGTGCTAGGGCAAAAACCAAACGTGTACATAGGATGGGCCCCAAGACTGAGTTTGGAGAAATGTTCCAGATAGTTTGGAAAAATCTTCCACATATCCTGCCTAAGCTGTTTACACGCACCTTTGATATCCCGCTCACAAGTATCTCTGCAACTATGAATAAACATAATATTCCTAATTTAAATTAAAATGGAATAGTAACTGATATCTGGACACTGACTGCAGGTAGGCCTATAACCTCTCACATGTAGCCTAAAAGAATATGAACTCCTGCAGAATGATGCATTTCTTGCTGTAAAATTATAAAATACATGTTATTTTTCTCTGGAAAAAATTATAAAACCAGTCCATTTTCTCTGCAGTTGTTGAACAAATAGACTGATGTCAGTAAGGAAGCCCAGTTCATTCCGTTTGTGCGATACAGAGACATTTAGGAAATTAATGAGCACTTTCTGTTTTACAAGAAGCTAACGGGGAGAACTACAGGTGAGGATGTGTTTCACATTATAAACAGCTTTTTCTCAGAGCACAATCTGGATTGGAAATCCTGTGTTCGTGTGCACACCTGGGAGAGTGAAAGGATTTTAATTGCCCACACAAAGAAGGTAAATCCCATTATCATTCACAGAGGCATTGGCCAGCAAGAAAATGAGTCCAGAGTTGCATGATGTTTTGAATGACGCAGTGAACTTTATCCATTAAATCCAGGCCTCTGAATCACCAACTGTTTGAAAAGCTCTGTGACGACAGTGGGACTGAGCACCAGCAGCTACTGCTTAACACCGATGGCAGTTGGCTATCTAGTAGGAAAACGCTACAGAGGCTTTTTGAGCTGCGATCTGAAGTAATGATTTTCTGTCTGAGCACTCACACACCCTCTTGTGGCTGTGTTCAAGGACATAGACTTGGGTGCCCGCCGTGCCTATCTTGCTGATGTGTTTATCAAACTGAACAACCTGAATCTAACTCTGCAACACACATTCTAATCAAGTGTGTTGATTCATTAAGAAGATCAAACTTTGGGAGTGGAAATGTGAATATAAGTTGTTTTCAGCAGCTTTTTTATTTTTTACCTTTATTTAACTAGGCAAGTCAGTTAAGAACAAATTCTTATTTTCAATGACGGCCTAGGAACAGTGGGTTAACTGCCTGTTCAGGGGTAGAACGACAGATGTGTACCTTGTCAGCTCAGGGGTTTGAACTTGCAACCTTCCGGTTACTAGTCCAACGGTTTTAATGAATTTATTTGCAAATTATGGTGGAAAATAAGTTTTTGGTCAATAACAAAAGTTTTTCTCAATACGTTGTTATATACCCTTTGTTGGCAATGACAGAGGTCAAACGTTTTCTGTAAGTCTTCACAAGGTTCACACACTGTTGCTGGTATTTTGGCCCATTCCTCCATGCAGATCTCCTCTAGAGCAATGATGTTTTGGGCAACACGGACTTTTAACTCCCTCCAAAGATTTTCTATGGGGTTGAGATCTGGAGACTGGCTAGGCCACTCCAGGACCTTGAAATGCTTCTTACGAAGCCACTCCTTTGTTGCCCGGGCGGTGTGTTTGGGATCATTGTCATGCTGAAAAACCCAGCCACATTTCATCTTCAATGCCCTTGCTGATGGAAGGAGGTTTTCACTCAAAATCTCACGATACATGGCCCCATTCATTCTTTCCTTTACACGGATCAGTCGTCCTGGTCCCTTTGCAGAAAAACAGCCCATACATGATGTTTCCACCCCCATGCTTCACAGTAGGTATGGTGTTCTTTGGATGCAACTCGGTGTTCTTTGGATGCAACTCAGCATTCTTTGTCCTCCAAACACGACGAGTTGAGTTTTTACCAAAAAGTTATATTTTGATTTCATCTGACCATATGACATTCTCCCAATCTTCTTCTGGATCATCCAAATGCTCGCTAGCAAACTTCAGACGGGCCTGGACATGTACTGGCTTAAGCAGGGGGACACGTCTGGCACTGCAGGATTTGAGTCCCTGGCGGCGTAGTGTGTTACTGATGGTAGGTTTTGTTACTTTGGTCCCAGCTCTCTGCAGGTCATTCACTAGGTCCCCCCGTGTGGTTCTGGGATTTTTGCTCACCATTCTTGAGATCATTTTGACCCCCACAGGTTGAGATCTTGCGTGGAGACCCAGATCGAGGGAGATTATCAGTGGTCTTGTATGTCTTCCATTTCCTAATAATTTCTCCCACAATTGATTTCTTCAAACCAAGCTGCCTACCTATTGCAGATTCAGTCTTCCCAGGCTGGTGCAGGTCTACAATTTTGTTTCTGGTGTCCTTTGACAGCTCTTTGGTCTTGGCCATGGTGGAGTTTGGAGTGCGACTGTTTGAGGTTGTGGACAGGTGTCTTTTATACTGATAACAAGTTCAAACAGGTGCCCTTAATACAGGTAACGAGTGGAGGACAGAGGAGCCTCTTCAAGAAGAAGTTACAGGTCTGTGAGAGCCAGAAATCTTGCTTGTTTGTAGGTGACCAAATACTTATTTTCCATGTATATATATATATATATATATATGTGTGTGTGTGTGTATATATATATATACTGTCTCAGCATGCATGGAATGATCAGTCTTGCAGACAGACATTTGGACTACAACAATATATATATATTTTTTTTTTACAACAATTTTATTTATGGCAATCCATATCAAGGACAGAAAGGCACATTTCCCTTTCAACAAAATTAAATAAGCACTGTTATATCAATGCATAGGCATAAGCCACATTGAGGTTAGTAGTCCAAAGTGACCTATAGAACAGAATAGCAAACATAAAATGTGGTTTAGTCTAGAGGCAAACATGAATCTCCTCTATGCTGGTCCATTAGAAGGGCTTGATGATGTTTTGGATTTCCCATTTCTGGCCAGTGCATTTCTGGACCACAAGTTTCTGTTTTTGTATTTCTAAGCATCTTTTTGTTTGTCTGTTCTTGAGTTCCTTGCCCTGGAAAAGTATACATATTTTAATGATTTTAAACAGTGGACCTCTTTGGCAAAAAGGAAATAATTTAGGGGTGCATACAGTATAGGAAAGAACTGCCTATATACGTATTAGGAGTGTATTGAGTTCCGGGTCAACTGTGATATGCACCTGCGTGAAGTCCCAGTGAATGCCCATGCCCTTCTGCACGGCCTCGTGACAGTCATACAGATCAGGAAAAGTGTCTTCCCCACTGTCAGCCAAACACCTGTTGTCATTGTACTTGTGGGACTTTAGGCCACCAATGTAAAGCTCCCCATTACTGTGGTAGTATGTGTGCTGAACGATCAAACAAATAAAGATAGGACATTAGATTTTTCCTTGAATACAGAGCAAAGTTAATTAACTGTAACAGTAGGAGACAGTATTGTAATGAGTTACCTGTGGGCCATAGTTGAAGCAGTCGAAGGCTATGGGTGTATGACCAGGAATAAGTCCTTGATCTATACATATGTTTGCATCCAAGTTCTTCATCTACAAGTAGGAGGGTCAAATATTAAGCAAGGAATGACATACTTTATCAAACATGTGGATAAATAGACAGGCATTCAAACCTTCCATTTAAAAACTAGTTTAAAACCACACACAAAAGTACTGTAAAAAACATACCCCTCCATAGGCTAGTATATTGTCCCATGTGTCCAACTGAGGATAAATCTTTTCCAGGTACCACTTGAAGGGCTTACATTTCAGCTTTTCTCTGAGCTCCTTTCTCTCTGACACATCACCGATATCTATTCCATGATCCTATTGTTGAGTGTGTGATTTTGGATTATTTGTTGTATCCCGCAAAACTCTTGTATTATCAATATATCAAACTATGTAATAAATCAAAAGCTTGAAAAACTTCCAATGGTTTTATGAGTCTCATGAAGGTAGAATTCATGGGTAAAAAAAACAATTATGGGTATGTTATCATAAGCTCATACCTTAATTGGAATGTTCCAGGCAATATTGACATTATGTTTGTACTCATCCATCCAGATCTCTGCTGCTCTCAGTGCATTCCTCTTCATGGACATGCTCAGGTCAGGTGCGTAAGGCTTGTGGTTCCTCTCAATGTGGGCGATCTTAGAACAAGGCACTACCTCTATGCTTCCTCCACACAGCCACACCTGAAACATTTACATTATTTGTGGAGGACATTGACACCATTTAATGACCACAGAAAACAATGATATCAAAAATATCAGATGTTCACAGAATCTGGTAAAAAAAAGAATGGTGCATAATATTGTTGCTTCTCACCCGCACACCGAGCTCGACATTTTCACCTCCATACACTTTCATTCCACCATCTAGGGCACCGATTTCACCCAGGAATTTCCTGTCCACCACCATGATTCCCATGACAGAGGGACTCCTGATGACAGAGACAAAGCGTTAAAATAAACACTATACTCGCTGTCACCACAACCACAAAGATGTGGGTTTGACAGTATGAGTGATTCCATTTGCCTGGTCAACATACTTTCCTGGCAGTGACGTGTCATTGAGATGGTACCACTCCGGCCTGAAGGACTCATACATACACCATAGAGCCCAGTCAAAAGCATGGGCCGCTGGGACGTAATGGACAACATCCAGGTCATAGTAATTTACCCTGTCAAACACAGGGGAGACCACCACTGTCCGGTCTGCCTTGATACGAGTCAACAGAGGCTCCGCCCTGCAAGCACAGAGAGCAGAGTCATGGAAAACAACACACTGGCCCTGTTCCTATAGTTCAAAGACTTGGCTGAACTGTTCAAGGTGAGGGACAAGTTACACAGATATTTAACTTGATGTGCAATATGGCAACTACTGGCACAGTAGCTATTTCAGAGACACTACATTCCTAAATACTCTTACCACTCCTTGTGGACCTCAATGTGAGCGTCAAGAATCGCAACCACATCCGCAGTAGCAGCTCTCCACCCAGAGATGCGAGCTTGAGATAAACCCAGTGATTCAACATGTCTCACCCTGACCATGCGAAACAAAGGATTCTGCGCCTCAATGGATTTGACATAGACATCCAGGTCCCCCTTCAGATCATCTGATTGGGTAAACAAAAAAGGGTAGTAAATTAATATCATCATTCAAAAGCTGTCAGTATATTTTTGGTGAGACGTACCATTGGAGCTGTGATCATCCACCAGAATAATTTCTCTCAGCAGGTGTTCAGGGGTTCGGTCGATGATGCTGCGGATGGCCCGTTTAATGATAGACAAGGCCTCGTCCAGGTAGATCAATACCACAGCAATACTAGGAAGGTCCTTGGGGTATTTCTTCTGCAAACATCTGTTGAAGGAAACTAACCACCAGTTACACTCCTCTCATGTTAAAAAGGGATATATCAGGATTTTGGCACTGAAACCCTTGATCTACTTCACCAGAGTCAGATGAACTCATGGACACCATTTATGTTTCTGCAGCCAGTATGAAGGAAGTAAGAGGTAGATTTGCAGCCCAACGCTAACTAGCGCTAGTTATCAAATTCCTTCAAACTGCATGGAGACACACAAAAATGGTATCCATTAGTTCATCCGACTCTGGGGATGTAGATAAAGGGCTTCATTGCCAAAATCCTGAAGTAATCCTTTCATACAAATTCTGTCTTGATCTTGAAGTTCAGTAACATGCAAAACTGTAGCCACATCGCCTTCTCATTGGAGAAAGGAATAATAATGTACAGAATCTTTCTGGTTTACAGCTGAATAATCATTACGTGCATGAAAGATGTAACAACAGACAAGCGATAGTGTGAGTGAGGGAGAGAAACCTTAAAAGGGTGAGGGAAAAAAACGGCGCCAGAGAATCGTTACTTTACTTGGATTCACGTGTCTCTGGTAGCTCTCGGTTGAGAGGCAGACGATCGCTGAGGAAAACATTGTAGCCATATTTCTCAAACAAAGCCTGTGCCTCTTCCTGATCCTCATCCGATAGATTCTCTCCCCAGCCCTGAAACAATGGAGATTGCTGGGGCTTGAGCTTCTGTTCATCTTGTCCTCTCTGAGATTTGACCGGAGCTGCCACAACTTCCTGGTCTTTAAATCTCTCTCTCTCATCCACAAGCATTTTCTGAATGGCATCCTGCTTTTGTTCCAAGTTTTTGAACAAATCGTCTGAGATAAATAAAACAAAGTGTTGGTGGTTTTATCCCAATTTAAGACAGAAATAGCTCTTAATTTGAATTGTGAAAAATAAAAAAAGTTGTCAGAATATCTTCATCATACACATATTTAATCTGCCAGTGCGTGACAGATAATAGCATAGTCTTCCAATCAATGCAAATTAATAACAAAAAGTCGCACACTTTAATAACTCATGAATATGTATTCATAAAAAATTGAACTATGCATAAATAAGTATGTCATTATTCATATAAAACGTATTGTGATATATTTTGCCCTATGAGTTCGATCAGTAGAATTTGATTCAAAATGTTTCACAACTGTAATGGCCGCCAAAGGTTTACAGCCGTGTTAAGTATTAACTCTGGGGTGTAAAGACATACAAGCAACACATATTTTTGGAACATTTTCTATAATTTTCTTTCACTTTGAAGATGCAGAGTAGGTTGTGTAGATCTTTATGAGGGGGGGGGATATAATCCCTTTAGATTTAATTTTAAAGCAGCAAAATGTGAAGACTGTGCAGGGTGTACTTAAGACTTTCACTACTCCGACTGGCACTCTGACCAGACATCCGCATAGGCCTACCTATGGTATTTGTAAATATTCGTGCCCATAGACGACGTTGTAGCCAGTGATGTCTGGTGAGGACCTGCCTTACAACAGGCCTACAAGTCCTCAGTCCTGCCTCTCTCAGTCTATTGTGGACAGTCTGAGCACTGATGGGGGGGATTGTGCATTCCTGATGTAACTTGGGCTGTTGTTGTTGTCATCTTGTACCTGTCCTGCAGGTGTGAGTTTCGGATGTACCGATCCTGTGCAGGTGTTGTTACACGTGGTCGGTCACTGCGAGGACTATCAGATGTCTGTCCTGTCTCACAGTAGGACATTTATTGCCCTGGCCACATCTGCAGTCCTCATGCCTCCTTGCAGCATGCCTAAGGCACGTTCACACGGATGAGCAGGGACCCTGGGCATCCTTCTTTTGGTGTTTTTCCAGAGTCAGTAGAAAGGCATCTTTAGTGTCCTAAGTTTTCAGAACTGGGACATTAATCACCTACCTTCTGTAAGATGTTAGTGTCTTAAGACCTTTCCACATGTGCATGTTCATTAATTGTTTATGGTTCATTGAACAAACATGGGAAACAGTATTTAAACCCTTTACAATGAAGATCTGTTTAGTTATTTGGATTTTTACGAATTATCTTTGAAAGACAGGGTGCCGAAAAAGGGATGTTTCTTTTTTTGCTGAGTTTATAAGCCCCGTGGTCTCTCCCAGGACCGCAATTGGCAATTACAACCAATAAACTGGTTCTATGACGTAAAAGTCCATTTCCACATCCATTGTTACATTAGAAAATTCTAGTTAATCAGACATAGTCATTACATTTCATCACAATTCATAAATAGACTCCAAAGCCTGGCGTGCAGGCCACGTATCTTATTTCTATGCGCATTCCTATTACGCACAACCAGAATGACAGACAAGTAGCTATGACACAACGCGGGAAATATGAACAAAGGAAAACATTAATTTAACGAAATAAATAGCACTTCCATCTCGTGAATGTTGCCATGAATCTGTGCACCGAAACAACGAGTCACTCTTGAGTAGAGACAACGGTAAATGACCGTATGTCTTGTGGAACAGAAAGCCTACGGAAATTTCCAAACAAACATTTCTTCGACACTTGGTTAGGCGTAGGCACAGTAAAACGATGATACTTGTAAAACAGAAATATATACATTTTGTAAAAAGTATTTACTACCTATAGCCTTTGGGGAAGCACACGCTCGAAACAAATAAACAATGCGCTTTCGTGACGAGAGTTTCCTAACTATTATTTAATAAAGAGCAAGCGACACAAGAAACAGATTTAGGGTGCGTTCATAAATTCACTCTGGCCATCTACTCCAATTTTAGAGCACGCTCGTCTGAGTGCCAGAGCGCAGAATAACTGATGCATTTACAAACCCACCCCGTCTCAATGTGGAACTAAAGAATTTAGCGCCGAAAACGTGTAAACCTATACGACCGCACACCAGTGTTCTAGAATATAAATAAAGACATGTCATGTGTTCCCTATAAAGTGTAACCACATTATTTTCTTGAGTTTATACGTTATCCAAAAGGCACATCTTGAATTGTATCAACATTCAAGAAAGTTGACTTACTCACAGACTTTGTTGATGTTGCTTTCCAAGTCAGAAAATCTTCTATCAATGTCAATAGTTTGGGCCTCAGTAGGCCTCTCATCTGTCTTTTTGTCGGTTTCATTCCTCAAAATCAATGATATATAGTTGAGGAATAAAATACATCCTAAAACTAATAGACATTTCACCCACATAGACCTCATATATATTATTTGCATGATTCTGTTCTTAATGGCATAGTCAAGTGTCAAAGCAACAGAACCGGTGTGTTGATAACTCGAGACGTTGGTATTATTAAGACAACACAAGATTTTATTTCAAAGAGTGGTCCGTAAAGCCACGCCCCAGTGGGCAGAGCTAGGAATGATGCACTGGACACGTTCGAATTTTAGGACCCCTTCATTTACATTACATTTACATTTAAGTCATTTAGCAGACGCTTTTATCCAGAGCGACTTACAGCTATATATACATAAATATACACATATATATGATAGATAGATAAAATATTTTAATCATCCTAAATCTAAGAGATATATATTTCCCGAGTTTTTATATATAATAAAACAATAATAATAAATAAATTAAAAAATATATATATATATACATATTATATATTAGTTATGCTAATATAGTTGAGACCAGTATACTGCAGTTAATTTCGTATTTGACTAAATAAATAAAATATCTTTGAGTAGTAAATTGGGAATCAACTTGTCCCATATAACAGAACATACCATTTATTGGGATCATCTGGTTGAGCTTGTTGACAAAACAGACCATGTTATGCCTTTTCATACTGAGATTTAATTGTCAAAGGTCTGCGGTGAATCTGTGTCAACTATGCGATTATATTGGAGACGGGTTTATATCAGTGAATGCCATCTATAAATTTACTGTTATAGTATGTCTAAGTAACAGCCATATAGCAGCCAGGGAAACTTTATGTTCTCACTGTATAATAGAATATTCTGAACTTTCTGCCTGACTGTGGCGCACTTCACCTTAATTGTTAGGATTTTCATGCGATCACAACAAAACAACTTATTTTGCTCAAATGGAGATGGAATAAACTTGTGTTTTATTTGAAGAGATGGGCCTGGTTGTGAATAGAACATTTTTCTTCCTGAGTGTGGCGCTGTTTACTGCAATTTTCTGTATTACTTTGACCAGAACAAAACAATTTATTTTACTCAACTAGAGATTGAATTAAATGTGTGTTTCTTTGAAAAGATGTGCCTGGCTGACATGAAAAATACATTAAGAGGAAATTATCCACAGAGGCTGACTATTTTTCTGCACATGGGCAATTCCATGGTAACGGAATTGTGCTGAGACTAGATTTTTCACAAACAATGTATGCCAAACAAAGACCATTGATTTCAAAGTTTAATAAACCATATGTACAAGGACTCATTTTAAATGATAATGCTCGAGAAGTCGGTGTTTGGAGGATATATTTGTAACCGAATTGAAATGGCGGGCTAGTTAGCGGTGGTGCGCGCTAATAGCGATGGGTATCGATGCTTCCTGGGTGACTGTTGTCTGTGTGCAGAGGGTCCCTGGTTCGAGCCCGGGTAGGGGCGAGGGAACGGACTAAAGTTCAACTGTTACATATTGGCACGTGTGTTTGTCTCGGCTGGCAAACTGTGCCAATATATCATCCAA
Organism: Oncorhynchus masou masou; assembly: GCF_036934945.1. Taxonomy (NCBI): domain Eukaryota; kingdom Metazoa; phylum Chordata; class Actinopteri; order Salmoniformes; family Salmonidae; genus Oncorhynchus; species Oncorhynchus masou. Next base: position 19,044,881 of record NC_088233.1, on the reverse strand, counting down.
ACACCAGCTTCGAGGGCATTATACCTTTTATACAACAGGTTACCAACATATTCAAAGAATGATTGACATATTTTCATTAACCGTTTATTTTTATACCACAGGATATAGTCCCGAAACAAATCTAGGATTGCTACCCAAGCAGGCTGATCATTCGTTCTACTGGTTTGGTTGCCAGAGACGCAACCCAGTCGTTCAGTATTTTTGTTCTGTATCTATGGACGCGACCCAGTCGTTCGTTCTAAATGTTCCGTTGCCAGCCTTATCTCTTGCTTGCTATCCAACTACAGCTAACTTACAGTAACGTCAAACAGTGCAGACCTGTTTACTAGCGACATTTATTTGGATACATCCATAACAATGAGCGAATGAGGCACGATTTCGCCTGGCATAGAAAGTGTGCTCGCTTGTTAATTAAGACACTGTTGTTCAGAGGAGCTAGCCACCAACACACCCCTGAGGTGCCTTATTGCTATTATAAACTGGTTACTAACTTATTTACAGCAGTAAAAATACATGTTTTGTCATACCCGTGGTATACCACAGCTGTCAGCCAATCAGCATTCAGGGCTCGAACCACCCAGCGGTCTATGGCACTGCATCACAGTGCTTGAGGCGTCACTACAGCCCTAGGTTTGATCCCAGGCCGTGTCACAGCCGGCAGTGACGGGGAGACCCATGAGGCGGCGCACAATTGTCCCAGCGTCGTCCAGGTTAGGGAGGGTTTGGCTGGCTGGATTTTTCTTGTCTAGCGGCTCCTTGTGGCAGGCCGGTTGCCAGCTGTACAGTGTTGCCTCAGATACATTGATGCCACTGGCTGCACGGGGTAAGCTAGCATTGTGTCAAGAAGCGGTGCGTCTTGACACGGTCATGTTTCGGAGGACGAATGGCTCTCCACCTTTTAAATACGGAAGTCACATTGACGGGACAAGACTTTAACTACCAATTGGATGTCACAAAAAAATAGGGGTAAAAACAATAATACATTTACACTAAATGCTTTTACAAAAACTGTGCAGACGGAAGGTTTGGTAACATAATTTCGATAAAATCTCTTTCAGTTTGTGTTTTCACACGGGTCCTTGATCTGTGCAATGTTGAAATTGATAATTTTAACAAACTCTCCGACATGAGTTATTCACATACACATAACGACAGATATTAATGTAATTTTCTTCATGGTGATGTATCCTAAATATGTACACAAATTATAAATATGCAATATCCTTATTTGCATATTTGGGCATTCAACAAACTACCCTGGCTATTATTTTAATGAGCTCTACCCCCAAACAAGACCAAATCTCGTTGATCCGGACCAATTCCCTGAACCAATCATAGATGTCAATATACATTTGGATGTCGAAGTACAGCACAGCAAAGCACACTACAGTAGAGTGCAGTACATTAAGGTGCTCTACTGTGTACTGTACTGAACTAAACTATACTTTTCTTTACTGTACTCTACTGTGCTGTCCAAACTTGTGAACCCAACTGTTGTTTGTGTTTGTGACTGTACCTATGATTTCCCATTGTAGCCAATTAAATTGCAGAAATTCCATTACCAAATTTTCGAGAAATGCCGTTAATGATTTGCTAACGGGATTGAGTTTTAATTACTTAATAATTCATAAACAAATTTGAGATCAGTAAAAACACTAATTAATTGATTGGTATGCCTTTACTTGTTACTTCTTGCTACTTAAAATTAAAAAATAAAAATAAAATGTATTTCTAATAACTTTAAGACTTTTCTGGTACATGTTTTCTAAGACCCATTTTCCATCGGCTTGACCAGAAATCAAAGCCTTTGCTTATTCCTAATTTTTGGGATGGAACATTTTTGAAAACATTTATATATGCCTTCATTTCTCAAATATAGACTCTTAGATTTCATTTGACATGCACATATGAACTTCACATTATGGTGCTCATGGGTCCTTTTACATTGAAATAACCATCTTTATTTGTAACGCTGGCTATGGTTAACACAAAAGAAGGATATTGAATGCTACCTGAATTGACTCAGAAAAGTAACATAGGTAGGCCTTCAGTATCACAGCGAGGTCAAACAGATGTGTGTGTGTTAGTCAGATTATTCAGTGTCCACAGCAGCACTATTGATTATTCTCTACCCCTGGTTCATGTGATGCATATGGTCGTAGCCATGCTCTCACTAACCCTAATATTTTCTCTGTCTCCCCTCCCGGGCATGAGGCTCTAAGACCACGACTGAGAACACCCTGGTCTGACACCTGGACGTGCCTGGCCCAATCTCACCTGGCCCACCCTCTACCTGCCTGATACTGCCTCCAGTATCAGGCAGGGGGGGCTGCGAGCTCAGTCATTGAAGTCTATTTTCTTTTCTTTAATATTTTATTTTGGCAGTAACCCTCCAAAAAGTAATTCATAAACCTTTTTAATTTCCATATGTATAGAAAGCTAAGTTTTTGCTCTAGCACTACACAGCTGACTCATAACCAACTCATCATCAAGATTTGATTATTTGAATCAGATGTGTAGTGCTAGGGCAAAAACCAAACGTGTACATAGGATGGGCCCCAGGACTGAGTTTTGCCTAAGCTGTTCACATGCACCTTTGATATCCCGCTCACAAGTATCCCTGCAACTATGAATAAACATAATATTCCTAATTTAAATTAAAATGGAATAGTAACTGATATCTGGACACTGACTGCAGGTAGGCCTATAACCTCTCACATGTAGCCTAAAAGAATATGAACTCCTGCAGAATGATGCATTTCTTGCTGTAAAATTATAAAATACATGTTATTTTTCTCTGGAAAAAATGATAAAACCAGTCCATTTTCTCTGCAGTTGTTGAACAAATAGACTGATGTCAGTAAGGAAGCCCAGTTCATTCCGTTTGTGCGATACAGAGACATTTAGGAAATTAATGAGCACTTTCTGTTCTGCAAGAAGCTAACGGGGAGAACTACAGGTGAGGATGTGTTTCACATTATAAACAGCTTTTTCTCAGAGCACAATCTGGATTGGAAATCCTGTGTTCGTGTGCACACCTGGGAGAGTGAAAGGATTTTAATTGCCCACACAAAGAAGGTAAATCCCATTATCATTCACAGAGGCATTGGCCAGCAAGAAAATGCTGCCTATCTTGCTGATGTGTTTATCAAACTGAACAACCTGAATCTAACTCTGCAAGTTAGACACACATTCTAATCAAGTGTGTTGATTCATTAAGAAGATCAAACTTTGGGAGTGGAAATGTGAAGATGGGGATAAAAGTTGTTTTCAGCAGCTTGACACTTACAGTGGGCTATATTTCTACAGGTGATGTTGAAAGAGTTCATATGGTGTAAATAGTGAGCTCACATTTATCCAAAATCAGTGAGTACAATTTCTACTTCCCCTGACATTGAAAAAAAGTCTGCCAAACTCGACTGGGTGTGTCATTTGTTATTTTTAACATCTCATTTAATAATCATGCCGGTCGCACGTGCATGAGGGGGTACTTCAGGCAGGTCAAAGGGTTTTAGTGGTACAGTACCCCACAAAGTATGGATACCACCGTTCTAGGGCACACTGGCATAATGCAGTTTCTCTAGATACCTGCAAGGTCAGAGTTCGCGCTCTCTCCCAGCTTGGATAGAAAGTTGTCGTAAAACCAGTCTATTAATGCTCAATAATAGGCAACAATCAGTCCACCCTCATAACACTGGTGGGCTGCAACACTAATTTACTAGGGAGTGTTTCATTATGCAGTGTAGGCCTACAATCTATAGCTGTATACCATATTTGGCTGATATTTATACACTTAAAAAAAAAAAAACGAGACATCAAATAGCCTAATGCTGCGTTTAGATGAGGGACGTATACACCGTCATACCAGTTGGTTCCAAGATGGCATAGCAGTTCAGACGTCTTTTGTCCTCGTCTTGTCGTGTCCCGTATATATACAGTGGGGCAAAAAAGTATTTAGTCAGCCACCAATTGTGCAAGTTCTCCCAATTAAAAAGATGAGAGAGGCCTGTAAATTGTCATCATAGGTACACTTCAACTATGACAGACAAAATGAGAAAAAAAATCCAGAAAATCACATTGTAGGATTTTTAATGAATTTATTTGCAAATTATGGTGGAAAATAAGTATTTGGTCAATAACAAAAGTTTTTCTCAATACGTTGTTATATACCCTTTGTTGGCAATGACAGAGGTCAAACGTTTTCTGTAAGTCTAGTTGAGTTGAGTTTGAGTTAATTTTTATTTTTACAGGGACAGTGCACATTAATCAACGTTTCAGTAAAAGTGCCGGTTTTAGCCAGCCGGCTAATTTTCAACCGCAGTCCCTGGGCAGGTTATTAAAAACAATTACAATATGGACAATAGCAACATAGAACAAGCAAGACATAGCAACATAGGACAAGCAAGACGTAGCATACAGACAGAGCAACATAGAGCAAAAAGCAACAAGACAAAATTCATAAAAGCAACAAAGTGTTTCCACACCTCACAAGCTACAGACAACAGACAACATGAAAAGCGGCAACACACAGCTAGGGACCATGTTCACAAATCTGATTGACCTTTAGCCATGTCTTCAAGCATTTTGTGAAAGTGTGATATGTGGTGCAGTTATGTGTGTCTGATGGCAGTGTATTCCAGACATGGGAAGCTCTCACAGAGAATGCAGATTTACTAAAGGTGCTTTTCCTTAGGGGAACTATACAGTCACCTCTCATGGCAGACCTTGTGGATCTGCTGCCATATGTCTGGGTTTTCTGTTTAATAAAAATATTGAGTGGAGGGGGAGCCAGGCCGTTAAGGATCTTGAAGACAAGACATGCGTCGGTGTATTGCACAAGATTTTCCCAACTCAAGAGCTCATGCTTTCTAAGGATGTGACAATGATGATGGCTATTGGGATTCCTATCAAGCACTTTGAGAGCCTGTTTGTAGACAGACTGAATAGGTTTTAATGTTGTACAGCAAGCTTGGGCCCAACTAGTCAAGCAGTATGTTAAGTGGGGGAGTATCATAGAGTTGAAGTACAGTTTTGCTACCTCTGTAGTCAAACAATTTCGTATAAATCGGAAATTAGCTAGGTTGAATTTAGTTATTTGAATTACCTTTTTCACATGCTTTTTAAAAGAGAGGTTGGAATCAAGTATGATGCCAAGGTACTTAAAATCGGATACCACCTGGAGCTTCTCCCCTGACACATAGACATCTGGCTCAGTAGCATCTGTTGCCCTCTTTGTGAAGAACATGCAAACAGTTTTTTTCACATTGAGATGCAAACACGAGTCACTGAGCCACTTTGTAACCTGGACCATTACAGTAGTGAGTTCTTGTGCAGCTTGTTGTTTGCTCTTTGCATACACATATATCACTGTATCATCTGCATACATTTGAACTTCAGACCCAGTACAGACAGAAGGCAGATCTTTAATGTACAGGCTGAACAGGAGGGGCCCCAGTATTGACCCTTGGGGCACGCCCACATCATAGCTACGATAGGGCGACAGCTCATTGCTCACTCTGACACACTGAGTTCTGCCTTCAAGGTATGATTTCATCCATCTCAAGGCATCAGGGGAAAAGTTGAACTTTGACAATTTTGTGATGAGAATCTCATGGTTAACAGTATCAAAAGCCTTCCTTAGGTCCAGAAACACAGCCCCAACAGCACCCCCTTTGTCCATCTTGGACTTCACATTTTCCAGAAGAAAGCAGTTGGCCTTTCTGTGGAGTGTTTCGCTCGGAAGCCAAACTGCATGGAGTGTAATGTGAAGGGGCTGTTGTTGAGGTGGGCAATCAGTTGTTCTGCTACACACTTTTCAACAACCTTTGACACCACAGGTAGTATACTAATGGGCCTGTAGTTACTCACGTCAGCAGGGTCGCCTGATTTAAAGATGGCCGTTATTATGGCCGACTTCCATACCCTTGGAAACACACCGAGACCAATAGATGTGTTGGTGACCTTAGTAATGGGGCCAATGAGTGACTCTTTGTAGTTTTTAAGAAAGGTAGAGTCCATCCCAAACACATCTTTGGCTTTAGAGTTCTTTAGTGAGCTAATCACCTTGTTCACCTTTGACTCAGAAACCTCCCTTATGATGAAGACAGGTTGAGTGTCATTCACTAGCACTGAGCCCAAGAAACCGGTGGAGGGGTTCTGTGTCAGTGCCCTGACAGAGTCAATAAAGTAGGAATTGAAGGCTATTGCTATTTCGACTGCATCCTGTGTTAGATTGTTATTCACCATGATTTCTAGTCTTTTTGCAGTGTTACTATGGTCTTTCCCTGTTAACTTTTTTAGATTCTCCCATATCAATTTAGAATTTCCCTTTGCTTCACCAATTATGTTAATAAAAAAGTTTGCCTTGGCCTGTCTGATTTCTTTCATCACCTTATTTCTCAACATGGTAAACCTACATCGGTCATGCTCTAATTTAGATTTTAGGGCTATTTTTAGAGCATAATCTCGTACTTTCATCAATTTCCAGATTTCTCCATTTAGCCAAGGAAGAGTGCTCTTTTGGCCAGGTTTGGATTTGATTTTCTTTAGGAAGCCATTTATTGTAGTCTGGATTGTGGATAGAAAAACCTGACTATCAGCTTCCACGTCTGTATAGGACAAGAGACCATTCCAGTTTATTCCCTTAATTGCTTTTTCAAAATAGTTTAATTCACTCTTAGGTATTCTGAGTTGATCCGGCTTTCTTACAGTAGAGAGGTTAAACCTGCTCTTAGACAGCTTTCTGGCTATAAGTGTCAGATTATGATCAGACAGCCCAGTAACCATATTGAATGATTTAGTCACTCTCTCTGGTTTATTACTGAACACCAAATCAATCTGTGTTTTAGAACAATCTGTCACCCTGGTTGGCCCTTTAACTAGCTGTGTAAGGTCAAAGGTATTAGTGATCCATTTGAGGGTTTTCCTACAACACTTGTCTTCATAATTAATGTTAAAATCTCCCATTAAGATGACCTCTTTCCCAAAATCACATTCCCTAAGCATGGTATTAAACTGATCAAAAAACACACTTTTGGTGGAAGGTGGCCTATACATTCCAATGAGGGTAAAAGACATTTGGGGAGACAGTGTAACTTTCAGGCCGATACAGTCTAGTTCATTATCACATGACCATTCAATTGGTTTACATCGGATATGTTCTTTAATGTAAATCATCACACCCCCTCCTCTTCCTTAAATCCTGTCTCTCCTGAAAACATTGTAGCCAGGCACAATCAAAGCAGCATATGGAGAGTGTTTATGGAGCCATGTCTCTGAGAGGCAGAGAAAGTCAAGGTTGGAGTCTGTGAGTAGATGTTGAATTTGATCACTTTTTGGAATGACACTACGAATGTTCAAGTGCCCCCCTAGTAGTCCCTTGGGCTTAGCTCGTGGGTCCCAGATGACTCGAGAGTGATTGACACACTGAAAAAAGTTAAATTTTCTGTGTTTTCTGACGGCTGGGTTTAGGCCGTTTTGTTTCGTTTTGATTAGGGGCAGTTTGGTAGCGCAATTAACAATCCCTCCCGCCTGCACTGGATGCGGGGAACTAATTAAAATAGCTTGCGTACCAGAAGCATAGTCAGGGATCGCATATAGCGACTCTGGTATGTTTGAAGAGTCAAAAATCTATCCTGGAGTCGGGTGAGTCGAGAGAAACCATAGGACCATAGCACTCACCCACCTCCACAGCGGCGACGACCAGTGGACGAGGCCATCCACCGCTCTCCACTCCGGTGCGTATCACTGGCTCAGTGATATTGGGCCCAGGATTGAGTTGTACATCCACGGAGAGCAGGAGGGTAGTGAACAGGTAGTTTAACAGTTCCCGATAAATGTTGGACTTGTGTTTGTTACGCCTAAGCGGTTCAGTAGAATAAGGAGCGAGGTAGACTTGGCCATTATTCAGAACATTATGGTATGCTGTGTACTGTCCGCTCCCGTGGAACGGTGAACCAATGTGTTTGGTGTTGATATTCTCCGGTAGTAGACTGATTGTGTCATCCCAGCAAGGACGCACTGAGATTATCAGTAGAACAGCTACATAACTGACAATCATGGCAGAGTACTGGAGATAAAACACATAATTGCGCTTTAACTCTTTGCATGAGTTACTTAGCTGGGATCGGCGTACACCTGATGGTTTAGATAAAATTACAGCATTCGAATGAGAAGCGGCACCTGCCGCACCACCCTGTCTTCCGTCCTCCATTTTTCCGGTTGTGAAGAGAGTTGGCTGTACGCGCATGCGGTCATCCATTCATCCACTTGTTGCTTCACAAGTCTTCACAAGGTTTTCACACACTGTTGCTGGTATTTTGGCCCATTCCTCCATGCAGATCTCCTCTAGAGCAGTGATGTTTTGGGGCTGTTGCTGGGCAACACGGACTTTCAACTCCTACCAAAGATTTTCTATGTGGTTGAGATCTGGAGACTGGCTAGGCCACTCCAGGACCTTGAAATGCTTCTTACAAAGCCACTCCTTCGTTGCCCGGGCGGTGTGTTTGGGATCATTGTCATGCTGAAATACCCAGCCACATTTCATCTTCAATGCCCTTGCTGATGGAAGGAGGTTTTCACTCAAAATCTCACGATACATGGCCCCATTCATTCTTTCCTTTACACGGATTCTCCCAATCTTCTTCTGGATCATCCAAATGCTCTCTAGCAAACTTCAGACGGGCCTGGACATGTACTGGCTTAAGCAGGGGGACACGTCGGGCACTGCAGGATTTGAGTCCCTGGCGGCGTAGTGTGTTACTGATGGTAGGCTTTGTTACTTTGGTCCCAGCTCTCTGCAGGTCATTCACTAGGTCCCCCAGTGTGGTTCTGGGATTTTTGCTCACCGTTCTTGTGATCATTTTGACCCCCACGGGGTGAGATCTTGCGTGGAGCCCCAGATCGAGGGAGATTATCAGTGGTCTTGTATGTCTTCCATTTCCTAATAATTGCTCCCACAGTTGATTTCTTCAAACCAAGCTGCTTACCTATTGCAGATTCAGTGTTCCCAGCCTGGTGCAGGTCTACAATTTTGTTTCTGGTGTCCTTTGACAGCTCTTTGGTCTTGGCCATAGTGGAGTTTGGAGTGTGACTGTTTGAGGTTGTGGACAGGTGTCTTTTATACTGATAACAAGTTCAAACAGGTTCCATTAATACAGGTAACGAGTGGAGGACAGAGGAGCCTCTTAAAGAATAAGTTACAGGTCTGTGAGAGCCAGAAATCTTGCTTGTTTGTAGGTGACCAAATACTTATTTTCCAACATAATTTGCAAATAAATTCATTAAAAATCCTACAATGTGATTTTCTGGATTTTTTTTGTCATTTTGTCTGTCATAGTTGAAGTGTACCTAAGATAAAAAATGACTGGCCTCTCTCATCTTTTTAATATGCAGAACTTGCACAATTAGTGGCTGGCTAAATACTTTTTTGCTCCACTGTATATATATATATATATTTACAACTTGCTTCACATACATTTTTATATATATTTTTTTATTTTCCTTAAACTCATCTTCAAAACACTCTCCTGCAACCCGCCTCACCAATTTATATATATTTTTAAAGAAACTATTATTTACCTCAAATCTGTAATCCTCCATAGAAGCTAACCAGAAGCTAGCCAGAAGCTAATCCAGAAGCTAATCCAGAAGCTAGCCAGAAGCTAACCAGAAGCTAGTTAGCTTCTTTACTGGCTAATCGTTAGTATTCAGCTAACCACGGTTTGTGGTCATCAGCTATCCTTTAGCTCGGAAATCTATCGCCAGTTTTGTACGGCGCGGCTCGGACCGGAACATAACGGACCTATTTTTCTCTCCATGTCCCCGGATTTCAACCGCTAACTCTGGACATTTATACCTGGATCTCACAGCTAGCTAGCTGCTATCCGTGTGACTATCGGCTTACGTCGATTCCGGAGCAAACATCAATTATTCTGGAGCTAGCTAGCTGAAGAGTTCCATCAGTCACTCCTGGGCTACAATCACCTATCTGGACCCATTTTACTGTCAACGCGGAGAGCCCCACCGGGCCTTCACAACTGGACTACCGACGTTATCTACCCGACGGAGTTATCCGGCTGGCTCCTCCGTCACAACATTACCTGAACGCCCATCTGCGGTCCGCTAATCGTTAGCTGTCTTATCAGCTGCTATCTGAATAGACCTATCAGACAAGTTTTCTTTTTCTTTTTTTCTTGGGCCTCTATAACTATATCTATTGTTTTTTTTTTGCGAATTGGATTTATCCCCCCTACCACACGGAACCCCACTAATCCTACCGATGGAAACACACGAGGTGGCTAAAAACAGACCTCCATCCTATGCTAGCTTGCTACCGATGGCCCGGCTATCTGTCTGAATTGCCGTGACCCTAACCAACCTCACTACTCACTGGATCCTTTTGATCACTCGACTAAGCATGCCTCTCCTTAATGTCAATATGCCTTCTCCATTGCTGTTCTGGTTCGTGTTTATTGGCTTATTTCATTGTAGAGCCTCTCGTCCTGCTCACTATACCTTAGGCTTATACCTAGGTTTACCTCCACTGTATTCACATCCTACCATACCTTTGTCTGTACATTATATCTTGAAGCTATTTTATCGCCCCCAGAAACCTCCTTTTACTCTCTGTTCCAGACGTTCGAGACAACCAATTCTTATTGCTTTTAGCCGTACCCTTATCCTACTCCTCCTCTGTTCCTCTGGCGATGTAGAGGTGAATCCAGGCCCTGCAGTGCCTAGCTCCACTCCTATTCCCCAGGCGCTCTCTTTTGATGACTTCTGTAACCGTAATAGCCTTGGTTTCATGCATGTTAACATTAGAAGCCTCCTCCCTAAGTTTGTTTTATTCACTGCTTTAGCACACTCTGCCAACCCGGATGTTCTAGCTGTGTCTGAATCCTGGCTTAGGAAGACCACCAAAAATTCTGAAATTTTCATCCCAAGCTACATTTTCAGACAAGATAGAACTGCCAAAGGGGGCGGTGTTGCAATCTACTGCAAAGATAGCCTGCAGAGTTCTGTCCTACTATCCAGGTCTGTACCCAAACAATTTGAACTTCTACTTTTAAAAATCCACCTCTCTAAAAACAAGTCTCTCACTGTTGCCACCTGCTATAGACCACCCTCTGCACCCAGCTGTGCTCTGGACACCATATTGGAACTGATTGCTCCCCATCTATCTTCAGAGCTCGTGCTGCTAGGCGACCTAAACTGGAACATGCTTAACACCCCAGCCATCCTACAAGCTAAGCTTGATGCCCTCAATCTCACACAAATTATCAATGAACCTACCAGGTACCTCCCCAAAGCCTTAAACACGGGCACCCTCATAGATATCATCCTAACCAACTTGCCCTCTAAATACACCTCTGCTGTCTTCAACCAAGATCTCAGCAATCAATGCCTCATTGCCTGCATCCGTAATGGGTCAGCGGTCAAACGACCTCCACTCATCACTTTCAAACGCTCCCTGAAACACTTCAGCGAGCAGGCCTTTCTAATCGACCTGGCCGGGGTATCCTGGAATGATATTGATCTCATCCCGTCAGTAGAGGATGCCTGGTTATTTTTTTTAAATGCATTCCTAATCATCTTAAATAAGCATGCCCCATTCAAGAAATTTAGAACCAGGATCAGATATAGCCCTTGGTTCTCCCCAAAACTGACTGCCCTTAACCAACACAAAAACATCCTATGGCATCGAACAGCCCCCGTGATCTGCAGCTGTTCAGGGAAGCTAGAAACCATTATACACAGGCAGTTAGAAAAGCCCAGGCTAGCTTTTTCAAGCAGACATTTGCTTCCTGCAACACTAACTCAAAAAAGCTTGGGACACTGTAAATCCAGTCAGCTGATGTTCTGAAAGAGCTGCAAAATCTGGACCCCTACAAATCAGCCGGGCTAGACATTCTGGAGCCCCTTCTGTCTAAAATTATCTGCCGAAATTGTTGCCATCCCTATTACTAGCCTGTTCAACCTCTCGTTCGTGTCGTCTGAGATTCCCAAGATTGGAAAGTAGCTGCGGTCATCCCCCTCTTCAAAGGGGGGGACACTCTTGACCAAAACTGCTACAGACCTATATCTATCCTACCCTGCCTTTCTAAGGTCTTCGAAAGCCAAGTCAACAAACAGATTACCGACCATTTCGAATCTCACCATACCTTCTATGCTATGCAATCTGGTTTCAGAGCTGGTCATGGGTGCACCTCAGCCATGCTCAAGGTCCTAAACGATATCTTAACCACCATTGATAAGAAACATTACTGTGCAGCCGTATTCATTGATCTGGCCAAGGCTTTCGACTCTGTCAATCACCACATCCTCATTAGCAGACTCGACAGCCTTGGTTTCTCAAATGATTGCCTCGCCTGGTTCACCAACTACATCTCTGATAGAGTTTAGTGTGTCAAATCAGAGGGTCTGCTGTCCGGACCTCTGGCAGTCTCTATGGGGGTGCCACAGGGTTCAATTCTTGGACCAACTCTCTTCTCTGTATACATCAATGATGTCGCTCTTGCTGCTGGTGAGTCTCTGGTCCACCTCTACGCAGACGACACCATTCTGTATACTTCTGGCCCTTCTGTGGACACTGTGTTAACAACCCTCCAGGCAAGCTTCAATGCCATACAACTCTCCTTCCGTGGCCTCCAATTGCTCTTAAATACAAGTAAAACTAAATGCATTCTCTTCAACCGATCGCTGCCTGCACCTGCCCGCCTGTCCAACATCACTACTCTGGACGGCTCTGACTTAGAATACGTGGACAACTACAAATACCTGGATGTCTGGTTAGACTGTAAACTCTCCTTCCAGACCTATATCAAACATCTCCAATCCAAAGTGAAATCTAGAATTGGCTTCCTATTTCGCAACAAAGCATCCTTCACTCATGCTGCCAAACATACCCTTGTAAAACTGACCATCCTACCAATCCCCGGCTTTGGTGGTGTCATTTACAAAATAGCCTCCTATACCCTACTCAACAAATTGGATGCATTCTATCACAGTGCAATCCGTTTTGTCACCAAAGCCCCATATATTACCCACCATTGCGACCTGTACACTCTCGTTGGCTGGCCCTCGCTTCATACTCATCGCCAAACCCACTGGCTCCATGTCATCTACAAGACCCTGCTAGGTAAAGTCCCCCCTTATCTCAGCTCGCTGGTCACCATAGCATCACCCACCTGTAGCACGCGCTCCAGCAGGTATATCTCTCTGGTCACCCCCAAAACCAATTCTTTCTTTGGCCACCTCTCCTTCCAGTTCTCTGCTGCCAATGACTGAAACGAACTACAAAAATCTCTGAAACTGGAAACACTTATCTCCCTCACTGGTAGTTTCCGGCGCCGACAGAGATGGCCGCCTCGCTTCGCGTTCCTAGGAAACTATGCAGTTTTTTGTTTTTTTTACGTGTTATTTCTTACATTAGTACCCCAGGTCATCTTAGGTTTCATTACATACAGTCGAGAAGAACTACTGAATATAAGATCAGCGTCAACTCACCATCAGTACGACCAAGAATATGTTTTTCGCGACGCGGATCCTGTGTTCTGCCTTACAAACAGGACAACGGAATGGATCGCATGCAGCGACCCAAAAACGACTCCGAAAAAGAGGGAAACGAGGCGGTCTTCTGGTCAGACTCCGGAGACGGGCACACCGTGCACCACTCCCTAGCATTCTTCTTGCCAATGTCCAGTCTCTTGACAACAAGGTTGATGAAATCCGAGCAAGGGTAGCATTCCAGAGGGACATCAGAGACTATAACGTTCTGTGCTTCACGGAAACATGGCTCACTGGAGAGACGCTATCCGAAGCGGTGCAGCCAACGGGTTTCTCCACGCATCGCGCCGACAGAAACAAACACCTTTCTTGTAAGAAGATGGGTGGGGGCGTATGCCTTATGGCTAACGAGACATGGTGTGATGAAAGAAACATACAGGAACTCAAATCCTTCTGTTCACCTGATTTAGAATTCCTCACAATCAAATGTAGACCGCATTATCTGTATATATCCCCCCCAAGCAGACACATCGATGGCTCTGAACGAACTTTATTTAACTCTTTGCAAACTGGAAACCATTTATCCGGAGGCTGCATTCATTGTAGCTGGGGATTTTAACAAGGCTAATCTGAAAACAAGACTCCCTAAATTTTATCAGCATATCGATTGCGCAACCAGGGGTGGAAAAACCTTGGATCATTGTTACTCTAACTTCCGTGACGCATATAAGGCCCTGCCCCGCCCCCCTTTCGGACAAGCTGACCACGACTCCATTTTGCTGATCCCTGCCTACAGACAGAAACTAAAACTAGAGGCTCCCACGCTGAGGTCTGTCCAACGCTGGTCCGACCAAGCTGACTCCACACTCCAAGACTGCTTCCATCATGTGGACTGGGACATGTTTCGTATTGCGTCAGATAACAACATTGACGAATACGCTGATTCGGTGTGCGAGTTTATTAGAACGTGCGTTAAAGATGCCGTTCCCATAGCAACGATTAAAACATTCCCTAACAAGAAACCGTGGATTGATGGCAGCATTCGCGTGAAACTGAAAGCGCGAACCACTGCTTTTAATCAGGGCAAGGTGTCTGGTAACATGACCGAATACAAACAGTGCAGCTATTCCCTCCGCAAGGCTATCAAACAAGCTAAGCGTCAGTTCAGAGACAAAGTAGAATCTCAATTCAACGGCTCAGACACAAGAGGCATGTGGCAGGGTCTACAGTCAATCACGGACTACAGGAAGAAATCCAGCCCAGTCACGGACCAGGATGTCTTGCTCCCAGGCAGACTAAATCACTTTTTTGCCCGCTTTGAGGACAATACAGTGCCACTGACACGGCCTGCAACGGAAACATGCGGTCTCTCCTTCACTGCAGCCGAGGTGAGTAAAACATTTAAACGTGTTAACCCTCGCAAGACTGCAGGCCCAGACGGCATCCCCAGCCACGCCCTCAGAGCATGCGCAGACCAGCTGGCTGGTGTGTTTACGGACATATTCAATCAATCCCTATACCAGTCTGCTGTTCCCACATGCTTCAAGAGGGCCACCATTGTTCCTGTTCCCAAGAAAGCTAAGGTAACTGAGCTAAACGACTACCGCCCCGTAGCACTCACTTCCGTCATCATGAATTGCTTTGAGAGACAAGTCAAGGACCATATCACCTCCACCCTACCTGACACCCTAGACCCACTCCAATTTGCTTACCGCCCAAATAGGTCCACAGACGATGCAATCTCAACCACACTGCACACTGCCCTAACCCATCTGGACAAGAGGAATACCTATGTGAGAATGCTGTTCATTGACTACAGCTCGGCATTCAACACCATAGTACCCTCCAAGCTCGTCATCAAGCTCGAGACCCTGGGTCTCGACCCCGCCCTGTGCAACTGGGTACTGGACTTCCTGACGGGCCGCCCCCAGGTGGTGAGGGTAGGTAACAACATCTCCTCCCCGCTGATCCTCAACACTGGGGCCCCACAAGGGTGCGTTCTGAACCCTCTCCTGTACTCCCTGTTCACTCACGACTGCGTGGCCACGCACGCCTCCAACTCAATCATAAAGTTTGCGGACGACACAACAGTGGTAGGCTTGATTACCAACAACGACGAGACGGCCTACAGGGAGGAGGTGAGGGCCCTCGGAGTGTGGTGTCAGGCAAATAACCTCACACTCAATGTCAACAAAACTAAGGAGATGATTGTGGACTTCAGGAAACAGCAGAGGGAACACCCCCCTATCCACATCGATGGAACAGTAGTGGAGAGGGTAGCAAGTTTTAAGTTCCTCGGCATACACATCACAGACAAACTGAATTGGTCCACTCACACAGACAGCATAGTGAAGAAGGCGCAGCAGCGCCTCTTCAACCTCAGGAGGCTGAAGAAATTCGGCTTGTCACCAAAAGCACTCACAAACTTCTACAGATGCACAATCGAGAGCATCCTGGCGGGCTGTATCACCGCCTGGTACGGCAACTGCTCCGCCCTCAACCGTAAGGCTCTCCAGAGGGTAGTGAGGTCTGCACAACGCATCACCGGGGGCAAACTACCTGCCCTCCAGGACACCTACACCACCCGATGTTACAGGAAGGCCATAAAGATCATCAAGGACATCAACCACCCGAGCCACTGCCTGTTCACCCCGCTATCATCCAGAAGGCAAGGTCAGTACACGTGCATCAAAGCTGGGACCGAGAGACTGAAAAACAGCTTCTATCTCAAGGCCATCAGACTGTTAAACAGCCACCACTAACATTGAGTGGCTGCTGCCAACACACTGACACTGACTAAACTCCAGCCACTTTAATAATGGGAATTGATGGGAAAGGATGTAAATATATCACTAGCCACTTTAAACAATGCTACCTTATATAATGTTACTTACCCTACATTATTCATCTCATATGCATACGTATATACTGTACTCTATATCATCGACTGCATCCTTATGTAATACATGTATCACTAGCCACTTTAACTATGACACTTTGTTTACATACTCATCTCATATGTATATACTGTACTCGATACCATCTACTGTAGCTTGCCTATGCTGCTCTGTACCATCACACATTCATATATCCTTATGTACATATTCTTTATCCCCTTACACTGTGTAT
Organism: Oncorhynchus masou masou; assembly: GCF_036934945.1. Lineage (NCBI taxonomy): Eukaryota > Metazoa > Chordata > Actinopteri > Salmoniformes > Salmonidae > Oncorhynchus > Oncorhynchus masou. The sequence continues at coordinate 19,028,246 of NC_088233.1, read as the reverse complement.
AAGACAGTAGTTTAGGAATTGTTAGTTAGATTACTTGTTGGTTATTACTGCATTGTCGGAACTAGAAGCACAAGCATTTCGCTACACTCGCATTAACATCTGCTAACCATGTGTATGTGACAAATAAAATTTGATTTGATTTGAGCTTTAAGCACCAACTGTCAGAGCAGCTCACAGATTACTGCACCTGTACATAGCCCACCTATAATTTAGCCCAAACAACTACCTCTTTCCCTACTGTATTTATTTATTTATTTTGCTCCTTTGTACCCCATTATTTTTATTTCTACTTTGCACATTCTTCCACTGCAAATCTACCATTCCAGTGTTTTACTTGCTATATTGTATTTACTTTGCAACCATGGCCTTTTGTTGCCTTTACCTCCCTTATCTCACCTCATTTGCTCACATCGTATATAGACTTGTTTATACTGTATTATTGACTGTATGTTTGTTTTACTCCATATGTAACTCTGTGTCGTTGTATGTGTTGAACTGCTTTGCTTTATCTTGGCCAGGTCACAATTGTAAATGAGAACTTGTTCTCAACTTGCCTACCTGGTTAAATAAAGGTGAAATAAATAAATAAAAATAGAGGGGCAAGAAAGAGGGTCATGGCAAAAGCAAGCCAGCGCGATGATTCTCACGCATTGAAAAGTATTGCTTTTAATTTTCTAATTAGTCCGTTGAATAGTCAGCACATTAACTTTTCAACTGTGCTCCAAATCGTTTTGAAAATTGGAGCATCTGCACCTACAATTTAACATCACGAGCTGAACCTCTATCATTGTCTTGTCTTTCCGCATCGCAGATTTTCGAGAAACAACAAATGTCGGTATATATAAGTGTCTTATATCATCTGAAAGCTTACATTCTTATTAATATAACTGCACTGTCCAATTTACAGTAGCTATTAAATGCCATGCTATTGTTTTGGGGCGAGCTCCTAACAACAAAACACTTTTTTTCAGCACGAAAGGTTTGATAAATTCCCCTCTGAAGGTGAAATGTGTACTTATAATCAGAAATCTTGCTCTGATTTATCATCCAAAGGGTCCCAGAGATAACATGAAGTGTCGTTTTGTTTGATAAAATCCCTTTTCATATCCTAAAAAGGTCAATATAGCATGCACAATCGATTTTATATTTCCACTCATTCTATTTGCAAAGAAAGGAATCTGTGAAAATCTAACCCTAAAAGTTGTTTCAACCAGTCAAATCACATTCGTATGTATTCCTCAGAGATCCTAGAACATAACCTGACTTCACTATAACATTAGGTGTGTAGTATATCCGATAGGACACCAAAGTTGTTCAGAGAGTGACGCCTTCATGGCACGCCGATGACGCAGCCAGTCTTAATTTAATCAACTGTATCTTTGTCAAATAAGCACCAATCCTGGTCAAACAAAGCTAGCTAGATAGCCAAAGAGCTGGGCTTTACGGGAGTATCAATAAACCCTGTACCTGTCGCAAAATGTAGGTGCTAACCTTTTGCGACAGCATGCTTTTCCCTTTTGGACAAAAATTCGAAGAATATTCAGAGTTATGAAGTTATGAAAACTGGTTGTTTTGCAAATGTTGAACTTATAATATGGCTACTAATACTGGAAAAGCTAAATTAATGTCCAAGTATACAGATTTGACGATATTCTTGCAGAAATGTTTTATATGAATGCAAATGTCTCCCTTTACGATTTGATCAAATGTACCTGGGTGACTTCACACTAAATGTCATGGAGTTTGCTCATACTTCAAGTTATCTGTCTGAAACGTTGCACATACACTGCTGTCATCTCGTGGACACCATCGGAATTACAACCAGAGTGATGGCTAGAACTGGGACCTTTCTCTTGCATTACAAAGATGGTGGTAGAAAACATCTGGTTGTTTTTTTCTTTCTATTTTCTTCTACCAGATCTATTGTGATATATTCTCCTACATTCAATTCACATTTTCACAAAGTGTTTCCTTTAAAATGGTACAAAGAATATGCATATCCTTGCTTCAGGGCCTGAGCCACAGGCAGTTAGATTTGGTATGTCATTTTAGGTGAAAATTGAAAAAAAAGGGGGCTATCTGTTAAGATATTTTATCAAGGTTTAACATCAATGATTAAATAATTCTACTCAGATACTTAACCATTAGGGATTAGAGGTTATGTAGCATGAATAAGGAGTAATTAAAAAGAATAAACATCACTCCAACTAGGTTGGATAGAATGCATGTGTGTGTGTCTAAAGTAAGCAAAGAGGATCCTTAACCTATGTTTGAACCGACCCGGCTATAACTCTGTGGACATAAAATAAGACAGCGGGAGCCCCTCCAGGTTTTCCGTATCTGGGGGGGGGGGGGGGGGGGGGACTGGAACTGTCTGCTCAGTGGTAATAAACTGTGGTGAGACTTCAGGAGATAATCCAGATATATTGTGTGTCATGTATGTGCGCTAGTGAGTTGGAATGAACTTTTGAAGCTGCTTTGTCCTGGTCGGAGAGGAGGAGGGACAATTTAAAACCTATGACGTCATATGTAATATATAAACTGAGGTACATGGTACTATGAGCAGCGCTCGAGAATAAATGCTATTGGCTAATTTTGGTAGACTGGTCTCTGTCCATTTTATGCAAATAAGGATCTTACAAATTCTTCGAAACAAACAGAGTGATTTAAATTGAATTGGTTAATGAATACATAATAGGAATTGTTATATTCCTTTAACATTATCCCTAGAAACACCCCTCAAGATTAGAGCGGAGTTGAATGGAGCGAGAGAATGATCTGTTGAGTTTAGAAAACTAAAAAGAGTAGAACTGTAGCTCTGTTTTATGTACAATGTGGTCAACAGATTTAGGTTGCTAATACTACAATCCCTATTGCAGAATGCAGCCTTTTGACAGCATGTACTAAAGTCGATTTAATCCACTTGCATTAGTCCCCTCATTTGGTGATTGGAATTTAGACTGTGACAACTAAAAGGCTGCAGACAGACCTACATACAGTATGTTTTAGCAAAGAGGTTTGGTAGGATGACCTGATTTGTAACTGAAAATAATTTTGTCAAACAGATTGTGAACCGAAAAGGGCAAGTTAGATTCTCGAGGAGGGACATTAATAGAAACGTAATTTGATTAGGGTGTAGGGGCCGATTTGTAATTTTGTCTTCAAGAATTATTTATTTACTTTATTTAGTTTGATCAGTAGAACAATTCTCATTCTTAAATGGGCTATAGGGTCATTACTGTGCTTGTCAGCAAGAACTGTTATTCCTCTAACTTATTTTATTATTCCACTTCTTCCCAATTTTGCCAGTGTAATCACATATTTGAAATCTAATATGCCTACTTGTCTTTGAAAATGAATTATAAGACTATGTATTATTGCAGCCATTCATGAACAGTTTTGAATATTTCATACAAATAATAAGCATTGGATATTAAATGCTCCAGGAATCAAGTATCATTTCACATTTTAGTATTGTGCACAACCTAGGCAGAGATGATAGGGGGACTCAACTTGTAAAGACATTAGATTTTGTCTATGTAGTGTAAAATGATGGCAATGATCTTCAACTAATAGGCATAAACCACTTGCATATTTATATTCATTACATTTTTCTTGAAGATTAGGTGATTTTGAGAAGTTATTGTTATAACAATAACAGTTTCAAACACCCAGCACGTGGGAAACATAGATCAGGGGTGGCCAACCCTCCTGGGGAGCAAGCAGGAGTTTCTCTCCAGCCCTAATTTAAAGAGATAGCTCACCCAAATTACAAAATGATTGTGTCCTTACCTTGAAAGTTGTCTACGGACAAGTAGACTGCAATCTATGATTTAGTTCCCCACTGCCATCAAGCATTAATATGATTATGTCCTGTGCAGGGCCTTGGTGTAGTGGTAACACTCCACGGCACGTGTTGCACACAACTTTCCACCTGAGAACAGGAATCCATCCCTTCTTCCAACCTTCCCATTGTTTCTAGCATTTGCCTGTCTCCTCATCTCATTTCTGTCTGAATAAAGTGTCAAACAAGGTAGGTTTTTTATAGCATTCTTTAATTACGTCAAAATTCTCAAATTTTGAGTTAATTTAATGTTCACAATACCCTGAATACACCTGACCTGTTTTTTAAATTATTTTTTTATTCCAAGGTCATACGCCTAAGCCATGTCAAAATATGTAGAATTGTTGGTAATTAGCTTTAAAACGGTACTATTTTCCATTTAGGAGTTGTGCCAGGGGACAATGTAATTCACATAGAAAATTTCACTCCAAGCTTTCTTCAAAAGTTGGCGGCCCTTCGTCATTACCTCGTACCATCGAAACGCGGCATAACAATGAGGAAAAAAATAAGTCAGCTTGAGGATAAATTCACCCTCTATTTATAGTTGAACTCAGCAGGTTTTGTTTGGCTAATAACCTGCACAAAATTGGTTGTAATATTCAAGGTAAATTAAATCTAATTAAATCCAATTTGAGAGACTCCCCTGGTGTCGAAGTCAAATCAAAGGTTTTGTCACATGCTTAATTACAAGCCCTTAAACCAAAAATGCGGTTAATAAAAAACAAGTATTTACTAAATAAACTGAAGTACACAATAAATAAATAATTACCATTTTTTGTTGTTGAAAATAACATAATTAAAGAGCAACAATAAAATAACAGTAACGAGGCTATATACAGGGCTACCAGTACAGAGTCAATGTGCAGGGCACAGGTTAGTCGAGGTAATTGAGGTAATATGTACATTTAGGTAGAGGTAAAGTGACTATGCATAGATAATAAACAGAGAGTGGCAGCAGCATAAAAATGCAAATAGTCCGGGTAGCCATTTGGTTACCTTGAGGGAGAGATTGTTATCCTGGCACCACACTGCCAGGTCTCTGACCTCCTCCCTATAGGATTGTCTCATCATTGTCTGTGATCAGGCCTATCACTGTTCTGTTGTCGGTAAACTTCATGATGGTGTTGGAGTCGTTCTTGGCCAAGCAGTCATGGGTGAACACTGAGTACAGGAGGGGACTGGGCATGCCCCCTTGAGGGGCACACGTGTTGAGGATCAATGTGGCAGATGTGTTGTTACCTACCTTTAGCACCTGGGGGTGGCCCATCAGGAAGTTCAGTTGCAGAGGGAGGTGTTTAGTCCCAGGGTCCTTAGATTTGAGGGCACTATGGTGTTGAACGCTGAGCTGTAGTCAATGAATAGCATTCTCACATAGGTGTTTCTGTTGTCCAGTTGGGAAAGGGCAGTGTGGAGTGCAATAGAAATTGCATCATCTGTGGACCTGTTAGGGTGGTATGCAAATTGGAGTGGGTCTAGGATTTCTGGGATAATGGTGTTGATGTGAGCCATGGTGTTGATGTGACCAGCCTTTCAAAGCACTTCATGGCTACAGACGTGAGTGCTATGGATCGTTAGTCATTTAGGCAGGTTACCTTCTTGTTCTTAGTCCGTGTTCTTGGGCACACGGACTAAGATGGTATGCTTGAAACATGTTGGTATTACAGATTCGGTCAGGGACAGGTTGAAAGTGTCAGTGAAAACACTTGCCAGTTGGTCAGCGCATGCACAGAGTTCATGTCCTGGTCATCCATCTGGCCCAGCAGCCTTGTGAATGTTGACCTGTTTAAAGGTCTTGCTCACATTGGCTATGGAGAGGGAGATCACACAGTCATCTGGAACAGCTGGTGCTCTCATGCATGCTTCAGTGTTGTTTGCCTCGATGCGCATATAGAAGTAATTTAGCTTGTCTGGTAGGCTCGTGTCACTGGGCAGCTCGCGGCTGTGCTTCCCTTTGTAGTCTGTAATAGTTTGTAAGTCGTGACACATCTGACGAGCGACGGAGCAGGTGTAATACAAATCAATCTTAGTCCTGTATTGACACTTTGCCTGTTTGATGATTCGACGGAGGGCATAGCAGGATTTCTTATAAGTGTCCGGGTTAGAGTCCCGCTCTTTGAAAGCGGCAGCTCTATACCCTTTAGCTCAGTGTGAATGTTGCCTGTAATCCATGGCTTCTGGTTGGGGTATGTACGTACGGTCAATGTGGGGATGAAGTCAGATGCACTTATTGTTGAAGCCAGTGACTGAAGTGGTGAACTCCTCAATGCCATCGGAAGAATCTCTGAACATATTCCAGTCTGTGCTAGCTTAACAGTCCTGTAGCTTAGCATCTGTGTCATCTGACCACTTCCGTATTGAGCGAGTCAATAGTACTTGCTTTAGCTTTTGCTTGTAGGCAGGAATCAGGAGGATAGAGTTGTGGTAAGATTTGCCAAATGGAGTGCGAGGGAGAGATTTGTATGCATCTCTGTGTGCGGCGAAAAGGTGGTCTAGAATTTTTTTACTTTGGTTGCACAAGGTACATGCTGGTAGAAATGAGGTAAACCAGATTTAAGTTTCCCTGCATTACAGTCCCCAGCCATTCGATTCGAATTTTCTTGTTTTCTTGTGGCCTTACGCAGCCCGATGAGTGCGGTTTTAGTGCCAGCATCGGTTTGTGATGGTAAATAGACAGCTACGAAACATATAGAATGAAACTCTTGGTAAATAGTCTGGTCTACAGCTTATCATGAGATGCTCTACCTCAGGTGAGCAAAACCTTGAGACTTCACAAATAGACACAGACCGCCACCCACCGCCTTGTCTTACCGGAGGCAATTGTTCTATCTTGCCTTTGCACGGAAAACCCAGCCAGCTGTATTTTATCCATGTCGTCGTTCAGCTACTACTCTGTAAAAAATAAGTTATTACCGTTTTTAATGTCCTGTTGGTAGGATCGTCTTGATTGGAGCTCATACAGTTTATTATCCAATGATTTCACGTTGGCTTATATGACTGATGGTAAAGGCGGGTTAACCACTCGCCGTCGGATTCTTACAAGGCACCCCAACCTATGACCCCTTTATCTCAATCTCTTCTTCATGCGAATGACGGGGATTTGGGGCTTGTCTGGTGTCTAAAGTAAATCCTTTGTGTCCGACTCGTTTTTGTGCGCAAGTGTTTGCGCCACAGCCTGTAGGTCCAGGTTGCGGGTCCGACTGTATTCTATACTGACTATTGCCAACCCAGACATTCTTTCCTGAGACATTGCGCATTAAACTGTATGTCCATTGCGCTGCACACAATTTAAACTTAGTCTTGAATGACGCATGCCAAAATATACCAGAAATAAGGGACTGTTGATGTTGCAACCGCACAACTCAAATGCCGGTTCACCAGTACGCTATGAACGAAAGTCCTCAAGAACAGTTGTATGCTGAAGAAGATAATCTGCTTACCTCTGACAATTTATTGGCTGTCCAGTATGCAGACAACCATTCCCGACTACACAGAGCTTCCTTCCTATATAGATCATCTCTTTCCGTAATGTGTTGAGGGTCAATTAAAGATGTTACAGAACTGCTGTAGATTGAGTACTGCTAGTGAGACACTTTCTGAAAATGTGCTTTCCGGAACACTTTACAGAATCATCCCATTGTCTTTACCCCCAATATGTTACAGGATTAGGGAATTATAATGGCGGATCTAACTGCGCCGGTCGCCTATTTTTTTGCAGGTAACTTACTTTCTCAAGTGATTTGTTTGACAATCAGATGAAAACATCACACAACAACCATGATATATAAAACTGAGCCTGTGAAGGCAGCAAAAAAAACAGTGATGTTTGCATGCCACAGTTTCCGGTCTGGGTTGGCGCCCCCCCTTGGGTTGTGCCGTGGCGGAGATCTTTGTGGGCTATACTCAGCATTGTCTCAGGATGGTAAGTTGGTGGTTGAAGATATCCCTCTAGTGGTGTGGGGGCTGTGCTTTGGCAAAGTGGGTGGGGTTATATCCTTCCTGTTTGGCCATGTCCGGGGGTGTCCTCGGATGGGGCCACAGTGTCTCCTGACCCCTCCTGTCTCAGCCTCCAGTATTTATGCTGCAGTAGTTTATGTGTCGGGGGGCTAGGGTCAGTTTATTATATCTGGAGTACTTCTCCTGTCCTATTCGATGTCTTGTGTGAATTTAGGTGTGCTCTCTCTCTTTCTCTCTTTCTTTCTCTCTCTCAGAGGACCTGAGCCCTAGGACCATGCCTCAGGACTACCTGACATGATGACATGCTGGTCATTTATGAACATTTGAACATCTTGACTCCTTGCTGTCCCCAGTCCACCTGGCCGTGCTGCTGCTCCAGTTTCAACTGTTCTGCCTTATTATTATTGGACCATGCTGGTCATTTATGAACATTTGAACATCTTGGCTATGTTCTGTTATAATCTCCACCCGGCACAGCCAGAAGAGGACTGGCCACCCCACATAGCCTGGTTCCTCTCTAGGTTTCTTCCTAGGTTTTGGCCTTTCTAGGGAGTTTTTCCGAGCCACCGTGCGTCTACACCTGCATTGCTTGCTGTTTGGGGTTTTAGGCTGGGTTTCTGTACAGCACATTGAGATATCAGCTGATGTACGAAGGGCTATATAAATACATTTGATTTGAAATTTGATTTGATATACGCTTTTTCGGGTTATTGTAAACAGGATATTTTATTTTTATTTAACTAGGCAAGTCAGTTAAGAAAAATTCTTATTTACAATGACTGCCTAGGAACAGTGCTTGTTCAGGGGCAGAACGACAGATCTTTACCTTGTCAGCTCAGAGATTTGATCCACCAACCTTTCAGTTACTGGCCCAATGCTCTAACCACTAGGCTACCTGCCGCCCCATTTATATGCTTCAACTAGCTTAACATCTTCCTTTTCATATAGAATTAGCTTGAGTACTTCATACCATTTTAATACCACTGTGAAAATACCTATTTACATTATCAACACTTTTTTTAAAGATAATAATTGTCCATCTCTTACACGACATTGTATGGGGCGGTCTTATGTTAGCCCTTGTCCTAGTGTGTCGCACTGGTAGCATATTGGGCACCTCCTGGATCCTCGGGTCTTCTTCTTCCTCTTTCATGGGCTCTTGAAATTGTGGAGGCACAGTCAGCAGAGATAACTGCCCTGGTAGGGGATATTCCCAGTCTTCCCATGTGTCCCTCCTGTGCCCTCCCATGTGTCCTCTCCTGAACTGTGCGTATATCCTTCTGGTTTCTTCAATACTTTTGGCTCTTCACTTCCACTTCATATGACCTTGCACTGATGTGACCTAGGCATGTGCCAAGACTCCATGTGGCATCTCTGGCGTGAGGTGATAGGAGCACTCTGACAGCTTGACCTTGTTTTATTACAGGCAGATTGTTTTGCATGCTGGTCATAGTAATGTTTTGCTTCTCCTGGCGTGTACGTTTGTGTGCCTGAACATCCCCAATGAGGAGCTTGTGCGTCTAGAGCGTCTAGAGCTTGGGAGTTGTTGGCAACAGAGAGCGGGTGCGTGTAGACATTAAGAGCTGTACAGGACTGATGCTGAAGCCCTCTGTGGGAGTATTTCTCCATGCCAAAATGCCTTGCCACTCATCTGTGCCTTTCTGCATTGCCTTTGCGATGAGTCTGCTATTTTCACTGCTGACTCCGCCTTACCATTACTCTGACTGTGGTATGGTGAAGAGGTCACATGATGGAATTCACAGGCTTTTGCAAACAAAGTCTTGACTCCTGAACTGGGGCCCATTATCCGTAACTACACCACTGTCAGGTATGCCATATCTGCTAAACTGCTGCTTACAACCGTCGATGACGCAACTGGCTGTTGTGTCAATCACTTTCTCCACCTTCCAAAAATCTAAATAGTTGTCCACTATAATCAGAAAAGGGACATTCTTTATGGTGAACAGATCCATTCCACTTTAGACCAATGATGTGTTGGTTGTCATGTGGCTGCAGCATTTCTTTTTGCTGCTTAGGTAGATTAGCATTTCATATGCTGCACATAGCCACAAAATGTTTAATTTCTTGGGTCATGTTGGGCCAGAATACTGAGTCTCTGGCTTCCCTGAGACTGGCTTCGATCCCTGAGTGCCCTGCATCGATAAGAGAGAGAATCATTGGGAGCAGAGTTTCTGGCACTACCACCTTGCAGCCTTTGTAGACAACCTCTTCCTGCATTGTGAGTTTGTCTCTGTATGTCCAATATTCCCTCACCAGAATGAGCATACTCTTTCTTCTGTCCGGCCAGCCTCTTAGGATAAAATACTGACGCATTTGAGAAGTCTTGTCCTCTGCTGAATGAGCTTTAATAACATCCTGTGTCTGCGGGGAGATATTTTTATCAGTAGCTTGGTTCACATCTTCAACCTCAGCCTGTAGAGCATATACGGACTCATTTGTCCGATATTGCAGGTGACTAGTTGTTGGTATTGCTGCTCTAGACAAGAAATCTGCAATGTGAAGCTCTATTCCTTTCTTGTATACTACCTGTAGTTGATAACGCTGAAGCTTCAGCATCATCCTGTGAAATCGCTTCAGGGCAGACAGAATTGTTTTTTTGAAGATAACCTCAAGAGGCTTGTGATCAGTCTGCACCGTGATAAAGTCCCTACCAAGAAGGTATTGATCAAAATGGTCACAGGCGAACACTATGGCTAGGCACTCCTTTTCAATTTGGGCATATCCTTGCTCCGTGAGTGTCAATGTCCTTGAAGCAAATGCAATGGGCTGCCCCTTCTGCAAGAGCACCGCCTTTTTCACTTGCATCACATTGTAGGGTCACTTCTTCAGAGAGGTCATAGTACCTCAGTATTGGCTGGTTGCTTACCACTTTCTTGATTTGCTCCAATACATCATCATGTTGAGGAAGCCATGCCCATAGCACATCTTTATTGGTCAGCCGATGCAATGGCTCACATACGTCAGACAGATGAGGTAGGATTTTGGCTAAGTAATTTACAAAGCCAAGCAGTTGCTGCACTGCTTTTGCTTCTGTAGGTGGTGGCATTTGCTATACTGCCTCCACCGTCTGGCTTTAGGTCTTCAGCTGTCAAGATGTCCCATGTATGTAATACTTGTGAGCCTGAGCTTAACCTTGTCTTTATTCAGCTTTAGATTCATCTCCCTTCTCTTTGTAAGAGCTGAGTCAGGTTGTGGTCATGGTCCTGCACTACTTCTTTCATTAAAGCACCACAGCCATATGCCAGGATGTCATCAGCTATGATGCTTATTCCTGGTAGTCCCTGAAGTGCATCATGTTGCCTTCGCTGATATTCCTCTGCAGCTGGTTTCACTCCAAAAGGTAACCTTGTCTACCGGTATCTACCATTGGGGGTCCAAAATGTGGTGAGGTAACTACTATCTTCAAATATTATTTCACTCTCCCAGGTGTGCACACGAACACAGGATTTCCAATCCAGATTGTGCTCTGAGAAAAAGCTGTCAATAATGTGAAATACATCCTCACCTTTAGTTCTCCCCGTTAGCTTCTTGCAGAACAGAAAGTGCTCATTAATTTCCTAAATGTCTCTGTATCGCACAAACGGAATGAGCTGGGCTTCCTTACTTACATCAGTCTATTCGTTCAACAACTGCAGAGAAAATGGACCGGAATTATTATAATTTTTTTCACGACTTGACAATATTACCTTCATCGATCCTGCGGCACACCATATTATTTGACAATGGAACGGTCTTCCGTGCATCAGCTGCTGTATTATAAATCATAGTTTCTGCGAGTACAACAGAAGCATGCGCTCTGGCGCACAGAGCAAAGGATCAAGTGTACTTGGCACAAGCGCAACTTTGGTTTTAGAAGTGTGGGGGACATATATTAAACACTCCAAACAGCCTGCCTGACCGCTCGGAGGCGTGCTCCTGGTCCTAAAGCACACAGTTGCCTTGTTGTGTATCACATTCCAGTGATAAAAATGGGGGGGACAAAAATGCAATTTTTGTGGGGGGACATGTCCCCAGTGAAAGTTGCGCCCCTGATAGAATGAATGCATTGGTAATGTAGTTATCACCGGTAAAGTTGTCTGCTTTGTTTAGGGGCCCGGGTGAAAATGCAGTAACTCCTAAATATTGGAAAGATTGTTCCCTTGCAAAATGGTAACATTTTTCCCAATTATTATTTTCAAAACATTTTTTTACTCTTCCCACCTACCCCCTGGGGACCCCCAACATTGGGAAATATTGAGATAGAAGACTCATCTTTGTATCTGTGCCTTTATAGAGTCTGTGACAACATGGGCAGTTGTAGCATCTCCTTAATTGGCTGATTGTTCCCAACTCATAGGAATCCCCACCCAGTTTACTTATTTAATATGGTGGAAACCCTCAATAGCAATGCCAAAATAGAGGGCACATGGATATAACCTATCTCTCTATGACAACAGGCACAACTCAGCTATAAAGTTTTTTTTAATAGACATCCAAAGTTGGCGAAATGCCACATGCATCCACTTATAGCAGTGCATTCGTAAGAACATAACCATTACAAAACTTAAATTCGATCAAATAAGCCCCATGTAGGAAATTAGCAATGACATTTTTTTGTTGACCAAATTCAACACTCATTGACCTCCATACCAAAATCCCTTACTTTGTGGGCTTACAGTGTCTTGCAAAATTCTTCATCCCCCTTGGCGTTTTTCCTATTTTGTTGCATTACAACCTGTAATTTAAATTGATTTTAATTTGGATTTCATGGAATGGACATACACAAAATAGTCCAAATTGGTGAAGTGAAAAAAATGACTTGTTTCTAAAAATAAAATAAAAAGTGGTGCGTGCATATGTATTCACCCCTTTTGCCATGAAACCCCTATATAAGATCTGGTGCAGCCAATTACCTTCAGAAGTCACATAATTAGTTAAATAAAGTCCACCTGTGTGCAATCTAAGTGTCACATGATCTCAGTATATATACACCTGTTCTGAAAGGCCCCAGAGTCTGCAACACCACTAAGCAAGTGGCACCACCAAGCAAGCGGCACCATGAAGACCAAGGAGCTCTCCAAACAGGTCAGGGACAAAGATGTGGAGAAGTACAGATCAGGGTTGGGTTATAAAAAAATATTTAAAACTTTGAACATCCCACGGAGCACCATTAAATCCATTTTTTTTAAATGGAAGGAATATGACACCACAACAAACCTGCCAAGAGCGGGCTGCCCACCAAAACTCACAGACCAGGCAAAGAGGGCATTAATCAGAGAGGCAACAAAGAGACCAAAGATAACCCTGACGGAGCTGCAAAGCTCCACAGCAGAGATTGAGGTATCTGTCCATAGGACCACTTTAAGCCGTACACTCCACAGAGCTGGGCTTTACGGAAGAGTGGCCTGAAAAAAAGCCATTGCTTAAAGATAAAAATAAGCAAACATGTTTGGTGTTTGACAAAAGGCATGTGGGAGACTCCCCAAACATATGGAAGAAGATACTCTTGTCAGATGAGACTAAAATTGAGCTTTTTGGTCATCAAGGAAAACGTTATGTCTGGCGCAAACCCAACACCTCACATCACCCCGGGAACAACACCCCGGGAACATCATCCCCACAGTGAAGCGTGGTGGCAGCATCATGCTGTGGGGATGATTTTCATCGGCAGGGACTGGGAAACTGGTCAGAATTGAAGGAAAGATGGATGGCGCTAAATACAGGGAAATTCTTTAGGGAAACCTGTTTCCGTCTTCCAGGGATTTGAGACTGGGACGGAGGTTCACCCTCCAGCAGGACAAGGACCCTAAGCATACTGCTAAAGCAACACTTGAGTGGTTTAAGGGGACACATTTAAATGTATTGGAATGACCTAGTCAAAGCCCAGACCTCAATTCAATTGAAAATCTGTGGTATGACTTAAAGATTGCTGTATACCAGCGGAACCCATCCAACTTGAAGGAGTTGGAGCAGTTTTGCCTTGAAGAATGGGCAAACATCCCAGTGGTTAGATGTGCCAAGCTTCTAGAGACATATCCAAAAAGACTTGCAGCTGTAATTGCTGCAAAAGGTGGCTCTGGGGGTGAATAGTTATGCACGCTCAAGTTTTCTGTCTTTTTTTCAACAAAAAAAATTCAAAGTGGTGTTGTTGTGTAAATCAAATGATACAAAGCCCCAGAAAATCCATTTGACTTCCAGGTTGTAAGGCAACAAAATAGGAAAAATGCCAAGGGGGAGAATACTTTCGTTAGCCACTGTATTTTATGAATGACAAAACATGTGCAACACTGACAAGAAAGCAATGCTAAGACCCCAAAAACTATTTTTGTGTGTATGCATTCAATATACAGTGCATGGTATATGTTAGGTTATTATGTACACATTGGTAGCTAAAAGCTGATAATCAGAACCACCATCAACAAGAGTATTTTACAATGCAATATTTTATTCTGTCTGTTTGTGTCATGTTTTTCAGAGAAAGAGAATAATGCAATTGTCTACATTGGATGTTTGTTGTCAATACCCTGCATAAAATCAATTTTGTATTTTCTTTTGGCAAGATATTGTTTGAAACAGTTATAACACACATGTCAAATCTAGAATTTCAGGAATGTGACCCCAACAACTTGTCCATGGGTTTCTTTTAGAACGCTCTTATGACATGTTGAATTCTCCAGTTTTGCCCAGTGCATTGTTGGATGACCAGCATATAGTATGAGTTTTGTCCCTGACCAATCTCAAGACACCTATTTGTGTGTGTGTTCCTGATGGCTTGACCCTGGAAAAACAAATGCATATATAAAATAACTTTGGATGAACTTTGCATGCTTGTTAACTGAATGCTGTTATGAATAAGGCTTTGATGGAACTGTGTTTGGGTGTGGTGCATAGACTACTGTTCTAGAGCACGTTTTGGACAGGACCGAGTTAAGGAAACCCTGCTCCAGAAGATAGCTCTAAAATGTATGATCTAGACCCACAGGTCTGATTACAGGCTACCTGTTGGAAGTCCCAGTGCTTGTGTAGTCCTCTCTCCGTTGCCAGTTTACAATCATGCAGAGTTGGTATATTTCCAGTGCCAGGATCCACTAGACACCGGTTGTTGTTGTACTTGTGAGACTTAATCCCACCCACATAGATCTCCCCATCAGTGTTGTAATAACATTGCTGTGAATAAGAAGCTGTCAACAGACGGGGAGAACGGATTTTTTGGCACAAAATGATATAATACACAGACACATACACAGAATACAAACATACCTGTGGTTGATAGAAATGACATCCATAAAGAAGGGGTATATTCCCAGGGACAGTCCCCTCATCAATACAATGGCTCTGCAGGAGGTCATTCTGCAGCTGGAGGTGCAAGAAGAAGGTATGTTTAGGCAAGAATATTTGGTGGTACACTAATTCCCTCTTACACTATCGTGCCCAGCCAAACCAAACTGTACCGGGTCTTGATATTTTCTTTTCACATTGCCCTTTAAACCACGGTGGATGTGTAACCAGGCCTTCTCAATACAGGTAGGTTTGGCTCCACTAAGAAGATCTGTTTCCATGACTCTGCTGCGTTTAGACTGGCAGCTCAATCATGATTTGTAACTTTTTTTGCTAATTGTTTTTTGTTGTTGTTGACAAATCAGCTCTGAAAAAGGTCTGATGTGATTGGTCAAAAGATCAATTAGTGGAAAAAAATATCAGAATTGGGCTGCCTGTCTAAACGCAGCCCGATTGTTTAGTTTTATGACTGCTTAATAAATATCCACCATCAAATTAGAACATTTGATTGTTACAACTGTTTGCCATAGTGTGTCTGTGTTTTAGTGTGCAACCATGAACATAATGGAATGGAATTATACACCATTAGACCTTAAAACTCATTTGGTTAAACATTGTTTGGCATTTAATTTCAGAGTTATAAAAAGTTGTCAAAGTTATAATTCTGCACATTGTATTAATCTGGTGAGGGACTTAGTAATAATGTAACCCTTACTCCTCCATAGGCCACTAGCTCCTCCCAGGTGGCCAGTGTAGGATACACGTTATCCAGGTACCACTTGAAGGGCTTACATTCAAGCTTTTCTCTGAGCTTCTTCCTCTCTGACACATCGCCAATATCAATCCCATGATCCTAGGAGGCATACATCACAAAAATAATACTGTTAGAAAAACATCTCATCAAAATGATTTCCACAGGCTATTTATAGGAAAGAAAGATTGTCTTGTCTTTTTATGGGCAATTCCAGTCAGTGTATTCCGTTTCCATGGAATTGCCCTCATCTCAATTTCCCTACCTTCAGCGGAAGATTCCAAGCAATGTTCACATTACTTTTGTAGTCGTCCATCCAGATCGCAGCTACCCTCAGTGCATTCCTTCTCATGATGTAACTCAGGTCAGGTGCGTACGGTTTGTGTGCCCTCTCAATGTGTGCGATCTTAGAACAAGGCACTACCTCTATGCTTCCTCCACACAGCCACACCTGGAATAAAACAGACCAGATCACCGCAATGTGTTATTGAAGATATGAGACAAAACATACTCTAATATGTGCTTGTAAAATTACACAAATCTAATACATACCCAACTGAGGACAATTTCCTTAGCTACTTGACATCAGAAATTGTAATTTGTGCAGCCATTATGCCATGGTAACCAGTTCAACCTACCCTGATCCCCAGCTCAACATTCTCTCCTCCATAGATTTTCATTCCACCATCAAGTACCCCAATCTCTCCAAGGAAAAGTCGATGTGCCACAAAAATACCCATGACAGAAGGACTCCTATAAAAAGAAGTCAGTGAGTGATTATGTGGAACCAACCAGCAAGTAAGTAAAAGCACTGCTACAAGAAGTAGGAGCTACAACAGACACACAATACACATCATTGAAAAAACATGCAACAATTTCAACGATTTTACTGAGTTACAGTTCATATAAGGAAATCAAGTAAATTGTTCGCTGTAGCTTATTCCTGCCCATACCAAAACCCCACCGCCACCATTGGGCACTGTTCACAATGTTGACATCAGCAAGCCGCACAACCCACACGACACCATACACACTGTCTGCCATCTGCCCGGTACAGTTGAAACCGGTATTCATGCGTGCTCCATAAAGAGCACACTTCTCCAGCTTGCCAGTGGTCATCGAAGGTGAGCATTTGCCCACTGAAATCGGTTACGATGCCAAACTGCAGTCAGGTCAAGGCCCTGGTGAGGACGACGAGCACGCAGATGAGCTTCCCTGAGACAGTTTCTGACAGTTTGTGCAGAAATGTTTTGGATTGTGCAAACCAACAGTTTCATCAGCTATCTGGGTAGCTGGTCTCAGACGAATCCGCAGGTGAAGAAGCCAGATGTGGAGGTAATTGGCTGGCATGGTTACATGTGGTCTGTGGTTGTGAGGCTGGTTGGATGTACTGCCAAATTCTCTAAAACGATGTTGGAGGTGGCTTACGGTAGAGAAATTAACATTCAATTATCTGGCAACAGCTCTGGTGGAAATTCCTGCAGTCAGCATGCCAATTTCACGCTGCCTCAAAACTTGAGACATCTGTGGCATTGTGTTGTTTGACAAACTGCACATTTTAGAATGGTCTTTTATTGTCCCCAGCACAAGGAGCACCCGTGTAATGATCATACTGTTTAATCAGATTCTTGATATGCCACACCTGTCAGGTGGATGGAATATCTTGGCAAATGAGAAATGCTCACTAACAGGGATGTAAAGAAATGTGTATCCAAAATGTAAGAGAAATACGTTTTTTTGTGTGTGTGGAAAATTTCTGGGATCTTTTATTTCAGCTCATGAAACATGGGACCAACACATTACATGTTGCATTTATATTTTTGTTCAGTGTACATGGTATTCTTCTGCAATTCCTATTGACTGCTACTAATCAATACAGAACATGTGAGACAATAAGTCTCATAGTGATGGGGCTGGATGCTACATAGTGGACGTCACTTACTTCCCGGGTTGTGATTCATCATGGAGCTCGTTCCACTCTGGTCTGAAGGACTCGTACATGCACCACAGGGGCCAGTCAAAACCGTGTGCATTGGCCCAGTAATGCTCCACCTGCAGGTCATCAAAACCGACCTTGTCAAACACCGGAGTCACCACAGTGGTCCTGTCTGCTTTGATCCTGGCCAGCAGTGGCTCTGCCCTGTAAGCGTGGATAACAACAAAAGTCAATCAATCAAAGATAAGCAGACAGATGCTGCCCAAGTAATGTATGGGAAACACCATACACACATGGCACTTACCACCCCACGTTGACTTCAATGTGGGCATCCAGAATGGCCACTGTATCGGCGGTGGCGTGCTCCCACCCTGAGATGCGGGCTTGAGTCAGTCCCATCTGCTGCTTGTGTCTCACCCTTTTTATAAGGCCCGGCCTTTCCTTGTGGATGAGCTCTATGTAGGCAGCTAGCTTTTCTCCCAGGTCTTCTGTGGAGAGAAGAGATTCATAATCAAGACTATAGACAAATACTTACTCCACTAGTAATGGAATGGTGTCTGTGAGATGCACCATTGGAGCTGTGGTCGTCCACCAGAATGATTTCTCTCAGCAGGTGTTCAGGGGTCCGGTCGATGATGCTGCGGATGGCCCGTTTAATGATAGACAGGGCCTCGTCTAGGTAGATCAATACCACAGCAATACTAGGAAGGTCCTTGGAGTATTTCTTCTGCAAACATCTGTGTTGAGAGATTATTTAGAAGGCATACCACCACCTGTGCTTTGTGTCTTACCATTTATCAGACAGTAGAAATTAAATGTCCTCCTCATTGCATCAAGTCGTGACCAAGCACCGTAGTTACAGGCATGACCATAGCAAAATTAAAGTCCTGATTACAGTTAGTTTAACCTGTTGTCTCGTGTATCTGGCAGCTCTCTGTTGAGTGGCAGTTGGTCACTCAAGAAGACGTTGTATCCATATCTCTGGAACAGGGCCTCGGCCTCTCTCTGCTCCTCCTCTGAGAGGTCATCACCCCACTTTGTAAACAGGTAGGAGTTGGGATACAACTTGGGCACCACCATCTTCTTTGCCTCTGTTACCACAACTTCTTCCCTTGTTGGGGGGTCTTTCTGATATTTAGATTCTATTAATTCGGCTGTGGACAAAATGCTCACAGGTATTACTGATGCCACTGAGGAAAACTATGTGACAATGTTATTGGCATGAGTGTCATCTATTAGTAGAAGACTAACAACAATACAAACCAATTCCCTTTTGTTCTTAAGTAACACTTGATTTTACAGTATTTCTGAGTCACTGGCAGATTAATTTAATGATTGACTGACAATGACTGGATTATTTTAGCTCATATTCAGAAGCATATAACCCATGCAACATAACATAAATATTGCAGAAGTGCATTCCAAGAGTCACAATCCCCCCCAAAATCACTGTGCATATTGTCATGTACTTCAGTAAAGAATACTGAAATGCAAAGAATGTATGTCAAGATGGCGATTGAGAACACTTACATAGAAACACTTACATAGTTTGTTGAGGTTCTTTTCAATTCTCTCCAGTCTCGTCATCAGCGCAGTCTCTTTTTGGTGAAGCCTTTTTGTATTGGAAGTGGAACTCACTGCCTGTTTCATATAGACAATATACATGATGAGTGGAATAATGGCTCCAAACGTGATTCCCACTCCTCGCAGGACGTTGAGCTTCATTGCTACCTGTCGACAACCAGCCTGGTTATGTCCCTTTGTCATATACATTGATTCAGTAACTGTGCCCTCTAAAGACGTTACAACTCCCTCCATGTAATGCCATAAAATACTTCTTATCTAATCAACAAAGAATACATGTGCCTATAAAGAAAAGAAAGCAAATCACCATTGATTTACTTAACAGCTATGGAGAGTTGACAAGGTAGATCAACTGTTAACATAACACATTACAAAGAAAAGGCACAATAATTTAATACCAAGATTTCAACAGCCACGCTGTCTTCATCAGGTTATAATGACAAACACTGTGGGTCACTAGTTTATATAGTGTCAAAGGACACAGAGATGTCTGTAATCATGGCCGGCTGTGGTTTTTCATTGTTTGATTTACAAATATCAATAATACAAATACAAAAGCATGAATGGATAACATACATTCATAAACAATTAGGCTACATCATATAGGCCTACAAACACAAGCATGATTACACAAACACACATGTTAAGACCAGATATGTGATGTAGAACATGATTGATAATTGCTGAGGGAGACGTGGACATAACAGTTGAAATCTTATCAGTTGGTGTGGAGGTGGAGACTGTGTGTAGTGGGACTGTGGGAGGGGCTCCATAAAAACAGATAGTGAGTTACTGGAGGAAAGAATAGATTGCTGAACCTTGCTGACTCAAAGTCCTAAAGTACCGCCCAGATGGTATCTCCTTAATAAATAGTGATGCACATGTTACATTACATGGGTGTGTTAAGGTGACTGATTATTTAGACATATTTTTTGCTACACAATGAATGCTGTTTTAACGGATCCATGGAATCATAACGACAAAATAGTTTTAGACGATCATCTGTTATTTATTTATGTACAGAGTATTTGTAAAAGAAGACAGCACAGTTGTATAGGAGGATCAGCCTGTGGCTATGGTGGTGGTGTTGGGCGGTCAGACAAGACGGGCTACTCAATAGTTGACTGTCTTGGCTGGCTTGGTATCGGCCAACTCGGCCTCCAAGAAGCGGAAGCGGCGATGGCGACGCAGGACCTCGATAGCTTTCTGCTCTATGGAGGCAGGGATAATGCCTAGGTCCTCTAAGCCAGGAAGCCCTGGATACTTCATATCTGTGGTATGGAACTGGAACAAACATTCAGGTCATTACACAAATCGAAGAGAAAGTTTAAACATATTTCCTTCATTCACATTTCTTCAACATGTGGCCCCAACAACATGAAAGAAAATTCCAATTTACCTTAATTTGTATAAAATGTGCTTTTTTACAAAGATGCTTATAATTTGCTGTTTATGTTGCATTTTCTTACTCTATCTACTTTGTCAGGAGTTGTCCAAGGCTCGAATGGGTTCATTGCAAAGAAACGTGCAACAAGACTGAAACCAGAGATAAAGGTAAGACATGTTAATCATACCGTATCTGATAGTATTGCATTTCAACAAACCAACAGGTTCCTTGTTCCTTGCCACCTCACATCCACTGGTCAAACTTGAGGCTTTTTGTGTTCTAAACATACTAACAGCTTGGCACACCACTTCATCAGTCAGCCTATAATAGTGCGTACACAGTTAATTTCCCTCCCAAGGACCATTTAAGATACCATGCAGAACCAGAAGCCGGTGCATACTCACTGATAGAGAGGGCGTGGGATAGGGTAGGGCACAAAGGGCCTGTGTGCCACAGCATACACGTACTCCACCAGGTCATGAAGGAGATAACGGTTTGGTCTGTGTGGCAGGAAAACAAAACTAACCAAAAGGCTGACAAACATTTTGGTTGCTACATCTCTCAATTCTGGTGGTTGACATTTCTAAATAATGTACTGCATGTGTGAACATGAAACTGCCATCACTCAATCATATATTTTATTCCACACCCTGGGTGAGTACAAGATACAAACCCATGCAATGAAGCAACTAATCTAGTCGATGAACAATCGTTTTTATGATTTATACTAGGTTCACCTAGTTGTTGAAAATGAGCAGTTTCAAATTAATGGATAGAATTTTACTTCGTTTCCTGAACTGACTGGAAACGCAATTGACATCCCTAAAAAACAGCCAAAAGTCAAGCCCATTTCAAGTCCTTACCCAACTAGTGCATATGTCTTGCCATTTGCATCAGGGTCCTTGATGGCGTTGATGATAGCCTTGGCCACATCTACCACCTGAAAAGAGCAGACAGAGTGAGTCTTGAGTAGCAGACATGGCTGACATCATGAGATCCGAGACACTCACATGAACAGGCTGCTTCACTGTCTTCTTCCCCATGGAGATGAGAGGCACAGCTTTCCCAAACCAGCGCATATCTGTGCAACAAAGGAAAAAAACAAACATTCAAACAATGACTGAACTCATCCCCTTTTAAACAATAATAGCATTGCATCAAGACCAATTGGAGCCGATACATCACCTTACAAAATCATTATTTTGGTTTATTTTGCCAATACACTGAAAATTCAAGTGTTCAACTATGCAACAGCCCCCTCAACAGTTTGCAGGCCTATACAGTCAACAGAGGCTGTGTAATTATGTCAACATATTCCCACAAATACAGACACTGTCTACTTAAGAGTTCTGACAGATCACATTTCAATCTTATTCAACTTTTTAACCATTTTTACTCTGGGCCACACAGAAATGAACTACGCTTTGCTTATTTACTGGCAAAATGGTTGAAGAATCTGTCCTCCCTTCCAAACATCTCAGCAGGCTTCATGATGATGGCATCAGGGAATTCATCTCTCACAACCGTCTCACCTACTGCCTACAAGGTTACATCACACACATTACATGATATTTCTGCACAATGACATGCCAGAAAGAAATATGTCCAAGAAAGATAGTTCAACGGAGCTCTGCATTAGCCAGTACCTTATTCCTAAGGTATTTGGAGGGGCTGCGGATGTCAGCGTTGAGGTGAGATATATGGATCAGCTTTGTGATGCCTGCCTCCCGGGTGGCTATGGCAATCTGCTGAGGGATGCTCACGTAGGTGTCCTCAAAGGGATAGTTCCTTTATACAGATAGAAAGAGGAAGAACAGAACACTGAGTAAAGCCAAGTACAACAAACATTTTGCAGAAGGTCATAATATAAGTGTTCCTAATGGTGGAAGCAGGTTTGAGGTTCTTTGCTCCACTAAGAAGTAATGCAAGCCTCTGGTGTAGTTAAAAGTAGGTTGATTCATATAGTGATCGAGTAATGGAGCAACTCTTTATGTGAATGTTCACCACCAGTGGGTTCTTTTTGGGAACCATGTACTTTTCTAAAATATGTTTGTGTATGCAGTCAGTTGGGCCATACTTGGTTTCCCACTCTCGTCCCACCAGGTTGATGACCACATTGGAGTGAGCCAATGCTTTTCTAATAGAATCCTTGTTCTTGGCATCCCACTCCTGAAATATAGCAAGGTGGAGTGCACATATGAGGCTTGAGGGTAACCTGGCATGAGAAAAACCAACACTTAGCTAACAAATGAAGTGATTTGAACGTGAAGTGATTAATGACGTCACATCTGATTGTATTTTTCTCACCATAAAGATGACCTGTCCTAGATCCCCCATGGGCCTGAGATACATGAGGTCATACTGGTCACACCGGTGAGGAATCACAATCTGAGAACCCATACGACCTACAAAACCACCAGAGAGGTCAAACAACACATAACTGCCCCATAGGAAAGACAAGTATGCAGTCACTGCAGTGTAAATAAAGAGGATTGTCACAAAACCAAAGAAATGAATGCATCCCTCACAAGCACATATAAACATAAGAAATAAGTTGAAAAAGACCACAGAGCTGCCATGTTTTTATTTAACCTTTATTTAACTAGGCAAGTCAGTTAAGAACACATTCTTATTTACAATGATGGCCTACCAAAAGGCAAAATACCTCCTGCGGGTATGGGGGCTGAGATAAAAAAAAAAAAAAAACATAAATATAGGACAAAACACACATCACAACAAGAGAGACAACACAACACCACATAAAGAGAAACCTAAGACAACAACATAGTGTAACAGTATAACTTTAGTCCGTCCCCTCGCCCATACCCGGGCTCGAACCAGTTAGCGGTGGTACGCGCTAAATAGCGTTTCAATCGGTGACGTCACTTGCTCTGAGACCTTGAAGTAGTAGTTCCTCTTGCTTTGCAAGGGCTGCGGCTTTTGTGGAGCGATGGGTAACGATGCTTTGTGGGTGACTATTGTTGATGTGTGCAGAGGGTCCCTGGTTCGCGCCCGGGTATGGGCGAGGGGACGGTCTAAAGTTATACTGTTACAGTAGCAACACAACATGGCAACAACATGGTAATTTGAAAGGTTATCATCTGAAGGCTTCGGGACTGATGATGGTGAAACTCACCCAGGCGGTTGACAACATATCTTCCCAGGAAGCCGGTGGCTCCGAAGACTGTGGCTGCTACCCCACTGGAGGAGGAGCGCCCCCCTTTCCCTCTGGGGATGACAGCATGGTGGACCGTTCTCTGCTGGACTGTCACAGGGATGGCTGATAGCACCACAGGGGAGCAGGAACCTGCAGGGGGAAAGTACAAGCAGAGAGGGTGGGGAATCTCTGATGGTTGTACTGTATTCAAACTGCCAACATCACAAATGATCAACCAACCAAAAACATAGGCCTTCTTAGCAAAAATGTCTGTGGCACAAACTGATATCTTAAATATGACATGGTGCTAGAAATTAGACAACTTGTCGTATTCGTAAGCAAGAGCTGGCTAACCGGTTAACTTAGGTCATATCACAAAAAGGGTCACAGAGGGTAGCAATGTCGCTTAAAAACTATTCTGTGTTCAGATTAAACATTCTTTCAACTATCTCTCAACAGTGCAGTTATCGGTGCATGTCTATCATCTAAAAGTGCATGTCTTGTGTTACTCACTTGAAATCCTGGGAAGGACACACGCAGGACGGCAAACGAGCACAGCGGCCGCCATATTTCTTCTGACGCTTCTTGGTACGGCAAGTCAGAAGGGTCTAGGTTTTGCGTGAGTTAATGGATTCGTTTGTTTGAGAGCGTTAAAATTTCAACATGTTGGCAATGCAACAGTATTTTTCTATATTGTAATCACTATTCTGAAATATTACCAGCCAGCCAGGGACTAACCTAACAGGCGTAAAATATATATATATATTTTTTTACCTTTATTTAACTAGGCAAGTCAGTTAAGAACAAATTCTTATTTTCGATGACGGCCTAGGAACAGTGGGGTAATTGCCTGTTCAGGGGCAGAACGACAGATTTGTACCTTGTCAGCTCGGGGATTCGAACTTGCAACCTTTCGGTTACTAGTCCAACGCTCTAAGCACTAGGCTACCCTGCCGCCCAATATACTGTATTTATATATTGTTTCCACTTATATTCTCATTCAATAGTGGAACTCTTTAATCTTTTGTGACTAAACTAGGTTTCCATCCCATTGGCGACAGATTTTCAATCGAATATTGTAAAATCCGTAAAAAAACAATATGCTCATTTTCCCACCAGAGATGTGTTTCCATCAAATTGACGGGTTGGGGATAAAAAATGTGAGTGATGACGTAGTCCACATACAAATACCTTTCGCGGTAAAATTCCCATGTAACGAATTTAAATGTTAAATGTGTTTCCATCGCATGGTGATGATGGTTTTCTCACCAAAAAGTGTTGCGTGATATAGAGTGTGCCCACTCTGGTATTTGCACGTGCTCTCTAGTCTAGCCGACATCTCGCAAATACAGTGCGGTAAATCAAAGCCTATGATGAGATTATTATGGACTAAAAAGTGAGTTTGTTTTTATTTGTCAAACGGCAGCCAAGCATCGATGTTCATGTAACTAGAATAAGACCCTCGATGTTTATTGGAAAGGAGCATCAAGCTCATCATCTTCAGTTGTGTGTGTAAAATCATAGGGGAAGCCAGGAAAGAAAAAAGACATAGGCTATTACAATCTATGTGTTGTGATTGTTTGCTCTATAATGTGTTAGTTCATATGCCCTGAGACCGTGATATATGCCTAGAGGAATAAGGCTGAGACAACAAGAAGACACAGTGGCAGAATAAGTTCAACTACATCTTTGTTTCATCACAAAACCGGAGAGCAACTTCTGTCCGGTGAAGTCCACAAAACATATTGCATGTAACAAACAATTACAATTACCTACAGCATATTCAAGTAAGGTAATGTTTCCGAAATGTTCGGTCTATTTAACAACTATTGATTTAAAACAACGCAGAGTTATCGAAGTCGCAAAGAAAACAGGCGCTGCCTTCACTATTCCAGCACCATTGCAACTTCAACATTTCAACATCATCTAATCACCTATGCTTAGTCTAATACAGTGACAACTAAAATATACCAAAAACGTGTTAGTCCAATCAATTTAAGCAAAATATGATGTGGCTGTCCATGGTACTGATTATCTGTGTGTGTTGTGTGCGTGAGTGCTTTGCTTCTAGAAAAAAACAGGTTGACTCACCCTACCACGCCAATACCATCCTCTTTCATGTTACCGACTAAACCGACTCTGTCATCACCTTGCACTTTCACCACCCTGTGAAGTTCACCATCATTTATTCAATCTGTAGCCTAGTAAACTGCATGCTTTCGGACCACACAACATGTCATCGCGTGACTCCAAGTGTTATTACGTTAATATTTGCGCATGAAAGCGTTTCCACTGACATTTCTCGCATATTACATTTTACCGACACAAAAAGACTCACCTTGCCCAGCGTATTTTGTTTTGTCGACTTTTGTAATGTATACCAACAGATGTTGTTTCCATCAGGGCTGTCATTTATCCGACATGTACTTTACCCACATAGGTTTAAATAGAAACCTGGTTACAGTCAATTCATTTAGTTGTCTACCCCATTAAGATACATACAGATTATGGTGACTCTCCCTGTAAACTTGTGTAGCCAGGTTATTTATTAGATGCAAGAAAAATGACAGCATACATTTCACAAAACACTGTACCTTATCATTACAGCTACAAAGAGCTTATGTCACCAATACCAGGATGTTCTGGTCTATATGCTCTATTTTCTTTGTCATTATGTTGACTTCTAGAAACTGCCATGGGATAACACAAAATTATGCAATTCCCTCACTGAATGTTTCCTGGCAAGCTACAGTATATAATTGATTACACAACTCTCACTTGATTACTTTTTGGGTAACTTTTTTTTATGTGGAGAATCTGTCTTTTATCCCAAGTAAATACAGAGCTAAAGTGCAAGGATTATAACACTGCAAGGCACAAACTATTAATAAAATGATTGTCTCTCAGTGTCTAATCATAAAAAAATGTTTACAAACACAAACATAATCGAGTATAAAATGATTCTTTCATACATAGATAATACAAGTAAAACCTGAACAAGTAAAACCTTGTCTACACTTTACAATAACCTGTAACATACACCGTACATAATGTTCTGTATTACATACATCAAAAATCACAGCAGGTACATATGTACAGGGAAAACAAGCCATTACAAACATCCTTTCTATGTCTGGATAATCATCACCATAATGACCATTATAACTATGTAATATCATTCCAATAGCATTATTCAATCTAGTAAAGATGCAGGACATAAAGGTTTGAATAGAACATGTTTCTTACAGGGCACAGCTGAGCTGAAAGATCAGCAGTGACAAAAATACTTTCTTTGGCTCAGCTAATATTGCACACGCTCCTTCAGAAACTAATAACCATTTTAGAAGGAAGAACATTGTTGTTTGAAGCCATGCAAAATATTGCACAACGTAGCTGCTTTGGTTTGGAATATCTACACAAAGTACAGCAGTAAAAGAGTAAACCTAAAATATAAATAATATACTTTAAGAAATCAATGAACGGGAAGAAGATGAAGGCCCGAAACGTTAATCTTTTTAACTTGTTTAAATAAAACAATACATTTTTAATGGTGAGTGAGCATTGCATCTTTTCATTTTCAAAGAAGTCCCCTGTACATGACAACAGTATGCATTATCTTCTGTGTCTGGTTAATGATGTTTAAGTTCATAATGCCTAGTGGTGCCCTCCTGCCCCCTCCCTTGTGCTGCTACATGATAGAGGGCAGACACTGAGACAACTCCTAATCTCTGTCAGTGCCCACATCTAGTTGAGGCTTGATGATGATATGCACGGACCTCTCCCCACTCGCCTCCTGATTGGTGTCCCTGTTGACCTTGGCCACGCCCTCACACAACTCCACCTCTGCAGACACTCCAATGGGATGCAGTCGCTCAGTGGTCACCATCTTGCCCCCTGCCTTGGCGGAGAGGTCTCTTTTCAGCTTGTCGTTGCTATCGGACCCAATCGTCTCAGCTGCAAAGTACAGAATGATGTGGTTTAATCCATAAATTGTTTTGACACACTGTGAAGATTTATTTTGAGAGATAAAAGAGAGTGAGAGGCCTGGTCTTACCTGTCCTGTTAGTAATTACTTTGCGGTAAGTAGCCTCGTAGTTATTTTCTGTGCTTTCCCTGGGCTTCCAAATCATGGGTCGTGTTTTGGGCCGGGGCTTGTTCAGACGAGCCTCCTGGATCCACTCATGTTGCATCGCTTTGTCTGGTGTCATACGCTTGGTTGGATGCCACCTAGATAGCACAGGAATCACAGCAGGTACATATGTACAGGGAAAAAACAAGCCATTACAAACATCCTTTCTATGTCTGGATAATCATCACCATAATGACCATTATAACTATGTAATATCATTCCAATAGCATTATTCAATCATGCAGGACATAAAGGTTTGAATAGAACATGTTTCTTACAGGGCACAGCTGAGCTGAAAGATCAGCAGTGACAAAATACTTTCTTTGGCTCAGCTAATATTGCACACGCTCCTTCAGAAACTAATACCCTGAGTGTGCGTGGAGAAGATGAAGCAAGCTAATAATAATACATTTCTGGGGGGGACTATATTTGCCCTGCTACACACAAGTGTGTAATGGAAATGTGTTTCTTGCACTCCTCCGAGACACCCGCAAGGAGTGGGGTCACTACCAGAAATCTCATGACAAAAGTTTTCATGACCCTGAAACCACAGAGCAATAATCCTGTGCTGAATTCTAGATTTCTAGTGTGTCAGTGTTGAAGGAAGTCCAGGAACGGAGGATCGTCGGTCTTCAAAACACTGGCCAGGTCTTTGGAGTTGGGTCGCCTCTTCTGCCCTTTGCTGTTTGTGATGTTTCTGGGGTTTCCTTTGGAGTCTGCAACAAGTCATCAAACACACTAGTTGGAGACTTACCAAACCTCATGGTTCAAACACAATCCAGAGATTCATCTGATTAATTCTGGACCTAATACTTTCTTAAGATGTTTTGTTGCTCCTAATTGTATACATCTTTTTATTTATTTAACTATGTAACTCAGTTAAGACCAAAATCTTATTTACAATGACGGCCTACCAAAAGGCCTCCTGCAGGGCCTGGGACTGGAAGTAAAAATAAAAATAAAATCACGACAAATACACATCATGACAAGAAAGACACCACAACACTACATAAAGAGAGACCTAAGACAACAACATAACATGGCAACAACACATGACAACAACTTGGTAGCAACACAACTTGGCAGCAGCACAACATGCTGGCAGCACAAAACATGATACAAACATTATTGGGCACAGACAACAGTACAGACAACAGATAACATTATGTATACAACAACCGTATATATATTTCCGAAGTAAAGAAACACATTCTTACTGTACAAATCATAGAAAGTTCTTACCGAAAAACAACCTTCTCCTGGATACTGTCTGCACAAAATCATTGGGAGGCATTCCAAGTACCTAAGAAATAAAAGAACAGATTGTTCTTGAATGGTGATGGATAAATGGATTCCTAAAAACATTTAACATCAGATACTCCAATTGGCTAGCGCTGGGGTCTGAGACTGTATGTCTGCAGGTGATTGGTTGTGTACCTCCATGATGCACGCAATCTGCTCCACCTCGCTCTCCCCAGGAAATAGGGGGAAGCCGGTGTAGAGCTCAGCCATGATGCAGCCCAGACTCCACATGTCGATGGCTATGCTATAGGGGTGGCCCAGGATAACCTCTGGGGAGCGATAGAAACGACTCTGGATGTAGGTGTAGACTACAAGGGCAGGCAAGGAGAAAGGGAGGGAGCGGAGTTCATGTTCAAATTCTGTTATTGTATATGACTGCTGTGGCTTTGGAGATTTTAACATAAGACTTTTAAATCAGGTATTTAATCAGGTGAGACACACCTCTCTGCTGCTCATAACAGCTGGACCCAAAGTCAACCACCTTTATATTTCCTTGTCCTTTCTGAGACAGAAGTATGTTCTCCTTTTGTGAAAAAAGAGAAACAATGTCAATTTGACATTTTCCAAGTTACCAAACAAAGTGCAACCAACTTATTTCCTCTGCAGTGCACTGGTACTGTGCATTAGCATGTCTAACTTCTCAGCTAGGTATTCTTTGTGTTGTTACTTTTCCATGCAGAGCCATTACAATGTATGGGGATTTGTGGAACCTTACCGGTTTGAGGTCACAGTGAATGATCTTCTCCTTATACAGCATCTGCAGGCACTTGAGCAGGGAGCGGGTGAAACGACGGATCAGGGCCAGACTGAAGCCCTGGAAGTTGTTCTTCTTGATCAGCTCATACAGGTTGACTCTATAAGAACACAGAAAGACACAAATTTAGAGAACTGGTCAAATGATAACATGTCTGTCACTATTCCCAGTCTTTCTTTGCGTTTTCTTTTTCCCACCACTGCATAGAGGGTTTGGCCTCAAATGTAATAGTTTATTAGTCCTCTAGAGGCCAGCACTATACTGCATTTTGATATCATGGTATAGCTCAGTCAAATTTAGCAAGACCATGCAGTTTAGTAATAAGATATTAAAAAAAGGAAGTGGACACCATTATGTTGCATGCTGAATCAGATTACTTAACAGTCTTGAATGTCTTAACATTAAGAAGAGAGTCTCTCAGAGCTATTCTTTGTATTTCTAGATACTTCTGGGATGTACACACTTCTCTGTCCAGTGTAACCAGAGCCTTCACACCCCGAGCAGCCAGAGAAAAGTGATAGAGCCCTAATCAAGGCGTTAACTAAGGGACTGGGTGACGGTAATGTTAGACAGGGTGGCAGTCCAAGACGTCTACTAAAGGTCAGCCAGCCTGGAATAGAATACTATTTTGTCTCAGAGGGAACCTAACGCTAGTTGAGGCAGATTGTTCTAGGCAGGATGCTCACTTTGCCTAAGTAGTGTAGCATTTTAAGTGACTAGTGACAAACGAGCTGTGTATGTAATAGGGGAGTTGTACCTTGTTGTACCTTGGGAGAGGTGCCTAACCTTGAATACCTTTGATTAACACATTAATTACTCAGGATTCCATTTATCTTCTACTGGGACTATTTTGATTGTGTGTGTGTGTGTGTGTGTGTGTGTGTATGTTTGTGCGTGTGATTGTTTTACTCATCATTTAAGGTGTCTTATCATAGTGTTATACATACCACACACTACACTCACCCTAGCAGCTCGAAGGTGATGCAGAGATGGTTGCGGAAGTAGAAGTATTCATTCATATGGATGACATTGTGGCACTTTTCACTGTCTTTCCTCCTCACAGCATCCAGGATCTTCAGTTCCACTAGGGCCTGGTGGTGAAACCTACAGTCCAATGTAAGAGTTAGTTAGAGTTAGTCATGACTCCATTCTGGATTTAACCATTAAAAATCAGAAATGGAAAATCTCCTAGCAAATATTTTTCAATTCCAGTTTTCATTTACTTTGGTGTGAAAAATTATGACAGCTGCAAAGAAGGGAGAATCTCCTCTCCCAGGAGAAACAGGATCTTTGAGAGGGTTTAGTTCAAGACAAGGCCCCAGTGACGAGACCAAGGCAGCCATACGGCGGTAAGCACCCATTTTGTTTTCTGCATTATTGAAAAGCATTAAGCCCTGATGACATTTGTATCAATCAAAGTCAAAGAGCAGGAGGCGGACTTCCACTGACACTCAGAGTGCATTGGATCACCTGAGAGAGGACTGGTAAAGCAATACCGAGGTAACTCCTTTGGAACACTGACCTGACGACCTGTCGGTACTGACCTCACACAAGATGGTCAGTTTCAGAGTCTTTGAGCGCTGGATGCGTATTCAAGAGCATGTAGCAAAATGTTTTGTAGGTACCTTTTCTTGTTGCGAATGACCTTGATGGCGACCAGCTCTTGGGTCTTGTGGTCCAGACATTTCAGAACCTGTCCAAATGATCCTTTCCCAATCACCTCCAGCACCTCGAAGCGGAAGCCAATGTGGTCATGCAGAATCTGGATACAGAAATGAGAACATTCAATTGAAAATGTTTGTGTAATGTGTGTATGGTATGTTGGACAATACTTTTGAATACAAGAGCCTCACTGCATGTACTTAAATGGTAGTTCATGATACAATGACATCCTTCATTATGGTTTTCTATAATGACAAGTGTCAAACACTAGTTCATTTACATTGACATTTTAGTAATTTAACAGATGCTCTTATCCAGAGCGACTTACAGTTAGTGCATTCATCTTAAGATATTTGTATTTATTTATTTAATTTAAACTTTATTTAACTAGGCAAGTCAATTAAGAACAATTTCTTATTTACAATGACGGCCCACCAAAAGGCTAAATGCCTCCAGCGGGGACGGGACCTGGGATTTAAAATAAAAATAAATTAAATCAAAATATAGGACAAAATACACATCACGACAAGAGAGACAACATAATACTACATAAAGAGAGACCTAAGTTAACAACATAGCATGGCAGCAACACATGACTACACAGCATGGTAGCAAAACACAACATGGCAGCAGCACAAAACAGGGTACAAACATTATTGAG
Source organism: Oncorhynchus masou masou (assembly GCF_036934945.1). Classification (NCBI taxonomy): domain Eukaryota; kingdom Metazoa; phylum Chordata; class Actinopteri; order Salmoniformes; family Salmonidae; genus Oncorhynchus; species Oncorhynchus masou. Next base: position 18,995,847 of record NC_088233.1, on the reverse strand, counting down.
CACAGACAACAGCACAAAGGGCAAGAAGGTAGAGACAACAATATATCATGCAGAGCAGCCACAACTGTCAGTAAGAGTGTCCATGATTAAGTCTTTGAATTAAGTGATTGCGATAAAACTGTCCAGTTTGAGTGTTTGTTGCAGCTCGTTCCAGTCGCTAGCTGCAGCGAATAGCAAGGTGATAGCTAGGTAGCAAGGTGAGACAGTATATCACAGTCGTAGCAAGTACACTTTTCCTCAATAAAGTAATTATCAGCAAAGTCAGTGCTAGTAGGAAAAGTTAGTTAGTTCAAAAGTTAGTTAAAATTAGGTCAAGTTTGTTAGTTAAAAAGTTAGTGAGTTAGTTAACAGTTAGGTAAAGTTAGTTAGTTAGTTCGTTAAAAGTTAGTTCAAGTTAAGAAAAGTAAGTTCAATTTAGGTAAAGTTAGTTTAAAGTTAGTTCATAATAATACTGCTCCTGTGTTATTTCATTTGGTTATTTAGCTGAGCATCTGTCGTGACTTAACTCGTTTTGTGTGACCTAGAGATTACCATGAATGGGGCATAGGGCCATGAGTCTAAACAATGTTCACAGTCAGTCTCCCTGTAACAGCACAGCCATACAGGGTGGAATAAGACACTAACTGCCTGTGGATAGTCAATTAGACTCACATGGCAGTTTGGCTAGCGTGCATGGGACTTCTGTTCTCGTGCCTTAACATAATTTCACTGCAGATTATTGTGAAGTTGAGAGAAAGGTCCATTGGATGGTCTGACTGGTCATATCACAGCAAACAAACAAACAAACAAACCTTCTTACACCTTACCCCAAGGAACCACAAGAATAATTTCAATTAAAATCATTGATGTAACTGTACCTTGTTGTAGCTGCCGTGCTCATCGTCGTAGCCGGCATTCTGAGGAATTCCGTGAGAGGCCTTGATCTTCTTAGTCTCCAGACCTAGGAACCAGATCTCTGAGTAGTCCATGATATCCTGCTGCTCAAACTCTGTCAGACGCCCTTGGAAGTGCCTCAGTGCCTCTGTGGGAGACATGGGCAGCCTCTGTCCTTTATAAAGCTTTGCCTCCTCCAGCTTGTTGCTGAGGCCCTTGGTGGTGATAGAGTCAGACAGGTTCTCCACTGAGGAGCCAAACCATGTGGAGAACTGGGAGGAGGGCTTTGGTCTCTCACCCTGCAAATCACAAAAGGGATCAAGAGGTCAGTTGATCTGTCGTTTCAACCCTTTGGCTCAGTCACTAAGCATAACCCTGATGAAACTTGCTCTCACTTCCTTTTACATTACTGGGATATTGCATGTCAGCTGAGCGGTTTCACCTGAAGATGTATAAACTACCAAGGACTTACTATCATGTACAATTTACATGTGCATTTACAATTGACAACTGGAGTCAAGTTAACTACTTTTGGAGGCCAACAGTATAGTGTGACACAGTGTGAAATGTAGCCTCACCTGGTGTGTCTGGTAGTTGTTCTGCACCCCCTTGTTGGCGATGTGGGGCAGGATGCTATCGGACTGCTGGTGGTGGAGTTTGGCATTGCTGACAACAACCTGTATAACCGCGGGCACCAGCTGGGGCAAGGTCACTACGCCTGAGTTCAATTTCTTCAAGAGAGAGAGAAGGGTTCAAATAAATAAAGGGTTTTTAAAATATGCAGATGTAAACATTAAAAGTATAAGAACATTTTGTATCGTCATAACTAGTCTCACTTGCCAGACCCATGGTGGTCTAACCCCAGTTGTGTCCGAGTTACAGCGACTGTTGGAAGAGACTATGTGATCACATACTCTATGGACAAGGTTGGGGAAAAGGAGGGAGAGGGGGAGTTGGAGGGAGAAATAAAGGGAGGTAGAGAGTCCTACATCCGTTATAATTGTGGTGGCTCGGGTAACCAGGACCCCCAGGGTTGAGGATGGAATTACTCAGCAGGGTGAGGCGGGAACAAAAGCCTGGAGACTGGGCCATGACAGTCTGTCATCATAGCTGCTGCTGTGGGGGACCTAAACTGGAGCAGGCCTTTCTCTAGCTGCCATGCTGCTTGCTGTAGGAGCACGTTTACATATGTCACTGGCTGCCTTGCAGGCATAGCTAAACGAATGATGGGGAAAGGAGACCTCTCACCTAGGCTACGACAGGGATCATGAGTTTACTGTAAAATTGTACATGCCAGTAAAATATTGAATGACTTCCTACATGGTAATGGCAATGTATCTGCCGATATAACTAACATGTAAATACATAGGTATTATTACGGACAGTTATTGTAAAGTGGAACCAGTAGTTCTTTATCCCTTTGCTTTGGTAACAGCAAGCACAGAAGCACAAAACACCAGCCCAGTCTATACATAGCAGTGATATTTAATCGCACGTGCACAGGCTGCTGCAGTGGCGTCCAACTTAGTTATGACACATAGAGATACAGGCTAAATATAGTTCCAAGCACCTGCAACAACAAGCAAATGGTAAATACAGTATTATACCAGCACACAGCTGGAGTCAGGGCAGGCTGATTAGGTAATCAAAAGAGAACCATCATGTTCTCCCAGAAGCTTAGCTGGTGCGTAAAACTCGCAAATTCAGCCAAAGAAAGAGGTGGAATGGGTTTGCACTCCTAAAGATGTCACATAAAGCTTACTTTATAATTTTTTACTGCATCAAGGATAGTGTACACAGACGTTTCGAGTTTACAGCATTCTTCAGTGTGTAGGTGCAATTTCCTTTAATTCAAAACAGCATTTGTAAAGAACAACAGATGACCAGCAGGCTGATTAGATATACACTTAGAAAAAAAGGTGCTATCTAGAACCTAAAAGAGTTCTTCGGGTGTCCCCTTTGAATAACCCATTTTGGTTCCAGGTAGAACCCTTTTAAGTTCCATGTAAAATCCCATCCAGAGAGTTCTACATGGAACCCAAAATAGCTCTACCTGGAACCAAAAAGGGTTATTCTATTGGGACAAATAAAGAACCCTTTTGGAACCCTTTTTCTAAGAGTGTAGGCTACTACACTGTGTTCTTAAACACATCGTGTTTTATTGACATTGAGGACTGCTTTAAGTTCATCACTGTCAATGGAAGGCCAAAGTTATCCCCTTGAGTTGTCATTCACCAATAACATTAAACATTTACTCCAATAGCGTGAGTTAGCTAGGGTAGTGATGTTTGGTGGAGTGAAGGGGGAGGGCACTGCACAGACAGAAAGATACAGGATTGAAAGAGAGTGGGTCTGTAGGGCCTCAAATGCTCTACAGGTCAGGGGTCACCAGTGAGTAAAGGCTCACCTGTGAATAGGGTCGATTGGTTCCTTGTTGGGTCTGGAGCCTGTGTGAGTGTGGGAAATCCTCTCCTCTAGAAGACTGTGGAGGAAAGGAATATGGGAGACTTCACTTTACATTACATTTACACACAGAACTTCTCTACACCTGTATAAGTCGGTGTGTGGGCGTTGGATGCAGCATTGCCGAGGGAATCTCGCTCAAATCAGATTCAGTTTTAGTTAAATAGATTCAATATGACTCATAACAAGTCATTGAGGTCTGAATCTGCATTATGAATCGCATATTTTTAATAAACGAAACTGATGAACTTCAAAGTATCTCTGTGAATGAGGAGAATGAGGAGAATAAATAACCTGATTGTTGCTGGTGGGTGTTTCAGGCCCAGCACAGCGGTGGGTCTCACAGATAGATACATTAGTGAAGTAGGATTACTACCATGCAAGCAAAGATGATGCACACTCTCCAAAATTAGAGTATCTTATGCAATTAGCTACCACAGTAGCAATGGTCTCTTTATGATTGGTTTTTCCACAAGATGCATTCCTTTCCTGGAGCATAGGCTTGTTAACCCTCTGATGTTCTATGAAGAGTGTAAGGGTGTGGTAATGATGGTGTAAGGGTGTGGTAATGCTGGTAATAATGGTGAGAGTAGAGGGCTGTTTTAACCTGGCACCAGAGAGATCCTTCACTTCCTTTCACAAAGCCCAATTCAGTCTGATGCTAGGCTTCATGGGGTCATATCAGTCACTGAGATTATATTATCTCTTGTGCCAATGTGACAGAATAGCTAGTTTTACACATGCCTTAATCAGAGGGGAGTGTGTCAACTAACACAGTGTGTTGAATGAGAGACACCATATGGGTGGACTGAAACATCCAGCCCAGATGAGCACAGGCAAAACTCAGAGAGCCAGAGAGGGTTAGACAATGGCTGGCTGGTTAGCAGAGCAGATTGAGAATGGACTTGACCTAAATAACACTATTGGATTAAAAGGTCAGAAGAATAAAACAGTGGAAAAATATACTGTTTCTCATGAGTTCACTAAATAAACATCCATATGCTTCATATTCTTTATGAAATGACCAATTGCCTCTTACTGATCCATATGTGTTCCTTGACGAGAATATGACCGTATTTTGATTCCCATACATACCCAGGGCAATGTATAAAATGATTTGGCATGGGAAAACTTAGAGTAGTGGAACACCAGTGCCCACCTAGGATTGCCTTCACATTGGCTTGGTTTGGAATTGGAACAAGTCAGCAAACACTCATTCAAATATGAACACATGCAGGATTCACGTGTAACACAACCAATCCCCTGGGAGGATTGTGAGAGTGAAGGTTGAACTGCGATGTCGGCCCCTGTGGTAGGGCACTAAACAGGTACTGTACATCTGCTTACTGTAAGCAGATACAAAACCGCTCATCCATTTTAAATGGGCACTCAGCAGATGGGGATTCAAACCAGCGACCTTTCAATTACTGGCCCAAAGCTCTGAAGAGCTAGGCTACCTGCCACCAATTCTAAGCATGCAATACCTCTGTGTTCAAAGGGCAATGATTTGTCTTATATAGGCCTACTGTAGTATTACAATAGTCCAACATCTGATAACTGAAGTCACTTTTTTTCTGAGGTCACTTGTAGTGTTATGATATGTGTTGCCCTGTATTTCTACATGGGTTGTGGTCATGAGAGGGAGGTGTGCTGGGGATGTGCTCATCCCCTGAGGGAGGTGTGCTGGGGGTGGGGTCATCCCCTGAAATGTTATCAAGGGTCTGGGTGGGTCAGTAGAGCAATGATGCACAGAGCAACAAAGAAGCTGCCACTAGTTGCAGTGCACATCTCACTGGATACTGGAAAGAGCTTGTGGATTGTTGACATCATGCAGGTCCTTGAAAGGGAACACATTATTCCTAATATGTCTTTTCTGAGACTCGCAAGACATCAGTTACAGAACAGCATGAGGAAAGTAAAGCTTCAACTCCAATGGTAAGGAACGTATTGCAAATATTGAATTGGCAGCGAATGGAAACAACTGTCTAAGAGTTGATAAGCATCAATAACGGATGAAGTTTAATAGCTATACAGAAACGTACACATTTTTTACTCATGAAAAGTAAAACATCAATCCCACCCAGAAAAGCTGACTGAGAGTTTCAAACTTGATACAGAGAAAATACACTGACTGATTTATAGATGGCTGCTGATCAATGTGACAATGATATTGCAAATAATAAATGACAGATGTCAACCAGGCTAATGTTATTTGTAAAAAGTGGATGAAAGAGTTGCTGTTTTCCTGTCCTTGGTCATTTGCGATAATGTTTATAGTAAAGTTATAGAGCTTCTGTCAACACCATGAATCTAGCCATAAAGTAAGTGTAGACTAAAATAGTTATGGATCATGTCTATCTTGAATACCTTCTCAGATAACCCATAAGCAAACTACTAAATGGGTCATAATATTTAGCTCCTACTACTGTTTACTTATCATAATATTCTGTAATTGAAATCAGTTTGTTAACGTTCAGTGGAAAAGAAAAGTGAATCTTCATACAATTTCAACTACAAAAGTAATGTTATATCAGACTTCAGTGGCATAAAAAATACATAACTGTCTGATGTTCAAGCAAACGATAAAATAAAAGACAATAAGAGAGAACATAAATGCTGTAAAAAACTGCATTGTCAACATATGTAGCCTAAATATTTAAATAAATAACGGATTGTATGGATATAGATACTCAAAATGGAATATTGACCTCACCTTGTTATTAATTTCGGGAAACATACCGCTTTGAATGTAGCCTACGACTGTAGTAACTACTGTAAATTCCAGGTAAATGCAAGTCGCAAGCACATCTTCAAAAGTCCAGGCGGATAGTCACGTTCAGATTCTCTTTAACTAAAGCAGCCCAAGTCAAACCGAAGAGCGATTGTCTCTTGAATCAGCACAAACTCACCGGGTCCTGAAACTCAAACGGCAACAGTTATATTGTTAAACATAGAGTCAGTATTGCTGTTGTCAGGAGGAGATTAGAGAAAGAGCAAGCTGTAAACTGTCTGTTCATCTGACGCGTGAGTCTCTGGAGAGGCCGCCTATTTAGGTTTCTGCAGCTGACAGCTGGGTCTACCCGAAATATGTTTGTTTTTTTCCCGGTTAGGCTGCATATCGTCACCTACATTGGACTAGCACTCCTAAAATTCAGTAGTGGCCGGTGAGTGTGCGCCATTGCGCGCACAGTAGCCAATAGTCTACCGCAGAGGCTGCATCCCTGTAGATAGCCTACACAGAGTCGCCGTAGGCTACTGAGTTTCTCACATTGCAGTCCTGATGTTTTCAGAGATGCTGATGTCGCTCATATTTTCTCACCTCACAATTTACCATTCACAGACCATTTCACACATTGCTATAACATTTATTGGGTCAGACTATTGCAATAAAAACTCTGGATTGAGGCATAATCACAGTTGACCCGAGATGGTGCAGACACTCTTTTTGTAAACACTGTGAATCATACATTAACCCCTATAAAGCTTTCCCCTATTTCGACCCTGACACGTGTTAAAGATTTGATGAAATTGTAGGTTTGCACTGGCAGACACAAACAGTAAAGGCAGACTGCATTTCATCTCTCCCTGTCTGTCACGCATGCACACATGTACACAAAATAAACCAATTGACAATGCAAAGCCTGTTTCATAATAGGTTATACAGCTTGATAATATGTCAAAGGTTTTAGAACACCTACTCATTCAAGGATTTTTCTTATTAAAAAAAAACTATTTTCTACTTTGTAGAACAATACTGAAAACATAAAAACTATGAAATGGCACATATGTAATCGTGTAGTAACAAAAAAAGTGTTAAAATATATTTTATATTTGAAATTCTTCAAATAGCCACCCCTTGCCTTGATGACAGCTTTGCACATTCTTGGCATTCTCTCAACCAGCTTCACCTGGAATGCTTATCCAACAGTCTTGAAGGCCAGCATCCCAGAGTTGCCTCTTCACTGTGGACGTTGAGAGTGGTGTTTTGCAGGTACTATTTAATGAAGCTGCCAGTTGAGGACTTGTGAGGCGTCCGTTTCTCAAACTAGACACTAATGTACTTAGTTGTGCACCGGGGCCTCCCACTCCTCTTTCTATTCTGGTTAGAGCTAGTTTGCTCTGTTCTGTGAAGGGAGTAGTACACAGCGTTGAACAAGATCTTCAGTTTCTTGGCAATTTCTTGCATGGAATAGCCTTAATTTCTCAGAACAAGAATAGACTGACGAGTTGTGGAAGAAAGCTGTGCTAACATAATTGCAAAAGGGTTTTCTAATGATCAATTAGCCTTTTAAAATGATACACTTGGATTAGCTAACACAACGTGCCTTTGGAACACAGGAGTGATGGTTTCTGATAATGGGCCTTTGTACGGCTATCCAGATATTCTGTAATAAATCTGCCATTTCCAGCTACAATAGTCATTTACAACAAGGCTAGGCGTCCTGTTAGCGGGACACCTGTCGACAACATCTGGTTGAAATTGGAGGGCGCGCAATTCAAATACATAATCGTAATATTAAACATTTATGAACATACAAGTATCTTATATTGTTTAAAAGCTTAAAATCTTGTTAATCTACCTGCATTATCTGATTTACAATAGGCTTTACAGCGAAAGCATACCATGCAATTGTTTGAGGACTGTGCCCCACACCAACATATTTTTCAACCAGCACAGGCTTCATAAAATCACAAATAGCGATTAAATAAATCACTTACTTTTGAAAATCTTCCCCTGTTTGCAATCCCAAGGGTCCCTTGCTACAACATGAATGGTTATTTTGTTAGATAAAATCCTTCTTTATATCCCAAAAAGTCTGTTTAGTTGGCGCCATCGATTTGAGTAATCCACTCATTCAACATGCAGAGAAAGGAATCCCAAAAGCTACCCCTAACTTTGTTCAAATAAGTCAAACTATGTTTCTATTCAATCGTCTGGTATCCTAAAATATAAATAAACTATAATATTTCATACGGAAAGAAGTATGTTCAATAGAAAAGTAAAATTACGCGCCAACAGACTGATATTGTACCGGGACTCTTTCTACAAAACAAATTCTTGCTTGTTTTTGAAGAAACAAGCCTGAAACAAAGAACAAATACTGTTTAAATCTAGTGTAAGCCATAGGAATTGTAATATGGGAGCTGGAATTACATAGAACCCATAGCTTTCCATTATAAGAGCCTGGAAGCTAAATAAAAAAAAACTTTCCGGTTGATTTTTTTGTTTGATGTTCGCCTGCCATATTAATTGTGTTATAGTCTCATACACCATTTTAACATTTCTACAAACTACAAAGTGTTCTCTATCCAATGCTACCAATTATATGCATATACTGGCTTCTGGGCCTGAGTAACAGGCAGTTTACTTTGGGCACGTCAGTCAGGCGGAAATATCCCTAACAACAACGTCTAGACTATTTCTGATCAATTTGATGTTATTTTAATGGACAAAATGTTTACTTTTCTTTTAAAAAACAAGGACATTACTGAGTGACCCCATAACTTTTGAATAGTAGTGTATATACTTATATATATATATATATGATTGTAATGAACACGAGGGGAGACAGAGAGCTGGTAATGAACACGAGGGGAGACAGAGAGCTGGTTTCAAGCGCAGAGCGCAGCAGGTGTTTATTGCAAAGGACCACAGGAGAAGGCAGGTAGCTGGGTCCAGGGACAGACAGAAGGTCATACACAGGAGGTCCAAAAGGGAGACAGTACAGGCAGGGAAAAGGCTAGTAACATAGTCCGGGAGATCAGGCAATAGGTAGATAACAGGAAATCCAATAGGCTAATGTACAGGCAGGGAATAGGCAAAAGGCGTCATTAGTGAGGAAGGCAAAAACTATTATACACGGGAAGAGTAAATCACGGGAAACCCAGGGCTCCGAAAGACATGTGTCACCAAAAAAACAATACCTCACAGTGATGGGGTGCAAAGAACTGAACTAAATATTGTGTGATAATGACATACAGGTGTGTGAACAGAATTCAGGTGATTGGGATCTGGAGAGTGAGCTGCGTTCAGGGGATGTAGGTGTTTGAGAGTGTGAGCTGGAAAGTGGACTGAAAAGTGAGCTGCATTCAGGGGATCTACGTGTTTGAGGGTGTGAGTTGGAAGCAGATGTTACAATGATAATCAGTATGAGTTGTCCTATGCTGGAAATGAACTGCAATGGAGGCTTATTATGTACCAGCACATAAATGCTTTTAGGTGCACAATAAAAGCACCCCATCTCTTATACTGACCCTGGAAACAGCATGTTTTATTGGCGTAATGGGAGACAACATAACTCGGTGTCCTTCACACCCAAACTTCAATGATATAAGTGTAAGATGTTTTTCCATTGTGACATAGGGCCAAGACTGAGTCACTAATCACAGATGGGGTGAGGCAGGTCAAAACCAAATCCATCACCTTACACAATGAGGAAAGCTGCAGATAAATATGATTGTAGATGTTATACAACACAAGGGCTCTCCAGAAATCAGACAGGGCTAAGAGGATGATCTGTCCCTGCTGGAGAGTGCTCTGACCTTCAGCACAATTGGGCTCAGTAATGTCATAGGTCTATTACTCAGTCCCCTGTACCCTTTGTCAGACCTGTTGGAACCGGGCAGTTCTCAAGCTCCTCCTGATTTAAAACTTCCAGAACCACCATGCGCTGCATTAGCAGGCTTCATTTACACTGGAGAACATTTAATTGAGCCAAGGATGATCAATTCTGGTCATTAACAATAAGGTTTAAGTGGAGAGTGAGGTACTTAAAATAATGCAGATTGATATGGGGTTAATTTGGGATGTTGTAGTTGGTGGTTGCTTTTCCATTATCCTTTTTTACATGTACAGTACCAGTCAAATGTTTGGACAAACCTACTCATTCAAGGTTTTTCTTTATTTTATTTTTTACTGTTTTCTACTTTGTAGAATAATAGTGAACACATCAAAACTATGAAATAACACCTATGGAATCATGTAGTAACCAATAAAATGTCAAACAAATATTTCATATTTTAGATTGTTGAGAGAATGCCAAGAGTGTGCAAACCTGTCATCAAGGCAAAGGGTGCCTACTTTGAAGAATTTGTTTAATACTTTTTGGTTACGTCAGGATTCCATATATGTTATTTCATAGTTTTGGTGTCTTCATTATTATTCTACAATGTAGAAAATAGTAAAACATAAAGAAAAACCCTTAAATGAGTAAGTGTGTCCAAACTTTTGACTGGTACTTCAAACACCAATGTATGGTTTCTCCCATCATACAGCAGTAGGAGTGACTTCCCCCTGAATACGCCAGCATAATCCCAGAAATCTTGTCCTCCAGAGATATTATTACATTTATGACATTCTGTTCGCTCCAAGATGGCATAGCAGTTCAGACGTCTTTTGTCCTCGTCTTGTCGTGTCCCGTATATATATATATTTACAACTTTCTTCACATACCTTTTTATTTATATTTTTTATTTTCTATAAACTCATCTTCAAAACACTCTCCTGCAACCCGCCTCACCAATTTATATATTTTTTAAAAGAAAGTATTATTTACCTCAAATCTGTAATCCTCCATAGAAGCTAACCAGAAGCTAACCAGAAGCTAGCCAGAAGCTAATCCAGAAGCTAGCCAGAAGCTAGCTTGAAGCTAATCAGAAGCTAGTTAGCTTCTTTACTGGCTAATCGTTAGTATTCAGCTAACCACGGTTTGTGGTCATCAGCTATCCTTTAGCTCGAAAATCTATCGCCAGTTTTGTACGGCGCGTCTCGGACCGGAACATACCGGACCTATTTTTCTCTCCACGTCCCCGGATTTCAATCGCTAACTCTGGACATTTATACCTGGATCTCGCAGCTAGCTAGCTGCTATCCGTGTGACTATCGGCATTCGTCGATTCCGAAGCAAACATCAATTATTCCGGAGCTAGCCAGCTGAAGAGTTCCATCAGTCACTCTTGGGCTACAATCACCTATCCGGACCCGTTTTACTGCCAACGCGGAGCCCCACCGGGCCTTCACAACTGGACTACCGACGTTATCCACCCAAGGGAGTTATCCGGCTGGCTCCTCCGTCGCGACGTTACCTGAATGCCCATCTGCGGTCCGCTAACAGTTAGCTGTCTTATCGGCTGCTATCTGAAAAGACCTATCGGACAATTTATTTTTTAAATGTTATTTAATTTTTTCTTGGGCCTCTATAACTATATCTATTGGTTATTTGGGGGGAATTGGATTCATCCCCTCTACCACACGGTCCTACTGATGGAAATGCACGAGGTGTCTAATAACAGACCTCCATCCTATTATAGCTTGCTACCGATGGCCCGGCTAGCTGTCTAAATCGCCGTGACCCCAAACAACCTCACTACTCACTGGACCCTTTTGATCACTCGACTAAGGATGCCTCTCCGTAATGTCAATATGCCTTGTCCATTGCTGTTCTGGTTAGTGTTTATTGGCTTATTTCATTGTAGAGCCTCTAGTCCTGCTCACTATACCTTATCCAACCTATTAGTTCCACCACCCACACATGCGATGACATCTCCTGGTTTCAATGATGTTTCTAGAGACAATATCTCTCTCATCGTCACTCAATACCTAGGTTTACCTCCACTGTATTCAGATCCTACCATACCTTTGTCTGTACATTATACCTTGAAGCTATTTTATCGCCCCCAGAAACCTCCTTTTACTCTCTGTTCCAAACGACCAATTCATATTGCTTTTAGCCGTACCCTTATCCTACTCCTCCTCTGTTCCTCTGGCAATGTAGAGGTGAATCCAGGTCCTGCAGTGCCTAGCTCCACTCCTATTCCCCAGGCGCTCTCTTTTGATGACTTCTGTAACCGTAATAGCCTTGGTTTCATGAATGTTAACATTAGAAGCCTCCTCCCTAAGTTTGTTTTATTCACTGCTTTAGCACACTCTGCCAACCCGGATGTTCTAGCTATATCTGAAACCTGGCTTAGGAAGACCACCAAAAATTCTGAAATTTTCATCCCAAACTATAACATTTTCAGACAAGATAGAACTGCCAAAGGGGGCGGTGTTGCAATCTACTGCAAAGATAGCCTGCAGAGTTCTGTCCTACTATCCAGGTCTGTACCCAAACAATTTGAACTTCTACTTTTAAAAATCCACCTCTCTAAAAACAAGTCTCTCACTGTTGCCGCCTGCTATAGACCACCCTCTGCCCCCAGCTGTGCTCTGGACACCATATTGGAACTGATTGCTCCCCATCTATCTTCAGAGCTCGTGCTGCTAGGCGACCTAAACTGGAACATGCTTAACACCCCAGCCATCCTACAAGCTAAGCTTGAGGCCCTCAATCTCACACAAATTATCAATGAACCTACCAGGTACCTCACCTTAAACATGGGCACCCTCATAGATATCATCCTAACCAACTTGCCCTCTAAATACACCTCTGCTGTCTTCAACCAAGATCTCAGCGATCACTGCCTCATTGCCTGCATCCGTAATGGGTCAGCGGTCAAACGACCTCCACTCATCACTGTCAAACGCTCCCTGAAACACTTCAGCGAGCAGGCCTTTCTAATTGACCTGGCCGGGGTATCCTGGAATGATATTGATCTCATCCCATCAGTAGAGGATGCCTGGTTATTTTTTTGAATGCATTCCTAACCATCTTAAATAAGCATGCCCCATTCAAGAAATGTAGAACCAGGAACAGATATAGCCCTTGGTTCTCCCCAGACCTGACTGCCCTTAACCAACACAAAAACATCCTATGGCGTTCTGCATTAGCATCGAACAGCCCCCGTGATATGTAGCTGTTCAGAGAAGCTAGAAACCATTATACACAGGCAGTTAGAAAAGCCAAGGCTAGAAATTTGCTTCCTGCAACACTAACTCAAAAAAGTTCTGGGACACTGTAAAGTCCATGGAGAATAAGAACACCTCCTCCCAGCTGCCCACTGCACTGAAGATAGGAAACACTGTCACCACTGATAAATCCACTATAATTGAGAATTTCAATAAGCATTTTTCTACGGCTGGCCATGCTTTCCACCTGGCTACTCCTATCCCGGTCAACAGCACTGCACCCCCCACTGCAACTCGCCCAAGCCTTCCCCATTTCTCCTTCTCCCAAATCCAGTCAGTTGATGTTCTGAAAGAGCTGCAAAATCTGGACCCGTACAAATCAGCCGGGCTAGACAATCTGGAACCTTTCTTTCTAAAATTATCTGCCGAAATTGTTGCCACCCCTATTACTAGCCTGTTCAACGGCTCTTTCGTGTCGTCTGAGATTCCCAAAGATTGGAAAGCAGCTGCGGTCATCCCCCTCTTCAAAGGGGGGGACACTCTTGACCCAAACTGCTACAGACCTATATCTATCCTACCCTGCCTTTCTAAGGTCTTCGAAAGCCAAGTCAACAAACAGATTACCGACCATTTCAAATCCCACCATACCTTCTCTGCTATGCAATCTGTTTCAGAGCTGGTCATGGGTGCACCTCAGCCACGCTCAAGGTCCTAAATGGTATCTTCACCGCCATCGATAAGAAACATTACTGTGCAGCCGTATTCATTGATCTGGCCAGGGCTTTCGACTCTGTCAATCACCACATCCTCATCGGCAGACTCGACAGCCTTGGTTTCTCAAATGATTGCCTCGCCTGGTTCACCAACTACTTCTCTGATAGAGTTCAGTGTGTCAAATCGGAGGGTCTGCTGTCTGGACCTCTGGCAGTCTCTATGGGGGTGCCACAGGGTTCAATTCTTGGACCGACTCTCTTCTCTGTATACATCAATGATGTCGCTCTTGCTGCTGGTGAGTCTCTGATCCACCTCTACGCAGACGACACCATTCTGTATACTTCTGGCCCTTCTTTGGACACTGTGTTAACAACCCTCCAGGCAAGCTTCAATGCCATACAACTCTCCTTCCGTGGCCTCCAACTGCTCTTAAATGCAAGTAAAACTAAATGCATGCTATTCAACTGATCGCTGCCCGCACCTGCCTGCCCGTCCGGCATCACTACTCTAGACGGTTCTGACTTAGAATTTGTGGACAACCACAAATATCTAGATGTCTGGTTAGACTGTAAACTCTCCTTCCAGACTCACATTAAGCAGCTCCAAAATTAAATCTAGGATCAGCTTCCTATTTCACAACAAAGCATCCTTCACTCATGCTGCCAAACATGCCCTCGTAAAACTGACCATCCTACCAATCCTCGACTTCGGTGATGTCATTTACAAAATAGCCTCCAACACTCTACTCAACAAATTGGATGCAGTCTATCACAGTGCCATCCGTTTTGTCACCAAAGCCCCATATACTACCCACCACCGTGACCTGTACGCTCTCGTGGGCTGGCCCTCGCTTCTTCATACTCGCCGCCAAACCCACTGGCACCAGGTCATCTACAAGTCTCTGCTAGGTAAAGCCCCGCCTTATCTCAGCTCACTGGTCACCATAGCAGCACCCAGCCGTAGCACACGCTCCAGCAGGTATATCTCACTGGTCACCCCCAAAGCCAATTCTTACTTTGGCCACCTTTCTTTGCAGTTCTATGCTGCCAATGACTGGAACGAACTGCAAAAATCACCGAAGCTGGATACTCATATCTCCCTCATTAGCTTTAACCTCTTACACTTATGGTGGCGCTATTTCATTTTTGGAAGAAAAACGTTCCCGTTTTAAACAAGATATTTTGTCACAAAAAGATGCTCGACTATGCATATAATTGCTACTGTTCGAAAGAAAACACTCTGACGTGTCCAGAAATACAAATATCTTCTCTGTGCGTGCCCTTTAACGTGAGCTTCAGGCAAAACCAAGATGACTTGGCATCCAGGAAATGACAAGGATTTTTGAGGCTCTGTCTTTCATGATCTCCTTATATGGCTGTGAACGCAAGAGGAATGAGTCTGCCCTTTCTGTCGTTTCCCCAAGGTGTCTGCAGCATTGTGACGTATTTGTAGGCAGATCGTTGGAAGATTGACCATAAGAGACCACATTTACCACGTGTCCGCCCGGTGTCCTGCGCCGAAATTGGTGCGCAAAAGTCACCTGCCAGTATTTTTCCATGGGGCACAGAGAGAGAAGCAAGCTTCCATGAACTGCATGTCAATGAAGAGATATGTGAAAAAACACCTTGAGGATTGATTCCAAACAACGTTTGCCATGTTTCGGTCGATATTATGTAGTTAATCCGGAAAAAGTTTCACGTTGTAGGTGACTGCATTTTCGGTTCGTTTCGGTAGCCAGGCGCAATGTAGAAAACGGAACGATTTCTCCTACACACAGACGCTTTCAGGAAACACTGCGCATTTGGTATGTGGCTGGGAGTCTCCTCATTGAAAACATCAGAAGCTCTTCAAAGGTAAATGATTTTATTTATTTGGTTATCTGGCTTTTGTGAAAATGTTGCGTGCTACATGCTACACAAAATGCTATGCTAGCTTTGCATACTCTTACACAAATTAGTCAATTTCTATGGTTCAAAAGCATATTTTGAAAATCTGAGATGACAGTGTTGTTAAGAAAAGGCTAAGCTTGAGAGCAAACGCATTATTTTAATTTTATTTGCGATTTTCAGAAATCGTTAACGTTGCGTTATGCTAATGAGCCTGAGGCTTAGTCACAATCCCGGATCCGGGATGGGGAGTTTCAAGAGGTTAAGCACCAGCTGTGAGAGAAGCTCACAGATCACTGCACCTGTACATAGCCCATCTGTAAATAGCCCACCCAACTACCTCATCCCATACTGTGTTTATATCTTCATTGTTTAATTGCTATATTGTAATTACTTCGCCACTATGGCCTATTTATTGCCTTACTTCCCTTATCCTACCTCATTTCCACACACTGTATATAGACTTTTTCTACTGTATTATTGACTGTATGTTTGTTTATTCCATGTTTAACTCTGTGTTGTTGTATGTGTCAAACGGATTTGCTTTATCTTGGCCAGGTCACATTTGTAAATGAGAACTTGTTCTTAACTAGCCTACCTGGTTAAATAAAGGTTAAATAAAAACATTGGACACTCTCCATGGTCCTGGACAGGTGACAAGCAGAGGAGCAATGTGTCACCCAGGTAAGATGAGCATCATGATGTCACCACCAGCCCTTCTTTCATGTGTTAGAACTCACACACCTGTCACCTTTCACAACAAACTCTGCAAATAACATCAAAGTTGATTGGTCGCGTACACATATTTGCAGATGTTATCACATGTACTGCAAAATGCTTATGTTTCTAGCTCCAACAGTGCAGCAATACTTAACAATACAAAACAACACACATCATCCAGAAAAATACTCAAATAAGGTATATAGGATGAGCCCCGATATAACGATCGATGGTGGAAGGATTGGACAAAGGTGCAGCGTTGAAGGCGTTCATCATATTTATTAATGTGAACCAGCAACAAAACAAATAAAAGAGTATCAAATTGTCCAGCTTTGGAGGGCTCAAAAGCAACAATACAAAATCAAGATCTCACAAACAACAGGTGGGAAAAGGCTGCCTAAATATGATCCCCAATCAGAAACAACGAATGACAGCTGCCTCTGATTGGGAACCATACTAGGCCAACCTAGAAATGAAAAAACTAGAATGACCACCCTAGTCACACCCTGACCTACCCAAATAGAGAAATAAAAGGATCTCTAAGGTCAGGGTGTGACAGTACCCACCCCCTCCACCCCCAAAAGGTGCGGACCCCGGCCGCAAAACCTGACTCTATAGGGGAGGGTCCGGGTGGGCATCCAGCCTCGGTGGAAGCTCCGGTGCAGGACGTCGACCCCACTCCGCTCGCGGATCCACCAGAGTCGGTGACACCTCTGGTGCGGGGATCGTTGCCGGAAGCGCTGGACCGTGGATCGTCGTTGGAAGCGCCGGACCGTGGATCGTCGTCGAAGGCTCTGGACCGTGGATCATCGCCAGGGACTCTGGTCCGTGGATCGTCGCCGGAGGAACCGGACCGTAGATCATCGCCGGGGACTCTGGTCCGTGGATCGTCGCCGGAGGAACCGGACCGTAGATCATTGCCGGGGACTCCGGACCGTAGATTGTCGCCGGGGACTCCAGACCGTAGATCGTCGCCGGAGACTCTGGACCGTAGATCGTTGCCGGAGACTCCGGTCCGGGAACACTCGCTGGAGGCGCCGGACCATGGATCATCACTGGAGACTCCGGGCCGTGGATCATCACTGGAGGCTTCGGGCCATGGATCATTACTGGAGGTCTAGAGCGTAGAGCTGGCACAACGCGTCCTGTACAAATGACCACCTTCGCACAGTAAGTGCGGGGAGCTGGCACAGGACGCACTGGGCTGTGAGGGCGCACTGGAGACAAGGTGCATAGAGCCGGCTCAGGATGTACTGGACCGTGGAGGCACACTGGAGGTCTGGAGCATAGAGCTGGCACAACGCGTCCTGGACAAACGACCACCTTCGCACTGAAAGTGCAGGGAGCTAGCACAGGACGCACTGGGCTGTGATGGTGCACTGGGGACACAGTGCGTAGAACCGGCACAGGATGTACTGGACCCTGGAGACCAGAAGCGCTGAGCCAGCACAACCCATCCTGGACAGATACCCACTTTAGCACGACAAGTGCGGGGAGCTGGCACAGAAAGCACCGGGCTGTGGAGGCGCACTGGAGACACGGTGCGTAGAACCGGAAAACATGGCACCTGAACGGTGACCAACTCCACACGGTGAGTACAGGGAGTTGGATCTGGTTCCCACCTTGGCTCCGCCAACCACCCCATGTGCCTCCCCCAATTTTTTTGAGGCTGCCTCTTGGGCTCCCGTCGTGGCCGCGAACCCCGGTGTCGTCATTGTTTTTCCTTTGCTGCCTCTGTCTGCTCTCATGGAAGGCGATCCTTTCCAGCCAGGATTTCCTCCCACGTCCAGGATCCCTTCCCGTCCAATATATCCTCCCACGTCCAGGATGTCTGCTCCTCCTGGGCACGCTGCTTGGTCCGTTGTTGGTGTGATCTTCTATAACAATCATTGTTGGAAGGATTGGACTTTGGTGCAGTGTGGAAGGCGTTCATCATATTTATTAATGTGAACCGGCAACAAAACAAATAAACAGTAACAAAACAAAACGTCCAGCTTGGTAGGGCTCAAAAACAACAATACAAAATCAAGATCCCACAAACAACAGGTGGGAAAAGGCTGCCTAAATATGATCCCCAATCAGAGACAAGGAATGACAGCTGCCTCTGATTGGGAACCATACTAGTCCAACCTAGAAACGAAAAAACTAGAATGCCCACCCTAGTCACATCTTGACCTAACCAAATAGAGAAATAAAAGGATATCTAAGGTCAGGGCGTGACACCCGACTAGAATACAGTATATAAAATCAAATCAAATGTTATTGGTCACACACATACAGTACCAGTCAAAAGTTTGGACACACCTACTCATTCAAGGTTTTTTGTTTATTTTAACTATTTTCTACATTGTAGAATAATAGTGAAGACATCAAAACTAGGAAATAACACATATGGTATCATGTAGTAACCAAAAAAAGTGTTAAACAAATCTAAATATATTTTATATCTGAGATACTTCAAAGTAGCCACCATTTGCCTTGACGACAGCTTTTCACAGTCTTGGCATTCTCTCAACCAGCTTCATGACGTAATCACCTGGAATGCACTTAAATTTACAGGTGAACCTTGATAAAAGTTAATTTGTGGAATTTCTTTCCTTCTTAATGTGTTTGAGCCAATCAGTTGTGTTGTGACAAGGTAGGGGTGGTATACAGAAGATAGCCCTAAAAACCAAGTCCATATTATGGCAAGAACAGCTCAAATATGCAAAGAGAAACGACAGTCCATCATTACTTTAAGACATAAAGAGGACAGTCAATGCAGTCAAGAACTTTGAACGTGTTTTCAAGAGCAGTTTCAAAAACCATCAAGCGCTATGATGAAACTGGCTCTCATGAGGACCACCACAGGAAAGGAAGACCCAGAGTTACCTCTGCTGCAGAGGATAAGTTCAGTAGAGTTAACTGCACCTCAGAAATTGCAGCCCAAATAAATGCCTCACAGAGTTCAAGTGACAGACACATCTCAGCATCAACTGTTCAGAGGAGACTGCGTGAATCAGTTTTTCAAGGTCGAATTGCTGCAAAGAAATCACTACTAAAGGACACCATTAAGAAGAAGAGACTTGCTTGGGCTGAGAAACACGAGCAATGGATATTAGACTGGTGGAATTATTAGACCTGTGTTTTGGTCTGATGAGTCCAAATTTGAGATTTTTGGTTCCAAACGCTGTGTCTTTGTGAGACACAGAGTAGGTGAATGAATGATCTCTGCATGTGTGGTTCCCACCGTGAAGCATGGAGGAGGAGGTGTGGTGGTGCTTTGCTGGTAACACTGTCAGTGATTTATTTAGAATTCAAGGCACACTTAACCAGCATGGCTACCACAGCATTCTGCAGTGCCCATCCAATTTGGTTAGCTCTTATGATTTTATTTATTTTATTTTGCTAGGCAAGTCAGTTAAGCACAAATTCTTATTTTCAATGACGGCCAGGAACAGTGCCTGTTCAGCAACTGCGTGTTCAGGGGCAGAATGACAGATTTGTACCTTGTCAGCTCGGGGATTCGAATTTGCAACCTTTCGGTTACTAGTCCAAACGCTCTAACCAGTAGGCTACCCTGCCGCCCCATTTTTCAACAGGACAATGATCCTACAAACCTCCAGGCTGTATAAGGGCTATTTGACCAAGAAGGAGAGTGCATCAGATGACTTGGCCTCCATAATCACCTGACCTCAACCCAATTGAGATGGTTTGGGATGATTTGGACCGCAGAGTGAAGGAAAAGCATAAAAACCCTTGAATGAGAAGGTGTGTCCAAACTCTTGACTGGTACTGTATTTAGCAGATGTTATTGCGGGTGTAGCGAAATGTTTGTGTTCCTTGCTCCAACAGCACAGTAGTATCTAACAATTCACAACAATACACAAATCTAAAAGTAAAATCTTGGAATTAAGACATATATAAATATCAGGACGAGCAATGTCAGAGTTGCATTGACTAAAATACAGTAGAATATAATACAGTCTATACATATGAGATTAGTAAAGCAGTATGTAAACATTATTAAAATGACTAGAGTTCCATTATTAAAGTGTCCAGTGATTCCATGCCTATGTATATAGGGAAGCAGCCTTTAAGGTGCAGGGTTGAGTACCGGGTGGTAGCTGGCTAGTGATGGCTATGTAACAGTCTGATGGAGTTGAGATAGAAGCTGTTTTTCAGTCTCTCGGTCCCAGCTTTGATGCACCTGTACTGACCATAGCCTTCTAGATGATAGTGGGGTGAACAGGCCGTCACTTGGGTGGCTGAGGTCATTGATGATCTTCTTGGACTTCCTGTGACATTTAATGCTCTAGATATCCTGCAGAGCAGGCAGTGTGCCCCCAGTAATGCATTGGGCTGACTGCACCACCCTCTGGAGAGCCCTGTGGTTGTGGAGGGTGCAAGGTGATCCCCTTAACCCCTTTAGTCACAGACTGGACACAACGGTGTTGTCCAAAGCCAGTGAGACACGAACAATAAGCTCCTTTCAAATAGGAACAATTACATAGATGGGGGAATTAACCCGATGACATCATGTGTCAATGTACAATGGGAATGTACACTTGTTTTTTTCATGGGCCAAAAGCCGCCAATTACAAGGGCTGTTCCAAAGCTGTCAGGACCCGGTTACGAACCCGGGTCTCCGGAGTGAGAAACAGTCACTTAACCAACTGAGCACGAATAGTCAGCAGAACCCAGAAGATGAGGCAGACACAGCAGTACTTGAGACGGTGTATTTAATAAAGTAAAAAGTGAAGTCCTTCAGGAAAACATGTAACTCCACAAGCTCAAAAGGAATTCCACAAGAACAAGGCAATCCACAAGGTAATCCTCCAAGACAAAAAGGCAAATCCACAAGGTGGTAGGTATAGCACAAAAAGCCTCAAAAGATACTCAAAAATAAATAAACAAGAACAAAAAAAACAGAATTCCACAAGAGCGTCCACCGGGAACAACAAGAGCACGCAGAACACTAGGGCTGGGTGCTAACATACAAACACAGAGCAAAGAACTGAGGGAAACAAAGGGTTTAAATACAATCAGGGGAAACGAGGCACAGGTGCAAATAATAATGGGGATCAAGGGAAAGCAAAAGGTCAAAAAGCACAATGGGGGCATCTAGTGACCAAAAACCGGAACAACCCTGGCCAAATCCTGACAAAAGCGTGTTATCAAATCACATCGATAGCTGGGTCTTTGATAGAGATAGCTTCTCAGAGACACTATGGCTGTAATCAAGTAAGGCTCCATTCAGACCTGGCTCACTCAAAAGGCAAACATTTTTTTAACTAGGATAGTCAGTTAAGAACAAATTCTTATTTTCAATGACGCCCTAGGAACAGTGGGTTAATTGCCTCGTTTAGGGGCAGAAGGAAAGATTTATACCTTGTCAGCTCAGGGATTTGATCTTGCAACCTTTCGGTTACAAGTCCAACGCTCTAACCACCTGCCACCCCATTCACTGAAACACTGGCCTTTTCTGACCAACACATCTCTCGTTATGTGATATATTTATTTTTATTTTTCATTATCTTATATATTTGTCGAGTTCAAAGTGTTTTTTCTTTACTAGACAACAATGCATTATTATGTTCCTTAAATCAACTCAGATCTCAATTCATGAGCAAAGGTCTCAAAAAATAAATACAAAAATCACCCTTCTTTTGTAGTATCTTTCTGAGCAGGCAAGTCTTCACACATTACACAATGATGGCCCGGTCCCCATAGAGGAGGAGCCGGGCTGTGTTTTGGCACTACTATCCAACTGTACCCTACCATGAACAACAGGAACAACAGAGACTAATGTAACAAAGCCAGTCACGAATTAACATCCCGCCTGGGTTGGGGTTTACACAGCATTCCCTGCAAATCCAATTCATGTTCATTAGACTTGAGGAGACGCCCAGCTGTCCTCTCTCAGCGATGCCACAACAACTGTGCCATGGAAACAGCGTCCAGGACAACAGCCCGTCCGGGAGCTATCATGGCCCTGTGGAACAATGGGACAGATAACAACCACACCTGGCTCCATTGTGGTGGCGGCAGTGTCGAGCGCCACATATTGAGTGGCCTCTACCATGTGACGACCTGTGACAATAAGCCTGACAGCCTTTGTGCTCTCTGGGCACTGTGACCCAGCACATACGTCTCAGTGGCCTTTTGACTGACACATTACCACCTCAATCTCAACACTGACTGACACATTACCACCTCAATCTCAACACTGACTGACACATTACCACCTCAATCTCAACACTGACTGACACATTACCACCTCAATCTCAACACTGATTGACACATTACCACCTCAATCTCAACACTGACTGACACATTACCACCTCAATCTCAACACTGACTGACACATTACCACCTCAATCTCAACACTGACTGACACATTACCACCTCAATCTCAACACTGACTGACACATTACCACCTCAGTCTCAACACTGACTGACACATTACCACCTCAATCTCAACACTGACTGACACATTACCACCTCAATCTCAACACTGACTGACACATTACCACCTCAATCTCAACACTGACTGACACATTACCACCTCAATCTCAACACTGACTGACACATTACCACCTCAATCTCAACACTGACTGACACATTACCACCTCAATCTCAACACTGACTGACACATTACCACCTCAATCTCAACACTGACTGACACATTACCACCTCAATCTCAACACTGACTGACACATTACCACCTCAATCTCAACACTGACTGACACATTACCAACTCAATCTCAACACTGACTGACACATTACCACCTCAATCTCAACACTGACTGACACATTACCACCACAATCTCAACACTGACTGACACATTACCACCTCAATCTCAACACTGACTGACACATTACCACCTCAATCTCAACACTGACTGACACATTACCACCTCAATCTCAACACTGACTGACACATTACCACCTCAATCTCAACACTGACTGACACATTACCACCTCAATCTCAACACTGACTGACATATTACCACCTCAATCTCAACACTGACTGACACATTACCACCTCAATCTCAACACTGACTGACACATACCACCTCAATCTCAACACTGACTGACACATTACCACCTCAATCTCAACACTGACTGACACATTACCACCTCAATCTCAACACTGACTGACACATTACCACCTCAATCTCAACACTGACTGACACATTACCACCTCAATCTCAACACTGACTGACACATTACCACCTCAATCTCAACACTGACTGACACATTACCACCTCAATCTCAACACTGACTGAGCAGCAAATTAAGTGGGGAAAAAATAGTAAGGACAGTGAATAACGGGTTGAATAACGTTTCATAAATTGGATGAGTGATGGGTGGGAGTGTGTGATCCTGACGTGTGTGGGGTCAGGATCACATACAGAAGAGGGCTGCCTTGCGTCTAGCTCCTAGAAAACTTTTCAGTATTTCGTTTTTTATAAATTATTTCTTACATTACTAGCCCAGAATATTTTTGGTGTTATTACATACAGCCGTGAAGAACTATTGAATATAAGTGAGGCGGTAACTCACCAACACTACTAGCATTACGACCAGGAATACGACTTTCCTGAAGGGGATCCTTCGTTCGTACCCCAAAGGGCAATTGAACTGATTCCAGAGGCCGACCAAAAACAATGCCAGCGGAGAAGAGGTACTCGGAGTAGTCTTCTTAGTCCGACTTAGGAGGCGCGCACACCACCCAACCCACCGCGTCCAACTATATTACTCGCTAAGGTTCAGTCTCTGGATAATAAAGTTGACAAACTCAGGGCGAGGGTTTCTTTCGAGAGAGACATCAGGGATTGTAACATACTCTGTTTCACGGAAACATGGCTGTCTCGTGATATACTGTCTGAGTTGGTCCAGCCAGTTAGGTTCTCAGTTCATCACGCAGACAGGAATACCCCCCAAGCTCATCATTAAGCTCGAGGCCCTGGGTCTGAACCGGGTCCTGGACTTCCTGACGGGCAGCCCCCAGGTAGTGAAGGTAGGAAACAACACCACCACTTCGCAGATCCTCAACACTGGGGCCCCACAAAGATCCATGCTCAGGCCCCTCCTGTACTCCCTGTTCACCCATGACTGCGTGGCCAAGCACGCTTCCAACTCAATCATCATGTTTGCCGACGACTCAACAGTAGTAGGCTTGATTACCAACAATGACGAGACAGCCTACAGGGAGGAGGTGAGGGCTCTGGGAGTGTGGTGCCAGGAAAATAACCTCTCAACAATATAAAGGAGCTGATCGTGAACTTCAGGAAACAGCAGAGGGGTTACCCCCCTATCCACACCGATGGGACCACAGTGGAGAAGGTGGAAAGCTTCTCCTTGCTCGTGTGCCTACAAACCTGACTCAGTTACACCAGCTCTGTCTGGAGGAATGGGCCAAAATTCAGCCAACCTATTGTAGGACGCTTGTGGAAGGCTTCCCGAAATGTTTGACCCAAGTTAAACAATTTAAAGGCAATGCTACGAAATACTAATTGAGTGTATGTAAACTTCTGACCCACTGGGAATGTGATGAAATAAATAAAAGCTGAAATAAATAATTCTCTCTACTATTATTCTGACATTTCACATTCTTAAAATGAAGTGGTGATCCTAACTGACCTAAGACAGGGAATTGTTACTAGGATTAAATGTCAGGAACTGTGAAAAACTGTGTTTAAATGTAGTTGGCTAAGGTGTATGTAAACTTCCCACTTCAACTGTAGACTTGAAATCACTGGCCACTTTAATAAATGGAACGCTAGTTACTTTAATAATGTTTACATATCTTTCATTACTCATCTCATATGTATAGACTTTATTCTATACTTTTCTACTGTATCTTGGTATCTTATCTATGCCGCTCTGACATTGCTCTTCCATATATTGATATATTCTTAATTACATTCCTTAACTTAGATTTGTGTGTATTAGGTATATGTTGTGAAATTGTTAGATATTACATGTTAGATATTACTCCACTGTCAAGCATTTCGCTACACCTGCAATAACGTCTGCTAAACATGTGTATGTGACCAATACAATTTGATTTGATTTGAATGTATAGGTTAGGATTCTCAGTTGCAGTACTCATGAATGTGATTATTTTTAGCCTCTTTTTAGCCTCAATTTCTAGGGCAACACCCACCAGGACTGACATTGTCACCAGGCCTCTGGGCTCCTATCAAACAAGTAAAGTGACATGTGAACCCCCTGCTCTATGACACTGATACAGCTCTGTAATCTAGCGCAGGTGAGTTCTCTCTAAATTTCCTGCTTTAATTCAGTGTCCGGTGTCAGTCGAGGACAAAGCTACGATGAGAAACCTTATCAGGGACAGAGTTCATCAGAATATTGGGTGGCAATGCAGTGCCCACTGTGGCCTGGTGCCCAATGGGATGGCAGGCTGGGTTGCGCTAACGAGGAGTGGGAGCTGAGCCTTAGGGCTGGAACATACAACATGGTCCAGGCCAGGCACAATTCATTGGAGAATGTGCACCTGGTCTCACTTCACTAAAATGTTGTATCCTCTAAAAACAAAGGTATCAAGCAGTTGTGGTGTTAAAAGTGTATTTTCATGTAAAATAACTTCTCCTTTGTGGATTGAATTATTCTGTGGAAAGCGTCAATGCAGCACGATAACATTAAACAGAAGTTGAACTGCAGAAGTTGAACTGCAGTGAGTGAGGCACTTGATGTCTCTGTGTCTGGAAATGATGCAGTGGGTTCTCAAGGCTGTCTAGCGAGAGCAGCAACAACAACATCACTAGCCAATAAAAGAGCCTGAAAGATAATCAGCCTCCACTAAAAGCTTAAAATATCCATCTGTTCCTTGGCAACAGTCCTATCTCAGAGGTGCAAAAGGTATCAATGCTGTTTGTCTATCTCAGTCTGAAGTTATAAGTTCTTCAGACAAATGCTGACAGCGTTAATGCCAACTAATAAAATATCCTAGTCTGAGGCTGCAATGTTAAGTTCAAAGCACTATACAGGGAAAAAATTGTGCTATAAAAAAAGTTGTGCTATAATCAGATCTACGTGACTAAAAAGAGATGATTTACATTATTGATGAATGACCATGTAAACTCCTTGTGGGCCGGTGGCAGTTTTCGGTATTTCGGATGACTGACGTAAACTGCCTGTTACTCAGGCCCAGAAGTTAGGATATACATATTGATAGTATTGGATAGAAAACACTCTGAAGTTTCCAAAACTGCTAAAATAATGTCTGTGAGTATAACAGAACTGATCTAGCAGGAGGAAACCCGAGGAGAATCTATCCGGGAACATTTTTTTTTGAGCTCACCACTCATTTTAATGGCTGTCTATGGGAATTTCAAAGGAATACCTCCCAGATTGCAGTTCCTAGGGTTTCCAGATGATTTCAACAGTCTTTAGAAAGAGTTTCAGGCTTGTTCTTTATAGTGGCTGTAGAATAGATGCACTATTGTAAAGTGGCTGTTCCACTGGATGTCAGAAGGTGAATTCACCAATTTGTAAGTCGCTCTGGATAAGAGCGTCTGCTAAATGACTTAAATGTAAATGTAAATGTATTGATCAAACATCTTTTCAACCAGTTTATCTGGAAAGTGTTATTTATGTCAACAAAATCCAACACTTCTAGAGCACCTTCAGCTCTTTTGTTAGAAAGGACTGACTTTTTTAATTTGTGACTTATTTTTCCAGATGAAGTCAAGAAAGGTCCTATTGATCTCTTTACAAGTAGCAGGATTTACACATAACGATAATGAGGGGTACACAAAACGAGACAGTCCCTCTACCTTGGACAGAAGTACTCTCCCAAGTATAGAAAGATCTCTTTGTAGCCAATTATTGAATATATTTTTATTTTATTTTTTAATTTTAAATTCAAATGTTATCTGACGAAGTGGTTTTTTGACAGATGCATTCCTAAATATTTAGCAGTCCTTTACAGGAATATTTTCTATTTCTTTATCATCAGAGTCAAATAAACATAAGATTTCACATTTAGAAACATTCAGTTTTAATCCTGATGCAATAGAAAATGCAGTTATAGCATTAAGGGCATGGGCGACCTGGTCTTTGTCTCTTAATAAAGAAAAGAGTAGCATCATCAGCCAGTTGGGAAATTTTGATTTCCTTGTTAAAAATGGTTAAGCCATTCAAATTTGCATTATTCAGAATATCTAGAGATAGAAGTTCCACAACCAAAATGAATAAAAATGGAGAAATTGGGCATCCCTGTCGTACACTTCTGTTGATGCTGAATCTTTTGGAGGAATTAAGGCTCGTTATTTATCTCCGGTAATGAACATACTATTCTCCGTCTTAAATTTGATAGTTTATTTACATATTAGGGAACCTGAGGATTGATTAGAAACGTTGTTGACTTGTTTGTACGAAGTTTATTGGTAAACTTTGGGATTCATTTGTATGCATTTTGAACGAGGGAAACCGATGGATTACTGAATCAAGAGCGCCAACTAAACATACTTTTTTGGGGTATAAAGAAGGACTTTATCGAACAAAAGGACCATTTGTTATGTAGCTGGGACCCTTGGGATTGCAAAACGAGGACGATCTTCAAAGGTAAGTTAATTACTTTATCGCTATTTCTGACTTTCGTGATGCCTCTTGTTGGATCCTGTATTTTACATAGCCATTACATATATATGATTAAATGTCATCTGATGTTGGTTGTGTGAGGTGTCTGCATTTGTGCACTGGAGCATCATTATGAGATTAAACAACTGCTTGCTACTTGCCAGGCAAGTGTGTGACAAGAACTGAGTAACATGGTGTGACCTGCATGTTGCAAAACTGTAGATAACAGCCCAGCAGATGCTTTGGCCTTGTGTTTGTATGTAACAATATTGAGCACACGGTGTGACTTGCTGTATCTTACAAAGTTGTGATAGGGAGGGGTGGTCATCACAAGGTTTAACTGAGATGGAAAAATACTGAACAACACAATAGCAGAAACTGAGCAACTGTTCAAACTAGGCTGCGATACCAGAACAGTAAGGATCTATACATCGAGGAGGGAGAACTCCAAGAAGCTCCAAGAGGCGGGGACCCGCCTGAGCGCCTGCAATAGGCTGGGCAAATATTAAATATCTGGGATTAAATTATGGATTTCTTACACTGAGAAATGTATGACATTTACGGCAGAGGGAAAAAGTAATACCTTGGATAATAATGTTATCGGGTTAATTGTATCTAAGGGTAGCATGTTCATTTAAGTAAACATATACGTAGACGATGTTTAAAACTTATGATTAATGATTTGAGTCAAAGGGGAATTATCATTAGGTTTAGTCATAGTTCACTTTTGAGTTTCTGAATCGAAGTAGCTTAGTGAATGTTAGTTAGGCGTGTTGTGTCTCACTTTCAGAAGTTTCCTGGGATTATAATCTTGGGGAGAATGGGGGAGAGAGCGGCCATAAACGACCAAATTGAAAAAGGTCTGCAAATATATACACATAAAACAATTGTTAGTACTATTTGTTTAAGTGCAAAAGTATTTTAAAGAGGACACTCGCATATGGAACCTTATGAGTTTTTTTTATGAGTTTTAATTACACAAGTGATTTTTATTTTATTTTAAGGATATATAAGGATTTTAGAAAATGCCTCCATAGACATGTTTTTCTAAAAAAAATCCATGAGTTTATCCATGATCCATGTTTATCCATGATAAAGCCAAACAGTGAGACATTTAGTTCAAATTTGGAAACATGAGAAAAAGAGCTACAGACAGATAGGGGGAAAAGGCAGAAGAGCCCCCCCCCCCCACACACACTGCAGAGACCTTGAAGGTTGCAGAGCAGAGAGGAGAAGTTTTAGAAGGGGAGCCTTGACGAGCAAAGATAACAGAATGTGTAGATAACAGTTACTGAGTGGAGACAAAAGGAAGAATTGGACATGGGGAGAATGAAAGGGGAGCTCCTACATGATAGTGTCAGAACAGAAGGATAATATACTAATCTTACCTAAGTAATTATTTAGAGTAGGTAAGGTTGTTACCTGGGCAGAGCCAGGTATCAAAAGGGGGATGGGTAAATTGTGGTCTAGGATAGGATGGGGCCTATTGGATAAGAAACTAAAGATATAATTAGAAAAAACATATGAGAAACTGTTTGTTAACCAAGCCTGTATGTCCAGGATTTTATGCATTACAGGTGAACTACAGGTGAAGTCACTCAATCCAGTCCCAGAGGCTTGTTGGGGGACCATACCAAGGACTCCTGGTGACAGCTAGCTGAAAGAGCTACCCGGATTCATATCGCACGGCGGGAGGGTAAGACACTGTCGAACAATAAACAGTGTTTGAGAGGAGAACTGGAATTAACAGAATTCCGGGGGCCATCTCTCGAATGAAGTAACCCTCCCTGTCCTGTCACCCCTGTTTTTGTTCATAGAAGTGAAGATGTGTCTGGCTTTTGCTAAGTGATGTGTTCTCGGGGAAAGGGTGGGGCTTTACATGGAAGCTGTTCGTCTGAGCTGTCTTATCGTGGGTGACATATTCCTGATACAGCACTTCCTACCTGAGTATGCGGAGAGTGGTAATTTGACCCATGGTTTAGAAGATTAGGATTTTGTTCCAAAATAAGCATAAGAGATCCCTAGATCTGGGTAGACTGGAAGTTAGAGTAGAGGTTGGGAAGGATCTCTCAATGGAGTTTTATGTAGACCAAAATGGAGTCTCTAACTACATGGCAGTCTAGGACACTGAGCCATTATGGGATATATCAGTGCAGGTTCCCATATTGACCATGTTTGTGCTTACATCCCAAATAACACAGCTCCGGACGAATCAGGGCCCGAAGCCTCAGCTGGTTTGACCACCCTGGCTCACGGTTTGGCAGAAAACTCTGGGGTGGATACTTCTCTGACTAATTGTTTTGATAAGTATGTTCGGAAAATGGGAAAAAATATTATGATCACTGTATTATGGGCTACATTCACCTGTGTGACTGTTTAGTTTTATGGGGCTGATGTCTAATTCCCTGTGTATGAGGCCTTATTTCCAGGACTCTGGAGAAATCGATGACAATAGATGGTGAGGTACCAGCGGATTCCAGGTTCTGACCCGTGGAGTGCTGAATGCATGTCTACAGAACAAGTGGACGAAAATTATAAATTAAATTATATTAAATTGGGAGGGTGTCCTTATGGGGATTACATGATAACCGACTTGGGACAGTTCTGGGATTGGAGAAGAGGGTATCCTTATAGCATAGGGGATCCCACAAAGGTGGATAGGTTTTCCATGATATGGGGAAACCTGGGAGCACTGTTGAACTTTGTAAAGGTGATGAAATCCTACTAACCATCAAAACTATTAAGCTCTCTGATGCAGGCACTTCCACCCTCGGACTACAAAGGACCGGGACAGACACGATGGGTGTGTTTTCTATTAAGGTGCTGCCAAAACCACAGAGGTCCCAGACGAACCAGGGCCAGACACACTCCTCTACCACCCCTGGACCGAACCTGCCACCACTGTGTTAAAAATCCCATTCAGGTAATTAATGTTAGAAACTATTCAGCTATTGATCAATTAGGCACTGAGACTGGTTTTGATGGTAGGGACAATTTGTGGCTGTCTTATATGAGGTATACAGCTAAGACCCTGAAAAGAAAGGACTGCATGAGTTACATGAAACATTGGTCATGCAAGACCTGTTCTGGCTACGCACCCATTTGCTATAGGAGAAGGAGAGGGGTGGTTGTGTATTCTGAGAGGTTTTTACCAGGTTCAGCCCAATTCAACTCTCTGTTCCTCTTTGAGCCTTGTGTTTCCTACAGTACCTCCTCATCGGGCCCCTTTGGGGTGTTAAGGCATATGGGGGCAATTACAGTTGCATCACGGGTACAGGTAATGGCATTGATTATGGGAGATTGCCTGAAGCTGATTGCAGTAGTAACATAACCATTAATGCCACTTGGCCAGTTACAGGCCTAAACCAAACTAGTGGTCTGGCTGATGTGTGGTGGATCTGTGGACCCAAAAGAGTGCTGAGACCCATTCTTAGAGGAGACTGGCAAGGTACGTGTGCTCTGACCAGTTTGATAATTCCACTGACCATTGTTGATGTTACTGCTGAGCAGCTGTTGGGTTCTGTATCCAGGGGACCTGAAAACATTCCATCCCATGGGAGACATAGACGTAGTGCTCCATGGACAGAGGATGTAGTTGACATACACACTAACCTGTTGGGAGTGCCAGTGGGGGTTCCTCATGAGTTTCAGGACTTGGGTAGGAATGATGGACTCTGGCACTTACTACCTATTATAGGTCCAGTGGATGCAAGACAGACTGCATGGATTAATTATATCTACTATAATCAACAGTGTTTTGGGAATTACTCCCGTGATGCACTCACTGGTATGTCTGAACAGCTTGAGGCCACATCTAGGGTTGCCAGATAGAATAGACTTGCTTTGGATATGCTTCTTGCCAGTCAGGGGGCGTCTGCAAGATGTTCGGTGAACAATGTTGCACGTATATTCCTAATAACACCAGTCCAGATGGTAGTATATCTAAGGCTCTTAATGGGCTTGGTGCACTATCTGCTGAGATGAGGACCATGGCGGGGGTGGAGGAGTCTGGACTGTTCTCTTGGTTGGGAGCCTGGTTTGGTAAGTACACTGGTATGGTGGTTACTGGATTTCTGACCCTAATTCTTGTATTTTTGTTATTGATGTGTTGTGCTGCTTGCATCATACCATGTTTTAAGAAGTCTGTTACAGATGTGGTGAAGGCTTCAGGCATGATGCCTTTGCTTGATGTTCCAGTTGGAGATGCTGATACTGAAGCATGCTTTCAGGGGAGGATGAGACTGACTGAGGATGACCCATGGTATGCTGTGGGTGAGGTAGTAGAATAAATATTACACCACCACAGTTCCTTGTTTTACATTTTTGTTTTATGATAAGTTTTCTTTCCAGTATGTTTGTTCTCTTCTCTAACACTCTGCATCTTTGGAAAATGTTAGTAATGCTTTTGTACATGGGGCGCTGTCCTCAGATAATCGCATGGTATGCTTTCGCCGTAAAGCCTTTTTGAAATATGACAAAGCGGCTGGATTAACAAGAAGTTAAGCTTTTAAACAATGTAAGACACTTGTATTTTCATGAAAGTTTAATATTATGATTTTGTATTTTGAATTTGGCGCTCTCCGATTTCATCGGATGTTGTCGAATTTGATCCCGGTAACGGGATTTCCGCTCTAAGAGGTTTTAAAGAGCAATTGCCCCTAAAAACCGACTACTCATTTAGAAAACAGCCTATATGGCATTGATATGAGTCAGAAACATTTTTTTTTCTGTCAAAATTCACGAAAATGTAAATAGGATAATTTTGGTCATAAAGTCAGTCTCGTCCAAAACAGAGTTTTGTAAGACTTGTGGTCTTGACTGCATCACAACATAAATGAAGGTTGGATTTGTTTCAATCGCGCCCACATGCACACGGCTCGGGGCACACAAGTAATCACCAATTCAGAGTGCAGCTGCACGCAACCCAAACATACACTACCAGTGACAGTTTTAGAACACATACTCATTCAAGGATTTTTCTTTATTTTTACTATTTTCTACATTGTAGAATAATAATGAAGACATCAAAACCATGAAAAAACACATATGGAATCATGTAGTATCAAAAAAAGTTTTAAACAAATCAAAATATATTTTAGATTCTTCAAATAGCCACCCTTTGCCTTGATGACAGCTTTGCACACTCTTGGCATTCTCTCAACCAGCTTCACCTGGAATGCTTTTCCAACAGTCTTGAAGGAGTTCCCACTTGTTGGCTGTTTTTCCTTCACTCTGCGGTCCGACTCATCCCAAACCATCTCAATTTGGTTGAGGTCGGGTGATTGTGGAGGCTAGGTCATCTGATGCAGCACTCCATCACTCTCCTTCTTGGACAAATAACCCTTACACAGCCCGGAGATGTGTTGGGTCATTGTCCTGTTGAAAAACAAAGGATAGTCCCATTAAGCCCAAACCAGATTTGATGGTGTATCGCTGCAGAATGCTGTGGTAGCCATGCTGGTTAAGTGTGACTTGAATTCTAAATAAATCACAGACAGTGTCACCAGCAAAGCACCCCCACACCACAACACGTCCTCCTCCATTCTTTACGGTGGGAAACACACATGCAGAGATCATCCGTTCACCCACACCATGTATCACAAAGACATGACGGTTGGAACCAAACATCTCAAAGGACAAATGTCCATTGCTTGTGTTTCTTGTCCCAAGCAAGTGTATTCTATTACTGGTGTCCTTTAGTAATGGTTTCTTAGCAGCAATTTGGCCATGAAGGCCTGATTCATACAGCCTCCTCTGAACAGTTGATGTTGAGATGTGTCTGTTACTTGAACTCTGTGAAGTATTTATTTGGGCTGCAATTTCTTAGGTGCAGTAAACTCTAATGAACTTATCCTCTGCAGCAAAGGTAACTCTGAGTCTTACATTCCTGTGGCAGTCCTCATGAGAGCCAGTTTCATGAGATCCAGTTTCATAATAGCGCTTCATAGTTTTTGCGACTGCACTTGAAGAAACTTCCAAAGTTCTTGAAATGTTCCGTATTGACTGACCTTCATGTCTTAAAGTAATGATGGACTGCCGTTTCTCTTTGCTTATTTGAGCTGTTCTTGCCATAATATTACTTTACCAAATAGGGCTATCTTCTGTATACCACCCCTACCATGTCACAACCCAACTGATTAACGCAAACGCATTAAGAAGGAAAGAAATTTACAAATTAACTTTTAACAAGGCACACCTGTTAATTGAAATGCATTCGAGGTGACTACCTCATGAAGCTGGTTGAGAGAATGCCAAGAGTGTGCAAAGCTATTTGAAGAATCTCAAATATAAAATATATTTAGATTTGTTCAACACTTTTTTGGTTACTATATGATTCCATATGTATTTTTTCAAATTTTTGATGTCTTCACTATTATTCTACAATATAGAAAATAGTAAAAATAAAGAAAAACCCTTGAATTAGTAGGTGTTCTAAAACTTTTGACCAGTAGCGTAATACCTGTAGTAATTTTGGGTTGATATCCCTATAGGGTTAGTTAGGGACCATCTGTAAATTACACAATGTATATAGGACAATGTGTTAAAATTCCAATAGCTCCAAATGTCAATGACTTAAAAACCTTAAACCAACTATAAAAAACATGTACACAAGTTGACATTCAAAGAGAGTGCAGAGAGGACCAGTCAGTTGGGCAGCAGGCCTGGGGCACTCCTGATAGCACATGCTCAGTGAGTGTGGATTGCACAACAGTCCTGCAACCTTCCTTCCAGCCCAAGGGACCAAG
Source organism: Oncorhynchus masou masou (assembly GCF_036934945.1). Taxonomy (NCBI): domain Eukaryota; kingdom Metazoa; phylum Chordata; class Actinopteri; order Salmoniformes; family Salmonidae; genus Oncorhynchus; species Oncorhynchus masou. The sequence continues at coordinate 18,961,066 of NC_088233.1, read as the reverse complement.
ACTCCACAGACACAAAAAAATAATTTGTTCCTGGATAAAGCTAATGGGACCCTTGGAAATAAGTGAAACACCATTTGCTTTGGGGTGCTTTGAGCAGAAACAACCTACTGTACTAAAAAATAAAAATGGCAGACTTACAGGACAAATTTCTGTCCTACCTTTTTCATCAGTGGGAGGGAGGCACCCTTAATCAACTTTATCCAGCTTGTTCTCCATTGCATTCCTGTCAAAAACACACAATATCATGTGCCTTAAGTTATTCAGATGGTTTAATAGCCTTGTTTATCTCAGAGAAGTTGATTGTCATGGTTTTCCAATTAGTTTGTTTTAGAAGGGTTGCTGTTTTCTTGGTTTGTCTAGGCTGAGGTACAGCTCCTAAGAGCAAGGAGCGTGTCCTGGATATATTGTAAACCAGTGGTAAACTACTGATCCCCACTGACCCCCAAAAAACATGATCCACCTTTCTCTATTCATATTGCTCTGTCACAAAGTTATGCAAAAATAGTGAATTATACTATCAACAAACAAAAGTGAAATATACCTGACATGTAGGCCTAATTCTAGTCAATCACATCATATAACATGTCAAAACATTTTGATAGTGGGCTATTTGTAGGAGAGTGGGCTAGCTAACCTCTTCTCCTCGAAATTCACTATGATAAAAATCAGATTACTATGCTCCCGGAATACTTTCTCAAAAATGCTGATAACGACAGTATGGGTCCCGCAGCGTGTTGTAGGCTATCAATGTAGCTGATCTGTGGGGAGTTTACGCGCCAACCACGCTTCAACCGTGCAAGCACATTTATGACGCTCTCTCAGTAACTAGGGTAATTGCTCAGTACTCTAAAAGCAATGGATCGGATGGCGTCACAGTTACACTAGTTCTCTAACATATATTTGTTCGAATTCGGGTCGGATTCATTCTTGATTTTGTGGTTATCTGGTCGGGACCATGAAGTGTGACCCAAATAAGAAAGGGATATTTTTGTTGTAATTTGCAATCTAACTGTAGCCTAGAAGACCATATATGTATCTACAACAATAGGCTATGTCTGCTGTGAATGTTTTATTTATTTTTATTTAACCTTTATTTAACCAGGTAGGCAAGTTGAGAACAAGTTCTCATTTACAACTGTGACCTGGCCAAGATAAAGCAAAGCAGTTCGACACATATAACAACACAGAGTTACACATGAAGTAAAACAAACATAGTCAATAATACAGTAGAAAAATAAGTCTATATACAATGTGAGCAAATGAGGTGAGATAAGGGAGGTAAAGGCAATAAATAGGCCATGGTGGTGAAGTAAATACAATATAGCAATTAAAACACTGGAATGGTAGATTTGACAGAAGATGAGTGTGCAAAGGAGCTAAATTAATAAATACAGTAGGGGAAGAGGTAGTTGTTTGGGCTATTTATAGATGGGCTATGTAACTTTATGATCTTCACACATTCATGTTTGTTGTTATTAGGAAATGTGCTAATTGTCACTGAGTTTACTCATCATCAGCCAACTGTCCAATAAGCTACTTGAACAATTCCACTGAATGAATCAATACCCTTAAGTTGCAATTTAAGATATTTCCTGATTAAATTCAGTGAAAACCATGTAAAGCTTATCATGTTGTCACTGCAATAAATGAAACATCCCAATAATTCTGGATAATAGTAGGCTATTTGAGACACTTGCTAAATTCAACCTACATGTGATTTGTGACTAAAAACTGTCATCCAGGAAGGAGAGAAGTGTAAGAAAAAAAGAAAGAGAAACCTTTGCAAAATAAGACTTTCTTTCACTGAAAGTGACTTCTGTTACTTTTGTCACTACATAACTTAACCATACAGCTCAAATAGATAGATCAATAAATTGTAAAATGGCTAATTGAAGAGCTTACTTATGAAACCTTGCCAAAAAAAAAAAAAAACACTGCAAGATTGCTGATTTGGAAAATTAACCGATCTATAGACATTGGTACACTGACCAAAAACATTGTTTTTTTGTCTCTCAATAACCAAGTTTCTGTCCATAGTTTTTATGCGAGTAAATTCATATTGTATAAAGAAAACCATGACAACTGTGACGGAAACAGGACGTTTTGGTGTAATTTTATGTAAATGTCGACAGATAGTTTGTCATTTGTGTCAGTAAAATTAATAAAATATCGGTGGAAATGCCTTTATGCGCAAATATTGATATAACAAAAATTACTGTGCATTCCGAAGCTATTCAGACCCCTGGACCTTTTCCGCATTTTATTACATTACAGCCATATTCTCAAATCGATTTTTCTCCCCTCATAATGACAAAATGAAAACAGGTTTTTAGATATTTTTTTTGTGAGAATTCATACATTTTTGAAAACCAGAACTATCTTATTTACATGAGTATTTAGACCCTTTGCTGTGAGACTTGAAATTGAGTTTAGGTACATCCTGTTTCCATTGATCATACTTGAGATGTTGAGTCCACCTTTGTTAAATTAAATTGATTGGACATGATTTGGAAAGGCACACACCTGTCTATATATTGTCCCACAGTTGACAATGCTTATCAGAGCAAAAACCAAGCCTTGAGGTTGAAGGAATTGTCCATAGAGCTCTGAGACAGGATTGTGTAGAGGCACAGATCTGGATAAGGGTACCAAAACATTTCTGCAGCATTGAAGGTCTCCAAGAAGAGTGGTCTCCATTATTAAATGGAAGAAGTTTGGAACCACCAACCTAGAGCTGGCCGTCAGGCCAAACCGAGCGATCGTGAGTGAAGGGCCTTGGTCAGGGAGGTGACCAAGAACCCGATGGTCACGCTGTGGAGATGGGAGAACCTTCCAGAAGGACAACCATCTCTGCAGCACTCCACCAATCAGGCCATTATGGTAGAGTGGCCAGATGGAAGCCACTTCTCAGTAAAAGGCACATGACAGCCCACTTGGAGTTTGCCAAATGGCACCTAAAGGACTATCAGACCATGGGAAACAAGATTCTCTGGTCTGATGAAACCAAGGTTGAACTCTTTGGCCTGAATGCCAAGCGTCACATCTGGAGGCAACCTGGCACCATCCCTACGGTGAAGCATGGTGGGGACAGCATCATGCTGTGGGGATGCTGCAGGGACTGGGAGACTAGTCAGGATTGAGGGAAAGATGAACGGAGAAAAGTACAGAGAGATACTTGATGAAAATCTGTTCCAGAGCTGGTGTTCCAAGGTTGTAGCGTCATACCCAAGAAGACTCGAGGCTGTAATCGCTTCCAAAGCTGCTTCAACAAAGTACTGAGTAAAGGGTCTGAATACTTATGTAAATGTGATATTTCCGTTTTTTATTCAATACATTTGCAAAAAAATATAAAACCCATTTTTGCGTTGTCATTATGGGATATTGGCTGTAGACTGAGGGAACAAAATCTGTCATCACATGTTTTTTTTGATCCACATCAAGTCCATTTGGTAGAAACATACTGTACCACTCACTGGTGGGTACATTTTCTTTATGCGGATTCTAGAATATTCACATGACAATATCTTGCCAATTGGATGGAAACCTAGCTACTGTTCACAGTTCCAGAAGATTTTGAAATATTCCTTTCTTTATTCCTCAGTGTTTCCTTCAATGGGAAACATTAAATTAATGTTCCAGCAGGGGGATAGCTGGCTCAAGCAAACTTCTATAGTCTGAGAATGGAAATAACCATGATGGACATTAGTGAAATCCGAGTTAGAACCAGAGTAAATACCGTACCACCAAAAAAATTACACCTGTATGCAAAGTATCAAACACTTGTTAAATATTACAAAACAATACTGGACAATTGCAGGCATGGTAAGAAACTATTTTTTTAAACATTTAACATTTTGATGAAAAGCAATCAATAGATACAACATTTAAACAAAAATGATTACAGAACTCCAATATTAGCAATGCAAAACAAGAGTAACAGGCTAAACACACAGTACACCAAAGAAAAAGAGATTCTGACTTCACTCTGTTTAATAGGGCAAGAGTCAGTTACCACTAGCAGTGGGGTGCAGAGGTTTGACCCTTGCTAAGCGGGACAATCCCAGTCGCAAGCCTTGTCCCGGAGACTTTGTGGTGGAATTCGGGGTTGAGTTGGGGCTTATTTCACTCTGTGCTAGTGATAAAGAACAGAGAATTGAATTAAGGTCATAAAAATATACATATTTGGAGAATCTCAATTGGTTCTCCTCGCCTACTTTTGAAAAAGTTCAAGGATCAAGGAGCAGAGGCGACGAAACATGGACACAAATGCGCTTGTATGAAATGAGACTCCTTCTCTACTCATGCGACATCAGGCAAATTACATTTACAGAGCTGGAATCCCCAAATACATGTGTAAAGTGATCAAATCAAATTGTAGCTAGTTGTGCAATACATTTTACCTTTATTTAACCAGGTAGGCCAGTTGAGAACAAGTTCTCATTTACAACTGCAACCCAGCCAAGATAAAGCAAAGCAGTGCGACAAAAACAACACAGTTACACATAAACAAACATACAGTCAATAACACAGTAGAAAAATCTATGTACAGTGTGTGCAAATGTTGTAAGGTTAGGGGGGGGGGTAAGGCAATAAATAGGCCATAGTGGCGAAATAATGACAATTTAGCATTAACACTGGAGTGATGGATGTGCAGATGATGATGTGCAAGTAGAGATACTGGGGTGCAAAAGAGCAAAAATAAATAAATAACAATATGGGGATGATGTAGTTGGGTGTGCTATTTACAGATGGGCTGTGTACAGGTACACTGACCGGTAAGCTGCTCTGACAGCTGATGCTTAAAGTTAGTGAGGGAGATATGCCTCCAGCTTCAGTGATTTTTGCAATTCTTTCCAGTCACTGGCAGCAGAGAACTGTAAGGAAAGGCGACCAAATGAGGTGTTGGCTTTGGGGCGGCAGGGTAGCCTAGTGGTTAGAGCATTGGACTAGTAATTGAAAGGTTGCAAGTTCGAATCCCCGAGCTGACAAAGTACAAATCTGTCGTTCTGCCCCTGAACAGGCAGTTAACCCACTGTTCCTAGGCCGTCATTGAAAATAAGAATTTGTTCTTAACTGACTTGCCTAGTAAAATAAAGGTAAAATAAATAAAAATATACCTGCTAAGGTGACCAGTGAGCTGAGATAAGGTGGAGCTTTACCTAGCAAAGACTTATAGATGACCTGGAGGCAGTGGGTTTGGCGACAAAAATGTAGCAAGGGACAGCCAACAAGAGCATACAGGTCACGGTGGTGGATAGTATATGTGGCTTTGGTGACAAAACGGATGGCACTGTGATAGACTACATCCAATTTGCTGAGTAGAGTGTCGGAGGCTATTTTGTAAATGACATCGCCGAAGTGAAGGATTGGTAGGATATAGTCAGTTTTACGAGGGTATGTTTGGCAGCATGAGTGAAGGAGGCTTTGTTTGCGAAATAGGAAGATGACTCTAGAATTCATTTTGGATTGGAGATGCTTAATGTGAGTCTGGAAGGAGAGTTTAGGTGTTGTATGGCATTGAAGCTCATTTGGAGGTTTGCTAACAGTGTCCAAGGAAGGGCCAGATGTATAAAGAATGTGGTTGTCTGCGTAGAGGTGGATCAAAGAATCACCAGCAGCAAGAGCGATATCATTGATATATACAGAGAAAATTGTAGGTCTGAGAATTTAACCCTGTGGCATCCCCAAAGAGACTGCCAGAGGTCCGGACAACAGGCCCTCTGATTTGACACACTGAACTCTATCTGAGAAGTAGTTGGTGAACCAGACAAGGCAGTCATTTGAGTAACCAAGGCTATTGAGTCTGCATAAGAATGCGGTGATTGAGAGTCAAGGATGGATATTGGTCTGTAACAGTTTGGGTCTAGTGTCTCCCCTTTTGAAGAGGGGGATGACCGCTGCAACTTTCCAATCTTTGGGGATCTCAGATGATCCGAAAGAGAGGTTAAACAGGATAGTAATAGGGGTTGCTACAATTTTGGCAGATAATTTTAGAAAGAGAGGGTCCAGATTGTCTAGCCCTGCTGATTTGTAGGGATCCAGGTTTTGCAGCTCTTTCAGAACATCAGCTATCTGGATTTGGGTGAAGGAGAAGCGGGGGGTGCAGAGCTGTTGGCCGGGTTAGGGGTAGCCAGGTGGAAAGCATGGCCAGCCGTAGAAAAATGCTTACTGAAATTCTCAATTATAGTAGATTTATTGGTGGTGACAGTATTTCCTAGCCTCAGTGCAGTGGGCAGCTGGGAGGAGGTGCTCTTATTCTCCATGGACTTTACGGTGTTTGAAAACTTTTGGAATTAGTGCTACAGGAAGCAAATTTCTGCTAGCTAGCCTTAGCTTTCCTAATTGACTTCCCTGAAAAGTTTCATATCGTGGGGCTATTAGATGCTAATCAAGGGCAGTCAAGTCTGCAGTGAACCAAGGGCTATATCTGTTCATAGTTCTACATTTTTTGAATGGGGCATGCTTATTTAAGATGGTGAGGAAAGCACTTCTAAAAGAACAACCTGGCATCCTCTACTGACAGGATGAGATCAATATCCTTCCAGGATAACCGGGCCAGGTCGATTAGAAAGGCCTGTGTGGCGGATTTTAAAACACTCCCACGCTAGCCACCAGGAAGATACTCTTGTGCATCCTTTGCTGAAGTCTGTAATCGAGGAGGGAAGCATACTCCTCAGTTTGCCTACTAACGAATTGACTCTCCCCTCGACCACTTATCGGTTTCCGGGTCGCGGGGAATGAAGGAGTCAAGTAAAGGGCAGACTTTTGTCCAGTAGAGAATCTCCAATTGTGTCACTGAGCCTCACCTGGTGGATTCCACTTTAGAAGCCTGACACCTACTGGGCTGATAGGGGATGATCTAACAGGTAAAGTGGGAGTGTCAGCAAGCTTCCTCTGAGTTGACACAGGCTTTGATGTTGCTGGAGTCGGACTACAACTCTCTGTGGTGGGAGTAACAGAGGAAAGCACGGAGAAATGTAATAGCTGCACAATATACTTTACATCCATTATAATTGGGTGAACATTTCTTATTGAGGGCATTAACGTGATGACAGATGGTGGTTACGTGGTATGCAGGTAGGCTGGTAATCCTTATCCTCCCGCCCACTCTCAACCTGGCTGATCCTCTCCACTTTCAGTATGGATCTCTGTTGATCTTTAGCTTTGACAGCTGCCCATCTCTGGCTGGAGGGGTTGACATTGGATCCCCTCTCACTTGTGACCTCATGAAGTTCTAGGAGAGAGAGAAAATCATTAGAACAAAGAGACTATAGGCAGGGTTTATTGTTAGCGTTGTGATTTACAGCATGTTCAATTATGTCTGAGATGTAATACAGTAGGTTTGGCATGTTTCCCTAAATAATGAATGTTCATTAAGGCTTTATAAAAGGATCTTTGTCATCTAAAGACAATCTGAAACCCATACACACAAAACAGTGACTACCAGCCTACCTGCACACTAATCAAAAGTGTCTGACTTTGTTGCCAGTGTGTGCTTTGTTGGCAGTGTGTGAAGATGTTTTTCTGATAGCTATAAAACATATGTAGCAATAAGTTTTCTATAAAAAAAAATGATAGGCCTACGTGTTCTTTGAAACCTGACTGAAAGATTTGCTTGATTGATGCAGACCCTTGTCTCTCTGTAGTTCTTTGACAAGGACCCGAGCTTTCTTGCTGGAAGGCCCTTTCATACAGGCGAAATCTTCATCTGATTGAACAAAAAAAGACAAAACATTACAAAAAGCAGGCGGATTAACATTATGACAATATGTAAAAGTTGAGAATGTCCAAACAGTTGACATCATCGTCACGTACCATCATCAAGCTCCATCAAGTCTGAGTAATTCAAATGGTTCTTGGCTCTTTTGACGAGAACAAATAGTCATCATTCATCACACTAAAACCAAAACAGTTATCATGATCTTTGCAGCTACTGTCAGCCTGCTACCTGTAGATCAGTGGAGGCTGCTGAGGGGAGAACGGCTCATAATAATGTCTGGAACGAAGCGAATGGAATAGTTTTGCTCCAGTCATTACCCTTGAGCCCGTCCTCCTCAATTAAGGTGCCACCAACCTTTTGTGCTGTAGATTAGTTTAACGAACGTTACACACCTTGTTGGTCGAGCCATAATATCGTATTCAGCCAGCTTGAGAAACCAAACGCTACTAGTAGCTAGTTACTTAATGACGTAAATTAAGTATCTTAACAGTGTCCAAACTAGAAACAAAATGAAATACTGAATAACTTAGATAAACGACCACATTGAAATAAAATAGTACAATTTTGCATGTTGTTTATTTCAAGCTATCCCGCGACAAACTGAATCTTTCACATGTATATCTTGGGTTTCTATTTAGGGGATTCGTTCTTTGTGTAACTTTACGTTGGCATAATGTTAAAATATGTATTATTAATTACTCAATACCATTATTCTACGAATAAAAATGTACAAATACACATGCTTCCACTTTTCTGTCCTACGTGTAGATTGATTTGATGTATTACTGTTTTGAAAATAAAATCTGACGAAAGTTGTATTTAAAAAACACAGCTAGCTCAGCTGTGTCCGTCAGCTGGTTGTCCAAACAAGGGAATGAACACGTTCGTCCTTTTACATCCACAAAATACGAATGTACAGGTAAAACTAGACTTCTACGATAATCTTTATTATTCTGAAGCAAATGTATCACGATTGCAGTATGACTAGTGTCAATATTGTTGTTATTGGTTGCACTAAGTAAGCTTGGCAGCGACCACTGCAATGTTAGCTACCATTGCTAAATAACTAGCGATTTAGCTAGTATGGTTGCCTTCATCGAAAAACCGTAAGTTAGTGGAACGTTCAATTAAACCGAAACGGTGCTGTTCTGAACGACCAGGGATGTATTCATTAGTCTGATTCCATTGGAAAACGTTTGGTCTATTGCCAAACGTTTGGCAACAAATTGTTTACTCCAAACAGAACGTTTTGCAACGAAAACTATAGTCTATATTGGACATGTTGGTGGGTCCCTCTCCGTTCCGTTTGCTTCCATTTGGTTCATATATTAAACTGTGAAAGGTTTCCGTTGCGAAACGTTTTGCCACGGAATCCGACTAATTGAACACACGCCGGTTGCAGAAGGCTGTCAACACAGCGACTTCCATTTAAACATGCCACCCATTGCTTAAAGCCACACCTACCAAATAGAGCAAACAATGAGGTTGGTGGCACCTTATATGGGTTGGGTTGGATTGGCTCGTGGTAATGGCTGGAGTGGATAGTGGAATGGTATCAACTACATCAAACATGACTGGTCCTCTATCCCCTGTATATAGCCTCGCAATTGTTATTTTACTGCTGCTCTAATTATTCGTTACTTTATTTTTTTTTGGGGGGTGGGGTATTTTTCTTTACTGCATCGTTGGTTAAGAGCTTGTGAGTAAGCGTTTCACTGTAAGGTCTACCTACACCTGTTGTATTTGGCGCATGTGACAGATATTTGATTTGACATGGTTTCCATGTGTTCCATGCCATTCGCTCCTTCCAGACATTATTATGAGCCAGCCTCCTATGGCGCAAACGTACCTCAGTCTGTGCAAAAACGTTGAAAATTTTGTTGGAAACGTGTTGTTCAGTAGAAACCGTTGTGCAATGTAGCAAACGTTCAATAAAACTGACGCATCCCAGCCCTCATTGAAGGGACCAATTATTTCCATTGGACAACACAGCCACAAAGTCAAATTGTCTATATTGTAAAACTGTATGAAAACAAATATGTGCTTTTTGGTCTTAATTTAAGGTTAGGACCAGGCATTCGTTTAGCAGTGTGGTTAAGGTTTGCATTAGGTATAAAACCAGATTTTTGGAAGAGAAATTGTAGAAATAGGCACATTTATTACTTTCTGGCTGTGTTAACTAGTGATGCCTTGTTTTTACTATCTATTCATCTATCTGTCAGCAATAATCTGAACTTCACAAGCCTGGAAGCTCGCTAAAGTAGTCTGTTTCCCATTTAAAGGCAAACTATGACTATAATTTCTGTAGAAGCTCAGAATGTCAGGGGGGGCTCACGCTCTTTCCCCCCTCCCTGCTCCCGCTCCCCCCCCCTGCTCCCGCTCTCCCCCCTGCTCCCGCTCTCCTGCCCCCTGCTCCCGCTTCCCCCCTGCTCCCGCTTTCCCCCCTGCTCCCGCTCCCCCCCCGCTCCCCCCTGCTCCCGCTCATTTCCCCCCCTGCTCCCGCTCATTTCCCCCCTGCTCCCGCTCTTTTCCCCCCTGCTCCCGCTCTTTTCCCCCCTGGTCCCGCTCTTTTCCCCCTGCTCCCGCTCTTTTCTTTCCCCCCGCTGCTCCCGCTCTTTTCCCCCTGCTCCCGCTCTTTTCCCCCCTTCTCCCGCTCTTTTCCCCCCCCTGCTCCCCCCCGCTCTTTTCCCCCCTGCTCCCGCTCTTTCCCCCCCCCCTGCTCCCGCTCTTTCCCCCCTGCTCCCGCTCTTTCCCCCCTCCCCTGCTCCCGCTCTTTTCCCCCCTGCTCCCGCTCTTTCCCCCTCTGCTCCCGCTCTTCCTTTCCCCCCCCCTGCTCCCGCTCCCTGCTCTTCCCCCCTTCCCAATCATTTGGACTCACCTGGACTCAATCACCTGTTCTTTCCTTCCCTTTATCTGTCTGTCCTCCAGTTCTGTTCCCTGCTTCCACATTAACGTTCGTATGTTGTTTTGTTCCCTGTGTGCTGACGCTGTTCCTGTCTTGTTCCTTATTAAATGTTTGACTCCCCGTACCTGCTTCTCGACTCCAGTGTCGGTCCTTACACCCACCATCTGATTGTTCTGAAATCATTTCTGTACTTAGTAACCAATACAATTAGCATTCCTGAAACATTATTTTGTTGAAATATAATTTGATCTCTGAGAAATTAAGCTAAATCATTGCACTGAAATTGGCAATTTTAATGTATAGGATTCAGATTGTATTCAATAAATGTAGTACCCAACATCTGATTTGGGCCAAAGGTTCTTCCTACTAATGAGTAACATGAGAAATCCCCCAAAATATGTTGAATGTCACCCACGGACCCCCCGCACCCCATGGCAATCCCACCCCAACAACCAGTATACAGTATCAGTTCTCTGTTTGACAAGTATTATGAAGCTGTGGCTTGGTGTATTGCTTCTCCATACCATGTAACATATTCCCTGTGAATCTGGTGGTTTTTTTCCTCCTGTTCAGATCCATTTATAATTGAAGTTGCTTCCAGTATTTACCATGAAGTAGTGTGAAAATACCAGGTTTTGACCATTAGATGCCGCTGTTTATGCTATACCGCCACATTTGTTTGTCCAGTCTCTTGTGTTTATTTAATACAGTACCAGTCAAAAGTTTGTACACACCTACTCATTCAATGGTTTGTTTATTTTGACAATTTTCTACATTGTAGAATAATAGTGAAGACATCAAAACTATGAAATAACACATGTGGAATCATGTAGTCACCAAGAAAGTGGTAAACAAAACCGACCTCCGCATGTGTGGTTCCCACCATGAAGCACGGAGGAGGTGGTGTATGGGGGGGGGCATTGCTGGTGACACTGTTTGATTTATTTAGAATTCAAGGCACGCTTAACCACCATGGCTACCACAGCATTCTGCAGCGATACGCCATCCCATCTGGTTTGGGCTTAGAGGGACTATCATTTGTTTTTCAACAGGACAATGACCCAACACACCTCCAGGCTGTGTAAGGGCTGTTTGACCAAGAAGGAGAGTGATGGAGTGCTGCATCAGATGACCTGGCCTCCACAATCGCCAGCCTCAACCCAATTGAGATGGTTTGGGATGAGTTGGACCGCAGAGTGAAGGAAAAGGAGCCAACAAGTGCTCAGCATATGTGGGAACTCTTTCAAGACTGTTGGAAAGTCATTCCTCATGAAGCTGGTTGAGAGAATGCCAAGAGTGTGCAAAGCTGTCATCAAGGCAAAGGGTGGCTACTTTGAAGAATCTCAAATAGAAAATATATTTTGATTTGTTTAACACTAGGTTACTACATTATTGCATATATGTTATTTCATAGTTTTGATGTCTTAACTATTATTCTACAATGAAGAAAAACTCAGGAATGTGTAGGTGTGTCCAAACTATTGACTGGTACTGTATATCACAACATTTCTTTTGCAACTTTGGTTTTCTACCCAATAGATTTGTCTCATTATGAAAATAAATTGTGTGGTCATCCTAACAATTCAAGCCAGTCCTCCATGAAAGCAATTGCGTTTGTCATAATAGCAACCTAATGCTTCAACCCAACTCTGCTTGAATAGTCCAACAAGTGGCTACTCTCTGGGAGAGATATTTCAATGCAAGACTTTTCCTACAAAATTTGATGGAGAAATGGGCAAGGAACTAAAATGTTGTGACAACCCTAATAATATAATGAATTGCATGGGAGTCTTGTGTTTTTCAATACAATTATCAGGAAACAGCTCTATATGTAATGTGATTAGTGACATTTACTATTAAAACCAAACCAAAACCATTACAATTGCAAAACACTTTACAGTGTGTGGTTGGGACTTTTACTATTGAAGACCATTTGAGACCATAACATTGAAACCATTAGAACTACTGTAGCCTAATGGTTTGCTTGTTCACCAGGAATGGTCAAACAGTAGCTAATCCAGACCTTTTTTTGAAGGGAATGAACCACACACAAAGGGTATGTTACATGGACACAGATTAAGCGTAAAAGGACAAACCTGATTTGCTTTCATGGAGGACTGACTTGAATTGTGAGGATAACCACTCACTTTATTTTCATCATGAAACCAAATCTATTGATTTTTCTACCCAAAGTTGCATAGAAAATGTTGTGATCTATTTGGTGTCTTCACTGCCATTGTCAACATGTCCCTGATTAAGTCTGTATACCAACATGTATCAAGCAGACCACCATAGTCTACTACCGCATGGCAAGCGGTACCGGAGTGCCAAGTCTAGGACAAAAAGTATTCTCAACGGTTTTTACCCCCAAGCCATAAGACTCCTGAACAGGTAATCAAATGGGTACCTGGACTATTTGCATTGTGTGCCACCCCCCCCCCCCCCCAGCCCCTCTTTTATGCTGTTTCTGCTCTCTGTTTATCATATGCAGTCACTTTAACTATACATTCATGTACATACTTCCTCAACACCATTCTGTATACTTCTGGCCCTTCTTTGGACACTGTGTTAACCTCTCTAGGGTATGTAGGACGCTAGCGTCCCACCTGGCCAACATCCAGTGAGATTTCAGAGCGCCAAATTCAAATACAGAAATACTCATTATAAAAATTCAGAAAAGATACAACTATTTTACATAGGTTTAAAGATGAACTTCTTGTGAATCCAACCACTGTCAGATTTTAAAAATGCTTTATGGTGAAAGCATACCTTACAATAATTTGAGAACATAGCCCAGCAGACAAATCATTACAAACAGTAACCAGACAAGTAGAAGAGTTACACAAGTGAGAAATACAGATAAAATTAATCACTTACCTTTGATGATCTTCATATGTTTGCACTCAGAAGACATTCATTTATTCAATAAATGTTCCTTTTGTTCGATAGTCTCTCTTTATCTGAAAATCTCAGTTTTGTTCGCGTTTTCTTCAGTAATCCACAGGCTCAAACGCAGTCACAACAGGCAGACAAAAAAATCTAAATTGTATCCGTAAAGTTCATAGAAACATGTCAAACGATGTTTATATTCAATCATCAGGTTGTTTTTAGCCTAAATATTCGATAATATTTCAACCGGACAATAACGTCGTCAATATAAAAGGTAAACAAGAAAGGCACTCTCTCAGTCGTGCGCATGAAAAAGTCCTCTGACACGGCAGGGTCCACACATTCCGACTGATCTTACTCCCTAATTTTTCACAATTTCTAAAGACTGACATCTAGTGGAAGGCATAGGAACTGCAATTTGAGTCCTAAGTCAATGGATACTGTAATGGCATTGAATAGAAAAAAAATAAAAGATCCTACTTCCTGAAGGGATTTCTCAGGTTTGCAGTTCTGTTATACTATTTTAACAGTTTTGGAAACTTGAGTGTTTTCTATAAAATCTACTAATTATATGCATATCCCATCTTCTGGGCCTGAGTAGAAGGCAGTTTAATTTGGGCATGCTTTTCATCCAAAATTCCAAATGCTGCCCCCTCCCCTGGAGAAGTTAACAACCCTCCAGACGAGCTTCAATTCCTTACAACTCTCCTTCCATGGCCTCCAACTGCTCTTAAATACAAGTAATACTAAATGCATGCTCTTCAACCGATCGCTGCCTGCACCTGCCCGCCCGTCCAGCATGACTACTCTGGACGGTTCTGACTTAGAATATGTGGACAACTACAAATGCCTAGGTGTCTGGTTAGACTGTAAACTCTCCTTCCAGAACATCTTCAATCCAAAGTTAAATCTAGAATTGGCTTCCTATTTCGCAACAAAGCATCCTTCACTCATGCTGCCAAACATACCCTCGTAAAACTGACCATCCTACCGATCCTCGACTTTGGTGATGTCATTTACAAAATAGACTCCAATACCCTACTCAATAAATTGGATGCAGTCTATCACAGTGCCATACGTTTTGTCACCAAAGCCCCATATACTCCCCACCACTGCGACGTGTACTCTGTACACTTCATAGTCGCCAAACCCACTGGCTCCATGTCATCTACAAGACCCTGCTAGGTAAAGTCCCCCCTTATCTCAGCTCGCTGGTCACCATAGCATCATCCACCTGTAGCACACGCTCCAGCAGGTATATCTCTGGTCACCCCCAAAACCAATTCTTCCTTTGGCCGCCTCTCCTTCCAGTTCTCTGCTGCCAATGACTGGAACGAACTACAAAAATCTCTGACACTGGAAACGCTTATCTCCCTAACTAGCTTTAAGCACCCGCTGTCAGAGCAGCTCACAGATTACTGCACCTGTACATAGCCCATCTATAATTTAGCCCAAACAACTACCTCTTCCCCTACTGTATTTATTTATTTATTTTGACCCGTTGCACCCCATTATTTCTCTCTAATTTGCACATTCTTCCACTGCAAATCTACCATTCCAGTGTTTTACTTGCTATATTGGATTTACTTCGCCACCATGGCTTTTTCTGCCTTTCCCTCCTTTATCTCACCTCATTTGCTCACATTGTGTATATAGACTTATTTTTCTACTGTATTATTGACTGTATGTTTGTTTTACTCTGTGTTGTTGTATGTGTCAAACTGCTTTGCTTTATCTTGGCCAGGTTGCAATTGTAAATGAGAACTTGTTCTCAACTTGCCTACCTGGTTAAATAAAAGGTGAAGAAAAAAAACTGGCCTGACCAACCAGTGCTCCTGCACATTGGCTAACCAGGCTATCTGCATTGTGTCCCGCCACCCACCACCCCCTCTTTACGCTACTGCTACTCTCTGTTCATCATGAATGCATAGTCACTTTAACCATATATACATGTACATACTACCTCAATCTGCCTGACTAACCGGTGTCTGTATATAGCCTTTCTACTGTTTTTCACTGTCTTTTTACTGTTGTTTTTATTCCTTTCCTTCTCTATTGTTCACCTAATACCTTTTTTCCACTATTTGTTAGAGCCTGTAAGTAAGCATTTCACTGTAAGGTCTACACCTGTTGTATTCGGCGCACGTGACAAACTTTGATTTGATTTAATAACCACGAGACCAGCAAAATAGATGTGTCCGTATAGCAGCAACAGTGACATCTAGTGGTCAAAACCCAGTACTCACACTACTTTATGGTATATAATGCAAGCAACTTAAATTACATTTAATTACATTTCTCTGAACAGGGGAAAAAAACATTACCAGATTCTGAGGGAATACATGACATGGTATGGAGAAGAAATACTTCAAGCCGCAACTTCATACTACTTGTCAAACAGAGAACTACTGCATACTGGTTTGGGGAAGGATTGGCATGGGGTGTGGGGTCTCCGTGGGTGGCTTTTGACATGTTATTTTTATTCCTTGTGTCTTACTCATTGGTAGGAAAAAGGTTGGTCCAAATCAGATGTTGGGTACTATATTTATTGAATATGATCTAAATACCCTCAATTTAAATGGCCAATTTGGGTGCAATCAATTAGCTTAATTTGTCAGAGATTAAATTAAACTACAGAACAATCTGAGATGGTTGGTGTCGTGGCTTGCTGAAATGACATGGAACGATTCAATTGCATTATCATTACTGTACAAGTAGTCAGTATTCTATCTGCTTTCAGCTGAGAAAATGAAGAAAAACAAGGGAAAGGTGAACACCACTGAGAAGGAGTTTGTGTTTGGGTTCAGGGCAGAGAGGAATGACTGTGTCCTCAAAGTACCTCTGCAATTCCCTGTCCAAGAAAATGTCAGTGACCTTCATGGACGACTTATGCTGCTGCACAAAATACCTTGCTTTGTTGAGAATGGTAATGAGATTTCCAATAAACTAAATGTAATTAAATTCAAAACCAAGCACATTGATATATTCAACAACTTAGTCTCTTTTATTCATCCACACATACCTTTTGGTACTAATACTTTGATGTATCTTGGTTTAGAACTGAGGAGCACACTGTCCATGTTTATTGAGAGCGAAACCATCCAGGACTATGACAGAGAAGCAGAGTTGGCCCTACAGAGACTGACAACAGGAGAGGTGGACATCAACCAGCTTACAAACACATGGGCCAAGACCTACTCAGAGGTAAAATCATTACTCAAAACCAAAGACCATGTTCCAAGCATTTTTTCGTATAAACCTTCACCCTAAAGCAGAATATGGCCCGTGGGTGATTTTATTTGCCCGATTTCTTGTCATTCTCCTTTGACCTCTCTCATCAACGAGACTTTTTGCCCACAGGACTGCCACTGACTGGATGTTTTTTATTTGTTGCACCATTCTCGGTAAACCCTAGACAATGTCGTGTGTGAAAAGCCCTGTTTCTGAGATACTGGATCTGGCGCGCCTGGCACAGACAATCATACCATGTTCAAAGTTGCTTAAGTCAGTTGTTTTGCCCATTCTAACGTTCAATCGAACAGTAACTGAATGTCTCAATGCCTGTCTGCCTGTTTTTATATAGTAAGCCACGGCCACGTGACTCCCTGTCTGTAGGAGCGATCCATTTTCGTGAATGGGATGTTGTACCTAATAAACGGTCAAATCAAATTTTATTTGTCACATACATATGGTTAGCAGATGTTAATGTGAGTGTAGCGAAATGCTTGTGCTTCTTGTTCCGACAATACAGTAAAACGAACAAGTAATCTAACCTAACAATTTCACAACTACCTTATACACACGTTTTTTAAAAATTTGATTTGATTTAAAGGAATGAATAGTATATACATAAAAATATATGAATGAGTGATGGTACAGAACGGCATTGGCAAGATGAAGTAGATGGTATCGAGTACAGTATATACATATGAGTAATGTAGGGTATGTAAACATATAAAAGTAGCATTGTTTAAAGTGGCTAGTGATACATGTATTACATCAAGATGGCAAGATGCTGTGGATGGTATAGAGTACAGTATATGCATACAGTGGGGCAAAAAGTATTTAGTCAGCCACCAATTGTGCAAGTTCTCCCACTTAAAAAGATGAGAGCCCTGTAATTTTCATCATAGGTACACTTCAACTATGACAGACAAAATTAGGGACAAAAATCCAGAAAATCACATTGTAGGATTTTTAATGAATTTATTTGCAAATTATGGTGGAAAATAAGTATTTGGTCACCTACATACAAGCAAGATTTCTGGCTCTCACAGACCTGTAACTTCTTCTTTAAGAGGCTCCTCTGTCCTCCACTCGTTACCTGTTAATGGAACCTGTTTGAACTTGTTATCAGTATAAAAGACACCTGTCCACAACCTCAAACAGTCACACTCCAAACTCCACTATGGCCAAGACCAAAGAGCTGTCAAAGGACACCAGAAACAAAATTGTAGACCTGCACCAGGCTGGGAAGACTGAATCTGCAATAGGTAAGCAGCTTGGTTTGAAGAAATCACCTGTGGGAGCAATTATTAGGAAATGGAAGACATACAAGACCACTGATAATATCCCTCGATCTGGGGCTCTATGCAAGATCTCACCCCGTGGGGTCAAAATGATCACAATAACGGTGAGCAAAAATCCCAGAACCACACGGGGGGACCTAGTGAATGACCTGCAGAGACCTGGGACCAAAGTAACAAAGCCTACCATCAGTAACACACTACGCCGCCAGGGACTCAAATCCTGCAGTGCCAGACGTGTCCCCCTGCTTAAGCCAGTACATGTCCAGGCCCGTCTGAAGTTTGCTAGAGAGCATTTGGATGCTTGTTGCATAAAGATTCCCAGAAGTTCACACTCTAAATACTATTCTATACATTCTAAATATGACATAAGTATGAGGTCGCTCTCTTAGCTTTGCCTCTTGTTTTTTTTTAGAAAAACCATATAATGCTTTTCAGTCAAAATAGTTGCCTGGGTCTTTCATACTGTGCTGTGTCACTCGCTTCTGCACTTCCTACAATGTCCTGTGATCTACTGAACAATGTCTTCCTGTGATTTTCCTTCGCTCTCAGAAGGTTACTCCCACACCAATGCCATTATTCTCTTTTGCTTGTTACTCTTTAGACTACACTGGAACATGCTCGTCCTGAGGAGCCCAGCTGGGATGAGGACTTTGCAGATGTTTACCACGAGCTCATCCATTCCCCGGCCTCTGACACTCTGCTCAACCT
Source organism: Oncorhynchus masou masou (assembly GCF_036934945.1). Lineage (NCBI taxonomy): Eukaryota > Metazoa > Chordata > Actinopteri > Salmoniformes > Salmonidae > Oncorhynchus > Oncorhynchus masou. The sequence goes on along the minus strand of NC_088233.1, from coordinate 18,942,315 downwards.
GGAACACAACTACTTTGTCAGTGTCTCAGAGCTCATCAGTGAGAGAGACATGGAGCTGAAGAAGTTACAAGAGAGGTTGGTATGACCATAGAGATGAGTCCTCAAGTGCAAAGTAGCCAATTAAATCATCGTAATTGAAGTTAGTGTCATATAACAAATGCCTAAAGTGTTTTGCATTGTTCCTTTTTCAACTCCCAGGCAGGCAACAGAGATGGACAAAGTCATGCAAGAACTGGGAAAGACCATGACTGACCAGGATGTAAATGCAGTTGCATCTCAACACTTCGATGCCCAGCAGGTAAAACACAGAGCAAATCTGGTTGGCCATTTAAGCTACAATCATTGTAATGCTTTATATGTACAAAGATACACAGTCATAGAGATGTACGATTGGTGATTCTTCTGTCTGGTCAGGTGCTGGAGAACAAGTGGGCCAATGAACTGAAACAGGTGACTCATATTCAGAAGCAGGAGTATCAGGAGTGGGTGATCAAACTGCACCAGGACATGCAGAACCCCAATAACAGCACTATCAAGTAAGTAAGTGTGTGTGTGTGTGTGTGTGTGTGTGTGTGTGCGCAAGCTTTTGAATGCATGTGTGCAGAAATGTACTCAATTGTTTTCTAGGGGGATGTTCCTTGAAATCTCACTAATCTTCACCTTCTTACAGTGAAGCAAAATTAGTTAAATCAGATAATGAATAGACGAGTCATGTGCTTAAATGGGAAAGAAAGCCTGCAGACACAGTTGAATGAAATTTGCACACAGCAGCACTTTCAAGAGGCATTGAAATGGCATCCGAGCTCAAATAAATGTTTTTTCTTTTGCTATATATGTCTTAATTATTTTTTATGTACAGTGTAGTTTGTCAGTCCCAATATAATTCATCTGGGGTTGGTTTGTGTCCGTTCATCTTCCAGTCTGGTTCCAGATCTGTTTGTGCTGTCTTGCAAACTTCTATGCTCATTGGCGTGGGCAAGACAGCACAAACAGATCCGGGACAGGGCATCTTGTGAACCGTATCCTTTACAGTGAGATGTTGTTTTTGTCAGTGAGGAGATCAAGGTGCAGCCGAGCCAGCTGACAGAGGAGTCTGAGCCTGGGGCTAGGCTGTATGAGGAGCAGCGACAGCTGGAGGAGAGCTTCACCATCCACTTAGGTACTATACTGTCTGTGTCCCCATGGAAACACTGCTGCCTGGTCCAACATGCCCATGATAAAAATAAACCTTGATGACAGCAAATTAATTTACACTGAACTTCCTGACATCGTAAAATGTAAAGACATCCTGTACATTATATATTTTTGTGTTTGTTTCCGTATGTATTTTGACGGTGTTGTTGCTGTGGTGTTGTCCAGGTGCACAGCTGAAGACAATGCACAACCTGCGACTGGTGCGGGCGGACATACTGGACTTCTGTAAGCACCGTCGCCATGGCAGCAGAGGGACCAAGCTGAGGCGGCTGCAGACTGCTCTGTCGCTCTACTCCTCGTCCCTGTGTGGCCTGGTATTGCTGGTGGACAACAGGGTCAACTCCTACAGTGGTATCAAGAGAGGTGAGAGGTCAAGGGCCAAATGTCAGGGGCCAACATAAAGCAGGGGGACCGCACTGTTAGACCCTGTTAGTTAAGTGAGAGGATGAAACACATTTATAATCTTATTGCCATGACCACATTTGAAGGTGTTTTTCTTTGGCTTTATTGCACCAGTGAGTTAGATGTTTTAGCATGATTTAGCATTTTAGCATGACAATAGCTCATAAAGGTTTTGTCACAGAAAAAAAATATTCTCCAACCCCAAAACCTCCGTAACCATTGTGAGATTATAATGAATCAATGTAATGAATCCTCGTCATCATGTGTTTGTTTTCCCCAGACTTTGCCACAGTATCTAAAGAGTGTACAGACTTCCACTTCCCTCGGCTGGAGGAGCAGCTGGAGGTTGTCCAGCAAGTGATGCTTTATGCCCGGTCTGAGACCAGCAAGCACAAAGACCAGCCTGGTGAGTCAGTCACACACACCAGCAGCCCACCACTGGTGAACAGTCAATCATACTTCTGAGAGTGTTTTTTAATCATTATACTGTGTATATCCAATAGCTGCAATGAGAAACTGCCAATTTTCCAGCCATTCTCTATATAACTTGCAAATATGGCCTTGTGGTATCACAGTGAAAAAGTCTGAACAAAGATGCGTTAATTCACTTGTATTTCTTCCCCAGACTCTGACTTGAATTACATGATGATTGAGATGAGTGTTCTCTGTACGAGGACTGGATAGACCGTGATAATGTAACTATGAAATACAGGTAACTGCCAAAATAAAGGTAACACCAACATCGTGTCTTAATAGTAGTAGGGCGTTGAGCCACCAGAACAGCTTCAATGCGCCTTAACATAGAATCTACAAGTGTCTGTAACTCTATTAGACGGATGCGACACCCTTCTTCCACAAGAAATTCCATAATTTGGTGTTTTGAATTACTCAAGTGTTTCCTTAATTTTGGCAGTTATCTGTATACAAGGTACAGTTCGAACAATGTTAAAGATCCTGCTGGCCCAGTAAAGTAATGTTTGTTCAACGTTCGAGCAAGGGCAAAGTCAGTGGCCTGTTGGGGAATATGTCAGGACAGAAGGGACAATACTTTTTTGACATCATCGCCAACGTGTGTTGTCGGAAACCTCAGTCAAGATCCTTATTACAATGAATCCCCATTGAATGGTTGTTTAAGTGGAGAGATATCAGAAAGCTGAGTATAGAAACATTCCTCGTAGCTATCAGGCTTTATACGGATGGACCTATGACCTCTGTTGCTATTGTCATCTATTTCCTCAAAGGTTATCTTTGCACAAGTTGTCCATACAGGAAATGCTGAAGTCATCTCTTGTTTTCCCATTGACAGATGTTCCTAGGAATGGAAGTAGTTGTGAAGATAAGAATCAAAATGTGGAAAAGAATTCTTCCAATATCTTACCAGGTAAAGTTGACTGAATATGTGGTTTTATCTTGGCCTAAGTCTTTAAGGGGCAAATCCTAACTTTGTGCATTGATGTCAATGGGAGACTAGGTGAACATTTGGCTTAAGTGGAAGAAAGGATTCACTCCTAAATGAAACCAACCTCATTAGAAATAGGCTAAGTCATTTCTAAACTTTTTCTTCTTCTATCATCCTCTCCAGGTGAATTCTACATCTCCCGCCACTCCAACCTGTCTGAGGTCCACATAGTGTTCCACCTGTGTGTGGATGACAACGTCCGCTCAGGTAACATTACGGCCCGGGAACCTGCCATCATGGGCCTGCGCAACATCCTCAAGGTCTGCTGCACGCATGATGTCACCAACATCACCATCCCTCTGCTACTGGTCCACGACATGTCAGAGGTGAGAGAGAGCCCTATGTTATATGTGTAAAAGTAGAAGGAAATATATATACCTCGAGGTCCCAGAAGTCAGATTCATAATGCATGTACAACAGTACATTATTTACAGGTGAGAGATGACAGTTAGTTATACATATGCTATGCTGTATGTGTAATTGGTTCAGGGCTCGACATTAATGCTTCTCCGCTTGCCCAGGGCAAGTAAAACAAATTGTCGGACAAGCAGATTATAGGTTTAAGTTGTCTGACTTGACAAAAACATCTAAATATCAAACAATTAGGCTACTCTGATCAGAATTTGATCAAAGTCTCCTGCGATGTGTTGCGCACTGTCCTCCCAATCTCTGCAGAGCGCATTGGAGTATAATTATTGGAGGCTCGCTTTGACAGGCATGATCGGTCTTTCAATCATGCAGTCGCGAGATGTGTTTTTGAGATAATGGAGAGCGAGAGGGGGATACCTAATCAGTTGTAAAACTGAATGCATTCAACTGAAATGTGTCTTCAGAGAGGTGTGGGGGGCTACCTTAATTGACATCCACATCATCGGCGCCCGGGGAACAGTTGTTAACTGCCTTGCTCAGCGGCAGAACGACAGATCGTTACCTCGTCAGCTCGGGATTCGATTCAGCAGCCTTTTTGTTATTGTCCGATGTCCTAAAATAACTTTCCACCGGCAAAGTATAACCGCCAATGGCCGACACGTAGCTGATAACGGGTGCGCAAATGCTGCATACTCCGGCTGTAAAACTGTCACTCAAACACTCAAAATTGTCTGTTGAGAAATAATTCTGACACCGTTGGAAAGGAAGGATTCCCTTCTACTCAATACTGGTCAGGTAATTCTGACAAAGTAAAAAAATATTCTTATAATAGCCTAATTGACAAGTAACTCCTATGCTGTCAAGATCTCCCCTGAACACAGAATATTTTAGCCTTACATAAACATGTCTTTGTTAGCTACCTTACCCATCTTAGCCATTTGATCACTTTCATTGGTTGTAATTGTAATGTTGCAGGGTGGCCAACCATCCTCCAGGTGAGCTACTGGGTGTGCAGGATTTTGCTCCAGGCCTGCATGAACACACCACATTGTAAAGAAAAATCAGCTGCTCAACAGGACCTTGATAAGCTGACTGGTGTGTTTGTGCAGGGTTGTATCAAAAGCCTGCATACCCAGTAGCTCTTTGGATGGAGGGTTGACGGACCACATGTGTTTTATACAGTAACCTATAAATGCAGTATTTTACCTTGTTGGGGGTTAAGTACCTTGCTTAAGGCTACAGCGGCAGGAGATATAATGCACTGGATCAGAGACCAGGAGTGTTTCATTGTCAATACCAGTGATAATAAAGAATGTATTTTATGAAGTGGCTCCTTGCATCATACAACATCATTTTCAGTCATGGTTTTGGCAATGGTGATGTTTTGTAGAAGAAAATGGGTGTGTGAAAATATTTGATTTACTTAACTTTGACTGTACAGTAAAAATTATCACAAGCTCTAAAAAAAAAAAAATCAATGTAGCCTGAAATGATTAAATCACCCAATTTTATATTTAACTTCATGGTGTATGATTCAGTTGTTTTGTGAGTAAACCCAGTGAACTGAACTGACCACTCGTCATTCCATGGTTAGATGATTAGTAGAGAAAGGAGAAATGGATGAAAAATGGACTGACGAAGGAGAAGAGGAGTAATGAATGTGTCCTATTTCCTGCCTTAGGAACTGATTTGTCTTTGAGTGCCGCTATGCCCCTCCTGCCCTTCAGTTAAACAGTTGTGTGTTCGTCAGTCTGTTGTCCTCATCCCCAGTGTCATCCTGACATGTTCCTACCCTGTCCCATGGCACATTCACAAGCCTTTGATACTGTGTCCCTTAATGACCTCTTCCTCCACATCTCTCTACTTGTTCATTCAGTACAACCCAACCTCAGCAGTGCTCTTAGCATAGAGGAGGAGGTAAAAGTGGAGACTCTTGAACTGTTGTGTTTACTCAAACTCTTGAGTATACAGCGCACGGTACACACAGGGTGGGGGGACAGCGGTAGCATTGTTAGACAGCAGCACTCCTGAGTCCACATGGAGGCACCCATAATTGAAAAACAACCATTACTCAACAAGCTGCTGCCTGATGTAGAGTAGACCTCCTCACTGCAGTCCAGAGGGCTCTGTCCTTATCATGCCACAACATGCCTGATGAAACGTCTTCTCAAGTCAAAGCAGGAGCTCGCTCACAAATGTATTCTGTGTGGTGTTCTCGCTTCCTAAGCTGCAGGAATTTACCAAAGAAACTTAATTATCTGTAATTTTATAATTTAAAAGCATTTCTGTCTGGAGTCTTCTTTTCCAGTGCTTTTTCCAACTGATGGATTGTACTTTTGCCCAACTCAGGCCTATATACAGTAGCATAATGACCAGCATAGTTGGTCAAAGGAGCCATAGAAGGCAATGAGCTCTACACCAACGGATGTCTTTCAAGGAACATTACTTTTATTCTCTATGAAATCTGTTGTTTGACAATGTCAGGAAGGCAGAAGAGAAGGGAAGAGTGAGGGGATGACAGAGGATAGAAGGCTCATCATGTTCCACCATCCTGTGGCCGACTGACTCCTTTTATTCTCTATGAAATCTGTTGTTTGACAATGTCAGGAAGGCAGAAGAGAAGGGAAGAGTGAGGGGATGACAGAGGATAGAAGGCTCATCATGTTCCACCATCCTGTGGCCGACTGACTCCTTTTATTCTCTATGAAATCTGTTGTTTGACAATGTCAGGAAGGCAGAAGAGAAGGGAAGAGTGAGGGCATGACAGAGGATAGAAGGCTCATCATGTTCCACCATCCTGTGGCCGACTGACTCCTTTTATTCTCTCCCCTGCAGGAGATGACTATCCCATGGTGCCTGAGGCGGGCTGAGCTGGTCTTCAAATGTGTCAAAGGTGAGAGAGTAGGATGTACCAGTGTCATTTCCCCCTCTTGTGTTACCTCTGAGACCTCTCAGTCCTAACTTAAGATGTTTCCCTCTACAGGTTTCATGATGGAGATGGCATCGTGGGATGGAGGGGTCTCACGGACAGTCCAGTTTCTAGTTCCACAGGTAAGAAAACAGGTCTGGCTGGCTGCTGCTGATCTGGTCAGAACCTAATTGACTCCCACGTAGTATGCATTGTATTGCGGAAGATCTATTTTTAGCGACATTATTTAGGTTTAGAACTGTATCACTACAGTTGAATGTACACGACCAGACAGGTTAGATGTCTCTGACAAGGACTCAGAAAACAACACCAAAGCATTGTCAGTATTCACTATTCAGGGCTGATTAGTCTTTGACACCACTCATATAACTAGTATTATAGGTTGATTAAGTGTTGCCTGCCAAATGTGATTCAGTGAAGCCCTAGAATGAACCCTATTTGAAGCAAAAACAAGTACTTGAGGAGAAGATTCTGATTGTATCTTTCGGAACAGGAAGTTAAACACACTTTGGAGTTGGAGCTATTGCTTGTCCCAGCCATTCAGCATCCAACAATAGTACCCCTGTACAGTATGTCTCACAAAGGCACAGCTGGTCTTGTGTACTCTCCAAATACACTTCGGAGTGTACACAGTGTACCTACGTTCAATTTACCATTACAAAAAAAGATTCCCAGAAGCTCAACATAAAACATATGTAACTTGGCCTCAGTCTATAGTGTCACTGTGTGATGAAAATGTTATGACATTAATTATAATAATAATAGGTTGTTTAGGTCAAATAATATTATGCTGACTGCTCCTATATGTATTATTTTGTAAATGCATTCTGTTAATAGTTCAGTAAAGCTTAAAAGCAACGTACTGGCCGTCTACATCTCACTGAGAAATTATATTCTGGAGCACTCTTATTTCTCAATAAAAGCATCCCCCTTCATTAATATGGCTCTATTACAGGTTAGTTATACAAGTCTTTGGTTACAGGCATGGGTGAAATTGTGTCCCTGTTGAGAGGGTCACCTATAGTATGATTATATGTTGACAGTCTCGGGATAAAACCAGCATCAAAGGCCCCTAACAGCATTTACGGCTGCCAGATTTACGCTCCCACACCATTCAAAATATCAAAATAGCACCTCTAAAACAGCTTTGTTGTACACCTCAAACAGACACGTAGGTCTAAATACACAAGCAGTAGAGGAGTTGTGAGGGAGACAGTAATACTTAAAATGCTTATTTGATGGCCATGCTACCTATTAAAGGGACAGCTGTCAGAGAGCGCATAATTTCAGCATCTTGACTGGTCCCAAGGGAAATGGGACATTGAGCTAAATGTCCCTGCTTAGGTGGTCGTTAACACTTACTGTTGTACAAGCAAAACAATGTATGTTGTGAATTTGAATGTTAAGAATTTCCCCCTAATAGATGTCTTGCATGTTAGTAGTCTGTGTAGGCTACTCTATCTTGGAAAGCGGCCGTTCCATATGTTCATCCGTTCCAATGTGTATTAAACATTGATATCTACTTTGTCTGTGTTTTATTGACAGAGTATCTCTGAGGAGATGTTCTACCAGTTGAGCAACATGCTGCCTCAGATCTTCCGTGTCTCGTCCACCCTCACACTCACCTCCAAACGCTGACGGAGACACAGGGCCAACCATGGAGGCTTGGCAACTGTCAACATCATGCTGTTTTTAACAGACAGATTCTACGGCCTCTTCCTCATCATGCTATAGTAATTAGCATTTTAGTCTTGCAGTCTGTGGTTAAGTCACAGTTGAGTCTACCATCATGAAAATAAACTAACCACGGAGTGACTGTACTCTGATTGTTACAGCACTCCAGTCAAAAGTATGAGATTCAGTGCTTTTGTATTGCAATGATTTCACAATATAGAGAGGGGCCTCAAGAGTTTTGATAATTGAGTTCCCTCTAACCTATTTAAATAGTTGCATTTTACAGAGGTTAGTGTGATGGATGACTGTCAATTGATTTAGCGATGCCTGCATAATTGGCATCATCTTAGGGCAAGGTGAAATCATCTTGGCCCATCTTCCCAAAAAAGATGGATTGTGTTGTTGCCGAGGCAAGCATTATGCAGGTGTGTGTACTGCATTGCAGTGAATTATAGTGAGAAATTAGTCATCATCTCACTCCACCCCAGTAACAGCAGAGGGCACTGTTCTCAGAGATAAAGAAGCACTCTGATAGATGATGTTTAATCTACTCCGTGCCAAAACATTGATTTAAACAAACTATAGCCCATACCCCTGAATGTTTGCCCAACAGATTTTCAGCACTTTAACTCATTTTTGATGTGGCATTCCAATTTACTGATCACAACTTACTGTGCACTGATCATAATGTACTGTTTACACACATCTTTACTATATGTTTTTAGTCAAAATGTATGTGAAAAGTGTTTAAACAATGTTAATATATCCTGAATCTTCTCTTTGTGAAATAATGTTTCAGATTTTACATTTGTTAGTTTTTTTTACTAGGCCTGTAAACTTTGGAGTATAGCCTACTCCATATTCGGGGCGGCAGGGTAGCCTAGTTAGAGCGTTGGACTAGTAACCGGAAGGTTGCAAGCTGACAAGGTACTAATCTGTCGTTCTGCCTCTGAACAGGCAGTTAACCCACTGTTCCTAGGCCGTCATTGAAAATAAGAATTTGTTCTTAACTGACTTGCCTAGTTAAATAAAGATTTTTTAAAAATGCAGTTTGTGCACAATATAATTTACTGTTTGAGTAGTCCACGATCGACTAATCTACCCGAAGCTAATATGACAATGTAATTACATTCCGTGTCTGTTTGAAGTAAGTCATTTTAGTTGGATGAAATAATTGATGCTTGTCAGATGTTCGCCTGCTATGATGAACAGCAACAGTATTAAGATGATTAAACAGATCAAGTGCACCATCAAAAGTGTCTTCTTTCAAGTGAAAAACAGATGGCTGTGGCCATTCTCCTCAGAGCTCCCAAGTCGGTGTCGCGTTAACCTGCTGTACTGTTTATACCGTACTGCAGTGGTGAGAACCAGCAAAACCCTACGGAAATGTGTGGCATTCTTGGCATTGGTCTCGGTGGCCTTAAGTATTGGCTTCCCTGGGGCAGAGGGACCATGGTGCCGACTCAGCAGCATCATTCCCCGGCCGGACCCCGTGCCCGTCCCCCCCTCCCTAGTGTTGTGTGCAGCAAGGCAGCCTGGCCGTCAGAGCAACACACACACACACAGGTCCTTTGACGAGGACAGCTGACCCCCTAGGGGACTGATTGGCTGATCAGGTTCCTGGGTTCAGGTACACACAACAGTGAAACCTACAGTACAGGGTCCAATTCAATCAAAGCTGCAAATAATTGTTTCCGAAGACATGATTCCTCTTGCATAGCAAGAAATGCATGAATCTGAGATTATTTAAGTTTCACACTGTTGATTTGATGGGAAAGTGGGGCTTCTTCTCTACCAATCAGGATTCATATTTAACTCCTAAGAATGAGCTTGTACTGTATCTTGAGCTTATATCTTTATTAAAACAATTTAATAATTGCTTTGTTATTGTGTATAAATTGAGTTTAAGGGTTATTGTTAGTACACGTTGAATAAGGATCATTCAACAATGTGTTAATACAATGTTATTCCTATTGAATTACTACACAGACATGAGCTACTCAGTGAAGTTGTACCCCCTCTGAATAGCACAATACATTGTGTCTCCAGAAGAGACTCCTCTATTGGCTCAGAGAAGCCAACAACAGTGTTTTGTGTTCTGTTACTGTGCCCATGTGGATGCTTGACACAAGCTTATAATGGTCATGCATATAAACTATAAGAAACTAAAACAATGTGTCTTTAAAGCCTGTTGTGTTCAACACACATTTGACCCTCAAAATAAAGTGATTCAACTGTCCATGTTACATTGAGTCAGTATCTGATACTTCATCGTATAATTGATAGTTGATACATCGTGTCATCATATTATTACAAGTGGAGCAAAAAACAAACAGGAGGATACTTTGTAGAAAAAATATCGGCTTCATAAAATCCAGAATGAAGTCTTGCCTACCATTGAGCGTCTCAGCATTCCTCCCGAAAACAGTCGCCTCCATCCTCCCATAATCTCTCTCCTCGCTCCATAGTATTCCTGAACGTTACAGCAGAGTCCCAAGTTCCTAAAAGTTGGGCAACGACTGAACATCAAGAATAGTGGACAAGTTGCTCCATAGATTTACGGGAGTTTTGTAGAAAAGGTAGGCCGAAAGTATTTCGCTATTCTATCTAATACTTTGCCGTTCTTGTATTTTTTTTTGGTGTGCCACATACTTTCCGCTTGTTTCCAAATGTAGCGTCGCAGCTCGCAATAACTGGACTACTAATATGTAAATCGTATTCATTGTATCTTTATAACTTCCGCTTTATACAACGTTAAATGCGCCCACTGCATGAGTTTGCTTCTGAAAAACATAATGATTTGAAGTCCTCTCGCGGTTATGGTCTGTCTATCGAACCTAAATCAATGTGATAATGATGTTCCAGTCGAAATGATCACGACGTTGTGGCTTTTGACGTCTTGATGTTTTATATAGGCTACAATGATTTATATGAATTGATATTGTGCCATGGTAGCAACGATTGCGTACATTTTGTCTTCGCTGTAAACATTTGGCTCTGTTGGTGAGAACCCTGCTGCTTTGACACATGGGTGAGAGGGAGGAACCATTTGGAAGTACACAATGTATACAAAAGTATGTGGACACCCCTTCAAATTAGTGGATTTGGCTATGTCAGCCACATCCGTTGCTGACAGGTGTGCACGAACGAGCACACCGCCATGCAATCGCCATATACCTACATTTACAGTAGAATGGCCTCACTGAAGAGCTCAGTGACTTTCAACGTGACACCATCATAAGATGCCACCTCTTCCAACGAGTCAGTTCATCAAATTTCTGCCCTACTAGAGCTGCCCCTGTCAGCTGTAAGTGCTGTTATTGTAAAGTGGAAATGTCTAGGAGCAACACAGGCTCAGCTGTGAAGAACAGGACCGCCGAGTGCTGAAGCGCGTAGTACATAAAACGCGTCTGTCCTTGGTTGCAACTCTCACTACCAAGTTCCAAACTGCCTCTGGAAGCAACGTCAGCACAATAACTGTTTGTCTGGAGCTTCATGTAATGGGTTTACATGACTGAGTTGCCGCACACACGCCTAAAATCAACATGTGCAATGCAAAGCGTCGACTGGAGTGGTGTACAGCTGCCATTGGACCCCGGAGCAGTGGAAATGCGTTCTCTAGAGTGATGAATCACGCTTCAACATCTGGCAGTCCGACAGACGAATCTGGGTTTGGCGGATGCCAGAAGAACGCTACCTGCCCCAATTAGAACACGTATGCGGAGTTGAGCGGTTGGAAATCCCGCTCATTGGTCACCTGCGCTCCTTGTCCTTTCTTAAAAACCGCTCCGTGCTCACAGGAAAAAAAACGCCCCAAATTCGCTCCAAATCACAATTTAACCAACAACCATCTATTTTTTGTGACCACCTGGACCTACCAATTGTTTTTTAAGTATTGAAACTAAACCATATGGATTTTAATTTAAAGTATTTTAATAAACATGAAAAGGTGAATGTTAGAAGTGAACATAATTTCAAATAGCCTACATGTCATATTAAACAGCATATAAACACTTTAAATAGGTGAGGAGCCAAACAGGGAGCCTGAGAAGGAACGAAAATGAATTATTGATGCCATATTATTTAAATGATTTCAAGACTATACGTTAAAAAGAAATACACTGTGAAGCATTTGCGAGTGCGACACAATAGGCTGGTGGGGACATAAAGAGCTCAGCATTTTAATTAAACAACATTTCATTGTGATAAATTATTATAGTCTATACATTGCACATAAAGGTTGTGATTTACTTAGAATTAAATACAAATTAAACGTGAAATGACTTAGTGCCTTTGAATTCATTTTTAGAATACATTTTTAGAAAAAGGAGTCTGGCCAGTCTGTGGCTTCTGGCTCATGTGATGGTGCCTGGAGAGCAGGCCAGAAGCGGAGAATATCCTCTCCACACTTGCAAAACCACTGGGGATGATAAACACCCCATTGGCCACTCTTGCCAGGCTGGGCAGAGAGGCAAAGTTTTTTTTAAACAATTGGTGTATATAGGTAGAGGTTTTTAGGCAAATTAACCCAATCAAAACGGAAAGCTCCTTGAACTTGGGAATATGTCAGGCCTATTGGGCCAACATCAATTATGGCCCATTGTATAGATAATAAAACGAAGATGAACGAAACTTTTAAAGAGATCAGATTTTTAGTTTATAAATACTTTGCTACAATGACACACTTGGTTAACGACCCACCTCGTTACTTTCTTTTAGCATGTGCACGTAGTAAGTGCACCATAATGCTTTTGGGATAAGTGTCTTCAGATTCCATAATGATTAGTTGTCGACACTACATCACCGCACTCCCTCTCTTCCTATTGGTTCTCATCTTTGTAAGTCACCTTGATTTAGTAACTGTGTTTTACCAGTTTCTGTATGAAAATATTTAGCAAACTCCATGACAGTAACTAAAGCAAGGGGCGGGTATGACCTGAGCTCGTGAAGTGAGCACTACTAGAGAGAAATTGGAGCGGGCAAGAAGGCGAAAGCTCCTATACCTTTGAGAATCTCGCTCCACGCTCCAGTCAAATTAGGCACACTCCACTCTTCGCTTCGCTCTGCTCACATGCTCTGGCCACAATGCATAGTGCCAAAAACGTATGGATAAGCGCATCTGCTAAATTATTAAAATGTCAAATGTAAAGTTTGGTGGAGGAGGAATAATGGTCTGGGGCTGTTTTTCATAGTTCGGGCTAGTTAGTTCGAGTGAGGGGAAGTCTTTTACTACAGCATACAATGACATTCTAGACAATTCTGTGCTTACAACTTTGTGGCACCAGTTTGGGGAAAGCACTTTCCTGTTTCAGCATGAAAATGCCCCGTGCACAAAGCGAGGTCCATACAGAAATGGTTTGTCGAGATCAGTATGGAAGAACTTGACCTGCTTGCGTAGAGCCCTGACCTCAACCCCATTGAACATCTTTGGGATGGATTGGAACGTTGACTGCGAGTCAGGCCTAATCGCCCAACATCAGTGCCCGACCTCACTAATGCTGTTGTGGCTGAATGGAAGCAAGACCCCGCAGCAATGTTCCAACATCTAGTGGAAAGCCTTCCCAGAAGAGTGGAGGCTATTTTGCAGCAACAGGCAAACCAACTCCATATTAATGCCCATGATTTTGGAATGAGATGTTCCATGAGCAGGTGTCCACATACTTTTAGTCATGTAGTGTATTTTGAGTTCATAGAGATATAACGTTTTTAAACGTCACTCATTGGCAAAGTCAAATACGGTATTCTAACACAGTAGTAGACCTATTATTAGAGTATTTTCCAATTACGAGGAATACTTCTAAACATATTTCCATATAGGGGTAGGCTTAATATAATACAAAATAATTCACCAGGCAAAGTAAATTGTATACCAGTGCCACATGACACAAATGTCCCAAATAATTTCTACCCCAATAACTTCACATTTGTAATGTTAGACCTGCTGATGTAAGACTGTAGGCTACAGTGTTACCAGTTTTTTCTTATTTTATAGTAAGCCACAATAACTGACCTTTTCATACTTATGCCCTCCTATTTTACCTTCATCAAAAGTAATTCTGTCCAATTTCCTACGTTCCTGGAGATCAAACATAATTTTTTGATGGTGGATCTTAGACATTCAATCCACCTGTTGATGCTTAGGCCTATAGTTTCAACTCAGTGATTGGAGTGACACATTTACTCTGTTTGAGATTTGAGAGATCTGCTCCCATTGCTACACATAGGACTGTAGAGTTATTAGTCAAATGATCTGTGTTTTTTTCTCTGTTTCTATTAAAACTTCCCTGGCCAGAGAACAAAGTAACAAAATAACAGGAACTGGGTTTTCCATTAGGCTCATTCTATAAACAGAGGTTGTCACAATACATGCATACAAATGTAAATTACAGCTAAAAGTTTACAAAGTTTTTTTCTAGGCTATATCAGATGCTTTGCTCTTACCAGGAACTGAATGGCCAAACCAACAGTACTTACAAAAAAACAAACAATTTTAAACAGCTTCAAATCATGACAAAGGGACATTTATTGTCTATGTGGCCATGATTCTACCTACATACAAAGGCCTCTTTCCCTCTGCAAAATTGAGTGTGTTATTAATGTTTCAGCGAAATACAGAATTATTTTCGGTCCTATTGCCAGGGTCTATCTCTACTCTTCTGTCCTTATCTGTGTTGCTCTGTTCTCGGCTAGTTTCTGTACAGTCCAGTTTTAACATCATCAAATTAGCATCTCACTTCCCAACCTATTCTTCCTAACATTTTACAAGTATTGAAATTAACTAGGGTTACGTTTTATGATCCTGTTATTAACGTGTATTAGGCTAAGAATCAACATCCAAGAATCACTCAGCCTGCTCAGTAATAAGCTGATTATCCCTTTGTAATAACACATTGTAAAAAGGGATTTTTACAAGTTCCTATTCTGAATATGCCTGCAGGGCCTACACTCCGTATGTATGAAACACATTGGTAGACACTGACAGACACAGTATGTACAGTACCCTGGGCCATGGTTGTTCACTGAGCCTGTAGCAGCCAGTCAGAGAGCCTTGGGTTGATCTCCTTAGGGCCACATCTGCTCCATCCTGGGGGAAAAATGTCCTTCACCCCGAATGCTCCTGCTAGACCAGCTGAAATCTGCTCTCTAATGCTGTAGAGAGCAGGAAAATCACACCCCACCCGGCAAGCTACTTAAAGCTACTTAAGACCTTTAAACACACACATATTGGCCTAACCCTAGGCCTGTATCTCGTGCTACTCCATGATGTTAACTGTAGCCGCATTTATTATTGAAGTCTGGATAAGATAAGTTTAGCATGACCCCTGTGCGTGAAATTAGCTCAACGCCTTTCACTAAGAGCAGCTGAAAAAAAGTGGTGGTAGCTAAGAAGCTATTCATCCACTAAGCTCTTCTTCCTGTTTAAAGCCTTGTATGCTATGCTCATATCATACACTAAATTGCCAAAAGTATGTGGACACCTGCTCGTTGAACATCTTATTCCCAAATCATGGGCATTAATATGGAGTTGGTCCCCCTTTGCTGCTAAAACAGCTTCCACTCTTTTGTGAAGGCTTTCCACTAGATGTTGGAACATTGCTGCTGGGACTTGCTTCCATTCAGTCACAAGAGCATTAGTGAGGCCGGGCACTGATGTTGGGCGATTCGACCTGGCTCGTAGTCGTCTTTCCAATTCATCCCAAAGGTGTTCAATGGGGTTGAGGTCAGGGCTCTGTGCAAGCCAGTCAAGTTTTTCCACACCGATCTCGACAAACTATTTCTGTTTGGACCTTGCTTTGTACACAGGGGCATTGTCATGCTGAAACAGGAAAGGGCCTTCCCCAAACTGATGCCACAAAGTTGAAAACACAGATTTGTCTAGAATGTCATCGTATGCTGTAGCATTAAGATTTCCCTTCACTGAAACAAAGGGTCTTATCCCAAACCATTATTCCTCCTTCACCAAACTTTAGAGTTGGCACTATGCATTCGGTCAGTAGCGTTCTCCTGGCACCCGTCAAACCCAGATTCATCTGAAGGAATGCCAGATGGTGAAGCGTGATTAATCATTCCACAGAACGCATTTCCACTGATCCAGAGTACAATGGTGGCGAGCTTTACACCACTCCAACCAGGGGCAGGTGTTTAAATTATGCAGTATTAGCAATAGCAAAATAAGAGTCTGGTAGTAGCAGTTGTGATGTGTGTAGCGTGAGTCTGTGTGTAGCACCGTTTAAAGTAGATGTCCTGGATGGGTGGGATCATGGCCCCAGTAATGTACTGGGCCATCATCACCACCCGACTGGCTCCAAGCAGCAAAGTCTAGGCCTTTATCCTTTGTTAATGTGTGAGTTAGTCTCTTAGGCAACATAGCATAGGTTCAGTTCTTTAATCAGTGGAATATTCTTAGTTATCTTTGTCTCTGGGCAAACAGACCAATTAGGCTCCATGCTTTCATTGCTGAGTTGGATGTCCATTCAGCTGTAATCATAATAAATATCATGACATTATTTGTTGTTACAAGAGTGGGGAAACGCACTGTAAAAGTTAAATGTTATGGCAAAAACTAAGTGTTGTATTCTCTCGTTATTTCTTGATGTTTTGCCCCTAGAGGGTAACAATCCTCAAACCACTTCCTGCACCGTAATTGAGGAAACCGTTGTGTTCTGGAATGCACATTATTGGATCACCATCCATAACTCACAGCAGGGTCATCTGGTCCTTGAAATCTCCTACTGGACCATTCATTATGAGGAGCCGAGGAGCACAAAAGCATTTCTCAGCACTCTCCAGTCCTCAAGGTCAGAGTCCACACATCTTCCCTCTAATAGTCTGCTGTAGCCAGCTGGGATGAGGAAAATGCAGTCTAGCTGTGGCTTCTCTAATCGGCTAAATCAATAAGCCAGATGACAGCTAACCAAGTCTCCTTTGTGTCCCACCTGATAGTTCTACATCGTCTTGTTCTATGTTTTATGTTTTCTCCCTTTTTTTTTCTTTTTTGTTGTTGCTATGCCTTTAGTGTAGATGTGTCTTGTGGCTGACTTTTCAGGATTCTTGAAGGTGCTCATCGGTGTTAGAGATAGGATGAAGAGCGCTATGTACATTTTGTGTTTACTCTGGTATCCAGAGGATGAGACACATAAGTGGGGTTTGATGCACATGGGTGAACACCTCACAGCGTGTATGACCTCCGACTGCTTGTATTTTTATTGATTGATTTCACCTTTAACCAGGTAGGCCAGTTGAGAACAAGTTCTCATTTACAACTGCGACCTGGTCAAGATAAAGCAAAGCAGTGCGACAAAAATAACAACACAGAGTTACACGTAAACAAACGTACAGTCAATAACACAATAGAAAAGAAAAATAGAAAAATCTATGTACAGTGTGTGCAAATGTAGAAGAGTAGGGAGGTAAGGCAATAAATAGGCCATAGAGGCGAAATAATTACAATTTAGCATTAACACTGGAGTGGTAGATGTGCAGATGAGGATGTGCAAGTAGAAATACTGGGGTGCAGACGAGCAAGAGGGTAAGTAATAATATGGGGATGAGTTGGGTGTTCTATTTACAGATCGGCTGTGTACAGATACAGTGATTGGTAAGCTGCTCTGACAGCTGATGCTTAAAGTTAGAGAGAGAGATATAAGACTCCAGTTTCAGAGAATTTTGCAATTCACTCCAGTCATTGACAGTAGAGAACTGGAAGGAAAGGTGGCCAAAGTAAGTGTTGGCTTTGGGGATTACCAGTGCAAAATACCTGCTGGAGCACGTGCTACGGTTGGGTGTTGCTATAGTGACCAGTGAGCTGAGATAAGGCTGGGCTTTACCTAGCAAAGACTTATACTTTCTTAGTTCTAAAAACTAAGACTTTCTTAGTTCTAAAAAAGTGTAGAACTAAGAACAGATATAGCCCTTGGTTCACCCCGGACGTGACTGCCTTTGACCAGCACAAAAACACCCTGTGGCGTACTGCACTAGCTTCAAATAGTCCCTGCGATATGCAACTTTTCAGGGAAGTCAGGAACCAATATACACAGTCAGTTAGGAAAGCTAAGGCTTTTTCAAACAGAAATTTGCATCTTGCAGCACTAATTCCAAAAGTTTTGTGACACTGTAAAGTCTTCGAAAGTCAAGTGAATCAACAGATCACCGACCATTTCGAATCCCACCGTACCTTCTCCGCTGTGCGATCCGGCTTCCGAGCCGGTCACCGGTGTACCTCAGCCACACTCAAGGTCCTAAACGATATCATAACCGCCATCGATAAAAGACAGTACTGTGCAGCCGTCTTCATCGACCTGGCCAAGGCTTTCGACTCTGTCAATCACCACATTCTTTGTGGTCCCTGTGCTTGTGTTAAAAATAACCACCCCGATATGTAATTAATATATATTTTTTAGTGGTTGGGTAGCTAGACAATATTTTGTTGATTACACACAGTGGTTAATGATATGGTTATTCACTAATGTTATAAGCATACATAAGCAGAACCTAATTATGTATCCATTGAAAAGCTATCTGTCTCTCCCTCACGATCCCCCAATGCTTTTGAGAGTAGGCTGAAGTACTCACACAACAGTGCTCACTTCCTGGTTGAGAGAGAAATCAAAACCTAACTATTCCTCGTGCCTCATTGCAGTCTTACACCCCCCCTCTCTGCATAATTCAATTTAGTGAATTTACTCAATTTCGCCCACCTGGTAAAGTGTGTTCATGGGCTTGGCATCTGAGGAGAATGAAGAGAATGCTGCAGGCATTCTCTCGCGGAAGCAGGGAGGGGAGGGTACAAGGCACAAATTCCCCAGTAATGAGAAGCACATCTTCAGTCTGATGCTGTTCAAATCAAACCCCACACCACTGTCATGGCTGTCATGGCTGTCATGGTGTGTCAAACTGAGACTGGGCCTCATAGCTAGGATAACACAGAGTCTTGTCCTCCGACCTTTTCCCATGGTGATAAGAACTTGGCCAGATGTTTGCAATACACACAAAGCCCCAGCCACACTACTTGAGTGAAGTGTGGTAGATGGGGCTATACAGTAAGTGTACTAGGGCTGACCCCATTTAGTCGACTAGTAGATTGTTTGGTCGATAGGCTGTTGGTCGACCGAGATTTCTTTAGTTGGGCATTCACACATTTTTTTTCATGGAGCACAAGACATCTGTCTGATTCACACCTGTCTCAGTAGACTAATTCATTGCGGAGGCCACGGGGATGGCACAGTCCATCACTGTGAGACATGATACTGAAAATGTATATGGTTATATTGTTAAAATAATGGTGCAACACTAATGACTCAATTAATTTGTAACAAATGCGCCTTCTCCTGTGTTGAATATGGTCGCTGTCCGCGGTTCTGAAACATAATCTTCAGTGCTCTGTAGAATTGGCTCCTTTCCCTATGATGCTATGTGCATAATTGCAAAATGAACCAGCATATTGGGATTGAGAACAATGTGGTGGAAGCAGCAGCAGAGACGAGGAAACAGCTCTTGTTTTAAGCCCTTTTCGGATGGGATTAGTTTTACTGGGGGTGGTCAGGTAATGTAATTATGTGCACAAGCACAAAACACCACATCTGTCAATTCTTTTCCGTCCGAATCTGCCATGTCAGTAATCTGTACATGGCAGGAGAGTAACAATTCCAGACAGAATAACTCCAAGGTTCTCTGATAATACTAGTCCTGTGCGAATCGACATCCCTGTGTTCTGGGAGAAATGTCTATGTTTGGCAGGTGTTGCTCAAGGTTTCAGCACGAAAACAATATCTGATTCAATACATTGAAAGACGTTTTACGAATAGCCTATATATGAACGGCCTACATGTATCAACTTTCCCAGTGAATGCTTTTGTTCATATGTTTTGTGCGTATGAGTTGAATATTTTCAAATGCATCAGTAAAAAACATTGTGCCTATTTATTGTAACCCTTGCTGTTAATAAAGCAGCATACAACTGACCTAAACATTTGGAAATTACAACCTCACTTTCACATCCATTGCCTTAAAACGCATCTCAAGTGCAAGTGCACTGTTTAGCTCACATCTGACGGCTTGGAGGCATTTAGGACGTCTACTGCGGATTGTACACTTCCTCAATTCAAATATTATTGCGACACTATACCAAAGATGGTTAGGTATTGTTTAGAAAGTTGGGAACCAAGCTCAAGCCTCCCCAGCTTCTCCTTCACCCAAATCCAGATAGCAGATGTTCTGAAAGAGCTACAAAAACCTGGGCCCGTACAAATCAGCTGGGCTAGACAATCTGGACCCTCTCTTTCTAAAACTATCCGCCGCTATTGTTGCAACCCCTGTTACCAGCTCTCTTTCGTATCGTCCAAGATCCCCAAAGATTGGAAAGCTGCCGCGGTCATTCCCCTCTTCAAAGGGGGTGACACTCTAGACCCAAACTGCTATACACCTACATCTATCCTGCCCTGCATCTCTAAAGTCTTCGAAAGCCAAGTTAATAAACAGATCACTGACCATTTCGAATCCCACCGTACCTTCTCCGCTGTGCAATCCGATTTCCGAGCTGGTCACGGGTGCACCTCAGCCACGCTCAAGGTTCTAAACGATATCTTAACCGCCATCGATACAAGACAGTACTGTGCAGCCGTCTTCATCGACCTGGCCAAGGCTTTCGAATCTGTCAATCACCGTATTCTTATCGGCAGACTCAACAGCCTTGGTTTCTCTAATGACTGCCTCGCCTGGTTCACCAACTACTTTGCAGACAGTGTCAAATTGGAGGGTCTGTTGTCCGGACCTCTGGCAGTCTTTATGGGGGAACCACAGGGTTCAATTCTCGGGCCGACTCTTTTCTCTGTATATATCAATGATGTCGCTTTTGCTGCGGGTGTTTCCCTGATCCACCTCTACGCAGACGACACCATTCTGTATACTTCTGGCCCTTCCTTGGACACTGTGCTAACTAACCTCCAAACGAGCTTCAATGCCATACAACACTCCTTCCGTGGCCTCCAACTGCTCTTAAACGCTAGTAAAACTAAATGCATGCTTTTCAACCTTTCGCTGCCCGCACCCGCCTGCCCGACTAACATCACCACCCTGGACGGTTCTGACCTAGAATATGTGGACAACTATAAATACCTAGGTGTCTTGCTAGACTGTAAACTCTCCTTCCAGACTCATATTAAACATATCCAATCCAAAATCAAATCTAGAATCGGCTTTCTATTTCGCAACAAAGCCTCCTTCACTCACGCCGCCAAACGTACCCTGGTAAAACTGACTATCCTACCGATCCTCGACTTCGGCGATGTCATCTACAAAATAGCTTCTAATACTCTACTCAGCAAACTGGATGCAGTCTATCACAGTGCCATCCATTTTGTTACCAAATTACCTTATACCACCCACCACTGCGACCTGTATGCTCTTGTCGGCTGGCCATCGCTACACATTCGTCGCCAGACCCACTGGCTCCAGGTAATCTATAAGTCTATACTAGGTAAAGCTCCGCCTTTTCTCAGCTCACTGGTCACGATAACAACACCCACCCGTAGCACACGTCCCAGCAGGTATATCTCACTGATCATACCCAAAGCCAACACCTCATTTGGCCGCCTTTCCTTCCAGTTCTCTGCTGCCTGTGACTGGAATGAATTGCAAAAATTGCTGAAGCTTGAGACTTATATTTCCCTCACCAACTTTAAACATCAGCTATCTGAGCAGCTAACCGATCGCTGCAGCTGTACACAGTCCATCTGTAAATAGCCCACCCAATCTGCCTACCTCATCCCCATACTGTTTTTATTTACTTTTCTGCTCTTTTGCACACAAGTATCTCTACTTGCACTTGTCTTGTTTATTCCATGTTATTCCATGTGTAACTCTGTGTTGTTGTCTGTGTCACACTGCTTTGCTTTATCTTGGCCAGTTCGCAGTTGTTAATGTGAACTTGTTCTCAACAAGACTACCTGGTTAAATAAAGGTGAAATAAATATAATAACAATTTTAATAAATCAGTGTAGCCCTGTTATCGCCTGGACTTGTTGAAATATCTTCACGCCTAGAAAATCCTCCAGGCTTCCATCATAACTGTCAATTTATTGGGAAAAATAAAGAATTACAGGGGGGCAGTTTGGAGCAAACGAAACCCGTCCAAATCGTCCTCAGGTACAGTATAACGAACATTCTGGGGTAACAATTGCATAACCCACGTTCTCTAGTAATACTCGTCCTGTGCGATTAGGGACGTAGCCTAATTGTTTAATAAAATTGCGGAGAGAGCAAACCCCAATTTGATTAGGTCTATAATCAACAGCCTAACTGTTAAAAGTGCCTGGCTTTATAAATCATCCATATACAGTGCATTCGGACCTCTTGACTTGTTCCACATTTTGTTACATTACAGCTTTATTCTAAAATAGATTTTTTTTTAAATCCTCAGCAATCTACACACAATACCCCATAATGACAAAGCAAAAACAGGTTTTTAGACATTTTTGCAAATGTAGCGATTGCAGCGATTACAACCTCGAGTCTTCTTGGGTATGACTCTACAAGCTTGGCACACCTGTATTTGGGGAGTTTCTCCCATTCTTCTCTGCAGATCCAAACTCTGTCAGGTGGGTGGGGAGTGTCACTGCACAGCTATTTCCAGGTCTGTCCAGAAATGTTAGATTGGATTCAAGTTCGGGCTCTGGCTGGGCCAGTGTTGTCTTAGCTGTGTGCTTGGGGTCATTGTCCTGTTGGAAGGTGAACCTTTGCCCCAGTCTCAGGTCTTGAGTTCTCTGGAGCAGGTTTTCATCAAGGATCTCTCTGTACTTTGCTCCGTTCATTTTTCCCTCGATCCTGACTAGTCTTCCTGCCCCTGAAAAACATCCCCACAGCATGATGCTGTCACCACCATTCTTCCACGTAGGCAGGGTGGCAGGTTTCCTACAGACGTGACGCTTGGCTGTCAGGTGTAAAAGACCAGAGAACCAGAGAATCTCAGTTTGGCTGGGCGGCCAGCTCTAGGAAGAGTCTTGGTGGTTCCAAACTTCTTCCATTTAAGAATGATGGAGGCCACTTTTGTTCTTGGGGACTCTCAATTCTGCAGAAAGTTTTTGGTACCCTTCCCCAGATCTGTGCCTCGACACAATCTTGTCTCAGAGCTCTATGGACAATTCCTTTGACCTCATGGCATGGTTTTTGCTCTGACATGCGCTGTCAACTGTGAGACCTTAACTAGACCGGTGTGTGCCTTTCCAAATCATGTCCAATCTATTGAATTTACAATCAAGTCGTAGAAACATCTCAAGGATGATGAATGGAAACAAGATGCACCTGAGCTCAATTTCGCATCTGATAACAAAGGGATACTTATGTAAATACATTTTCTTATTTTCAAAGATTTACAAGAAACAGTTTTCACTTTTTCATTATGGGGTATTGTGTGTAGATTGAAGAGGTAAACAATTATTTAAACTATTTTAGAATAAGGCTGTAACGTAACAAAATGTAGAAAAAGTGAAGGGATCTGAATACTTTCCGAATGCACTGTACATCTACAGAAATAAAGCAGATCTTGCTTCTGTTGCCTGTTAGAGTGTTTGTTTAATAGCCTACTGATTCTGTGAGCACCCGTTTCGAGTTTGTTTTTCACATCCTCCTTATCCATTTTGCGGTCGATATTACTGTGTTCGGAGTTTGTTATAACCAATTTATTGATGTGATTATGATAGGCTATAGGTCAGGCCCTATTGAGCACATGCATGCGATGCTTACATGTTTCACGTAAAGAGAGCAAGGGTTGAGGGAATAGGGAATGTTTTTTCTAAACAAATTAGGGATTTCGGTAACAGAACTTTTCAGTCAGAAACAAGTTAGACACTAAATGGCTGTAATGATGTTGCAACTTCCTCATGGACAGCCCAATAAACACTTGCAGTGCTGTGGTGCTTTTTCACTGCAGTAGGGTGGAGAGCGAGACAACGTGGGCCAGTCACACGGGCACTCGCTGTAAAAACATTTAACACAGTGTGACTATCGGGCTCTTTCTTGAGTCATTTATATGTCTTAATAATTTAAACTATCCGTGTGTTTAATGCCTTAGACAAGCTCAGTGCATATGTAGTTGGTTTTATTCAAACACATAGGGTATGTCTGTCTCTATATTTCTATATGTCTGTCTATACATTTAGACCAATCAATTGGTCGAAAGAACCGGACAACTCTCGGTTGACCAAGATTTTTTCTTTAGTCGGGAACAGCCCTAAAGTGTACCAAGTATGGATGCCACTGCTGCCAAGCTAGCTCTTTATGAATGTGCCAGGAAGCTGCCAACTAAGAAAAAAGTTTGTGATTGTCACAACTTCTGCCGAAGTTGCCTCTCCTTGTTCGGGCGGTGCTCGACGGTCGACGTCACCAGCCTCCTAGCCATCATTGATCTTTTTTTTTTTTTCCATTGGTTTTGTCTTGTCTTCCCACACACCTGTTTTCAATCCCATTCATTACATGTTGTGTATTTAACCCTCTGTTTCCCCTCATGTCTTTGTCAGAGATTGTTATATGTCAAGTGTTGTTTTATGCTGTATAGGAGCGCGACGGGTCCTCGTACCCATGTTCGTTTATGTATGTACATATTTAGTGTTTGGAGCATGTTAAGTGGACTTATATTAAAAGACTCCATTTACACTCCGTTTTGACTCTCCTGCGCCTGACTTCCCTGCCACCTATACACACAACTCTAACAGTGATTTAGTTACACTTCTGTGAGACATTGAAAAGTATGAGATAACACCGTATTGTTTTTCATGCCGTGAGCTGAAAGGGATTCTAGGCCAGTGTTTGAGGGGAGTGTGAGAGACCTTTGATATATGAGACCCATACACCATCTGAAAGGATCAAGACAAAATGATTTAAGTCAATATATGTGTGACTGCTTTGATGCCTGTTTTAGCTGGAATGGACTAATGTTTTGTCAGAAATGGTTTCAAACCAAAAGCTTATGGGATCTGCCTTGAATCCGATGATGGGTCAGTAAATGTCTGGAAATAATTGTTTTATATTATATATATATACAGTGAGGGAATAAAGTATTTGATCCCCTGCTGATTTTGTACATTTGCCCACTGACAAAGAAATTTTCAGTCTATAATTTTAATGGTAGGTTTATTTGAACAGTGAGAGACAGAATAACAACAACAAAATCCAGAGAAACGTATGTCAAAATTTGTATAAATTGATTTGCATTTTAATGAGGGAAATAAGTATTTGACCCCTCTGCAAAACATGACTTAGTACTTGGTGCCAAAACCCTTGTTGGCAATCACAGAAGTCAGATGTTTCTTGTAGTAGGCCACCAGGTTTGCACACATCTCAGGAGGGATTTTGTCCCACTCCTCTTTGCAGATCTTCTCCAAGTCATTAATGTTTCGAGGCTGATGTTTGGCAACTCAAACCTTCAGCTCCCTCCACAGATTTTCTATGGGATTGGCTGGCAAGGCCACTCCAGTACCTTAATGTGCTTCTTCTTGAGCCACTCCTTTGTTGCCTTGGCCATGTGTTTTGGGCCATTGTCATGCTGGAATACTCATCCACTACCCATTTTCAATGCCCTGGCTGAGGGAAGGAAGGAGGTTCTCACTCAATATTTGACATAAGTATTTGATCACCTACCAACCAGTAAGAATTCCGGCTCTCACCGACCTGTTAGTTTTTCTTTAAGAAGCCCTCCTGTTCTCCACTCATTACCTGTATTAACTGCACCTGTTTGAACTCGTTACCTGTATAAAAGACACCTGTCCACACACTCAATCAAACAGACTCCAACCTCTCCACAATGGCCAAGACTAGATTGCTGTGTAAGGACATCAGGGATAAAATTGTAGACCTGCACAAGGCTGGGATGGGCTACAGGACAATAGGCAAGCAGCTTGGTGAGACGGCAACAACTGTTGGCGCAATTATTAGAAAATGGAAGAAGTTCAAGATGACGGTCAATCACCATGCAAGATCTCACCTCGTGGGGCATCAATGATCATGAGGAAGGTGAAGGATCAGCCCAGAACTACACCGCAGGACTTGGTCAATGACCTGAAGAGAGCTGGGACCACAGTCTCAAAGAAAACCATTAGTAACACACTATGCCGTCATGGATTAAAATCCTGCAGCGCACTCAAGGTCCCCAGGCTCAAGCCAGCGCATGTCCAGGCCCGTCTGAAGTTTGCCAATGACCATCTGGATGATCCAGAGGAGGAATGGGAGAAGGTCATGTGGTCTGATGAGACAACAATATAGCTTTTTTGTCTAAACTCCACTCGCCGTGTTTGGAGGAAGAAGAAGGATGAGTACAACCCCAAGAAAACCATCCCAACCGTGAAGCATGGAGGTGGAAACATCATTCTTTGGGGATGCTTTTCTGCAAAGGGGACAGGACGACTGCACCGTATTGAGAGGAGAATGGATGGGGCCATGTTTGGATCTTGGCCAACAACCTCCTTCCCTCAGTAAGAGCATTGAAGATGGGTCGTGGCTGGGTCTTCCAGCATGACAACGACGCGAAACACACAGCCAGGGCAACTAAGGAGTGGCTCCGTAAGAAGCATCTCAAGGTCCTGGAGTGGCCTAGCCAGTCTCCAGACCTGAACCCAATATAAAAATATTTGGAGCGAACTGAAAGTCCGTATTGCCCAGCGACAGCCCCGAAACCTAAAGTATCCGGAGAAGGTCTGTATGGAGGAGTGGTCCAAAATCCCTGCTGCAGTGTGTGCAAACCTGGTCAAGAACTACAGGAAACGTATGATCTCTGTAATTGCAAACAAAGTTTTCTGTACCAAATATTAAGTTCTGCTTTTCTGATGTATCAAATACTTATGTCATGCAATAAAATGCAAATTAATTACTTAAAAATCATACAATGTGATTTTCTGGATTTTTGTTTTAGATTCCGTCTCTCACAGTTGAATTGTACCTATGATAAAAAAATGACAGACCTCTACATGCTTTGTAAGTAGGAAACACTGCCGATTTTGCAGGTTATCAAGTACTTGTTCTCCCCACTGTATCTGGACTTTTTGTTACTTTCACACACAGAAACTAGTATTGCTACTATACAAATGATTCATACTCACCATTGATTGTCAGAAAGACCAGTGAATGACAGCGGTTAAGAGTGGAATGCAAAGGAATTATAATCATTTGGTTGTTACATTGTATGAGGTAGGCCTATGTGCTGTGCTGGATTGAGCAAGCTCATAGATCTAAAGGAATGTTCTTGATCACGTGTTCCTGACATGTTTTTCTCCTGTATTAGACCTGTAATTCCCCATCAGAAAATAGATGAATGGCCATTGTGCTCCTGTGACACATGGCTTCTGCTCCTTCTCACACTCTCATGTACCTGAAATGGAAGGGGATTTCTGTACTCGGTGAACCGAGAGGCCTATTTAGTGAGGTGATTTTAAGTCTTTCTTTATAATAAGGTTAGGCCTAGTGATGGGATTTCTGCCAATGCCAGCAATAGACAATTTGATATGAACTTGACCATTTGATGTCTAGTGTAGTGTCTGAGAGTGTCTGAGAGGCTAATCAAAGTAAAGGAAGGAAATCTTTAACTTGGTTGCTTTTGCCATTCTGTGGATGCCTTTTGTGTGTTGGAGCTGACGATTGACATGCCTTATGTCCCACCCGACTTTGGCTTCTCCACTGTATCTCTGTTATGGGTTGGGCTCACCGTGACAGTTATGTTTCAAAGGCTTTTTTTTCCTTTTGATTTTGTGTTGTAATGACTTTATGTCTGTATGTGTGTGAGGGAGTGGTGTGATGAGAACGCTGCTGCTAATAAACACACAAAGCAATTGTGTGTCTGTACATGAATATCCATATGGGGCAGAGCATCCGTTCCTGGGTCTCACCATCTGGTTCTGTGTAGCGTTTGACTGAGGCGTTAATCATTGGGTCATAAGGCTCTCTGCAGTCTGACAGCAGCTGGAGACATGGACCTGTGGATGTCCCACCAATATCGAGCCACAGCCAAACTCTGGGTCCCTCTCGTTCTGAAGACAGATCTGTGTGAGGTCGTGGCCCTACACTCCCAGCATACTTAACAGAAACATCTAGAAGGGTTACACATGTGCCACGACTCCCAATCCCAGGAACTTCACACAGATCCCGGCAAACACATGTTGAAGTGTTCCCCAATGCATCAGAGATATACAGATTTCATTCTACAGTGGACTCTTATGAATGCATCTCTGGTATAGGCCCATGAGTGCTGTCTGTTGGGTCTGTTGGGTCTGTAATTGTCACACCCTGACCTTAGAGATGTTTTTTTGTTCTCTATTTGGTTAGGCCAGTGTGTGACTTGGGTGATCAAATCTATGTTTCTATTTCTTTGTTGGCCTAGTATGGTTCCCAATCAGAGGCAGCTGTTTATCGTTGTCTCTGATTGGGGATCATGCTTAGGCAGCCCTTTTTCCCACCTTAAGTTGTGGGATCTTGATTTTGTTAGTTGCTGTACAGCCTGCAGAACTTTACGTTTGTTTATCTTTTGTTGTTTTTTGGTGTTCATCAAAATAAAGAAAGATGTGCACTTACCACGCTGCACCATGGTCTCATTCCAACAACAGACGTAACAGTAATAGGTAGTGAGTTATCAAAATGGTGGTCTGTTTTTTCCCGGGCAGCTTAACTTATGTCCTGCAGTGAGGCTCCTTTTCACAGAGAAATCACACTAATAAGTGTTGTCTTTCCCTGGGTCCAACAGTACTCCTTCATTGTCACAGTCTCTCCCAAACTAATAAGCTATCTATTTAGAGCAAGCAGAGAACAATATAGCTGGTGACTTGAAAGGCAATCTCTAAGAATGGAAGCCAGGATCTGTGCTTAAGCTAATGAATGTGCAGAGCTGTGTTTTAGCATCAGAATCATGTATTTAACATAGGTTAATTTGCTATGGGAACACACAAGGAGTGATTGATCCTTAATCTGTCCAGCGATTCATCTATAATGTGGGTGAAATGTAAATTTTATTGGGTCCTTCCTCTCGATGCCAAGAGGAGTAGCTCTTCTAGTCTATTTCTGACATGGTCACCTTTGTCTCCTCCTCAGTTATCAAAGTGCAGAGAAGTCTTATAATGGACACTCTGGGTTTGGCTTTAAGTCCTGGAGCAGGGTTTGCAGAATACTCAAACCCATGTAGCCGAGCTGGCTGATATGTCATCAGCCAAGACCCGCTGTAATGAACCATGAACAACTTTAATTAGACTAGATTAACATCTACACTTCTGTGAGATAGTACTTCTAGGTGTATGGCTAGAGCTGTGGCTAGCCTAGTGGTTAGAGCGTTGGACTGATAACCGAAAGGTTGCAAGTTCAAATCACCGAGCTGACAAGGGAAAAATCTGTCGTTCTGCCCCTGAACAGGCAGTTAACCCACTGTTCCTAGGCAGTCATTGAAATAAGAATTTGTTCTTAACTGACTTGCCTAGTAAAATAAAGGTTAAAATTAAATGAAGGTCTATAGTCTTAAGGTATAGGCCTATGTATACGTGTCATATGCTCCAATTTGAGTCCTTTGGGCACTGTGGAGAAAGAGTCCTACTGGATATAGAAATGAGACTGGGTGGAACTCAGTTCCTTGGTGATTTGACTTAACACCAACCTCATTATTTACTCAGAACCAACCTCATTATTTGTTAAAGACCCAGCAACTTGGATGGCGCCGACAGAGATGGTTGCCTCGCTTCGCGTTCTTAGGAAACTATGCAGTACTTTTTTTTATGTATTATTTCTTACACTGTTACCCCAGGAAATCTTAAGTCTTATATCATACAGCCGGGAAGAACTATTGGATATAAGAGCAACGTCAATTTACCAACATTACAACCAGGAATATGACTTTCCCGAAGTGAATTTGGACCACCACCCAGGACAATGGATCGGATCCCAGTAGGCGACCCAAAACAACGGCGCCGCAGAAGGGGCAGACAGAGCGGTCTTTGGTCAGACTCCGTAGACGGGCACATTGCTCACCTCTCCCGAGTATAATACTCGCCAATGTCCAATCTCTTGACAACAAGGCAGACAAAATTGAGCAAGGGTTGCCTTCCTGAGAGACGTCAGAGATTTTAACATTCTCTGTTTCACGGAAACATGGCTCACTAGGAATACCTTATCAGAGTCGGTAGAGCCACCCGGTTTCTTCACGCATTGTGCCGACAAAAACAAACATCTCTCTGGTAAGAAAAAGGGCGGAGGTGTATGCCTTATGATTAACGACTCATGGTGTGATCATGACAACATACAGGAACTCAAGTCCTTTTGTTCACCTGACCTAGAATTCCTTCCAATCAAATGCAGACCGCATTATCTACCAAGAGAATTCTCTTCGATTATAATCACAGCCCTATATCCCCCCCAAGCAGACAACTTGACGGCCCTGAAATAACTTCATTGGACTCTATGTAAACTGGAAACCACATATCCTGAGGCTGCATTTATTGGAGTTGGGGATTTTAATAAGGCTAATCTGAAAACAAGGCTCCATAAATTTAATCAGCATATTGAAAGCGTGACCCGGGATGGCAAAATTCTGGATCATTGCTACTCTAACTTCTGCGACGCATACAAAGCCCTCCCTCGCCCTCCTTTTACGTGGACTGGGATATGTTCTAGATAGCCTCAGACAGCAACATGTGGTAGGCTTGATTACCAACAATGACGAGACGGTCTACAGGGAGGAGGTGAGGGCCCTCGGAGTGGGGTGTCAGGAAAATAACCTTACACTCAACGTCAACAAAAGAAAGGAGATGATCGTGGACTTCAGGAAACAGCAGAGGGAGCACCCCCCTATCCACATCGACGGGACAGTAGTGGAGAAGGTGGAAAGTTTTAAGTTCCTCGGCGTACACATCACGGACAAACTGAAATGGTCCACCCACACAGACAGCGTGGTGAACAGCGCCTCTTCAACCTCAGGAGGCTGAATAAATTTGTCTTGTCACCAAAAACACCCACAAACTTTTACAGATGCACAATCGAGAGCATCCTGTCGGGTTGTATCACCGCCTGGTACGGCAACTGCTCTGCCCAGAACCATAAGGCTCTCTAGAGGGTAGTGAGGTCTGCACAATGCATCACCGGGGCAACCTACCTGCCCTCCAAGACACCTACACCACCCGATGTCACAGGAAGGCCAAAAAGATCCCCAAGGACATCAACCACCCGAGCCACTGCCTGTTCACCCCGCTATTATCCAGAAGGCGAGGTCAGTACAGGTGCATCAAAGTTGGGACCGAGAGACTGAAAAACAGCTTCTATTTCAAGGCCATCAGACTGTTAAACAGCCATCACTAACATTGAGTGGCTGCTGCCAACATACTGACTCAAATCTACACCCACTTTAATAATAAAAAATTAGATGTAGTAAATGTATCACTAGTCACTTTAAACAATGCCACTTTATATAATGTTGATATACCCTACATTACTCATCTCATATGTATATACTGTACTCTATACCATCTACTGCATCTTGCCTATGCCGTTGGTCATCGCTCATCCATATATTTATATATACATATTCATATTCATTCCTTTACACTTGTGTGTACTGTATAAGGTAGCTGTTGTGAAATTTTTAGATTACCTGTTAGATTTTACTGCACGGTCGGAACTAGAAGCACAAGCATTTCGCT
This sequence comes from Oncorhynchus masou masou, assembly GCF_036934945.1. Taxonomy (NCBI): domain Eukaryota; kingdom Metazoa; phylum Chordata; class Actinopteri; order Salmoniformes; family Salmonidae; genus Oncorhynchus; species Oncorhynchus masou. Next base: position 18,910,637 of record NC_088233.1, on the reverse strand, counting down.
ACATTCACATGAAAATCTGTTAACCATGTGTATGGGACCAATACATTTTGATTTGATATTACAGTGGGGGGAACAAGTATTTGATACACTGTCGATTTTGCAGGTTTTCCTACTTACAAAGCATGTAGAGATCTGTATTTTTTTAATCACAGGTACACTTCAACTGTGAGAGACCGAATCTAAAACAAAAATCCAGAAACTCACATTGTATGATTTTTAAGTAATACATTTTCATTTTATTGCATGACATAAGTATTTGATACATCAGAAAAGCAGAACTTAATATTTGGTACAGAAACCTTTGTTTGCAATTACAGAGATCATAAGTTTCCTGTAGTTCTTGACCAGGTTTGCACACACTGCAGCAGGGATTTTGGCCCACTCCTCCATACAGACCTTCTCCAGAACCTTCAGGTTTCGGGGCTGTCGCTGGGTAATATGGCTTTTAGCTCCCTCCAAAGATTTTCTATTGGGTTCAGGTCTGGAGACTGGCTAGGCCACTCCAGGACCTTGAGATGCTTCTTACGGAGCCACTCCTTAGTTGCCCTGGCTGTGTGTTTCGGGTCGGTGTCATGCTGGAAGACCCAGCCACGACCCAACTTCAATGCTCTTACTGAGGGAAGGAGGTTGTTGGCCAAGATCTCGCGATACATGGCCCCACCCATCCTCCCCTCAATATGGTGCAGTCGTCCTGCCCCATTTACAGAACAGCATCCCCAAGAATGATGTTTCCACCTCCATGCTTCACGGTTGGGATAGGGTTGTACTCATCCTTCTTCTTCCTCCAAACACGGCGAGTGGAGTTTAGACCAAAAAGATTTATTTTTGTCTCATCAGACCACATGACCTTCTCCCAATTCTCCTCTGGATCATCCAGATGGTCATCGGCAAACTTCAGACGAGCCTGGACATGCACTGGCGTGAGCAGGGGGACCTTGCGTGCCCTGCAGGATTTTAATCCATGATGGCGTAGTGTGTTACTAATGGTTTTCTTTGAGACTGTGGTCCCAGCTATCTTCAGGTCATTGACCAGATCCTGCCGTGTAGTTCTGGGCTGATCCCTCACCTTTCTCATGATCATTGATGCCCCACGAGGTGAGATCTTGCATGGAGCCCCAGACAGAGGGTGATTGACCGTCATCTTGAACTTCTTCCATTTTCTAATAATTGCGCCAACAGTTGTTGCCTTCTCACCAAGCTGCTTGCCTATTGGTGGCAGGGTAGCCTAGTGGTTAGAGTGTTGGACTCGTAACCAGAAGGTTGCAAGTTCAAACCCCTGAGCTGACAAGGTACAAATCTGTCGTTCTGCCCCTGAACAGGCAGTTAACCCACTGTTCATAGGCCGTCATTGAAAATAAGAATTTGTTCTTAACTGACATGCCTGGTTAAATAAAGGTAAAAAAAAAATTGTCCTGTAGTACTGCCTTGTGCAGTTCTACAATTTTATCCCTGATGTCCTTACACAACTCTCTGGTCTTGGTCATTGTTGAGAGGTTGGAGTCTGTTTGATTGAGTGTGTGGACAGGTGTCTTTTATACAGGTAACGAGTTCAAACAGGTGCAGTTAATACAGGTAATGAGTGGAGAACAGGAGGGCTTCTTAAAGAAAAACTAACAGATCTGTGAGAGCCGGAATTCTTACTGGTTGGTAGGTGATCAAATACTTATGTCATGCAATAAAATGCAAATGTATTACTTAAAAATCATACAATGTGATTTTCTGGATTTTTTGTTTAAGATTCTGTCTCTCACAGTTGAAGTGTACCTATGATAAAAATTACAGACCTCTACATGCTTTGTAAGTAGGTAAACCTGCAAAATCGTCAGCGTATCAAATACTGTATGTCTTCTTTAACTCTGTTGCACACTAAAAGTCTTTTACGTTCTGCTTTTACTCTGTTAATGAATAGCAAAAGAGGTGTGTTTAGACTAACTAGCGTTCAGTCGTATAAATATCTCATGCTTATCTCATGACTGGGGACAGAATTATTTTGTTCTGTTGTGTTATAGCCCAATGTATCTAAATGGGAAAACGACACTAGAGAAGAGGCTTTTCATAGTCAGGAAACGCTTCTAAAAAACTCACTTCATTCCCTAAGCTGTGAGCTCTCTAAAGCTCATCTAATTCTATGCAAGCCACTCTTGTGAGCAAAGGGAATTGTTACTAGCAGACAATTGCTGCCCTTTGTCTTCATATTGATCTTCCCCTGGTCCACAGGCTGCAGGAATGGAGATTCCTTAAACTACAGGCATGCTCGAATGAGTTACTGTCTCTGATTCCACTCCACGCAGCTCCACTTCTCTTGTCGTTTATCAAATTAAAAGGTTTCTGTGGGGGGTTGAGCCTGCCTGCAGGCGTGAGGAGCAGACATGTCAGCAGCCGGGGGGTTAGTGGAGTTAGTGTGTGTGAATGGACCTGTGACTGAGGTAGGGGTATGGATTAAGGCTGGGAAGGGGTGAGAGGTACGATCCCTGATAGTCTATTTAACATGATACAGGGCCAGGGGCTTTTGTACTAACTTTTTGGGGGGAGGGGAAGTGATTGTGTGTGTGTGTGTGTGTGTGTGTGTGTGTGTGTGTGTGTGTGTGTGTGTGTGTGTGTGTGTGTGTGTGTGTGTGTGTGTGTGTGTGTGTCGTTTGGTTCTTCTATAGAATGTTCCTTGTTTTACTGTCCTTGTGGGGACATTGGGATTTTATATGTCCCAACAGGGATACTAAAACAAGGGAAATTCTCCCTCCTGGGGACATTTCCAATGTCCCCATGAGTACAAAGGCTTTTTTAGGCTTAGGGGCTAGGTTTAGGGTTACACTTACTGTAGGGTTATAGTTAGGGTTAGGGTAAGGGGTTATTAATTAGGTTTAGGGTTATCTTAAGGGTTAGGGATAGGTTTAGGGAAAATAGGATTTTGAATGGAAATTAATTGTAGGACCCCACAAGGGTGTGTGTGTGTGTGTGTGTGTGTGTGTGTGTGTGTGTGTGTGTGTGTGTGTGTGTGTGTGTGTGTGTGTGTGTGTGTGTGTGTGTGTGTGCGCGCGCGTGGTGATTAATGAGTAGGTGTGTGGGTTTTAGGACGAGGTTTGAGCCAGTATGTTTTCCACGAGGAGAAGATTCCTGAATTGCTCAGGGTTTTTCCACCTTACAGGCTGGGACAGAGAGAAAGAGTGAGAGAAAAAGTGAGAGTGAGAGATAATAGAGGGAGGGGCAGTAAGAAGGCGGAGACATAGGGAGAGAGCAGAAAGTACATATTCACAGTTTGGCTAGGTAGTCAGAAGAGGGATCTATGTAGCTGTCCTCTAGTGGCAGTGGAGTATTGGTAGGATAAGGTGGGCATGCACATATCCAGTGGTCTGTGTGTGTGAATGGCTAGGGGACAAGACTGTGATGGTCAGATAGCGGCAATGCAATTGTCTTGGTCGTCAGCTGTACTACTCTACTTTACATAGTAAGTAAATTCTACTACCAATTACTTTGAATTATGATAAAGTTTCCTAATTGAATGCGCTAACTGGTCAAAACCATCAGACTGTGAATTCAAAGATGCAAATACTGTTATTATATTATCCTTTTGTAAGTGTGACAGTTATCAAACAGATATTCACTCAGTTGTGTATGTCAATTGACTTTTGGGTTTTTTACATTATTGTCAGCCATGCATGATGCCAGTCCACGCAGTGCTCATTGTTGTCAGCCATGCATGATGCCAGTCCACGCAGTGCTCATTGTTGTCAGCCATGCATGATGCCAGTCCACGCAGTGCTCATTGTTGTCAGCCATGCATGATGCCAGTCCACGCAGTGCTCATTGTTGCCAGCCATGCATGATGCCAGTCCACGCAGTGCTCATTGTTGTCAGCCATGCATGATGCCAGTCCACGCAGTGCTCATTGTTGTCAGCCATGCATGGTGCCAGTCCACGCAGTGCTCATTGTTGTCAGCCATGCATGGTGCCAGTCCACGCAGTGCTCATTGTTGTCAGCCATGCATGGTGCCAGTCCACACAGTGCTCATTGTTGTCAGCCATGCATGATGCCAGTCCACACAGTGCTCATTGTTGTCAGCCATGCATGACGCCAGTCCACACAGTGCTCATTGTTGTCAGCCATGCATGACGCCAGTCCACACAGTGCTCATTGTTGTCAGCCATGCATGATGCCAGTCCACACAGTGCTCATTGTTGTCAGCCATGCATGATGCCAGTCCACGCAGTGCTCATTGTTGTCAGCCATGCATGATGCCAGTCCACGCAGTGCTCATTGTTGTCAGCCATGCATGATGCCAGTCCACGCAGTGCTCATTGTTGTCAGCCATGCATGATGCCAGTCCACGCAGTGCTCATTGTTGTCAGCCATGCATGACGCCAGTCCACACAGTGCTCATTGTTGTCAGCCATGCATGACGCCAGTCCACACAGTGCTCATTGTTGTCAGCCATGCATGATGCCAGTCCACGCAGTGCTCATTGTTGTCAGCCATGCATGATGCCAGTCCACGCAGTGCTCATTGTTGTCAGCCATGCATGATGCCAGTCCACGCAGTGCTCATTGTTGTCAGCCATGCATGATGCCAGTCCACGCAGTGCTCATTGTTGTCAGCCATGCATGATGCCAGTCCACGCAGTGCTCATTGTTGTCAGTCATGCATGATGCCAGTCCACGCAGTGCTCATTGTTGTCAGCCATGCATGATGCCAGTCCACGCAGTGCTCATTGTTGTCAGCCATGCATGGTGCCAGTCCACGCAGTGCTCATTGTCAGCCATGCATGGTGCCAGTCCACGCAGTGCTCATTGTTGTCAGCCATGCATGGTGCCAGTCCACACAGTGCTCATTGTTGTCAGCCATGCATGATGCCAGTCCACACAGTGCTCATTGTTGTCAGCCATGCATGACGCCAGTCCACGCAGTGCTCATTGTTGTCAGCCATGCATGATGCCAGTCCACGCAGTGCTCATTGTTGTCAGCCATGCATGATGCCAGTCCACGCAGTGCTCATTGTTGTCAGTCATGCATGATGCCAGTCCACGCAGTGCTCATTGTTGTCAGCCATGCATGATGCCAGTCCACGCAGTGCTCATTGTTGTCAGCCATGCATGGTGCCAGTCCACGCAGTGCTCATTGTCAGCCATGCATGGTGCCAGTCCACGCAGTGCTCATTGTTGTCAGCCATGCATGGTGCCAGTCCACACAGTGCTCATTGTTGTCAGCCATGCATGATGCCAGTCCACGCAGTGCTCATTGTTGTCAGCCATGCATGATGCCAGTCCACGCAGTGCTCATTGTTGTCAGCCATGCATGATGCCAGTCCACGCAGTGCTCATTGTTGTCAGCCATGCATGATGCCAGTCCACGCAGTGCTCATTGTTGTCAGCCATGCATGATGCCAGTCCACGCAGTGCTCATTGTTGTCAGCCATGCATGATGCCAGTCCACGCAGTGCTCATTGTTGTCAGCCATGCATGATGCCAGTCCACGCAGTGCTCATTGTTGTCAGCCATGCATGGTGCCAGTCCACGCAGTGCTCATTGTCAGCCATGCATGGTGCCAGTCCACGCAGTGCTCATTGTTGTCAGCCATGCATGGTGCCAGTCCACACAGTGCTCATTGTTGTCAGCCATGCATGGTGCCAGTCCACACAGTGCTCATTGTTGTCAGCCATGCATGACGCCAGTCCACACAGTGCTCATTGTTGTCAGCCATGCATGACGCCAGTCCACACAGTGCTCATTGTTGTCAGCCATGCATGATGCCAGTCCACACAGTGCTCATTGTTGTCAGCCATGCATGATGCCAGTCCACACAGTGCTCATTGTTGTCAGCCATGCATGACGCCAGTCCACACAGTGCTCATTGTTGTCAGCCATGCATGACGCCAGTCCACACAGTGCTCATTGTTGTCAGCCATGCATGACGCCAGTCCACGCAGTGCTCATTGTTGTCAGCCATGCATGATGCCAGTCCACGCAGTGCTCATTGTTGTCAGCCATGCATGATGCCAGTCCACGCAGTGCTCATTGTTGTCAGCCATGCATGATGCCAGTCCACGCAGTGCTCATTGTTGTCAGCCATGCATGATGCCAGTCCACGCAGTGCTCATTGTTGTCAGCCATGCATGGTGCCAGTCCACGCAGTGCTCATTGTCAGCCATGCATGGTGCCAGTCCACGCAGTGCTCATTGTTGTCAGCCATGCATGGTGCCAGTCCACACAGTGCTCATTGTTGTCAGCCATGCATGATGCCAGTCCACACAGTGCTCATTGTTGTCAGCCATGCATGATGCCAGTCCACGCAGTGCTCATTGTTGTCAGCCATGCATGATGCCAGTCCACGCAGTGCTCATTGTTGTCAGCCATGCATGATGCCAGTCCACGCAGTGCTCATTGTTGTCAGCCATGCATGGTGCCAGTCCACGCAGTGCTCATTGTCAGCCATGCATGGTGCCAGTCCACGCAGTGCTCATTGTTGTCAGCCATGCATGGTGCCAGTCCACACAGTGCTCATTGTTGTCAGCCATGCATGACGCCAGTCCACACAGTGCTCATTGTTGTCAGCCATGCATGACGCCAGTCCACACAGTGCTCATTGTTGTCAGCCATGCATGACGCCAGTCCACACAGTGCTCATTGTTGTCAGCCATGCATGATGCCAGTCCACGCAGTGCTCATTGTTGTCAGCCATGCATGATGCCAGTCCACACAGTGCTCATTGTTGTCAGCCATGCATGATGCCAGTCCACGCAGTGCTCATTGTTGTCAGCCATGCATGATGCCAGTCCACGCAGTGCTCATTGTTGTCAGCCATGCATGATGCCAGTCCACGCAGTGCTCATTGTTGTCAGCCATGCATGGTGCCAGTCCACACAGTGCTCATTGTTGTCAGCCATGCATGATGCCAGTCCACAGTGCTCATTGTTGTCAGCCATGCATGGTGCCAGTCCACACAGTGCTCATTGTTGTCAGCCATGCATGATGCCAGTCCACAGTGCTCATTGTTGTCAGCCATGCATGATGCCAGTCCACGCAGTGCTCATTGTTGTCAGCCATGCATGATGCCAGTCTACACAGTGCTCATTGTTGTCAGCCATGCATGATGCCAGTCCACACAGTGCTCATTGTTGTCAGCCATGCATGACGCCAGTCCACACAGTGCTCATTGTTGTCAGCCATGCATGACGCCAGTCCACGCAGTGCTCATTGTTGTCAGCCATGCATGATGCCAGTCCACGCAGTGCTCATTGTTGTCAGCCATGCATGATGCCAGTCCACGCAGTGCTCATTGTTGTCAGCCATGCATGATGCCAGTCCACGCAGTGCTCATTGTTGTCAGCCATGCATGATGCCAGTCCACGCAGTGCTCATTGTTGTCAGCCATGCATGATGCCAGTCCACGCAGTGCTCATTGTTGTCAGCCATGCATGATGCCAGTCCACGCAGTGCTCATTGTTGTCAGCCATGCATGGTGCCAGTCCACGCAGTGCTCATTGTCAGCCATGCATGGTGCCAGTCCACGCAGTGCTCATTGTTGTCAGCCATGCATGGTGCCAGTCCACGCAGTGCTCATTGTTGTCAGCCATGCATGATGCCAGTCCACACAGTGCTCATTGTTGTCAGCCATGCATGACGCCAGTCCACACAGTGCTCATTGTTGTCAGCCATGCATGACGCCAGTCCACACAGTGCTCATTGTTGTCAGCCATGCATGATGCCAGTCCACACAGTGCTCATTGTTGTCAGCCATGCATGATGCCAGTCCACGCAGTGCTCATTGTTGTCAGCCATGCATGATGCCAGTCCACGCAGTGCTCATTGTTGTCAGCCATGCATGATGCCAGTCCACGCAGTGCTCATTGTTGTCAGCCATGCATGGTGCCAGTCCACACAGTGCTCATTGTTGTCAGCCATGCATGGTGCCAGTCCACACAGTGCTCATTGTTGTCAGCCATGCATGATGCCAGTCCACAGTGCTCATTGTTGTCAGCCATGCATGATGCCAGTCCACGCAGTGCTCATTGTTGTCAGCCATGCATGATGCCAGTCCACACAGTGCTCATTGTTGTCAGCCATGCATGATGCCAGTCCACGCAGTGCTCATTGTTGTCAGCCATGCATGACGCCAGTCCACGCAGTGCTCATTGTTGTCAGCCATGCATGATGCCAGTCCACGCAGTGCTCATTGTTGTCAGCCATGCATGATGCCAGTCCACGCAGTGCTCATTGTTGTCAGCCATGCATGATGCCAGTCCACGCAGTGCTCATTGTTGTCAGCCATGCATGATGCCAGTCCACACAGTGCTCATTGTTGTCAGCCATGCATGATGCCAGTCCACGCAGTGCTCATTGTTGTCAGCCATGCATGACGCCAGTCCACGCAGTGCTCATTGTTGTCAGCCATGCATGATGCCAGTCCACGCAGTGCTCATTGTTGTCAGCCATGCATGATGCCAGTCCACGCAGTGCTCATTGTTGTCAGCCATGCATGATGCCAGTCCACGCAGTGCTCATTGTTGTCAGCCATGCATGATGCCAGTCCACACAGTGCTCATTGTTGTCAGCCATGCATGTTGCCAGTCCACGCAATGCTTATTGCACTTGAGGAGGGCTGACTACACCGATTATTTGCTCACAATGAAGGAACTGTGCCAGCCCTGCCAAGAAGAAGGCATTGATGGACTTTTTGAGGGCAAACTGTTGGAGAGCTCTGTTTGAGGTAATACTTCAAATATGAGCAAGATCAATTTTCTTCAACTCTACAGCAAAAAAACTTTTAGGCTTAAATTCAGCTTTTGACCTCTCAATTAACTTTGTGCAAATACATATGTTGTTGTTCTTTTGAAAGTCATTGAGATGCAATTTACTCATATTAGTCATTGCAGCTTTACATAATAGGCTTTGAGGCACTGAAAGGCAGGGGTCCTCAGGGATGTTATCAGGCATTGATTCACAAAAGGGTAAAGGACTGGACTCTGTGGCAATCCATTTTTGTACTATTTGCAAGCCAAGAGGGATAAGAGTCCCCTCCCAGATCTCTTACTATCTCCAATCAGAGGGGTTGGGTTAAATGCGGAAAACACATTTCAGTTGAATGCATTCAGTTGTACAACTGACAAGGAATCCCCCTTTCCCCTTTCAACAGTTTGAAAGGACTGGGAGAGGTGTTGATCCTCCTCTCCTTACAGATCAGTTATCCTGAGCGTACATTCCTCTCCTCTGGGTCCACCTGATAAGTGTCTGTGTGTGTGAATCCCGTGTCTGTCCATCTGTCTGTCAGATAGGCTAACCAGCGCTGCTTCCCTGGGAGGGTCGTGATAAACTAATTGATAAGTTTAAAGGTAATGATTAAATAATTCTACCCTGAAACGTAACCATTAGGGCGTATAGTTTATGTTGCATGTATAAGGAATAATTGAAGTATTAAACATAAGTCCAATTAGGTTGGACTGGGAGAGAGAGAAATGTGTGTGTGCCTAAGAAAATACCGAAGAACAATTAGGTTGGACTGGGAGAGAGAGAAATGTGTGTGTGCCTAAGAAAATACAGAAGAGCAATTCAACTGTTTGAACCGACCTGGCAGGAACTCTGAGGAACCTATGAGAGCATAGGGAGTACTTCTCAAGGTTTCCCTAATCTCGGGGGAATGGACCTGTCGGCTGGGCAGTGATACACAGTGGTGAGAACTATAGAGATAAAACTCACCTACTGTTTGGGTGGAAGTATGTGCGTAGGATACCTACTGTTTGTGTGGAAGTATGTGCGCAGCTATAAAATGGATGTCTTTGTATAATGGACTTTAGAACGTTCTCTGGATAAACTGTACTATCTTTTTGCATAAACTGAGTATTTGACTAATTATTATTAAACCCATGGTCTTACAGATCTCGGGGATTGGTCAGAGCTATTGATTGTCAGTTATTATCATTGGGAATGAAAATTCTCATGACAGTTGACAGCTCTGCCAGGACTCCGAAAGGAGAGCTGATTGGGTTTCAAGTTCCCTCAAAAGTGTAAAGGACTATTGAATCTGTATTTTCAGAAAAATAAACAAATATATTTAATTTTATTGTTATTTATTGCGTGAATTGTATATGTTACAACTTCAGTTTCATGATCGGACTTAATACACAACCATGGAGAAAGTTTCAAAATAATTAATAACTCTAATTAATTGCCAAAAATGTTACATTAAAGTTAAACATCAGCTTCATATTCAACTTACTTCTGAGATGAATTGTGCTGAGACATTGGCTTAATTATGTAGATGGAGAGAGCCATGGCCAAATGTATGATTAGACTCTCCAGAAATAAGCCAAGGACGTCTTTTCTCCTCAGACCAGACAGAGGTATTTCAGTCAACTGATCAACAGCCAGGTAATGTTCACAACATTTGGTAAATCCGACCACAACTCTATACTCCTGATTCCTGCTTACAAGAAAAAATGAAAGCAGGAAGCACCCGTGACTCGGTCTATAAAAAAGTGGTCAGATGAAGCAGATGCTAAACTACAGGACTGTTTTGCTATCACAGACTGGAACATGTTCCAGGATTCTTCCGATGGAATTGAGGAATACACCACATCAGTCACTGGCTTTATCAATAAATGCATCGAGGACATCGCCCCCACAGTGACTGTACGTACATACCCCAACCAGGATCCATGGATTACAGGCAACATTCACACTGAGCTAAAGGGCAGAGCTGCCGCTTTCAAGGCGCGGGACTCTAATCCGGAAGCTTACAAGAAATCCTGCTGTGCCCTGCGGCGAACCATCAAACAGGCGAAGCGTCAATACAGGGCTAAGATTGAATCATACTACACCGGCTCCGACGCTCGTCAGATGTGGCAGGGCTTGCAAACTATTACAGACTACAAAGGGAAGCACAGCCGTGAGCTGCCCAGTGACACGAGCCTACCAGACGAGCTAAATCATTTCTATGCTCGCTTCGAGGCAAGCAACACTGAGGCATGCATGAGAGAATCAGCTGTTCCGGACAACTGTGTGATCACGCTCTCCGTAGCCGACTTGACCTTTAAGCAGGTCAACATACACAAGGCTGTGGGGCCATACGGATTACCAGGCATGTGCTGACCAACTGGCAGGTGTCTACACTGACATTTTCAAAATGTCCCTGATTTAGTCTGTAATACCAACATGTTTCAAGCAGACCACCATAGTCCCTGTGCCCAAGAACACAAAGGCAACCTGCCAAAATGACTACAGACCAGTAGCACTCATGTCCGAAGCCATGAAGTGCTTTGAAAGGCTGCTCATGGCTCACATCAACACCATTATCCCAGAAAACCTAGACCCACTCCAATTTGCATATCGCCAAACAGATCGACAGATGATGCAATCTCTATTGCACTCCACACTGCCGTTTCCCACCTGGACAAAAGGAACACTTATGTAAGAATGCTATTCATTGACTACAGCTCAGCATTCAACACCATAGTACCCTCAAAGCTCATCACTAAGCAAAGGATCCTGGGACTAAACACCTCCCTCTGCAACTGGATCCTGGACTTCCTGACTGGCCTCCCCAGGTGGTGAGGGTAGGTAACAATACATCTGCCACACTGATCCTCAACACTGGAGCTCCCCCAAGGGTGCGTGCCAGGCACGACTCCAACACCATCATTAAGTTTGCAGCCGACACCACAGTGGTAGGCCTGATCACCGACAGCGACGAGACAGCCTATATGGAGGAGGTCAGAGACCTGGCCGGATGGTGCCAGAATAACAACCTATCCCTCAACATAACCAAGACTAAGGAGATGATTGTGGAATACAGGAAAAGGAGGACCGAGTACGCCCCCATTCTCATCGATGGGCTGTAGTGGAGCAGGTTGAGAGCTTCAAGTTCCTTGGTGTCCACATCACCAACAAACTACAATGGTCCGAACACACCAACAGTCAGTCGCGAAGAGGGCCCGATAAAGCCTATTCACCCTCAGGAAACTAAAAAGATTTGGCATGGGTCCTGAGATCCTCAAAAGGTTCTACAGCTGCAACATCGAGAGCATCCTGACTGGTTGCATCACTGCCTGGTAGGCAAGTGCTCGGCCTCCGACCGCAAGGCACTACAGAGGGTAGTGAGTACGGCCCAGTACATTACTGGGGCTAAGCTGCCTACCATCCAGGACCTCTACACCAGACTGTGTCAGAGGAAGGGCCTAAAAATTGTCAAAGACCCCAGCCACCCCAGTCATAGACTGTTCTCTCTACTAACGCATGGCAAGCGGTACCGGAGTGCCAAGTCTATGACAAAAAGGCTTCTCAACAGTTTTTACTCCCAAGCCATAAGACTCCTGAGCAGCCATAAGACCCCCCCCCCCCCCCGTCACTTTAACTATACATTCATGTACATACTTCCTCAATTGGCTCGACCAACCAGTGCTCCCGCACATTGGCTAACCAGGCTATCTGCATTGTGTCCCACCACCCGCCAACCCCTTTTTACACTACTGCTACTCTCTGTTCATCATATATGCATAGTAACTTTAACCATGTACATACTACCTCAATCAGCCTGACTAACCAGTGTCTGTATGTAGCCTCGCTACTGTTTTTCACTGTCTTTTTACTGTTGTTTTTATTTCTTTACTTACCTAACTTTTTTTGCACTATTGGTTAGAGCCTGTAAGTAAGCATTTCACTGCTGTATTCGCGCCACGTGACACATAAACTTGATTTGATTTGATGTGATGGAAGTCCAAGGCTCCGAGCCCAAAGAGAAGGCCTTTCACTTCTGAGTTCCTCCCCAGTCCAGTCCCCAGCCCAGTCCCCAGCCCAGTCCCCAGCCCAGTCCCCAGCCTGCCCAACCTCAACTGGAATCCATCTGGAATTCACTGTCTGGAAGACTGGAGGTTAAAGCCACACATGCGGCCTGCTGTTGTGGACACGGCTCTGTTCCTTTAACTCCTGCCAGCAATCCCTGAACAGGAACACAGAGGGGGAGAACTACTGTGCTGCAGGCCTGGAGACATTCAGAGCGAGCCAGAACACAACAAGAGTCCTTGTGGTTCTGAGGTCAATTCTCCTGCTCCTCTCTCTCCAGTTGCTGTTTTTTTATACCATTTTATATGAACCCCCATATTAATAAAAGCCCTAATTGAACAGGTCTTCAAAAAATAGATCAAAGTGCTACTACTCAGATTGGCACAATGTACACAATGCCGGTTTGGTGTTGTAATAATACTCCTCGGAACCATAAAGGCTGATTTTGGGGGTCTGGGCCTGAATGGGCTTGGTAATGGCACAAAGGGAGAGCAGGGCTATTATGACAATATCACCTCTTCCCCCTCTACCTCCCATCTCTTCCCCCTCAGCCAATTCTGTGCCCTTGTGCCTAGGCCCAGTGCGTATAATCACTCCAGAAGACTCTGAGATGCTCTGATTAAGTACTGATTATGGCTGACGATCGATGGGCATGACTGGAATATATTGTGGAGCCAGAGGTGTCATTAAACTTGTGTGGAATGGCTGTTGTGTGGGTTGCTGTGTGCGCCTTGTCTCCCTCACTCTGCTCCGTCTAGGTGTTTGCCCCCTAGTGCTCTGCGCCGTGCCATGTTGATGTTATTTTCGAGTAGAGCCAGGTTTGAACCAAACACATTTGTGTTTTATTTTACACATAATTCAGGGTTCGCTAAACCTGCTGATAAAGTCTCTGCACAGTAGTCTCTCTAGTCTCTACTCCCTCACATCCCTCCCCACCTCAGCCCAGTGTGGCCACCAATGCTTAGGTCAATACCTCTGCAGCCATTCCATTTTCTAACCTTGGAGTCTGTCTGACCTGCACAAAACAAGATTCTTTATCTGTTCATGTCATGTGGGACTTGTGGTTTCAGTGAGAAAGTCTGACTGGGACTGGGAAAAGAGGGCATTCAAACTGTGATTGAGAGTCATCAAAAAATAGCCAGTCGTGTACAGAAATGTCAAAAGTCCTCTTAGAATTCTAAGACTACAGGTCAGCCCTGAAGGTGACCTTGGAGCCAAGGAGTGTGAAGATGGAGACAGGATGGTTTAGGGAGGGGAAGAAGACAGGTGTACGGGAGGGGGTGGGCACTGGGCAGGCACTGGAGGTGTTGACTGGTCTCCTGATGGGCTCTTTTCAGGGTATTTGAGTCTGGTGGGAATGGGATTTGACGAGTGTGAAAGTCCCCTCTCTCCTCCATAGGAGTGACCCAGGACCCTGCTGGCCCCAGACTGCTAAAGCATTTGCTTTGTCCCCCTTCTACTCTCACGGTGCTCACTGACACTCCTCTCACGTCTGTCTCTCACAGTCCTCTCACGTTGCTCACTGACACTCCTCTCACGTCTCTCTCTCACAGTCCTCTCACGTTGCTCACTGACACTCCGCTCACGTCTCTCTCTCACAGTCCTCTCACATCTGTCTCTCACAGTCCTCTCACGTTGCTCACTGACACTCCGCTCACGTCTGTTTCTCACAGTCCTCTCACGTTGCTCACTGACACTCCTCTCACGTCTGTCTCTCACAGTCCTCTCAAGTTGCTCACTGACACTCCGCTCACGTCTCCCTCTCACTGTCCTCTCACGTCTGTATCTCACAGTCCTCTCACGTTGCTCACTGACACTCCTCTCACATCTGTCTCTCACAGTCCTCTCACGTTGCTCACTGACACTCCTCTCACGTCTGTCTCTCACAGTCCTCTCACGTTGCTCACTGACACTCCTCTCACGTCTGTCTCTCACAGTCCTCTCACGTTGCTCACTGACACTACGCTCACATCTGTCTCTCACAGTCCTCTCACGTCTCTCTCTCACAGTCCTCTCACGTCTGTCTCTCACAGTCCTCTCACATTGCTCACTGACACTCCGCTCAAGTCTCTCACAGTCCTCTCACGTTGCTCACTGACACTCCGCTCAAGTCTCTCACAGTCCTCTCACGTTGCTCACTGACACTCCTCTCACGTCTGTCTCTGACACTCCTCTCAAGTTGCTCACTGACACTCCTCTCACGTCTGTCTCTCACAGTCCTCTCACGTTGCTCACTGACACTCCTCTCACGTCTCTCACAGTCCTCTCACATTGCTCACTGACACTCCGCTCAAGTCTCTCACAGTCCTCTCACGTTGCTCACTGACACTCCTCTCACGTCTGTCTCTGACACTCCTCTCACGTTGCTCACTGACACTCCTCTCACGTCTGTCTCTCACAGTCCTCTCACGTTGCTCACTGACACTCCTCTCACATCTGTCTCTGACACTCCGCTCACGTCTCTTTCTCACAGTCCTCTTACGTTGCTCACTGACACTCCAATCGCCTATGATGATGACATCAGTAATGGTATCCAATGCTGAATAGAACATTTTATAGAACTACATTCCCCACTCTACAAATTGGCTTTTGTTTTTCTGTTTCTTGACAACTGATCATTGTTGCTGAACTACTAAATATTCACTAATGCAAATATTTCCTGGAGGAAGTAGACCGTCATTGTAAATATGAATTTGTCCTTAACTGACTTGCCTAGTTAAATAAAGGTTCAATTTATTTTTATTTTTATAAAAACTCACCATGTAAATGCAGCCAATTTATTCCGTGCACCTGAACAGTATTTATTTACTGTTCTCTGTTGAGTTTCATTACTATCAGTCTATTATTGTAAATGACATACAGTTGAAGATGGGAAGTTTACATACACCTTACATTTAAACTCAGTTTTTCACAATTCCTGACATTTAATCCAAGTAAAAATTCCCTGTCTTAGGTCAGGTAGGATCACCACATCATTATAAGAATGTGAAATGTCAGAATAATAGTAGAGAATTATTTATTTAATCTTTTATATCTTTCATCACATTCCCAGTGGGTCAGAAGTTTACATACACTCAATTAGTATTTGCTAGCATTGCCTTTAAATTGTTTAACTTGGGACAAACGTTTTGGGTAGCCTTCCACAAGCTTCCCACAATAAGTTGGGTAAATTTTGGTCCATTCCTCCTGAAAGAGCTGGTGTAACTGAGTCAGGTTTGTAGGCCTCCTTGCTCGCACACGCTTTTTCAGTTCTACCCACACATTTTCTTTAGGATTGAGGTCAGGGCTTTGTGATGGCCACTCCAATACCTTGTCTTTGTGGTCCTTAAGCCATTTTGCCACAACTTTGGAAGTATGCTTGCGGTCATTGTCCATTTGGAAGACCCATTTGCGACCAAGCTTTAACTTCCTGACTGATGTCTTGAGATGTTGCTTCAATATATCCACATAATTTTCCTACCTCATGATGCCATCTATTTTGTGAAGTGCACCTGTCCCTCCTGCAGCAAAGCACCCCCACAACATGATGCTGCCACCCCCGTGCTTCATGGTTCCAAACATAACGATGGTCATTATGGCCAAACAGTTCTATGTTCGTGTCATCAGACCAGAGGACATTTCTCCAAAAAGTATGATTGTCTCCATGTGCAGTTGCAAACCGTAGTCTGTCTTTTGTTATGGCAGTTTTGGAGCAGTGGCTTCTTCCATGCTGAGCGGCCTTTCAGGTTATGTCGATATAGGACTCGTTTTACTGTGGATATAGATACTTTTGTACCTGTTTCCTCAGCATCTTCACAAGGTCCTTTGCTGTTGTTCTGGGATTGATTTGCACTTTTCGCACCAAAGTATGTTCATCTCTAAGGGACCAAACGAGTCTCCTTCCTGAGCGGTATGATGGCTGCGTAGTCCTATGGTGTATTGTTTGTACAGATGAATGTGTTATGTTCAGGCTTTTGGAAATTGCTCCCAAGGATGAACCAGACTTGTGGAGGTCTACAATTTTCTTTCTGAGGTCTTGGCTAATTTCTTTTGATTTTCCCATGATGTCAAGCAAAGAGGCACTGAGTTTCAAAGTAAGCCTTGAAATACATCCACAGGTACACCTCCAATTGACTCTAATGATGCCAATCAGTCTATCAGAAGCTTCTAAAGCCATGACATAATTTTGTGGAATTTTCCAAGCTGTTTAAAGGCACAGTCAACTTAGTTTATGTAAACTTCTGACCCACTGGAATATTGATACAGGGAATTATAAGTGAAATAATCTGTCTGTAAACAATTGTTTGAAAAATGACTTGTGTCATGCACACCCAAGATCTCCTAACCGACTTGCCCAAACTATACAAGACATTTGTGGAGTGGTTGAAAAATGAGTTTTAATGACTCCAACCTAAGTGTATGTTAACTTCGACTGTATCTATTTGGTTTGCTAAGGAAATGGACCACACTGGTGGAGGAATTTCACATCAAATCTGAATTTAGCATCTTGTTGTTTTTGCGTCTGCAACTGTTCTCAGTCTTCTCACACATCTCTTGCTCAGATGGCACCTTGGCAGTAGGTTGAGTCTTTTCTCTTGGGAACATGTCAAGAGTTCCTTTTATGTCTGACTCTGAATCAGTCCGGTACCTAGGCTGATGAAATCCTGTCCTATAACAGCTGGGGTTTCTCCCAATACATTTTTCCATAGTGACAGACTTGAAGAACACCTGATCCATGCTCTTTTATTGTTCTTATGTGATATTGCATCACCTCAGTAAATTAGTCCAGTTGAGGGTTAGAGTATGCAGCTGTTGCTTGATACTATACCCATCTCACTTTGTGCTTTTCCTGTTCTATTTTCTTCACATAAAAATCAAGCTTTTCTCTCGTGAGAAAATAATATGTATGAAAAAATAAGGATATTTGTTATTCATAGGGGGGAAAATTGATACAGTTACATATCACAATATTATTTTGGGATGATATTATTTCAATATTTGACTCCAAGTATCAATTTGTACATATTTTTTATAGGTAGCGTTAGCTAGCGCTAGACGGCTGTACTATACCTTTGCCAAAACTCTGGTATTTTTGTTGTCCATCTTTGTCCATCTTTGTTGTCCATCTTTTCACTTTAATTTCCATGACTGATCAAAAATCATTTTCTCATGCTCTCTCTTGTCTCTCTGCAGCAGACATAGTGAGCAATATGTTTGGAACATCAAATCACAATAAAATCAAAGTATCGAATTGCAATATATCTCATATTGAATCGCGAGAATCTTAATACATATAATATCAGCACCTATTTATCATGATCATAACGTATAGTGAGGTCCTTGCCAATTCCCAGCTCTAGTAGGACACAGGGTGGAAAGGACACGGGGTGAGTGAAGGAGGGCTGTGCAGGCAGTAAGGTACACTTGTCATCGTTGGGGGGAGATGTTCTTCAGAGGAGATTGACGTATCAGGCCCAGGAGGATTATGAGAGGAAATGATAGATGGGGTACACTGTGGTGTTATGTTACGCATGGGATGGAGCTGGGTTGGGCTCTCTGTGTGTGTGTGCATGTTCGTGGCTGTGGGTGTGTGTGTGTCTCTGTGTGTGTCTGTACCTGTGTAGGCATGTGTCTGCGCATGAGAGTGTGCGCGTGTGTGTGTGTGTGTGATGGGGCAGTTGTTTGAGGAACTGTGAAATCATAATTGGTAAATGATGTAGGCCTAGATCTGTTGAGGCTCTATTGATGCAGCGTGCATTTGCATCATTGAAGCAGGATTATATGATCAGGGTGTGCTTTCCTTCTGTCTAATGGAGTGGAAGTAAAGATAATGCCACTTTGCCCATATTTTATTGGGAGACCAGGAAATATTATTTTGCTATTGGGACCATTGGCCCTCATCTAGACAGTGTCTCATTATGCTGACTATGCTTTTTACTGCAATTTGAATGGATGACTGCTGCCTGGAGTCTATCCGCATCATGTAAACTTGCATAAAAGACCCCTGTGTATCGTAGTGTTCCTTTTCTAAGTGTAGCAGAAAATTACTTAAAATCACCTTTGGTCTGAGTGGATCTGCCAATGTCACTGTTCGTTGTGTGTGAGGTCCTCGTCCTCTCGAAGGAGGAAGTGGTAGAAACGGGCTCATTAGCAGCGATCCAGGAGAACAATGGGTGAAAATGAGAGTGATGTTCTCCTTGTTAGGAGCCTCTTGACTTGGTATGGTCTAATCAGGCCTGGATGGGAGAGTTTAATGACAGAGCAGCGAGATGTGGAGGGCTGGCCCTGACCCCACCTACTCCCACCTGCTGAGAGAGAAAGTTCATCTGGACTGTTTCTCTCGCTCTTTCTCTTTCTTTGTCAACCACCACTTTTGTTATGAGCTCCCTCCCTCCTTCCCTCTCTTCGCCTTAAGAGAACAGAGAGGGAAAGATGGTGCCAAGTGGGTGCATTTTCCATGTTGCCACATACAGTTGAAGTGGGAAGTTTACATCCACTTAGGTTAGAGTCATTAAAACTTGTTTTTCAACCACTCCACAAATTTCTTGTAAACAAACTATAGTTTTGGCAAGTCGGTTAGGACATCTACTTTGTGCATGACACAAGTAATTTTTCCACCAATTGTTTACAGACAGATTATTTCACTTATTTCACAATTCCAGTGGGTCAGAAGTTTAGATACACTAAGTTGACTGTGCCTTTAAACAGCTTGGAAAATTACAGAAAATCATGTTATGGCTTTAGAAGCTTCTGACAGGCTAATTGACATTGATATTTCAAGGCCTGATCTTTGAACTCAGTGCCTCTTTACTCATCATGGGAAAATCAAAAGAAATCAGCCAAGACCTCAGAAAGAAAATTGTAGACCTCCACAAATCTGGTTCATCCTTGGGAGCAATTTCAAAACACCTGAAGGTACCACAATCATCTGTATGAACAATAGTACGCAAGTAAAAACACCATGGGACCACGCAGCCGTCATACCGCTCAGGAAGGAGACGCATTCTTTCTCCTAGAGATGAACATACTTTGGTGTGAAAAGTGCAAATCAATCCCAGAACAACAGCAAAGGACCTTGTGAAGATGCTGGAGGAAAAGTACCTGGATCCACAGTAAAACGAGTCCTATATCGACATAACCTGAAAGGCCGCTCAGCAAGGAAGAAGCCACTGCTCCAAATTCCGCCATAAAAAAGACAGACTACGGTTTGCAACTGCACATGGGGACAAAGATCGTACTTTTTGTCCTCTGATATGATGAAACAAAAATAGAACTGTTTGGCCATAATGACCATTGTTATGTTTGGAGGAAAAAGGGGGAGGCTTGCAAGCCGAAGAACACCATCCCAAATATGAAGCACGGGGGTGGCAGCATCATGTTGTGGGGGTGCTTTGCTGCAGGAGGGACAGGTGCACTTCACAAAATAGATGGCTTCATAAGGTAGGAAAATTATGTGGATATATTGAAGCAACATCTCAAGACATCAGTCAGGAAGTTAAAGCTTGGTCGCAAAGGGGTCATCCAAATGGACAATGATCCCTAGCATACTTCCAAAGTTGTGGCAAAATGGCTTAAGGACAACAAAGTCAAGGTATTGGAGTGGCCATCACAAAGCTCTGACCTCAAAAACATAGAAAATGTGTGGGTAGAACTGAAAAAGCTTGTGCGAGCAAGGAGGCCTACAAACCTGACTTAGTTACACCAGCTCTGTCAGGAGTAATGGGCCAAAATTCACCCAACTTATTGTGGGAAGCTTGTGGAAGGCTACCCGAAACGTTTGTCCCAAGTTAAACAATTTAAAGGCAACGCTAGCAAATACTAATTGAGTGTATGTAAAATTCTGACCCACTGGGAATGTGATGAAAGAAATCAAAGTTGAAATAAATCCTTCTTTCTACTATTATTCTGACATTTCACATTCTTAAAATAAAGTGGTGATCCTAACTAACCTAAGACAGGTAATTTTTTAATT
Organism: Oncorhynchus masou masou; assembly: GCF_036934945.1. Classification (NCBI taxonomy): domain Eukaryota; kingdom Metazoa; phylum Chordata; class Actinopteri; order Salmoniformes; family Salmonidae; genus Oncorhynchus; species Oncorhynchus masou. The sequence continues at coordinate 18,889,921 of NC_088233.1, read as the reverse complement.
ATGGATTAAATGTCATGAATTGTGAAAAACGGAGTTTGAATGTTTTTGGCTAAGGTGTATGTAAACTTTCAACTTCAACTGTAGGTCTGACTCATCTCACTGTTGTTCAGAAGCTGAACTGTTGAGTTGGTGTATTAATCCTTTTGTGACTGGGTGTGGCTGTCTGAAGGTATCAGCGTTCTTCAGTTCGGCTGGCAGCTAGCTAAAGTCGGCTTGACGAACCAAACGAGTGTGCTCGCATACTCCCTTACAAGATCTTCACTTGAAAAACAAGAAAAAAGTGACAATAGTACTGTTTGTCCTATTCGAGACGACGTAGCATGTATATACGTCCTCAAAATAGTCCGAATTAATCTAAGGAATCTGTCATTAATATTTTTTTAAATGCAGAGGAGATATTAGTCGCGCAATATTACATCTAAGATCTTTTTTCAGTATTTCTCAATTAAGAAATTTGCTTGAAAACGAGTCGTTGACAACAAAGACTTTATTGAAGAATCCTTATTGTTGACCAATTATGGACAAGGGGCGTAGACTTCGGCTCCTGAACTTCGGGTGGCCTTGAGAAAAAATGTTGTGTGCCTGAGCTGCCCAAAAAAAACTTACCGAAGTTCAAAACGAACAAAAACATCACAAAATATTGTCATTATGTATGCACAAGCTGTTTCGAGCTTAAAAGTCCCTGTCATTGTCTCTACATGTTGGAATCCTCTTCCTTGTCTTGTGAGAAAGGCTGACCACCAGGTGCTTTAGCCTTAGAGGGACCTGTCTCGGCCCTTTTCTCTCCCAGCTTCCCTCCCTCCCCAGGCCGGTCTTAGCTATCAGCCTCCATGCGTTCCAACGTGAGTCAATCTGTTATTTTGTTTTTCTCAACATCTCTCTCTTAGGTTCTCTTCTTTCAGATCCAGAATGCTGAAGCCAGGATGGATCCTACAGGGCACCTGAGACGGTCCGCGTGTTCTCCCTGTTCTCCGTCTGGGACGGCCCCCTCAACCCCGAGCCTCGTCCCTCAGGGCCCCATCTGGCTCTCCGTCTTCCGGCAGCAGGCCCAAGTTGCGGAGTAGCAGTGGAAAGGCGACCCTGTAAATATGTCTGGATGGAGGTCTCAATGGCGTCTCGTCCTGCTGAACTCCCTGACCTGCGGCCTGGAGATTTGCGTGGCAGCTGGGATCACGTACGTTCCCCCCCTGTTGCTGGAGGCTGGGGTAGAGGAACAGTACATGACTATGGTACTAGGTAAGCCAGCTCTGATTATTCCCCCCTTGTCCACTCTCTCTGACAGGACATTCAATAGACATGAAAGAGTCTTCATCTAAGGGGAAGATGGGCCCCCCCCGCCCCATTAGCTATATATCACCCAACACACACATGCATGCACGCACACACACACACACACACACACACACACACACACACACACACACACACACACACACACACACACACACACACACAGAAACAGGCGCCCATGCTCATACGCACACACACACACACATACACACTCCCTTGGGGAGAGAAACTGGAGAATAGGATTCATCCGTCTGACCACTTGATGGATTGTTGGGTGTCAACTGTTTCCCATTATTTAATACATTAGACACTTCTCTCTTTTCCCAGTGTTTCTGCCGTGCCTTTTTCATGTTTATGGTAGAAAATATGATTATACCCCATCGCATAATTATTATGTCCCTTTTTATTGCAGTTAAACTGTCTGCAGATTGCAGTGCCAATCTAATTTGAGACTCATTAATATAGTCCCAGGAAATGTGTAACTCATATGAAAGCCAAACAAATGAAAATGTATTCTGCAGGTTGATGAACAACTGTGTAGCATATGTGAATGTTTTATCAGTTGTTGGTGGCTCAGACTTAATATTCGAATTGATTATGTCCTCTGTAGGAAGGGTAAAGGATAGGAGACAAACCTCTTATTAAAGTGCGTGTGTGTGCGTGCTTGTCTGTTAGCGGGCCTGTGACTGTGTGTGACTGTGTCTGGGAGATAGGGTTGGGCAAGGTCACAGGTCTCTCGCTATTAGTCCGTTTCCCACTGGCCCTGTAGGCGTCAATGAGGCCGTTACCTTAATCAGAGGCCAAATCACCTGTTGCTTTGTTCAGGTCGTAATCAGGTGCTAATTGAAAGGCAGGGGGAGACAGAGAGCTGGAACTGCTGGAGGCAGCAGCCCTCCGTTTCACAGGCCTACGTTTACTCTTTCATGAGTTGCACTTCAGAACGCAAAACTGAAATGAAGCAGGTCATTTCAGATGTGAATATGAACATGTTTCCATTTGCCCTTTCACTTCTCATGCAGTCTCTGTTTTTGTTATGGATGTGTTTGTAATGTCTCTGCTAGTTTGGCTAATTTCTCGGAGCGTTGCTGCATTGTGTTCTATAATGTTTTCATTGCTGTGCAGCTAGGGCTTTTACTGGTGAGGGGTGTCAGAGGGCTTAGTGTGCAGGTACAGAGGCCCAGTGCTCTGGAGGGGTCCTGTCCTAATGGCAGTGGACAGGGCAGTGCCCCAACAGCCCGTTAGAAAATGTATCTACAACAGCTTGCTGGCTGCTGGCCTGCTGGCACAGGACCACATTTCCAAAAACATACTCACTGTCTTGTCCTCCTGATGGAACAGGCTCATTTGTGATCCCCATAGTTGAGTTTCGAATGTGGTTCTGGACTGTGGCTGCGGGTTTGTTCTACACTAACAACAGCAGCCTACTCTTACCAATAGATACAAAGAGGGGTTGTTGTTGTTGTTAGACCTCATTGCCTGCAAACTGTGGCATGCTCTTACATTTGACCTAACATTAACGCTGAATTAGATGTTTAGGTTTAAAATAGACACCACACCACTGGCTCTATGTACAATTGAAGTCGGAAGTTTACATACACTTAGGTTGGAATCATTAACACTCGTTTTTCAACCACTCCACACATTTCTTGTTAACAAACTATAGTTTTGGCAAGTCGGTTAGGACATCTACTTTGTGCATGACACAAGTAATTTTTCCAACAATTGTTTACAGACAGATTATTTCACCTTTAATTCACTGTATCATAATTCCAGTGGGTCAGAAGTTTACATACATACACTAAGTTGACTGTGCCTTTAAACAGCTTGGAAAATTCCTGAAAATGATGTCATTGTTTAGAAGCTTCTGTTAGACTGATTTACATCATTAGAGTCAATTGGAGATGTACCTGTGGATGTATTTCAAGGCCTACCTTCAATCTCAGCCAGGACCTCAAAAAAATGTGTTGACCTCCACAAGTCTGGTTCATCCTTGGAAGCAATTCCAAATGCCTGAAGGTACCACGTTCATCTGTACAAACAATAGTACGCAAGTATAAACACCATGGGACCACGCAGCTGTCATACCATTTACATTTACATTTAAGTCATTTAGCAGACGCTCTTATCCAGAGCGACTTACAAATTGGTGAATTCACCTTCTGACATCCAGTGGAACAGCCACTTTACAATAGTGCATCTAAATCATTAAGGGGGGGGTGGTGAGAAGGATTACTTATCCTATCCTAGGTATTCCTTGAAGAGGTGGGGTTTCAGGTGTCTCCGGAAGGTGGTGATTGACTCCGCTGTCCTGGCGTCGTGAGGGAGTTTGTTCCACCATTGGGGGGCCAGAGCAGCGAACAGTTTTGACTGGGCTGAGCGGGAACTGTACTTCCTCAATGGTAGGGAGGCGAGCAGGCCAGAGGTGGATGAACGCAGTGTCCTTGTTTGGGTGTAGGGCCTGATCAGAGCCTGGAGGTACTGCGGTGCCGTTCCCCTCACAGCTCCGTAGGCAAGCACCATGGTCTTGTAGCGGATGCGAGCTTCAACTGGAAGCCAGTGGAGAGAGCGGAGGAGCGGGGTGACGTGAGAGAACTTGGGAAGGTTGAACACCAGACGGGCTGCGGCGTTCTGGATGAGTTGTAGGGGTTTAATGGCACAGGCAGGGAGCCCAGCCAACAGCGAGTTGCAGTAATCCAGACGGGAGATGACAAGTGCCTGGATTAGGACCTGCGCCGCTTCCTGTGTGAGGCAGGGTCGTACTCTGCGGATGTTGTAGAGCATGAACCTACAGGAACGGGCCACCGCCATGATGTTGGTTGAGAACGACAGGGTGTTGTCCAGGATCACGCCAAGGTTCTTAGCGCTCTGGGAGGAGGACACAATGGAGTTGTCAACCGTGATGGCGAGATCATGGAACGGGCAGTCCTTCCCCGGGAGGAAGAGCAGCTCCGTCTTGCCGAGGTTCAGCTTGAGGTGGTGATCCGTCATCCACACTGATATGTCTGCCAGACATGCAGAGATGCGATTCGCCACCTGGTCATCAGAAGGGGGAAAGGAGAAGATTAATTGTGTGTCGTCTGCATAGCAATGATAGGAGAGACCATGTGAGGTTATGACAGAGCCAAGTGACTTGGTGTATAGCGAGAATAGGAGAGGGCCTAGAACAGAGCCCTGGGGGACACCAGTGGTGAGAGCGCGTGGCGAGGAGACAGATTCTCGCCACGCCACCTGGTAGGAGCGACCTGTCAGGTAGGACGCAATCCAAGCGTGGGCCGCGCCGGAGATGCCCAACTCGGAGAGGGTGGAGAGGAGGATCTGATGGTTCACAGTATCGAAGGCAGCCGATAGGTCTAGAAGGATGAGAGCAGAGGAGAGAGAGTTAGTTTTAGCAGTGCGGAGCGCCTCCGTGATGCAGAGAAGAGCAGTCTCAGTTGAGTGACTAGTCTTGAAACCTGACTGATTTGGATCAAGAAGGTCATTCTGAGAGAGATAGCGGGAGAGCTGGCCAAGGACGGCACGTTCAAGAGTTTTGGAGAGAAAAGAAAGAAGGGATACTGGTCTGTAGTTGTTGACATCGGAGGGATCGAGTGTAGGTTTTTTTACCACTCAGGAAGGAGACACGTTCTGTCTCCTAGAGATTAACATACTTTGGTACAAAAAGTGCAAATCAATCCCAGAACAACAGCAAAGAACCTTGTGAAGATGCTGGAGGAAACAGGTAGAACAATATCTACAGTGGGATGAACAAGTATTTGATACACTGCTGATTTTGCAGGTTTTCCTACATACAAAGAATGTAGAGGTCTGTAATTTGTATCATAGGTATACTTCAACTGTAAGAGACGGAATCTAAAACAAACATCCAGAAAATCACATTTTATGATTTTTAAGTAATTAATTTGCATTTTATTGCATGACATAAGTATTTGATCACCTACCAACCAGTATGAATTCCGGCTCTCACAGACCTGTTAGTTTTTCTTTAAGAAGCCCTCCTGTTCTCCACTCATTACCTGTATTAACTGCAACTGTTTGAACTCATTACCTGTATGAAAGACACCTGTCCACACACTCAATCAAACCGACTCCAACCTCTCCACAATGGCCAAGACCAGAGAGCTGTGTAAGGACATCAGGGATAAAATTGTAGACCAGCACAAGGCTGGTATGGGCTACAGGACAATGGGCAAGCAGCTTGGTGAGAAGGCAACAACTGTTGGCGCAATTATTAGAAAATGGAAGAAGTTCAAGATGACGGTGAATCACCCTCGGTCTGGGGCTCCATGCAACATCTCACCTCGTGGGGCATCAATGATTATGAGGAAGGTGAGGGATCAGCCCAGAACTACACGGCAGGACCTGGTCAATGACCTGATGAGAGCTGGGACCACAGTCTCAAAGAAAACTATTAGTAACACACTACGCCGTCATGGATTAAAATCCTGCAGCGCACGCAAGGTCCCTCTGCTCAAGCCAGCGCATGTCCAGGCCCGTCTGAAGTTTGCCAATGACCATCTGGATGATCCAGAGGAGGAATGGGAGAAGGTCATGTGGTCTGATGAGACAAAAATAGAGCTTTTGGTCTAAACTCAACTCGCCATGTTTGGAGGAAGAAGAAGGATGAGTACAACCCCAAGAACACCATCCCAAATGTGAAGCATGGAGGTGGAAACATCATTCTTTGGGGATGCTTTTCTGCAAAGGGGACAGGATGTATCGCAAGATCTTGGCCAACAACCTCCTTCCCGCAGTAAGAGCATTGAAGTTGGGTCGTGGATGGGTCTTCCAGCATGACAACGACCCGAAACACACAGCCAGGGCAACTAAGGAGTGACGCCGTAAGAAGCATCTCAAGGTCCTGGAGTGGCCTAGCCAGTCTCCAGACCGTAACCCAATAGGAAATCTTTGGAGGGAGCTGAAAGTCCGTATTGCCCAGCGACAGCCCTGAAACCTGAAGGATCTGGAGAAGGTCTGTATGGAGGAGTGGGCCAAAATCCCCTCTGCAGTGTGTGCAAAACTGGTGAAGAACTACAGGAAACTTATGATCTTTGTAATTGCAAACAAAGGTTTCTGTACCAAGTATTAAGTTCTGCTCTTCTGATGTATCAAATACTTATGTCATGCAATAAAATGCTAATTAATTACTTAAAAATCATACAATGTGATTTTCTGGATTTTTGTTTTAGATTCTGTCTCTCACAGTTGAAGTGTACCTATGATAAAAATGACAGACCTCTACATGCTTTGTAAGTAGGAAAACATGCAAAATCGGCAGTGTATCAAATACTTGTTCTCCCCACTGTATATCCACAGTTATGGCCAAACAGTTCTATTTTTGTTTCATCAGACCAGAGGACATTTCTCCAAAAAGTACGATCTTTGTCCCCATGTGCAGTTGCAAACCGTAGTCTGGATTATTTATGGCGGTTTTGGAGCAGTGGCTTCTTCCATGCTGTGTGGCCTTTCAGGTTATGTCGATATTGGACTCGTTTTACTGTGAATATAGATTATTTTGTACCTGTTTCCTGCAGCGTCTTCACAAGGTCCTTTGCTATTGTTCTGGAATTTATTTGCACTTTTCACACCAAAGTACATTCATCTCTAGGAGACAGAACACATCTGATTCCTGAGCGGTATGACGGCTGCGTGGTCCCATGGTGTTTATACTTGCGTACTATTGTTTGTACAGATGAACGTGGTACCTTCAGGCATTTGTAAATTGCTTCCAAGGACGAACCAGACTTGTGGAGGTATACAATTTATTTTCTGAGGTCTTGGCTGATTTCTTTTGATTTTCCCATGATGTCAAGCAAAGAGGCACTGAGTATGAAGGTAGGCCTTGAAATACATCCACAGGTATACCTCCAATTGACTCAAATTATGTCAATTAGCCTGTCAGAAGCTTCTAAAGCCATGACATCATTTTCTGGAATTTTCCAAGCTCTTTAAAGGCACAGTCAGCTTAGTGTATTTAAACTTCTGGCCCACTGTAATTTTGATACAGTGAATTATAATTGAAATAATCTGTCTGTAAACAATTGTTGGAAAAATTACTTGTGTCATGCACAAAGTAGATGTCCTGTCCGACTTGCCAAAACTATTGTTCGTAAACAAGAAATTTGTGGAGTGTTTGAAAAACGAGTGTTAATGACTCCAACCTAAGTATCTGTAAACCTCTGACTTCAACTGTATATATATATAGACACCGTGCTGCACCACTGGCTCTTTGTGTGTGTATATATAGCCACCGTGCTGCACCACTGGCTCTTTGTGTGTATATACAGTGCCTTGCGAAAGTATTCGGCCCCCTTGAACTTTGCGACCTTTTGCCACATTTCAGGCTTCAAACATAAAGATATAAAACTGTATTTTTTGTGAAGAATCAACAACAAGTGGGACACAATCATGAAGTGGAACAACATTTATTGGATATTTCAAACTTTTTTAACAAATCAAAAACTGAAAAATTGGGCGTGCAAAATTATTCAGCCCCTTTACTTTCAGTGCAGCAAACTCTCTCCAGAAGTTCAGTGAGGATCTCTGAATGATCCAATGTTGACCTAAATGACTAATGATGATAAATACAATCCACCTGTGTGTAATCAAGTCTCCGTATAAATGCACCTGCACTGTGATAGTCTCAGAGGTCCGTTAAAAGCTCAGAGAGCATCATGAAGAACAAGGAACACACCAGGCAGGTCCGAGATACTGTTGTGAAGAAGTTTAAAGCCGGATTTGGATACAAAAAGATTTCCCAAGCTTTAAACATCCCAAGGAGCACTGTGCAAGCGATAATATTGAAATGGAAGGAGTATCAGACCACTGCAAATCTACCAAGACCTGGCCGTCCCTCTAAACTTTCAGCTCATACAAGGAGAAGACTGATCAGAGATGCAGCCAAGAGGCCCATGATCACTCTGGATGAACTGCAGAGATCTACAGCTGAGGTGGGAGACTCTGTCCATAGGACAACAATCAGTCGTATATTGCACAAATCTGGCCTTTATGGAAGAGTGGCAAGAAGAAAGTCATTTCTTAAAGATATCCATAAAAAGTGCTGTTTAAAGTTTGCCACAGGCCAACTGGGAAACACACCAAACATGTGGAAGAAGGTGCTCTGGTCAGATGAAACCAAAATGTAACTTTTTGGCAACAATGCAAAACGTTATGTTTGGCGTAAAAGCAACACAGCTCATCACCCTGACCACACCATCCCCACTGTCAAACATGGTGGTGGCAGCATCATGGTTTGGGCCTGCTTTTCTTCAGCAGGGACAGGGAAGATGGTTAAAATTGATGGGAAGATGGATGGAGCCAAATACAGGACCATTCTGGAAGAAAACCTGATGGAGTCTGCAAAAGACCTGAGACTGGGACGAAGATTTGTCTTCCAACAAGACAATGATCCAAAACATAAAGCAAAATCTACAATGGAATGGTTCAAAAATAAACATATCCAGGTGTTAGAATGGCCAAGTCAAAGTCCAGACCTGAATCTTATCGAGAATCTGTGGAAAGAACTGAAAACTGCTGTTCACAAATGCTCTCCATCCAACCTCACTGAGCTCGTGCTGTTTTGCAAGGAGGAATGGGAAAAAATGTCAGTCTCTTGATGTGCAAAACTGATAAAGACATACCCCAAGCGACTTACAGCTCTAATCGCAGCAAAAGGTGGCGCTACAAAGTATTTACTTAAGGGGCTGAATAATTTTGCACGCCCAATTTTTCAGTTTTTGATTTATTAAAAAAGTTTGAAATATCCAATAAATGTCGTTCCACTTCATGATTTTGTCCCACTTGTTGTTGATTCTTCACAAAAAAATACAGTTTTATATCTTTATGTTTGAAGCCTGAAATGTGGCAAGGGTCGCAAAGTTCAAGGGGGCCGAATACTTTCGCAAGGCACTGTATATAGCCACCGTGCTGCACCACTGGCTCTTTGTGTGTGTATATAGCCACCGTGCTGCACCACTGGCTCTTTGTGTGTGTATATAGCCACCGTGCTGCACCACTGGCTCTTTGTGTGTGTATATATAGCCACCGTGCTGCACCACTGGCTCTTTGTGTGTGTATATAGCCACCGTGCTGCACCACTGGCTCTTTGTGTATATATATATATATATAGCCACCGTGCTGCACCACTGGCTCTTTGTGTGTGTATATAGCCACCGTGCTGCACCACTGGCTCTTTGTGTGTGTATATATAGCCACCGTGCTGCACCACTGGCTCTTTGTGTGTGTATATATAGCCATCGTGCTGCACCACTGGCTCTTTGTGTGTGTATATAGCCACCGTGCTGCACCACTGGCTCTTTGTGTGTGTATATAGCCACCGTGCTGCACCACTGGCTCTTTGTGTATATATATATATATATAGCCACCGTGCTGCACCACTGGCTCTTTGTGTGTGTATATATAGCCACCGTGCTGCACCACTGGCTCTTTGTGTGTATATATAGCCACCGTGCTGCACCACTGGCTCTTTGTGTATATATATATAGCCACCGTGCTGCACCACTGGCTCTTTGTGTATATATATATAGCCACCGTGCTGCACCACTGGCTCTTTGTGTATATATATATAGCCACCGTGCTGCACCACTGGCTCTTTGTGTGTATATATATAGCCACCGTGCTGCACCACTGGCTCTTTGTGTATATATATATATAGCCACCGTGCTGCACCACTGGCTCTTTGTGTATATATATATATATATATAGCCACCGTGCTGCACCACTGGCTCTTTGTGTGTGTATATATAGCCACCGTGCTGCACCACTGGCTCTTTGTGTGTATATATAGCCACCGTGCTGCACCACTGGCTCTTTGTGTATATATATATAGCCACCGTGCTGCACCACTGGCTCTTTGTGTATATATATATAGCCACCGTGCTGCACCACTGGCTCTTTGTGTGTGTATCTATATAGCCACCGTGCTGCACCACTGGCTCTTTGTGTGTGTATATATATAGCCACCGTGCTGCACCACTGGCTCTTTGTGTGTGTATATATATAGCCACCGTGCTGCACCACTGGCTCTTTGTGTGTGTATATATATAGCCACCGTGCTGCACCACTGGCTCTTTGTGTATATATATATAGCCACCGTGCTGCACCACTGGCTCTTTGTGTGTGTATATATAGCCACCGTGCTGCACCACTGGCTCTTTGTGTGTGTATATATAGCCACCGTGCTGCACCACTGGCTCTTTGTGTATATATATATATAGCCACCGTGCTGCACCACTGGCTCTTTGTGTATATATATATAGCCACCGTGCTGCACCACTGGCTCTTTGTGTGTGTATATATAGCCACCGTGCTGCACCACTGGCTCTTTGTGTGTGTATATAGCCACCGTGCTGCACCACTGGCTCTTTGTGTATATATATAGCCACCGTGCTGCACCACTTGCTCTGTGTGTATATATATATAGCCACCGTGCTGCACCACTGGCTCTTTGTGTGTGTATATATAGCCACCGTGCTGCACCACTGGCTCTGTGTATATATAGCCACCGTGCTGTACCACTGGCTCTGTGTATATATAGCCACCGTGCTGCACCACTGGCTCAGTGCTGCACCACTGGCTCTGTGTATATATAGCCACCGTGCTGCACCACTGGCTCTGTGTATATATAGCCACCGTGCTGCACCACTGGCTCTGTGTATATATAGCCACCGTGCTGCACCACTGGCTCTGTGTATATATAGCCACCGTGCTGCACCACTGGCTCTGTGTATATATAGCCACCGTGCTGCACCACTGGCTCTGTGTATATATAGCCACCGTGCTGCACCACTGGCTCTGTGTATATATAGCCACCGTGCTGCACCACTGGCTCTGTGTATATATAGCCACAGTGCTGCACCACTGGCTCTGTGTATATATAGCCACCGTGCTGCACCACTGGCTCTGTGTATATATTGCCACAGTGCTGCACCACTTGCTCTGTGTGTATATATAGCCACCGTGCTGCACCACTGGCTCTGTGTATATATAGCCACCGTGCTGCACCACTGGCTCTGTGTATATATAGCCACCGTGCTGCATCACTGGCTCTGTGTATATATAGCCACCGTGCTGCACCACTGGCTCTGTGTATATATAGCCACCGTGCTGCATCACTGGCTCTGTGTATATATAGCCACCGTGCTGCACCACTGGCTCTGTGTATTTATAGCCACCGTGCTGCATCACTGGCTCTGTGTATATATAGCCACCGTGCTGCACCACTGGCTCTGTGTATATATAGCCACCATTCTGCAGTGGATTTTTTGTGTAGGCGATGTAAATAGTTGCATCATCCCGTTGCCCGCAAATTGCTTCTAGATGGTTTGCTGTAAAAGCATTTCTTCTCTCTCTGATTATCTTGTGACCAAACGGATTGAGATTGTCCCTCCAAAATGTGCATATGGCAATTACAGCTCCAGTGGACGGATAATATGAGGTGTCTTAACGTACACTCTACTCTCCCTATCTCTAAACAGCTGCACGCAAACAGGAGAATTTTTTTTATTTGTATCATTCCCACACAACCCGTAAACCTGATCGGGGAATGGCACAAAACCTCATTCACTTTCTGCTTTAGCTTCTTCTAACGGAACGGTCAAGTGTTAAGTGAATGGAGATGGAACTTGTGTCCTGGAGGCTTAAGTCTGGTTTTCCTAGCAGTAATGTGAGATCCTCAGATGCAGTCCATCTACTTTATCTAATGGCTACTTCTCTTGATTTATACTTCCCAGTTGGCTCTCTTTAATTCTTTAATCTACTCTTCTACTCTGCTTTCTGTAGAGTGGCTCAGGGGCATGTCTTATGTTAGAAAATCACATTATAGCGTGTGTCCTGTATATGAGTGCAAAGCACATGGTGGTGTGTTTATACTGCTGATAAGTTAGAGATCACATGGTGGTGTGTTTATACTGCTTATAAGTTAGAGATCACATGGTGGTGTGTGTATACTGCTTATAAGTTAGAGATCACATGGTGGTGTGTTTATACTGCTTATAAGTTAGAGATCACATGGTGGTGTGTGTATACTGCTTATAAGTTAGAGATCACGTGGTGTGTGTGTATACTGCTTATAAGTTTGTGATCACGTGGTGGTGGTGGTTGGTGGGTGGGTGGGTGGGTGTGCGTGTGGTGCGTGTGTACTGTATCAAGTTTAAAAGCACATTGCTGTGTGTGTATTCTATATGAGAAAGTACATTGTGGTGTGCATACATAGTGGGATTGTATGTCAAATCATATTGATTGGTCACATACACTTATTTAGCAGATGTTATTGCGGGTGTAGCGAAATGCTTGTGGTGTGTGGTGAGGGAAAGAGAGCTCATATTTAGCAGAGTAGGACTGTGTAAGTAAGAGTTCAGACTGTACCATCAGACTCTACACACTGGATTGTTATGATGGGCTTCCACAGCTACGGCAGCCAGGCAGAAATGTGAGTGAGGGTCTGACTGCAGTGACCCATTCTGTATGTCTCTGTCCCTGGCCTTCTGTCCGCCTGTCTGTCCGTCCGTCAGTCTGTCTGTGGGGCTGCTCCACTGAGGGCCTGTCAACATGAACTAAACCTCCAACCAACCACATTTTTTTACCTCAGGAAATGTTTTCCTGGGAATCATTGCACAACTTAATGCCAATAAAATAATATCTGGTTTCTTTCATTTCATTGTGTAACAGTTTCCAACAAAGTGTTGTTGTCAGATATCCATCCAGGTAGAAAAATCCTAAACATAAAAGGTCATTGTCTGGGAATGGAATAATGGAATATTCATTATACTCTCCAGTCTCCACATATATTTAATCAGAATAACACTTGTGGCGTCCCTCATATGTGGATCTAGTTAATATGTTGTATTTTTTATTTTGATGGAATTTGAACCATGTTTTCAAAAGAAGCATTCCGTGCGTGTTCCCACTGTGAAAACAGAGGCATACATCTGGCCATTGTGGGGAATGTGAGCCGAATGTGAGTCGTGTTGCTCCACAAGCAGCCTTTGTCATGAGGTGTTCCAATTAGCCCAAGCTAGCAGTGGGGAGCAGTGTGGAGCAGTGGGGAGGAGAGGGAGGTTGACGGTGAGTTAGCTCGTGGCACAGAACCATCTGTAGGCATCCTTCACAAGCACTCAAAGAGATGGATGTAGCAGTAAAGGGGGCAGTGGGGCCACAAAGCCTGCATCCAGGCCCTGTCAGCACGGGGAAGGTAGTGCAATAGTAAGCTGGAAGATACCAGAAAACATCAGATGCAGCCAGGACATTTGTTGGATTGCACATTTCCCAGTTCACAGGTAAATATTGTGGTAAAACTCAAATCCAATAACTATTATGTTGGCTTTGACTTTGATACTGACAACCAATGAATCAACCTCACTACTTCCCTTCTTTCTGTTCCCAGGTATCGGCCCAGTGTTAGGTCTCATCTTCATCCCTCTGATTGGCTCAGCCAGTGACCATTGCAACAGCAGCTACGGCCGCCGCCGGCCCTTCATCTGGCTGCTGTCCCTGGGAGTCCTCTTAGCCCTCCTCATCATCCCCCATGCCGACCTGCTGGCTGCCTACTTCTCCTGGGGCGGATGCGCCCTGCAGGTGGCCTTCCTCATCCTCGGTGTGGGCCTGCTCGACTTCTGTGGCCAGGTGTGCTTCACGCCGCTGGAGGCGCTCCTGTCTGATCTGTACCGCAATGAGGAGGACTGCAACCAGGCCTTTGCCATGTTCTCCTTTATGGTCAGCCTGGGAGGCTGTGTGGGCTACCTGCTGCCTGCGCTGGACTGGAGCCGGGGCCTGCTGTCAGTCTACCTGGGTGGCCAGGCAGAGTGCCTCTTCTTCATGCTCATCCTCATCTTCGTGACCAGCATGCTGATCACCATGAGGGTGTTGGAGGAGACGCCGTACACCGCGGCTCTGGAGCCTGGTCCTCTCTTGGAGGCAGGTCGCTGTGGTGTGCCGCGCTCCTGCTGCTACCTCCTCAAGTCGGTTCCGCTACTGTGCCTGCTGAAGACGTGCTGGTCCATGACTCCGGCCATCTACCGCAGCTACTGCCACGTGCCCCGGGTGATGAGGCAGCTGTGCATGGCCCAGCTCTGCAGCTGGATGGCCGTCATGTCCTTCATGCTCTTTTACACAGACTTTATGGGGGAGGGGCTGTACGAAGGCATGCCCAGCGCCGCCCCCGGGACCGCCTCCAGGCAGCGCTACGAGGATGGTAAGTTGACTCTTTTTTTTGTAGATATACTGTGTGACTCTATCACTATCTTTGGCAGGGCAAGCTTCAGAGTGCCTCTCAATCTCTCATGTAGACACTATTTGATATTATCACATAAACACCTGGGCCCGGCAAGCTCTGCTTCATTGGGACTATAGATCCTTGATATTTGATGGATTCACAATCAGAGAACACAAAGTTCTCAAGTGGCCAATAGAGCAGTGGTGTAAAGTAACTAAGTAAAAATTGTTTGGAGTACTACTTAAGTCTTTTTTTGGGGTACCTGTGCTTTACTATTTATATGTTTCACAACTTAAAATTTTACACCACTACATTCCTAAATAAAATATGTACTTTTTACTCCCATACATTTTCCCTAACACCAAAAAGTATGTGTTGCATTTCGAATGCTCAGGCAGGACAACAATATGGTCCAATTCACGCACCTAGCAATATAACACGTTGTCATCCCTACTGCCTCTTATCTGGCGGACTCAGTGTTTGTAAATTATGTCTGAGTCTTGGAGTGTGACCCTGGCTGTCCATAAAAATAAAAATAAATAACATTGTGCTGTCCGGTTTGCTTAATATAAGGGATTTGATGTATAGCATTTACTTTTACTTTTTACTTTTCCTCAAGTATAAAAATGTACTACTTTTTCCACCACTGTACTTAAGTACATTTCAATCCAGATACTGTATGTGCTGTTACGAAGAGGAAAAAAACATATATGCTATGAAGATTACACATTTATAGTAGTAGCTACATCCATCGTAACAAGAAATAGTTGACAATGGTGGTCATTTCAGCTCGTTGTATTTTTTTTCAATCGCTATGACTGATTGGTGGCACATTCCACTAAGACAGTTTGCTCATAGTTGTGAGTTCTAGTCCCACGAGGCAGATATATATTTTTCTTCAAATCCTTTATTTACAATATTCATTCCGTTGTCACACACTTCTAATTCTGAAAAGTAAAAGCATACCTGTGAGAGGAGTCGCTCAATGCATTCTTACCTACAATGACGGCCTACCCCGGCCAAACCCGGGCGACGCTGGGTCAATTGTGCACCGCCCTTATTTACAGTGACACTGCCTCTGCAGATGTCAGGGCATTCATACTTCTTGCGCTTCACAGAGCAGCACAGAGCTGTTGTGCAGAGCTGTTGTCAAGGAAGTGAGTTTGTGTTTATACAGAACCTCTGAATCACCTACCATCAACCAATCATGTCAATGCAGAGCTATAAGTAGCTCTATGGAGCCCTCCGCATTGTTAAAAAATGTGGGAGGTGCGTGGCGATGCAATATGGAGCTCAATTTGGCCTCTGGATGCCTCCAGAGGAGGCCTCCATACCACATTTTCAGTTCAAGCATAAATTGGCTTTTAACCTTTAATATTGTGGTTCCTAATCCCCTACACTCTTAGAAAAAAGATTGGTTGCAGATAGAACCCTTTTTGGTTCCAGGTAGAACCTTTTTGCATTCCATGTAGAACCCTCTGCGGAAAGGGTTCTACATTGAACCCAAAAATGGTTCTTCAAAGGGTTCTCCTATGGCAGGGATCTGCAACAGGCAGCCGGTGGGCCAAAACCAGCCCGCAAGCCAATTTTTTATGACTAGAAAGATTACTAAAATCGAAGGAATTCAGCAAAAATAAATCTGTTCCTAAGTAAACCCACAAATAAAAAAAAGAGATGTGATTGTGTCTCAATGTAATCAACGTGTTAAATTATTGTTATTTTCAAATACAACCTTTTGTTGGTCTGTGTACAAAGTATAATATTTATTTTCCGTCCCCCCGACCATTCACCATTCACGCCAACAAAAATCGTTCTGCGGCTGAATCTAGTTGCCTAATAGCCGAAAAACTCTTTTAGGTTCTTGATAGCACTATTTTCTCTAAGCGTGTAGAAGATTGCATAGCTTTATTGGATGAGAAGGGGAAGGTCACTGTAAAAGGAGAAGAGCACTGTCAGTGTCTTTGACCTTCAAACTGCATTAAATCTGACTGGCGGATCACACAACAGCCTTGGTTGGGGGTGACCTGTGTGAGACAGGCATAGTATCCCAGACTCCCAGCAGAGAGAGATGAAAGACAAAGAGAGACAGACCCAGAGCAAAAGAGACAAAGTGAGAGAGAAACCGAGAGTGAGCGCCCTCCAGGTCTCTTCTCTGTGTGTAGTGGAGCTTTAGAATGCTTCCTGCTTCTACCTCCCTCTCTCTCTCCCATGCCTGCAGGACCAGGAGGAATGTCACACTCACAGTGCTTTAATGTCATAATCAGTGCACAAAGAGCATGTTCATTCAAATACAGGACAGGCCAAGCACAAAAGTCTGACATCATATTTATTGAAGTTATAGCAAAGCATGTATTATTAAATCAAATCAAATCAAACTTTATTTGTCACATGCGCCGAATACAACAAGTGTAAACCTTACCGTGAAATGCTTACTTACAAGCCCTTAAGCAAGAAGAAGAGTTAAGAAAATATTTAAAGTAAAAAATAATAAAAAGTAACACAATAAAATAACAATAACGAGGCTATATACAGGGGGTACCGGTGTTTGGCCATGCAGTCGTGGGTGAATAGGGAGTACAGGAGGGGACTAAGTACACTCCCCTGAGAGAGATCAGCATGGCAGACGTGTTGTTCCCTACCCTTACCACCTTGGGGCGGCCGTCAGCAAGTCCAGGATCTAGTTGTAGAGGGAAGTATTTAGTCCCAGGGTCCTTAGCTTAGTGATGAGCTTCGTGGCCACTATGGTGTTGAACTCTGAGCTGTAGTCAATGAACAGCATTCTCACATAGGTGTTCCTTTTGTCCAGGTGGGAAAGGGCAGTGTGGAGTGCGATTGAGATTACCCCCCATAATTGAGATTATCTTGTGTTAACCTTTTGTTTTACCGCAATGTGGCTTTTCCTCCGTGAAGGTCTGATTGTATACCCTGAACTTCCAATGCTGGTCAAAGCTAATCTCATGCAGTGTTTGTAATGTGGGCTTAGTCCTTTGCTTTAAAACAGCTAGTCCATCCACATCCTTTTCCCATGTGATATTAGCTGCCATGTTGCTGAACTTGTGACCTATGCTCTTACAGCCTACTGTAATATCAGTCCGCTTTAAATACTACAAATAAAGTTGGTCCGGGTAGTCGTCTTTCCATGGTAATTGTAGGCCCCTTCATTTATTTATTTGGAATATAGATCCTCCTTGTAATGCCATGTAGACTGTAGAGGGTAGAACAAACTGGTTTTCAGACATACTCAGGAGTCTGCACCTCCTTCTCTGCCGGGTGTTTGAACACTGAATTTCTCTTCAATGGGTGAGACCCTGAGCAGGCTTTGGTGGGACCCAGACCTTGGTTCAAATACTTAAATAAATAAATAAAAATAAACTAACCCTATTTCAACTTTATTTAACCAGGTAGGCTAGTTGAGAACAAGTTCTCATTTACAACAGCGACCTGGCCAAGATAAAGCAAAGCAGGGCGACACAAACAACAACACAGAGTTACACATGGAATAAACAAACATACAGTCAATAACACAATAGAAAAAAAGTATATATACAGTTTGTGCAAATGAGGTAAGATAAGGGAGGTAAAGGCAATAAATAGGCCATATTGGCGAAATAATTACAATTTAACATTAACACTGGAGTGATAGATGTGCAGAAGATGAAGATAGTTGAATTCTTTGGAGCATTTGCAATATCCTACCTGGAGTGCCAGATGGGCAGGGTTTTCAGTTTTGGGACTATTCTATTAGTCCATTAAGCCAGGCAAGTTCAATCAAGCACATATTAAGTATTTGAAAATATATCAAATAGTTTTTTAACCCAGATCTGGTGGAACTTGAGCAAGAGCTACCACCTCAGCAAACATGTCAATTTGGTCTGTGATGGTTTCCGATACAGTCCAGTCAAACTGTTTGCTGACTCAACTGTTTGCTGGTCTTTAAATTCCCTACTGAGCAGATATCTTCTGTGTGTTGATGGCGTATGCAAACAGAATTACAAAACACATAAAGAACCATTAATGCAGCTACAGGTTAATCTGTGGTAAAGTGTGTTGTATATTTAGACGGGTTGAAAGTATGACGTGAAATGGAAAAAACACACTTAGAACACAGATCATAACCCAGATCCTACAGTTGTAGTTTTGAATACTTAGTGTCCGGATGAGGCTACTGGTTGTATTTTACATTTGCAACCACTGCAGGTTGTGGTGTATTAGTATTGTGTTTGACCTTGGGTTGTTCCTGTTTGTGTATTGTCACACCCTGATCTGTTTCACCTGTCTTTGTGATTGTCTCCACCCCCCTCCAGGTGTCACCCATCATCCCCATTATCCCCTGTGTATGTATACCTGTGTTCTCTGTTTGTCTGTTGCCAGTTCGTCTTGTTTGTTCAAGTCAAACAGCATTTTGTGTCTCAGCTCCTGCTTTTTCCAGTCTCTCTTTTCTCGCACTCCTGGTTTTGACCCTTGCCTGTCCTGACTCTGAGCCCACCTGCCTGACCACTCTGCCTGCCCCTGACACTGAGCCTGCCTGCCGACCTGTACCTTTTCCCCCCTCTGGATTACCGACCTCTGCCTTACCCTGACCCTGCCTGCCGCCCGGTACCGTTACCCCACCTCTGGTTTACAGACCCCTGCCTGTCCTGACCTGTCGATTGCCTGCCCCTGTTGGAATATTAAACTATTGTTTATTTGATGTGGTCTGCATCTTGGTCTTACCTTCATACCTGATATGTATGCATGAGACGATATGTACACCTGAGGCGATTAGCAATCTAATGGCTAGCTTACTAACTAGAATTAGAATAATGAAGAATTACTGTAACCAATAACCATTTTTTATATATATGTATATATTTTTTATTTAACCTTTATCTAACTAGGCAAGTCAGTTAAGAACAACTTCTTATTTACAATGACGGCCTACCAAAAGGCAAAAGGCCTCCTGCGGGGACAGGGGCCAGGGATTAAAAATAAAATAAATAAAATATAAATATAGGACAAAACACACATCACAACAAGAGAGGCAACACAACACTACATAAAGAGAGATCTAAGATAACAACATAGCAATGCAGCAACACATGACAACACAGCATGGTAGCAACACAACATGAAAACAACATGGTAGCAACACAACATGGTAGCAGCACAAAATATGGTACAAACATTATTGGGCACAGACAACAGCACAGAGCAAGGGCAAGAAGGTAGAGACAACAATACATCACACAAAGCAGCCACAACTGTCAGTAAGTGTCCATGATTGAGTCTTTGAATAAAGAGATTGAGATAAAACTGTCCAGTTTGAGTGTTCGGGCATAGAATTAATATAACCTAATATTTTATCTTAATTTGTTGCCACAATTTCAATCCTGTCTTGCAGGCATCCGTATGGGCAGCCTGGGCCTGTTCTTTCAGTGTGCTACCTCAACCGTCTTCTCCCTGCTCATGAGCCGACTGGTTCGCCATTTTGGCTCGCGCCGGGTCTACCTGAGCAGCATGGTGAGCTTCACCATCTCTGCCCTGGTCATATGTATGTCCAAGAGCGTGGTCCTGGTCAGCCTGATGTCAGCTCTGACAGGCTTTGCCTATGCCACGCTGCAGACGCTGCCCTACACCCTCACATGTCACTACCACAAGGAAATGGAGGTAAGGACCAAAAGGCACACTTACATACAGGACTCTGCACTGTGAATAGTGCATATGGGTCTATCTATAAATTAGGAAACCAGTGAGGATTTCTTACAGTTAACAGCTTGTTACAGCTGTTGATAAGTCATTGATAATGCCTTTTTCCTGTTATTACATTGATATAAGGGGGGTCATAGCTATATTCAATCAAATTAACAAGTTGATGTTTTACGCTTTATCATTGTTGGTGTCTTGACAGATTTGCCCAAAATCATGTGACATAAAACATAACTTTTCTGTTCTTGCATTTATGGCAATGTAAGTTGTTCTTATATATGTTAAGCATTAGTCAGTTAAATTAGACATTGAACTTGAACCCTGTAAGAATCCTGGATCGAGCTGTCGGAACATGCAGTGTAAGTACAAGTACATTTAGGGTCTCCTTATGTTACTGGTGAAAACAGTATTCATGGGCACACAAATTCAAAATAATGTATGCATTGCAAAATCGAATGCTTCTAACCGATAAAGAGTCCCCTTACCTTGATAGTTAACACCTAAATTGATACTGTCATTAACGTGGTTCTTCAATAATTATGCACAATACTTGTTGGATGAGCATTTGGTGTCCAGCTGATTAATTATGCTGTGATATTTTCACACATAATCTGATCCAGGAAGGAATTTTACGAATGACAGTCAAGTGAGGAACAGCTGTTGTGATAGCACATGCCATGCAACAGCTCAAGTGCTAGAAAAAGAAATTCAAGGAATGTCCAGAATATTTTGATGTCTCGTTCATTTCACCGGTGAAGACCGTTGTGCCTGGATCCACTGTTGGATCTAATATCCCTAGCGAATTGATGTTGATAATCTGTTGTTGACTGCTTGATTTCCAGCAGGGTCTCCTTAGATTTAAGAGAACGAATCAAGGTAATGAGTTCATGTTTTCATGTGTTTTTGTGCCTCGGATTGGAAACAGTCTACAATTGTGTGCAACACCCAACGCTCTTCTATGAATTATTTAAGATATAATGAAAACAAATTACATAGCCTAGTGGGCTTATTCACAATATAACCTGGTAAATAAATAACATGACAAAAGCATTTTGTTTTCCATGTTAGACCTGCAATTTTAAAGAATATACAAGGGACTTGAAATAGCTTACTTGAACTGGGAGCTCAGAAATTCAAGTACTGGAATCAGCCTACCTTGAAAATCAGACATGTCCTCAATTTGGTACGAGAAAAGTTATTGTAGCCAATTTATGTTCTCCTGCTCCCTTATAAATTTTTGTGAGAGATGTGGCCACTCGTTTATTTCCCTCCACTTCAATTGAAGGGTGTTGCGCTACTCTTTTGCTGTAAAACCACATGCAGTTATTATGAGGACGACATCTAATCTTGGCTTTCCATACAAATCCTTCCATTAGAAAAGGAACCTGTTTTTTGGTCACTTTCTCATTACTTAAACAGTGATGGGGAGATGAACGCTAAAGCAATGCATTACTTTGTGGGACTCAGTCGGCACAAAAATCGCCATGCATGGATCCAGTCTATTCAAATTAGGAATTGTCCTAATTATTCACACACATTTTAGAATGTAATAATAGTTTTAATATTCTGCAAGGGGTAATGACCACGTTTTTGCATGCTATTTGGGGGGAGTAGTGGTTCTACAGTGGGGCAAAAAACTATTTAGTCAGAGGCCTGTAATTTTCATCATAGGTACACTTCAACTATGACAGCGAAAATGAGAAAAGAAATCAAGAAAATCACATTGTAGGATTTTTAATGAATTTATTTGCAAATTATGGTGGAATAAGTATTTGGTCAATAACAAAAGTGTCTCAATACTTTGTTATATACCCTTTGTTGGCAATGACAGAGGTCAAACGTTTTCTGTAAGTCTTCACAAGGTTTTCACACACTGTTGCTGTTTTTTTGGACCATTCCTCCATGCAGATCTCCTCTAGAGCAGTGATGTTTTGGGGCTGTTGCTGGGCAACACGGACTTTCAACTCCCTCCAAAGATTTTCTATGGGGTTGAGGTCTGGAGACTGGCTAGGCCACTCCAGGACCTTGAAATGCTTCTTACAAAGCCACTCCTTCGTTGCCCGGGCGGTGTGTTAGGGATCATTGTCATGCTGAAAGACCCAGCCACGTTTCATCTTCAATGCCCTTGCTGATGGAAGGAGGTTTTCACTCAAAATCTCACGATACATGGCCCCATTCATTCTTTCCTTTACACGGATCAGTCGTCCTGGTCCCTTTACAGAAAAACAGCCCCAAAGCATGATGTTTCCACCCCCATGCTTCACAGTAGGTATGGTGTTCTTTGGATGCAACTCAGCATTCTTTGTCCTCCAAACACGACGAGTTGAGTTTTTACCAAAAAGTTCTATTTTGGTTTCATTTGACCATATGACATTCTCCCAATCTTCTTCTGGATCATCCAAATGCTCTCTAGCAAACTTCAGACGGGCCTGGACATGTACTGGCTTAAGCAGGGGGACACGTCTGGCACTGCAGGATTTGAGTCCCTGGCGGCGTAGTGTGTTACTGATGGTAGGCTTTGTTACTTTGGTCCCAGGTCTCTGCAGGTCATTCACTAGGTCCCCCCGTGTGGTTCTGTGATTTTTGCTCACCGTTCTTGTGATCATTTTGACCCCACGGGGTGAGATCTTGCGTGGAGCCCCAGATTGAGGGAGATTTGTGGTCTTGTATGTCTTCCATTTCCTAATAATTGCTCCCACAGGTGATTTCTTCAAACCAAGCTGCTTACCTATTGCAGATTCAGTCTTCCCAGCCTGGTGCAGGTCTACAATTTTGTTTCTGGTGTCCTTTGACAGCTCTTTGGTCTTGGCCATAGTGGAGTTTGGAGTGTGACTGTTCGAGGCTGTGGACAGGTGTCTTTTATACTGATAACAAGTTCAAACAGGTGCCATTAATACAGGTAACGAGTGGAGGACAGAGGAGCCTCTTAAAGAAGAAGTTACAAGTCTGTGAGAGCCAGAAATCTTGCTTGTTTGTAGGTGACCAAATACTTATTTTCCACCATAATTTGCAAATAAATTCATAAAAAAATCCTACAGTGTGATTTTCTGATTTTTTTTCTCATTTTGTCTGTCATAGTTGAAGTGTACCTATGATGAAAATTACAGGCCTCTCATCTTTTTAAGTGGGAGAACTTGCACAATTGGTAGCTGACTAAATACTTTTTTGCCCCACTGTATATTAGACCCTGTATGTACAATAATATAACATTGAGATCCTTAAATTACAATGAAGTACTTGAAAAAGTCCCTTAAAGTCCTTGAATTTGACTTGCCATTGTTTGTATGAACCCTACTGAAAGGATGTATAGTCCCAGACCTATGTTGTTGTGTAGGTGGAGTCATGAACTGGCTCGAAGTTCGTAACAAAAAAAGGGAGACAACGTAGAGATAAGGAATAACAATATATTAATTAATTAACTAATATTAATTAACTGAACTAAATACAATTAACAATGGTGTGTGTGTAGTCAGTAGTGTAAGTGAGTGGTTGCGTGCATAAATGTGATAATGAGGGGTATTGAAAAGGTGCCAAAGCAAACAAAACAGCCACAAAATCTAGCAGTGTCTGCATGGAGAGATTCTCCTCAATGAATGGGGAAGAGGTGTATTTATCCCGGAACACAGCCGAGCCCAGGTGTCCAATTTCACTGACAAGCCTCCCAGCTCTATCCACTGACATCCTATTAAGGAAAACAAGAGCAAAGAGAGAGAATTTGGCAGACAGAGTAGGAGGGTCATCACCCCCCCACCCCCACCCCCCCATAAAACTGGGGACCAACAAGGACCCCGGAACATCATACCAGTCACAAACAAAATATTGCCCTGGATCCTAATAGAAGATCCAGCCTGCGTCCCAAATGACGCAGCCTGCGTCTCAAATCCATGGGGGTACATGTTCAAACTTTCACTTGCCCCAACCAACCTCGTCCTCCCCAGACCTCAGCAACCGTTACGCACAGGAAGCAACCTTTAAGAGGAAAGAAGAAAATGAGACCAGAAGGGAACAGAACAGCCTTAGCGTTCAGCAAATCTGTCATGGGAGCGACCACAGTAGAGAAGTCCCTACAAAAACTACGGTAATAACCAATCATTCCCAAGAAAAGCACCAGTTCCTTTTTAGTAGTCGGTGGTGGAAAAGCATCAATAGCTACCACCTTAGCCCAAACAGGACACACTTCACCCTGCTCAACCACCTTTCCAAGGTATGTAACGGTCGCCGGAGCAAACTCACATTTAGCCAGATTGCTCGTGAGGCGACCAGTGGTCAAACCAGGCTTGAATACGGGACAGATGTTCCTCCCAAGTATCTGTATATATCACTACATCGTCCAGATAAACAGCGCACCTGGCCAGACCGGAGACAACCCTGTTCATAAGTCGCTGAAAAGTGGCAGGTATTTTACACAGGCCGATACTCATAACCGAAAGCGAGTACAGACAAGAGGGTGTAATAAAGGTAGAGATTTCACATGCCCTACTCGTCAGTGGCACCTGCCAATAGCCCTTTAACAGGTCAAATATGCTCAAACTTAGCTGCGCCAACCAGATCAACGCAGTCCTCCATCCGAGGAAGAGGAAATTAATCTGGCTTAGTGACACTGTTTACCTTACAGTAGTCCGTACAAAATCTGTTTGTCCCATCCTGTTTACTGACCAAGATACAGGGAGAAGCCCAACTGGAGAAAGCTCTGCTATATGGGGTCAGCATCCAACGTCAATATCTTGTTCTATTAAGTTTGTACGTGTAGGTGTATAAGAAAACAAACCTGGAAATCTCAGAATCAGACCGACCATCTCTTCCTGCCCATCAACAGGTAGATGACTGAGAAGGCTGTCTAAAACATCCAGTGTCTGAATTTTTTTAATCTACCCTGCAGTATACAATCATCGGGACCAGGAACATCTTCCTCCCCATGCACGGACCTAGCATGACAAGAACCCAGCGAAATAACGGTATCGGCCAAAATTACAGGTTCTACCATCCTCTGTAGACTCCCCCTGTTCAGCCTCAGAGGAACATGCATAATAGAGATAACAGATTCACATGGCACAGTTGGTGTGCTTTTCTCCGTTCTGGAGTGGCAACTAGATAGTTTTGCTCAGTGCACTGGCGCACAACCGTATATGAACCTTGAAACTTAGCTTGAAAAGGAGAACCAACAATTGGCAGCAGAGCAAGAACCTGGTCACCTGGATGAAGGGCATATTTGATCGAGGCTCAGTTCGCCGATCAAATATGCCCTTCATCCTCTCCTGTGAAGATGATAGCTTCTCTTTAGCCATCTCACCAGCGGCGTACAGGCGTCACCGGAAATCACACATAAAATAACAGGGACTGAGGGGCTCGGAAGACAGTGATTCCAAACAGTGAGGAACTGAGTCAAAGCTTTTAGCACAGACTTAGTCGTGATATACCGGAGTGGATGGGCAGCAGGAAACCTAGTGGTCTGACATCACAGTGAACAGGCAACTACTACCCTTTTTAGAACGAGGCAGAGGACCAACAGTCAATAATCAGATACTCAAAAGGTTGGCTGAGTAAAGGAATAGAAAACAGTGGTACCTGCTTAATTAGGTTTACCAGTTATTTTTTTAACATTTTATTTAACTAGGCAAGTCAGTTAAGAACAAATTCTTATTTTCAATGACGGCCTAGGAAAAGTGGGTTAACTGCCTGTTCAGGGGCAGAACAACAGATTTGAACCTTGTCAGCTCGGGGGTTTGAACTGTCAACCTTCCGGTTACTAGTCCAATGCTCTTACCACTAGGCTACCCTTCCGCCCTTTAATTGACAGGTGTAACAAGTTTTGATGAACTCAGAAACATTCCCTCTTTAACCTAGGCCAAATAAATGTCTTAATATGTGATTGTAGGTTTTCCTCACACCCATATGTCCAGCAACGTCGTTGTGGGAAGTTGTCAACACCATCTCACAAAGCTTAACTGGTACAACAACCTGACTAATAGCCTCCCACAAAACTACCACCATGACACCCACTTTCTCATCAGGACATCTTGGAGAAAATAGCCATGGGCGACACCTCCCAACTGTTCCACAGGCACAATTTGGTAACGCAACTCTTCTAATGTGGGGTCAACCCGTTGCTCCTTGATTACATCGGAGCGGGGTACAGATAATGGGAGAACAAGGAAAGTAGTGACGGATTTCTTTGTGCCATTCTTGTTAGCCGGCACAGTGACCAGGTTGCCACGGCTCATAGAACACGTCACACGTAGAGGACACTTCTAAGAAACTCTGCACACTCATCAGGAATCCCTACAAATGACAGCTTAGCGGAAATCACTAGAGATGGAAACACAATAGGTCATACACGCTCACTAGCCAAGTTACTCCCAAGGATAATGTCAATACCCTCAATAGGCAACGAAGGATGCACCCCCACAACAACCTCACCTTTCACCAGTCCACAATTCAACATCAGTTTATGCAATGGAACTGACAGAGTTCAAACCTATTCCCCTAATTAAAACACTATTCCCCAAATAAGTCTCAGCAGAGAAGGGTAACAGACTCTAACACAAACGACTCAGAGGCACCTGTGTCTCTCAGGATCCTCACTGGCGCTAGGTCGTTACTTCCTAACAGACACAAAACCCTCCGTAATGAAAGGTAAATAGTCTGGGTCAATATGGACTTTCACATGCCCCTGGGCATGAGACAGTGTGTCAGGAGTGAACTGATGTGGGACAGGCACCGCTAACGCCGCAGGCTTAGATTTAACATAAGTGCAAGTACTGAATTTACCCTGAGAACCGGGCATGCGTTTCTCCAATGACCTGAAACCTGACAGTGACACTTGACCAAAGTCAGCTTTACCACAGGGGTCAGGTTCAACCCCAGTTGAATGAAACTCTGCCCTTTGCACCAGAGTATCTTGGTGAGCGAAGCCCAAATCTCGCTGAACGCCCCCACTCACTCCGAATACAGGGCTCTGCAAAGACACTTGAGTCAAAACGCTCACCCACCAAAACCGCAGCTTCATCGACAGTCTTTACTTTTCATTCGTTAATGTACGTGTGGCTATACGAACATGGATTGTGTCCTGAAATTACTCAAATCACACAGCCCTTGGAAATTCATAACTGCAGAGGCGGAACACCAGCGATTAAACTGTGAAGATAACTCAAACTCAACATAAATCTGTCTATCATCTCTTTTAAAGTTCTAAATCATTGGCGGTAAGCCTCAGGAACCAATTCGTAAATCTATAACAGCCATTTTAACCTCATCATAACACAAAGAGCTGAATATGCTTCCTGCTCTTTACCATTCAACACACACTGCAACATTAAAGTGCGGTCAGAATCAGGCCAACTCTTAACGTCAGCAACACGCTCAAACAACGAAAATAATGTCTCAGGGTCCTTCTCATTAAATTTTGGCAACTAAGTTTCCAACAATATCAAATGTGTCCGGGGCACAACCGAAAGAGGAGCGACCCCTAGGTAAATCTGGGTCACCTTCCCAGAGCACACTCTCCCCTGAGAACTTTCCTTCCCTAACAAACTCTAGCCGCTCTTGTTGCAGCTTGATTTTAGCATGCTCCAAATCCTGTTTAAATTCCAATTCCTTTTCATACTCTAGCTGTAACAGAAACAGTTCTTTCTGCTGTTCAAAAAGAAGACTACTAGGGCTAACAGATGGAGCAGCTATTGTAATGAAACGGGGAGATGGTGAGTCCTCAGCAGAAGCTGCCCCTGTGGTAACGTCTACAGTGCCTTGCGAAAGTATTCGCCCCCCTTGAACTTTGCGACCTTTTGCCACATTTCAGGCTTCAAACATAAAGAAATAAAACTGTATTTTTTTGTGAAGAGTCAACAACAAGTGGGACACAATCATGAAGTGGAACGACATTTATTGGATATTTCAAACTTTTTTAACAAATCAAAAACTGAAAAATTGGACGTGCAAAATTATTCAGCCCCCTTAAGTTAATACTTTGTATCGCCACCTTTTGCTGCGATTACAGCTGTAAGTCGCTTGGGGTATGTCTCTATCAGTTTTGCACATCACCAAACATTTTGCACAGCACCAAACATTACAACTCAAAAAAGCTGAAACAAAAGATGCAAACAAAGCACCTAGAATTTAACATAGACTCCATTTTTTCCCCAAACACAATACTAGTATTAGACCTTCATAATGCAACAAAGTGCTATACACCAAAATGTCTAGGAACCAACCTTATGATCCCGGACAAGCCCCCACTTGTCATGAACCGGCTCGAAGTTCATGACAAAAAGGGAGACAACGTGGTGATGGGGAGTAACAAAATATATTTATTAACTGAAGTAAACTAAATACAATTAACAATGGTGCGCGCGCGCGTGTGTGTGTGGTCAGTAGTGTAAGTGAGTGGTTGCATGCATAAATGTGATAATGAGGGGTGTTGAAAGGTGCCAAAGCAAACAAATAAAATGGCCACAAACAAACAGGCCACAAACAAACAAACAGGCCACAAACAAACAAACAAAACAGCCACAAACAAACAAACAAACAAACAAACAAACAAACAAACAAACAAACAAACAAACAAACAAACAAACAAACTCTAACAGTATGTCTATATGGAGAGAATCTCCTCAATGAATGGGGAAGAGGTGTATTTATCCCGGAACACACCCGAGCCCAGGTGTGTCCCATTTCGCTGACGACCCTCCCAGCTCCGCCCACCGACATCATATAAAGGAAAACAAGAGCAAAGAGAGAATTCGGCAGACAGAGTGGGAGAGTCGTCACTGTGGAGTTATGGGCCAATTTGCATATATTCACTGTGGAACTGCATGAAAATCATTTTTATTTTTGTTTCAAACCATTTTGACATTTTTGGATCCCAATGTCACACATTGGCCCCATTATTTATAGAAAGACCCATATGGGATCATATTCTAACCCTGATACATTTCTGTTGACTCCTTTCGACGCTATAGGAGTCAACAGCCATGTATCGGCTGAGTCAACAGCCATGTATCGGCTGAGTCAACAACCATGTATCTTACTCATATTCCAATACAAACAAACGCTCACATCTTGCGCATAATTTTTCTAGCTCTCTCCTGACACATTCATATCTAGCCCTACACACACAAACTCCCTTGCACACACTGCCTAGGCCTAGACTGTATATTGAATGTACTTGTATCTCCTTGCATTTCAGGTTTACATGCCAAATAAGAACATGCTTAAGAATGGGATTGCGGTCAAGCAGGACTCGATCACTCATTTGACAGCCATGGACGAGGAGGGAGGGCTGACCCACAAACTGGGGGACACCAACGGGCATGCTATCTTCAGCCAGGAAGACTCAGACTACTACCCCCCTCCCCACGGCCAGAATGGATCGTCCCTCAGCGCCACGGCCCCCGAGCAGGATGAACCGGAGGGCTACGGGAAGCGAGGTGTAGGGTTGGACTTTGCCATCCTGGACAGCACCTTCCTCCTCTCTCAGGTCTTTCCCACTCTTTTCATGGGCATGATTGTTCAGTTCACAAAGTCCGTCACTGCCTATATGGCCTCCTCTGCCATCTTCGGCATCATCGCCATTTATCTGGCCAACCAGATCATCTTTGACCAAAAGGACCTCAATAGCTGAAAGATTCAGTAACCAGGAGTGAAGGAATGCACGATTGCTTCCAGCATGCAACACTCCAGTGTCATCGCTGGCCGTTGCTATGGCTTTACCAACACATTGCAATGAGGCAGCCTGTCTGTACGTTTGTATGTATGTGTGCTGCAGAATTAAAAGAAAATGTAAACCCGTGACAATTGTTACCTCCAGAGATTACTGCAGGCAGTTACTATGGCTACAAGAGAGAGACTGGCTGGCATTAGCTGGTCTGTTGACACTGTCTGTGTACTTAAGAGTGTTTCTCACCTTGTTCCACTCAGTCACATAGAATACCGCTCAGATAGGTCCCTTCACCTTCTCCTCAGGTACAACTAGCTACACAGCTTGATCAGACTCCATCAGACCTTAGACAACTGAAATGATGTATTACCATTTTATTCTCATCTATGTGTGAAGTGGTGGAGTTTGTCAATGCTATATCTTTAAAATAGTCTGCTTTTAGTCGAAGTCAACAGGAGATTATTGGTCAGTTCTCATGCAGACTGGCCGCGGGAGATAGGAACAAGTTAATCTGGAGAGCCCATTACCTGCTTGGGAAAGAATTTCTGTCTGTTTGTTGTTATCAGCCAGGTTGAAATATTGGGAATGTTAAGTGTCACTGGTCCCTAGTGTTGGATGTTTTTTGGGAATTAACAGGTTTATCATATATATTTTGTATATGAATACAGTACATATATGTATATCCCTATGGGAATGTATTATGCGACCTGTTTGGTAGAGGTCATCTATGAGGTAATCTGTGTAACTGCATTGTTGTTAGGATGAAGTGGTTCAAAGCTTTCATTGGAATTTTTTTCTCCCTCTTTTCAAGAAATATCAGACAGTGCCATATAGTGCCATTCATTACATAATCTCTACTACCATTATCATCCCATGTTCAACCTCATGACAATCTAGGAAAGTAAATGAGGTGAATTATCCAACACTTTAAAAATCCAGGTACACTTATTTTCGGAACTCCATTAATATTCCCATGAGCAAAATACCAAAAAGTCATACCAGCAACACTGCAGTGATACTGTGAACTGGGTTCCTGAAAACAGTTTTGGTATGATGACAGTTCTCTGTGTTCTGTTACATTTTTTATACTTTGCTCTGTGTACCATAAGTGGGTGTATGTGCGTGTGTGTGTTTGTGTGTGCGTGCGTGAGAGAGAGAGAATTTCAAAGTGCAAGTGTGAGTGCCATGAAGAGAGCAGGGCAACATGGTATGACTTTGGATAAGTGCATTTTCTCCTCACCTAAGAGAATACTGCAGTCTTTCTAGATCTCATCTGTTACTGTATATTTAAATAATAGTTTACATTTTAGCAGACACTCTTATCCAGAGCGACTTAAAGTAGGTAGTGAGTGAGTGCATACATTTTCATAATCAAAATATAATAACTAAACATCATTGCATAAATGGACTATTAAATTATGAGGTTGCTAAATACAGTTGGCACTATTGGATATACAGTTTATTCGGAAAGTATTCAGACCCTTGACTTTTTCCACATTTTATTACGTTACATCCTTATTCTAAAATTGATTGAATTGTTTTTTCCTCTCATCAATCTACACACAATACCCCATAATGACAAAGCAAAAACTGTTTTTTCGAAATTTTGAAAATGTATTACAAATATTTTTTTAAATGTAAATATCACATTAACATAAGTATTCAGCCCCTTAACTCAGTACTTTGTTGAAGCATATTTGGCAGTGATTACAGCCTTGAGTCTTCTTGGGTATGACGCTACAAGCTTGACACATCTGTATTTGGGCAGTTTCTCACATTTCTCTCTGCAGATCCTCCCAAGCTCTGTCAGGTTGGATGGAGAGCGTTTCTGCACAGCTAGATGTTCAATTGGGTTTAAGTCCGGACTCTGGCTGGGCCACTCAAGAACATTCAGAGGCTTGTCTGGAAGCCACTCCTGCGTTATCTTGGCTGTGTGCTTAGGGTCGTTGTCCCAGTCTGAGGTCCTGAGCGCTCTGTACTTTGCTCCGTTCATTTTTCCCTCGATCCTCACTAGTCTCCCAGTCCCTGCCGCTGATAAACATCTCCAAAGCAAGATGCTGCCACTACCATACTTCACTGTAGGGATGGTGCCAGGTTTCCCTCAGACGTGATGCTTGGCCTTCAGGCCAAAGAGTTCAATCTTGGTTTCATCAGACCAGAGAATCTTGTTTCTCATGGTCTGAGAGTCTTTAGGTGCCTATTGGCAAACTCCAAGCGGGCTGTCATGTGCCTTTTACTGAGGAATGGCTTCCGTCTGGCCACTCTACCATAAAGGTCTGATTGGTGGAGTGCTGGTTGTCCTTCTGGAGGTTCTCCCATCTCCACAGAGGAACTCAGAAGCTCTCTCAGAGTGAACATCGGGTTCTTGGTCACCTCCCTGACCAAGGCCCTTCTCACTCGATGGCTCAGTTTGGCCAGGTGGCCAGCTCTAGGAAGAGTCTTGGTGGTTCCAAACTTTTTCATTTAATAATGATGGAGGCCACTGTGCTCTTGGGGACCTTCAATGGTGCAGACATTCTTTGATAACCTTCCCGAGATCTGTGCCTCAACACAAATCTGTCTCGGAGCTCTACGGACAATTCCTTCGACCTCATGACTTGGTTTTTGCTCTGGCATGCACTGTCAACTGTGGGACCTTATATAGACAGGTGTGTGCCTTTCCAAATCATGTCCAATCAATTGAATATAGCACTGGTGGATTCCAATCAAGTTGTAGAAACATCTCAAGGATGATCAATGGAAACAGGATGCATCTGAGCTCAATTTCGAGTCTCATAGCAAAGTTTCTGAAAACATACACTACCGTTTAAAAGTTTGGGATCACTGAGAAATGTCCTTGTTTTTGAAAGAAAAGCAAAACAATTGGTCCATTAAAATAACATCAAATTGATCAGAAATACAGTGTAGACATTGTTAATGTTGTAAAGGACAATTGTTGTTGGAAACGGCTGACTTTTAATGGAATATCTACATAGGCGTACAGAGGTCCATTATCAGCAACCATCACTCCTGTGTTCCAATGGCACATTGTGTTAGCTAATAAAAGTTTATCATTTTAAAAGGCTAAAAACAGCTGAAAACTGTTGTGCTGGCCTTCTTTAGACGAGTTGAGTATCTGGAGCATCAGCATTTGTGGTTTCGATTACAGGTTCAAAATGGCTAGAAACAAATAGCTTTCTTCTGAAACTCGTCAGTTAGTCTATTCTTGTTCTGAGAAGTGAAGGCTATTCCATGCAAGAAATTGCCAAGAAACTGAAGATCTTGTACAATGCTGTGTACTACTCTCTTCACAGAACAGCACAAACTGGCTCTAACCAGAATAGAAAAAGTGGGAG
Organism: Oncorhynchus masou masou; assembly: GCF_036934945.1. Taxonomy (NCBI): domain Eukaryota; kingdom Metazoa; phylum Chordata; class Actinopteri; order Salmoniformes; family Salmonidae; genus Oncorhynchus; species Oncorhynchus masou. The sequence continues at coordinate 18,856,731 of NC_088233.1, read as the reverse complement.
GCCCCGGTGCACAACTGAGCAAGAGGACAAGTACATTAAAGTGTCTTGTTTGAAAAACAGATGCCTCACAAGTCCACAACTGTCAGCTTCATTAAATAGTACTCGCAAAACACCAGTCTCAACGTCAACAGTGACGAGGCGACTCCGGGATGCTGGCCTTCTAGGCAGAGTTGCAAAGAAAAAGCCATATATCAGACTGGGCAATAAAAAGAAAAGATGAAGATGGGCAAAAGAATACAGACACTGGTTAACTTTTTAAAAATAACAGATTTACTTTTTGGAAATTCCCCCCACACTCAGAAAATACTCATCTGAGTTACTGTAGATCATAAGGACATACTGCCAGACTGCTTGGAAAAATAAGTCAATTTTGCAAGTGCCTCTATTAAAAATGTCAGTATTTTTTGTACATATGTCGGTAGTTATTGTTCTTTTAAAAACCATAAGCACATATTAAAGTATGCCTTCTTCTTGCCTTCTTTTCCTTGCATCTATCAAAGGTGTAAGGTGCAAAAGCTATTTCTGTGAAAAAATGATAAATGATTATTTAGTGTAGATGTGGTATAAAGACATCTTCTGCTCTATAATTTATTGGGATATTCTTCCATCCCTCTCTTTCATCACTGGCTGCTTACTTTCAGATAGTTTATTGATCTCGACTGCTGTCACAAAGTTAATGATTTCCTGGTTGATCATGCAGAATAGTACACTCATGATATTTAAAAATATGATTTTGTTTGCTTTAAAGTTAAATATATATATATATATATATATAATATAACATAATATATATAACTTTAAAGCAAACAAAATCATATTTTTAAATATCATGAGTGTACTATTTTGCATGATCAACCAGGAAATCATTAACTTTGTGACAGCAGTCGAGATCAATAAACTATCTGAAAGTAAGCAGCCAGTGATGAAAGAGAGGGATGGAAGAATATCCCAATAAATTATAGGAATGAATATATATATTAATTCCTCCTGACCATTTCCTGTATTAGTTCTGGTTTTGAATGTGCATTTCCTGATGATGACTAATGCCTGTGCAGAATATGGTAAACTCATCGTGTATCATTATTTATTTGTAAATAGGTAGTTGTCAATACTGTTGCATCTGGGTCAAGTATAACCATTGTTCCTCTGTTTTGAGTTCCCCCATATTTAGTTTAGTTGATATTTCATAGACATAAGTAACCATTGAATTTCAACAAGTTAGCAAATGTTTTGGTCCTTTATTTGTCCAAATGCCCAGTGTTTGGGTTAGTTGTGCTTCATGATAGCAAGTGCCAAGGATCTTCACATTGGGCCTATTTGCCGATGACTGTATGATTACGAATCTGCTATTATGTCCTCAGTTTTCACTGATGCTCCGAATGTGTTGTCCTTGGTATTTTCAGCCTTCATAGAAATCGAATCATTTTTATTATACATCCAGATTGGATATCAATGTGCAGTCACCAAATATACTTGTATACAAATAAATGTACTGCATTGTAAAATGCTTGTCTGAGATGTTGTATGTCACTAAGAACTTTGTACAGTTTGTGAAAATGATTTGAACTATGGTCAATGGTGGTTGCGTATGAGGCACAGTTATTAAAACCTTTGGAAATAGCGCCTTCCATCGGAATTTCCAACCAAATGGATGACATGTGTTAAGGGGTCCGGTGGAAGCGCGCGACTGTATATAATCAATTGACGTATAGGCATGCTCCGTGGTGGCATTACAAAGAAAATATGTTATGCCTTTATGTTTCAGGCAAGGGGAAGGAATAGGCTATGAGAGACGTTTCGGGGAAGCCGAATTGCGCACTAGGCCTAGCCTTAATAAACAAGCAGCATAGGATGTGGCCTGCAAGGGTGCCATTGCTCTCCGGTGACAAGTGAAAGTTTACACCATCCTTCTAAATAAGGAAGCAGCCTGTCAGACATATGACCACCGCAGCAATTTGGGAGCTGCCAAAGTGTCCATCATGTCCCGCAGTTGCTTAACGCCACCCAATGAGGTCTCTCGCTTCCTTGGTTTCACGGGCGCTGTGACAGTGTTCCGTTGAACTCTCCACAGACAAGGCACTGCAGTTCAGCGACTCTTTTCTTGTTCGCAACTTCACTCTCTCCATCCTCGGCCCTTGTATTGTTCGACTGAGCAGCGGTGAAGTCAGCATGACGTCATCTAGATATGCGATAGCCTGGCAAGGTGAAACAGAGTTTTGGTGAGTGGTTTTCTCCACGGCCTGCGTTGCGCGGAGCTGCAAAACATGGTAATCATCACCGCCACCACCTCAAGCTCTGCCGCGCACTCTCCTATTTCTATCCCTCTGCACCGGGGCTCTCGTTTCATACCCAGAGTTCAGACTTGCGTTCCAAAAATAATCCACTGCCAGCATGCCGATGGAAGAAAAACAAGAAGAGTGGTATTTTTAGGGCCATTAATTTTGACCACGTGCCCCGAAGGTAAACCGGAAGGCCATTGCGCAAAGGCTCCTCATCAGTATGTCCTACGAGGCCAGCACGCACTGGACGTTGACTGCGATTGTTCTCTTGGGGTACCTAGTCGGGATTGTGTCATCCTATGCTATTCCAAGCAGGACAAATGCAACTTTATTGGAGAAAAGATGGGAGACCCTCTTCTCCCGCTCCATTCTGGGCATCTCGGGGGAGAGATCGGACCTGAACTGGGAGAGTGACTATTTGCTAGGTATCAAAAGAGTGCGGAGGCTCTACTGCAACGTGGGTATCGGGTTTCACCTCCAGGTCCTCCAAGACGGCAGGATAAATGGTGTACATAATGAAAACCAGTACAGTGAGTTGCTTCCACAGATGTAATGCAATAGACATCACATAAAGGGGTCGTCAATAATTATGCATCTAACAGTGCCTATAGCCCATATTTTGCATGATGTGTCATAAGACGCGAAGGGAACATTGGATGACTTCTAGAGCAAAGACAGATCTATTAAAAACACTATCCACCAGTGCTAAATATCTCCCTAAGCTCAAACATGACATGAATGTATGGACGTATTTAGACAACAACTTATTTTTACACTGGCTCCTACAGCGGCCCAGAAACGAACAGTCACCGACACCGCACACGTCCAAAAGGGCAATTATTACACGATAGCCTAAACTGAGCAAATATCGAAAATTGAATGTGGGAATGTATATAGAACAAAGACTCAGCATCATGCGTAGCAACCTGCAAGGTTACACCCACAGATGTAGAGCACATCCTAGCTATAGCCTAGCCTACAACCATTTCGAAACATATTTTGTGCCAATCTGATCGGATGTGTTTTTCCAATATGTAATATTTGGTATTTTGTTCAATTAGGTCTATTAGAGATCTCAACGGTAGAGCGAGGAGTGGTTAGCTTGTATGGTGTGAGAAGTGAGCTGTTTGTCGCAATGAATGGCCGAGGAAGGTTATACGGAACGGTAGGTATGATCACTATTACATTTATTGTCCTGCAATATCTGTTTGAATGGTTCCGCGTGGCATTTGCTATTTTGACTGATCGGGTTTTATTTGCATGTAATTTAAAGATATTGGGTGTGCCTATCTTAACATGTGCTGTGAATTATGTGATTAGACATATGCTAGTGGAATGCTATTTTGGTATTTTTGATGGTTCATTATATATATGTTTACCCTTATTATGCGTTCGTATTTAATTGTAGGCAGCAAATGAGCTAGGGGCCTGTTCATGGTCGACTTGCCTTGGGCAATAATGAGGTTAACAGACGCATCATTTTGTCACGCTCTGTAATATGGCCCTGCGGGCGGGGGAAAGCCCCCCGACACTCCATAACCTGCCATGGTGACTTGGGACCATATGAAATTCGTCCATTAAAGATGAATATTATTTACATGTTAGGTTACATTTGTAGGTTATGCCTATCACTGAAGCCCCGTTTATACCTGGTGCTAATATGGGACCTTTGTCCTGATCTTATATACATTCTGATAATATACACATTATATTAAAATGTGTCTTATCTGTCCACTGTGTCTGCATTGTGACCAGATTTGCTGGTCCCTTCACGTATGCAAATGATTTCACAGCTATTATTTCAAAATAATATGTATTTATTGTAAGACACATATTGATGTAATCAGTGAATGGTGCCTCCTGTCAATGGTTTTAGAGGGCAAAATAATTAGGATTTAAAATGGTTTCTCTGTCCAGATCTGTATACACTTGTAAGATATCCAGACACAATGTGTGACTGACTACCTCCGGAGGTGGGCAAGATGATCTGACCACAATCAGATCACAATGTGTCTTTTGATTGTCTACACCTGTCTACAAACCTGTCTACAAATGTGGGCAAAATCAGAATGTGGACAGGATCTGGACTAAAAAACGCAAATTAGAACCAGGTATAAATGGGGCTTGAGTGAAGTGCATCCTCTGACTATGGATGTTGAACAAATAGTTTTGAGTTAGGCTTGAGTTAGTCTCCAACAGGTCGATCAAGAGCTACCAGTAGCTCACTGCCCACCTGTGAGTAGCTCACCAAACAATTCTGAAACTACACTAAAATATATATATATATGCTATAATTTCAAAGATTTTACTGAGTTTCAAAGATTTTACTAAATTCATTAGGCCATAATCTATGGATTTCACATGACTGGGAATACAGATATGCCTCGGTACGTCACAGAAAGGTAGGGGCATGGATCAGAAAACCATTCAATATATGGTGTGACCACCATTTGCCTCATGCAGCGCAACACATTGCCTTCGCATAGAGTTGATCAGGCTGTGGATTGTGGCCTGTGGAATGTTGTCCAGCTCCTCTTCAATGGCTGTGCGAAGTTGCTGGATATTTTCCTGGAACTGGAACACGATGTCGTACATGTCGATCCAGAGCATCCCAAAATGCTCAATGGGTGACATGTCTTGTGAGTATGCAGGCCATGGGAGAACTGGGACTTTTTCAGCTTCCAGGAATTGTGTACAGATACTTGCTACATGGGGCCATGCATTATCATGCTGAAACATGAGGTGATGGCGGCGGATGAATGGCACGACAATGTCCTCAGGGTATTATCGTGGTATCTCTGTGCATTCAAATTGCCATTGATAAAATGCAATTGTGTTCGTTGTCCAGTAGCTTCTCCCTGCCCATACCATAACCTAACCGGTTATGACGCCGAACTGCAGTCAGGACAATAAACACCCAGATTAGCTTCCCTGAGATGGTTTCTGACAGTTTGTGCAGAAATTCTTTGGTTGTGCAAACCCACAGTTTCATCAGCTGTCAGATGGCTGGTCTCAGACGATCCGACAGATGAATAAACCAGATGTGGAGGTCCAGGGCTGGCATGGTTGCATGTGGTCTGCGGTTGGAGACCTGTTGGATATACTACCACATTTTCTAAAATGACGTTAGAGGCGGCTAATGGTAGAGAAATTAACACGCAGTTCTCTGGCAACAGCTCTGGTGGACATTCCTGCAGTCAGCATGCCAATTGCACGCTCTCTCAAAACTTGAGACATCCGTAGCATTGTGTTATGTGACAAAACTGAGTGGTCTTTTATTGTTCCCAGCACAAGGTACACCTGTGTAATGATCTTGCTGTTTAATCAGCTTCTTGACATGCCACACCTGTCAGGTGGATGGATTATCTAGGCAAAGGAGAAATGCTCACTAACAGGGATGTAAACAAATTAGTGCGCAACATTTGAGAGGAATAAGATTTTTATGTGTATGAAAAATGTCTGAGATCTTTTATTTCAGCTCATGAAGCATGGAACAAAGACTTTCCATGTTGCGTTTATATTTTTGTTCAGTATACATGCAATTTTCACGTGTTCTCACAAGTATCAGACACCGCAAGCTCCCAGCTAGCCTACTATCTAATCAACGCAACATTGACATTATCCCACCCCAGGTTAGCCACTATTGGCCAAACATAACACAATATCTGATAATTAATTTCCAGCAATATTGCCCCTGTCTGTCTGTGGTGCGCGTGTTTGTCTATCACTCCGTGTGTAGCCAGTTGACGTGATTTTGACAGAAATACTTTCCCCAAAACCTTCTCAATTAAATGTTAACTGCAAAGTAGGATTATCTGGTAGAAGTATATCATGAGTAAGTATTTGTATCTATTATGTGTTATTTGCAAACTTTGCAATTAAATGAGCAGCAGCAGTACATAACCATGCTAATTATGCGTAATTAAAGGGGCCAAATGCGCAATTAAAGGGGAATTACACTCGAATCAAAATGTGTTCCTTTTCTTCTAGACCCCCCCAAAATTGTCTTCTGGTGTGATTTAAGCATTAACATGGACTCAGAACGTTCCAATTTTGTTGTTTCTGTATGAACAATTGTACATTTGAGAGTTAAAAACAAAAAACATCGAAAACCAGGAAAAAGAAAACTGAGAAAAGATCATTTCGGAAAATATAAAACAGAATTGGAAAAAAAAATACAGATTTTATAGGGCCCCCTTAGAGTTGATGATTATTCTATTATTCTTCCAGGTATATTGACAGAAAACAATGCACTACTTTCTCTTGTACCCCAAGGACCCAGAAAGAGTTGCAGAGAGAAGGAAAGAATGTGCCTATTTGAAAGTTAGAATTTTTTTAATTCATTTTATTTATTAGCTCTCGAAGGTTGGAGACCACTGTATTAGGGTATCTGACGGACTTCATCAGCTCCCCGTCTTGTCGATGGTCCCAGCACATGCTATCTTTTCACAACTTATTATTGCAGAAATTGTCAGAAAAATAATACTCTGAAAAATATTATTTGTGAAATGTATAGTAGGGTAGACATACGATTCACAATGAACAACTTGCAAGGTGAGCAAAAGAAGGTCCATGCAGCTTTCCAATTGCGCATCACCAAAAGGATACAGTTACATAGTGCATGCAATTAACAACACGTTTACATATAAGACATACTCTGGTATTTTGGTAACTAATAAAGTATTTTTTAAACCTCTCGCTTTGGGCTGGATGTGTCAATGTGTAGTTCATGCATGCATAATCTATGATCAGAATTACTGCCTTACCTCAATTAGCCACGAAATCCCTAGTTTGAAAGTAACTGTTTTCTTGAAGCTGTGTTGTGCCATTTTCCCTACATTTCACGCAATGTAGACCAGCACCCGAGCAATTCGAGTTTTAACCAATGAGCTTCAGCCCCTCAAGCATTTGATTGACAGCTAGCAAGAGGACTGCCCAGCGTTATCCAATGAGGTTGCACGGCCCAGTGGACACAGTGGAGAGAGAGAGAGCGCAATTACATGGTGCACATGTGTGACGTAGTACGCAATTTTCAGGGACCACTTTTGGTTCGTGAGTGATACATTCAGAACTACTGGCTAAAAAGTATACAAAAGTACTAGATAATCTCTTTAATTATTGCACTAAAAATTCATTGGTTAATAGGCTAATTAATTACCCATATGGGTGAGAAATAAGTTGTACAGCAGTGCTACCTGTGTGTGATACACATTCATCGATGTTTTAAAAGGCTAGTTCACATTTACTTATTACTACACATAAATAAGTCTATAGACCTGTAGTCTATAGGAGTTAGTAAACCAACATTTGCTTTTGTTCAGTTAGCTGCAGCTTAGTATTGTCTTCATCAGCACAAACTATGGGAGTGGTAGGTAAGGTCCCTGTTAGCATGCTCCCAATAGCATGTGTAAACCCCTCCAAAACAGCAACATGCACAGTGCATTTTTTGTTGTTGATATTGAGTGAGTATGATATTTCAGGATTATATCAGTCAATTTCAATTTTTTATTGTAGTTTTCAATAAAAAAGAGAACATGCTGCAATTTTGGTTAGATATCCCCTCAAGAACATACATGATAAACAATTTAGTTTATTATGAATTTTGGATGGAGCAAGATATGTGCTAGTCTTCAGAGACAAAGGTTTACAGGTTCTTCTATCAACCCCAAATTTGCTACAATATGTTAGTGCATGGCTCCCTTACTATACATGTGAACTAATTCTGGGTGAGGATGAAATGTATGCATGGCATGTATTTTTCAGTGCAACTTGTACAACTGTATAAAACTGGTAACTGAAACTTAACTTGGCCATACTTTTTCTTTGACCTTTTCTCCTTTGTTATTTTCAGACAGTCTTCCATGATGAGTGCAAGTTCAGAGAGAGCATGCTGCCAAACAACTACAACGCCTATGAGTCTTCCGTTTACAGAGGCTCCTACATTGCTCTCAGCAAGCATGGCCGTCTGAAGAGAGGCAAAAAGGCCACCACTGCCATGACTGTGACACACTTCCTCCCCCGAATATGAGCAAAACTGGCAGGCAATAACTCACTTATTTGCACATGTGGATTGTTGTCCAGGTAACATTATACTGTATACACCAATACAAATATGATTGAAAAAGAAAGAAATACCACTATATGATAGTATTTATTCAGTCTTTATATGTATATTTCGGTAGCTTACTTTGTATTAGAACTTACGGATATGCCATTAATTGCTGCTTATTATTTTATCAGTATTATATAAGGGGTGGAGAAGCTTCATCTGTCCCCTTCACTTTGAATGGGTGCTTGCCATACATAAAAGGTGGAGACCTTGTCCTGTCAGTAGATGACAGCTCATCTCAGCATCTAGAAGTGAAATGGATACTTTTTTATTACCTCAAAGCGCCATTTCCCGAATGAAATAATGTGTGCATGATATTTCTACTGAGAAGAATGCCTGTTTACTTTGAACTTTTGTCATTATCCATCAAGAACTAAAAATGTTCCATCATCTGTGTCAACATTATATAATTGTCTAGTAAGGGCAACTAGAGCACTCACCAAATATTTCTTTCCTTGCTTTGTGATGAGGGGGTGGTTGCCTTTGATTCCTACTTGTGGCTCCTTCCCTTGCATGTGAGAAACGCTCCCCTCAGTCAGAAATAGGGATGACACGCAAGTCATCACTCCCTCAGTGACTCCGGGGGGCTTTAGCCCAATTCCTAGAGGGCCAAAAGTATCTTCAGTTTATTTTCTTTCCAAATTTAGATCAGTTAAGTAATTGAGACTGTGTTGGACAGGCCGGGCCCCTCACAGCCATTGATGTGGGAAGCTAGAACTGGAGACCCACCATGCTAGGAGAACTTTGACAATCCTGTTTTTTTTAGGCTAGAGGGTTTTATGAGGCTGAGTGTGAAATGGCTGGATGTTTAGACCAGATTGAAATGTGTGTGTGTCTGGTCTGGACTAACTGGGAGACTGCTGTATTGATCGATCAAACAGTTTGATTCCTTTTTTAAACTGAGGAGGATTGAAACCTTAACTTATCTGCCGGTTTGAAAAACATGTTAGCACTTTTACAGTATCTCCATTTCTGCAGTAAATGTTGAGCTGCATAAATAGTGCTTGTTTTCACGTTCACTCTGTAAATGAGGGTCTGCTACATTAATTAGAAAAATATGTAAATATTCCTATTACATTTTTTGAGAAGGGATCATTATTTCACGCAATTAAGATGTGCTAACAACATTTCAGGTATCACAATCTGGCTATTATGTCTAATACCTGATATTTATATAATAATAAGGATTGTACTCATATGTACCTGTTTCTCTCTTTTATTGTTTAAACTGGTTATTAAGTTGTAAGATCTTGTGTGGAAGAAAAACAGAAGCAATGTCTCAAAGCAATTCACCAAAGGCTTTACAGTAGTGATGTTTGAAGTCAATGCTTGCTTGCTCTCCTCCTCGAATACTGTACCTGAGCAGACCCCCCTTGGCCAGTTGACACTGTAAAACCCTTTGTTCAACAACAGTCCTGAGATTCCAGAAGTATCCTTCCTCTCCCACCCGAAGCCATTTTAGTACAAGGTCAGAGTCATAGACCTCTTTCACTGTGTCTAAACACATGGTGTTCAGGTTCACCAGTATCACTTTGCCCCTTTGACGCCTCTTTGCCCTACGTTCGCTCCGTTATTCCTTTATTTATTTATGAATGGTGTGTAGCTCAATGAAAACCTTGCATGAATGACATAAGGTGATTTTTAGTTGTAAGTGGTTTGATTCTGTATCTCTCTTTGACTGGTCGCCAATGAGCATGGATTTATTGGGAATGGAGTGGCATAATCTGATTTAAAGATTTACCTTACAATGCTATAAGTATGTTTGGTGTGTCTGAGTAAAATACACAGGAATATCTTTTACCAAACTTTAACTTTACCCCTGTTAAATTCTACTTCCAACACAGCATTGGTAGCCCACTGTAAAATGGATGTGAGATGGTACTTACCCACACACAAGTACTTACAGTCGTAAGAAGAGACAGGCTGAGGCTTGATGCAGTGTCTGGTTGTGATGGAACACAGGAAGCATCTGTGTCAAATCAAATCAAATTTTATTTGTCACATACACGTGTTTAGCAGATGTTATTGTGGGTGTAGTGAAATGCTTGTGTTTCTAACTCCGACAGTGCAGTAATATCTAACAAGTAATATTTAACAGTTTCACAACATATACCCAAAATACACGTAAATCTAAATAAGGAATGGATTAAGAATATATATACATATATGTCAGTGATGCATTGGACTAAGATACAGTGGCATAGTATAGAGTGCAGTATATACATATGAGATGGGTGATGCAATATTTACAAACCATTAAAGTGACTAAGATACCGTAGACTAGTATAGAGCACAGTTTACACATATGAGATGAGTAATGCAAGATACGGAGACATTATTAAAGTGACTAGTATTTCATTTCATTGTCAACAGTCATCATACTCCATATTTGCCACAGCCAAAGAGAAAGCAAAGTTCCAATCACATCAATTCACCAAGCTGAAATTATATTGATGTGCTAGCGAGGCGCTATTTACATCAAGGAGGATGGCAGACAATGAAAATATGTAACACAAAGGCTGTTCTGGATTTGAACCGTTATGAGACAAAACACGATTTTATATGGATAACTAGTAGTGCTGTTGCTTGAACAATGGTGCTCCCAGGAGATATAGCTACTGTGATAGTTATGCAAGGTAAAAGTATTGCTCAGTCTGCCAAGTAGCATCATCTCTACAGCTAGCACCAGATCAAGCCCACTTTCATTGTCACAATGGAACTGAAAAATGTCTTCACCACCACCTACCTATTCAGGATGATGATCAGTAACTGAGGAATGAATGAAAACAAGCTTTTCCACTGTCTTGCATGTGTTCGTCTGGGATGATAACATAGCAGGATTCATGGTTTATTGAATTTGGATGGTGCAACATCTTCTCTTCCATCTTTTCTTCTCCCCACAATGTCATCACAATTAGACATGAAATATGAATGTTCATGAAGGTGAATAATATTTGTTTTGATAACAACATACTTATCATCCTTTTTTTCACATGGGCAACAGGACACTATCATGACAACATGCAAATACGTGAACTGAAATAGATATTTGGAAGTGTGAGAATTGTGCCTCTGTCACAATGGCTTCTCATGTCATGACTGGCACCTAGTTCAGTGTCCACCTGTTAGTCCTGACCATAGGTCTTTGTACCAAATGTATTAAAGCTGCTTAAAGAGTGTTAGATACTCAAATGGTGTTCAAGCCTACGGTAACTTACAATACAGTGCGTTGCAGGCTCTCCAACTTGTGAAAAGGTGCTATGGGTGGTAGTGGATAAGGGTGTGGTGGTAGCGATTCAGTGTGTGTCCCTGTGTGTCGGCAGCCTAAGTTTGAGTTCTCTCAGTTTTCTATTCCTGCACTGAGGGGAGTGTGCTTCCTTCTGAATCCCCCTCCTCTTTTTTAACATATACCTCACCTTCTGCCTTAGTTCCGATTTATTGAAATGATTGTAAATTAGTTTGAAATAACAGACTTCTCCAATCATTTGTTTCTTAAAAAATATGATGACGAGTAAGAATGCTAATATACTAAAAATGGTTTTCCTTTTATTTTTGTACGTATGTGCTGTGCACAGCAGTCAACTGTATTCCTGAATGAATAATAAAACATGTTTTATATGGGTTGTTATTGTTGTTGTTATTTTATGCCTGTGGTGTATGTCAATTGTGAACTGGATTTAGAATGATGTAACCTCCTATGTGTTGATTTGGTCAAGGCCACCCTGAGTATTTTATATTGAGAAGTAGGTAGGTAATACAGTACTCAAGACAAAATATGCCAGCGGTTTACATGTTTCTTTGTGGCAGTTGATAAATAAATGTAACTATTTCAAGGACTGTACTGCAATTCTCAACACACTCAAATTCCTTTATTATATGTGAAGCTGGGGCTCCCCCTTCTGGCAAAAATAAATATGGCCACGTTTTGGGAAGAATATGGTTCACCCAAACCACCGTGAAGGCGATTATCAGAGAGCAGGAATGGCATATGGGCCAGTTACCTTTAACCTTTAAAGTGAGGGGCGGTGGTGAAATTCCCTGAAAATGTAGGCTACACGATTATATAATACATACATAATTTCCCGCACATACAATATTCTGTTGAGCTTGACACCTGTTTTTTTGTATAGGTTAGAGCGAGCATAATGTATTGTTAGCCGTGTTATTTAACCTCAAACTTTTCATGAAACTCAATTTCACATCCGGTCAGCCAAAAAAAGTCTCGACAGGGTTGGGCCAGTTACAGAGCTGTCAGTCTTCAAATTGAATCTATGGCCTCTGTTCTCGTCAATTGTGTTTAACACTGCACCTTAGGATTACCGTGTGAACCGGCACATTTCCCCAACATGCAACCAGCTCTCGTCGTGATCTGGCTGGCCGCTCTACAACAATCCATTCCGGTCAATTGTTTCCCTGTACACCTAGACCTGTCGCCGCCGCACAGGACAATCAAAGGAATCCTCGCGCGCTCGGAGTCTGTCGATACAGGACATTATTTATGGAAGGTGAATTTGAATGGACATGTAAAGAAAGCCATCTTCACAAACTCTCTCGGTAAGTGTATTTTTCTTTAATGAACTATTTTCATACTACCCAGCTAGCACATTTGGTTCCTTGGAAGTTGTGGGAATGTAAATTGTTGGTTCAGATGTAGCACCACATGTTCTAAAGTGGTGTGACAAAAGTATTGCGTGTCTTTTCAGGGGCCTGGAGATTTTCCTGATCTCATGACCTGGGCCCGGTTTCCCGAAAGTGATAAAACATTAGTAAGCCTAGGTTTCAACAATGCATATTTCCTACTGCATGCGTTTCCTAAAACACCATGCAGAGAGCATGTTCACTAAATGTGTTGATACTGATAGGATCAGAAGAAAGAACACTGCTCTCGGATCTCCCTTTCCAATCTTAGCTTAATATTTGAGTTTTCCACAATACTGATGACATAACAGCTCCTAGAGATATAACATATGACTACAAATATTGAGGCGGCTTATTCTAATGCTTACCCTATAACAATGCACTAAATCCAGATTTGGCACACGTTACACCATTAATTATATTCAGGCCAACATTACAGAAAGTAGTGTACAAATAGTTAAATAAAACTAATTTCATTAACATAAAATGGATTTCAATATTATTCAAATATATACAGTGCCTTGCGAAAGTATTCGGCCCCCTTGAACTTTGCGACCTTTTGCCACATTTCAGGCTTCAAACATAAAGATATAAAACTGTATTTTTTTGTGAAGAATCAACAACAAGTGGGACACAATCATGAAGTGGAACGATATTTATTGGATATTTCAAACTTTTTTTATCAAAAACTGAAAAATTGGGCGTGCAAAATTATTCAGCCCCTTTAAGTTAATACTTTGTAGCGCTACCTTTTGCTGCGATGACAGCTGTAAGTCGCTTGGGGTATGTCTATCAGTTTTGCACATCGAGAGACTGACATTTTTTTCCCATTCCTCCTTGCAAAACAGCTCGAGCTCAGTGAGGTTGGATGGAGAGCATTTCAGTTCTTTACACAGATTCTCGATTGGATTCAGGTCTGGACTTTGACTTGGCCATTCTAACACCTGGATATGTTTATTTTTGAACCATTCCATTGTAGATTTTGCTTTATGTTTTGGATCATTGTCTTGTTGGAAGACAAATCTCCGTCCCAGTCTCAGGTCTTTTGCAGACTCCATCAGGTTTTCTTCCAGAATGGTCCTGTATTTGGCTCCATCCATCTTCCCATCAATTTTAACCATCTTCCCTGTCCCTGCTGAAGAAAAGCAGGCCCAAACCATGATGCTGCCACCACCATGTTTGACAGTGGGTATGCTGTGTTCAGGGTGATGAGCTGTGTTGCTTTTACGCCAAACATAACGTTTTGCATTGTTGCCAAAAAGTTCAATTTTGGTTTCATCTGACCAGAGCACCTTCCACATGTTTGTGTCTCCCAGGTGGCTTGTGGCAAACTTTAAATTACACTTTTTATGGATATCTTTAAGAAATGGCTTTCTTCTTGCCACTCTTCCACAAAGGCCAGATTTGTGCAATATATGACTGATTGTTGTCCTATGGACAGAGTCTCCCACCTCAGCTGTAGATCTCTGCAGTTCATCCAGAGTGATCACGGGCCTCTTGGCTGCATCTCTGATCAGTCTTCTCCTTGTATGAGCTGAAAGTTTAGAGGGACGGCCAGGTCTTGGTAGATTTGCAGTGGTCTGATACTCCTTCCATTTCAATATTATCGCTTGCACAGTGCTCCTTGGGATGTTTAAAGCTTGGGAAATCTTTTTGTATCCAAATCCGGCTTTAAACTTCTTCACAACAGTATCTCGGACCTGCCTGGTGTGTTCCTTGTTCTTCATGATGCTCTCTGCGCTTTTAACAGACCTCTGAGACTATCACAGTGCAGGTGCATTTATACGGAGACTTGATTACACACAGGTGGATTGTATTTATCATCATTAGTCATTTAGGTCAACATTGGCTCATTCAGAGATCCTCACTGAACTTCTGGAGAGTTTGCTGCACTCAAAGTAAAGGGGCTGAATAATTTTGCACGCCCAATTTTTCAGTTTTTGATTTGTTAAAAAAGTTTGAAATATCCAATAAATGTCGTTCCACTTCATGATTGTGTCCCACTTGTTGTTGATTCTTCACAAAAAAATACAGTTTTATATCTTTATGTTTGAAGCCTGAAATGTGGCAAAAGGTTGCAAAGGGGGCCGAATACTTTTCATTTAAAGTGTCTTTATGTCCTTTGCTTGTTTTGCAAAGAAATGGGCATCTTTGTATTTGTAGTCACTGTCACCTTCATTCTAAAGTTAATCGGCAATCACATGAAGACAAACATCTTGATTTTGTTTTTAACTGAGATCTTGTGTATAAAGAGACGCAGAAAGGCAAAAAGGCATTCACAACGTACTTAGCTGTTCGAGTAGTCTGAGGCGGTCATTAAATAACGAGTGTTTTTCAAGCAACTTTAGTAACGTTGGTTTTAGGAAACAGCTCAGAGATCTAAGGATGCTCCTACGACGGTTCTAATGATGAATGTAGCCTTTTAAATGCTTTTGGGAAACTGGGCCCAAGTCAGGTAAAACTATGGGTCCTATTTGTAGGTTATGTCAAAATATTATTATTATAGATGATGTATCTTCCCAATTCATCTGTGCCTTGACTTTGGGACTGTGCCATACACATTTAGCTGAATGCATTCCACCGAAATGTGTCTTCTGCATTTAACCTAACCCCCCCTGAATCAGAGAGGGGCGGGAAGCCTGCCTTAATCGACGTCCATGTCAAATCAAATGTTATTTCTCACCTACAAATGTTAATGCGAGTGTAGCGAAATGCTTGTGCTTCTAGTTCCGACAGTGCAGTAATATCTCACAAGTTATCTAACAATTCCCCAACAACTACCTTATACATACATCTAAATGGGTGAATGAGAATATGTACATGTAAGTATTTGGATGAGTGATGGCCGAGCGTCATAGACAAGGTGCAATAGATGGTATAAAATACAGTATATACATGTGATATCGGTAATGTAAGATATGTAAACATGATTAAAGTGGCATTATTTAGAGTGCATTGTATAAAGTGACTAGTGATCCATTTATTAAAGTGGCCAGTGATTGGGTCTTAGTGTAGGGAGCAGCCTCTCTGAGTTAGTGATTGCTGTTTAGCAGTCTGATGGCCTTGAGCTAGAAGCTGTTTTTCAGTCTCTCGGTCCCAGCTTTGATCCACCTGTACTGACCTCACCTTCTGGATGGTAGTGGTGTGAACAGGCAGTGGCCCGGGTGGTTGATGTCCTTGATTATCTTTTTGGCCTTCCTGTGACATCGGGTGGTGTAGGTGTCATGGAGGGCAGGTAGTTTGCCCCGGTGATGCGGTGTGCAGACCGCACCACCCTCGGAGAGCTTTGCGGTTGAAGGCGGTGCAGTTGCTGTACCAGGCTGTGATACAGCCCGACAGGATGTTCTTGATTGTGCATATGTAAAAGTTTGTCAGGGTTTTGGGTGACAAGCCACATTTCTTAAGCCTCCTGAGGTTGAAGAGGCGCTGTTGCGCCTTCTTCACCAGACTGTCTGTGTGAGTGGACCATTTCAGTTTGTCTGTGATGTGTATGCCGAGGAACTTTAAAACTTTCCACCTTCTCAACCCCCAACAACAACTGCTCCCCGGGTGGTGAACTTCCTTGCTTAAGGGCAGATATCTAGCCAGGCTACTAAAGCTACTAGTTTTTGTTAGCTAGCTATAGATTGGATCATCCTAGTTAGTTTTGGAGGATGACTAAACTGCTTTTATTAACACATACCTTGATTTCTATGAACATTTGTGTTTGTCCCTCTCCTGCCTGCCTCATGAACAGTCATCAGTTAACACAGCCAGAAAGTTATAAACCCCGCCTATTTCAAAAATGTCTCGTCTTAAAATCCGATTTTAAACCAAACCACACTGCTAACGTTGTGCCTAACCTTTAAATGAAGACCAAGAAGCACATTTTTGTTTTCATACATTTTTACGATATAGACAATTTTGACTGACAGTATTATCTAGTGAAAGCCCAGGAGAGGAGCGAAGAAAGAAATCAAGTGCTGGTGAAATCAAATGTAGTTGTCGGGAGACATGGTTGATGAGACGCTGTAGCTAGGAGACCACTGTGACTCAACCCACCTGTTGCCGCAAGTGTGGGGGTTAACACTTGAAATCTCAGGGACACTTGACAAAACCAAGGGAAACAGGCTTTAATTGGTGGAGGTACTATGTCAACTTGTCCAATAAGAAATGCCTGCTTTCTTTTCCATTGCAAAAATGTTCAACTTTTTTCTATGGTGTGAACAAATGAATATGGTAAACTTGTTCGGTGCTGCTGCTTTGAAAGTGTTGCCCCACCAGATTGAAAAGGCAAATGCTGTCTCGCCACGTTTTCGGGCAGCTCTGTTTGTTTCACAGGAACGAAGCCATATGTTTTCTGACCGGTAAAACACTTTTTTTTAAACATTCTGAGAGCAGAAGTAAAAATTGACTGTTCTGGGAACGTTTATTTTTAAGTTGCAGGAAGGTTCTGAGAACGTTTTACTCTGGTTCCTTAAACCTTTTCCTGAGAGGTTTTATTAACGCTCTGAGAACGGAAATTCTAGGTTATTAAAGAGGTTTTTTTTTTTTTTTTTTTTAAACCTTTATTTTACTAGGCAAGTCAGTTAAGAACAAATTCTTATTTTCAATGACGGCCTAGGAACAGTGGGTTAACTGCCTATTCAGGGGCAGAACGACAGATTTTGTACCTTGTCAGCTCGGGGATTTGAACTTGCAACCTTTCGTTACTAGTCCAATGCTCTAACCACAATAACTTAATTTTTTTAACTTAATGTTTCAATAAGACTTTAATAACACTGCTAGCTTATTTTTTTTTTTAAAGCACAAGATAGGACAATGGAAATTCCTTTCCTTAGGCATTAATCATGCAAACACATAAAAATTTGTGACAAGGCAGCTGTGAGATTCTAACCTATAATCTTCTGTTCAATATCCATGGAATTAGTCCACTACACCACCAGGAAGGAGCTAGAATGTCGTGTTTTTTTACCAATATAAAGCTGTTATTTTTAGTCTATTCCAGCAGACCCTATTTCAAAGGAAACAAGCACTCATTAAGATCAGGTGTTGCCAATTTAGTGGGCATGGCCAACACACTTAAGATAGAGGATGGAGAGTTGTGTTGATGCTGAGAACGGAATGTATGTTTTTCAATAACAATCTTAGAATGGTCTCTCTGAACGTTACTAAAGTTTGCTTGCGGTTTTTATGGAAAGTTTTCTTGACCTTCTCGGAAAAATTTGAGAACATGATTTTAAATAGAACCATTAGGAAACCTGTAGGAAACTTTATCCTTAAGTTCTAAAATCCCCACAGAAGAATGTTGTTTCTGAACTGTTAGAGTATATTCCAAGTGTGTGTGTGTTGAAAATGTTCCAAAGGGAAGCAACTATCCTGTAGGGGTTGATACCAGTATTGTGACACTCATTACTATCGCGTCAAGGAAACAAAACATGAAGTGGCTTTAACTTATTTAGGAAAACTGCCCTAATGTTGGAAAAAAACATTGTTGTCATCCAGAGGCACATTTCTTTTTATATTTTCAAGCCATAGCACACAGTATTTTACATACAGCAGGTTTTTAAAGAGTGTTGCTCTGCGTTTTCATTTTTGCCATGGAAAAATAAATATTATGATACTGGTATCATCCCGGCCTTTACTATCCTGCACCATTCTCAGAAAGTTGTGGGAATGTTGTATGCAAAATAACCATAGGACAGCCACGCTCTCACCAAGCTCTAAGAAACATATGGTTCTCAGAATGTTATGTGCTAGCTGGGTATGCTTTATTTTATAGTTCATTTCACATACAGATTTCATTCAAGTTTTCACACTCAAACTAAAGCAACTGTACAGATAATGTCAAAATTAACTAATTCAACAAAGTGCCTTATTTAGGATTGTTTAATCATTTACCAAAAATAATCCATTGTCTGTCTCTATGTACAGTATGAAATTGTGACATGTTTTTTTATTTTTCCATAGTTGTCCTCCCAATAAGAACAGAAACAAGTGACTTTGTGTCAATATTGGACTTGAAAAGTAAACGTTTCTTATGTGTCGACGTCGAGGAAAAGTGGTTCAGTTCTGTAGGTATTGCATGGCAAGTCATCCATGGATGGCCACTCTGGGAACAGTCAAATCTGCTCTCCCAAATCACTTCACATTCATTGTGTAATTAATTTCCGTAGAATCACTTAACCTATTCATGTGAAATTCAAGTTGTGTTTCTGTTGTCACTCCCTACCAGATGATGTTCAGCAGGAAAGAGTGCCTTTTCCAGCACAGGCGGATGGAGAACCCTGTTGACGTGTTCTATTCATCCAGCAATGGACTGTTGCTCCTACTGGACGGGGCTGAGATCCCTGTGAAAGGGTACGACTTGTTAAAGAGACACATGGTTTACAGAAGGAAGAGGAGCCAACAGGAGAACCCAGATGCAGACTCCATGGAGGATCAGGACCTGGCTATGCAACAGGACCAAGAACGAGCTGGCGCCATTTCCAAGGAGACCATCACTTCTTGTGACGACCCTTTGCGGGTGTTGCATTCCAATAGCCCAGGCAGTCCTACCAAAATGGCTGTGCAAAAGGCAGACAAAGTGGCCCAGGGTGGTCTAGCGGTCTAAGCAGATGCCTCCGGCACACGTCTACGGTGTTGTCATAGGTTTGAATCCAACCTACTGCCCTCTCTCTTTCCCTACTATCTTCCTCTCTCTTTATCTTAGGGGTAGGCAACCTTGTTCCTGGAGTGCTTGCAGGATTTTGCCCCAACTAGGCATCACACCAGACCAAATGAGCTAATTGACTAAATTCAACACACCTGGTCTTCCAAGTTGGTTATATCAAAAACAAGTCCTTGCGTCACTCCAGAACCAAGGTTGCTTAGTCCTGCTCTAACTGTTCAATAAAGTCAGAAAATAGCTTAAAAATATATTTTAAAAATGGAAAATGCAGAGCAAGAGTGAAGCATTGGCCAATGGCTTGACTCGTAAGGCCAGAGAAATGAGCTTTGAATTTGAAGCTTGTCTGGAAAAAGTTAACTTTTTGCTAGATAACATTAAGGGATATACAGTAATGCCATGCACCAGTGCCTCAATCCTCATGAGTTTGTGGTTTTGCAATCGTAGTCTGGATGGAGGGGTCACAATACAACTTGAGAAGGAGCACGTTAGATTGAAACAAGGAGGTGAATTAGAAAGCTGATCAGTGAGCATCATGAGAAACAGTCTTACATGCTTATATGCTGAGGTAGTGCTTCTTAAGGTCATTAATGAGTGGATGAGAATGGGTGGATGAGACCATGTGTATAGTGCAGTGAGAAGCCAACCCTTTGGTTATGCAAGGGTGTGATGCACTTTTTCACTGGGATCAGAAATCGGCTCTGGCATATGTAACACACCGGCCCATTTCTTTCCTTAAGGCCCACACAGCGAGCAATTTTTTTTTTCTCCCCCTTGTGGCCCCCATTCTTAGCCTGATGATGATGATGATGATTTTGCACAAAAAAACAACAACAAGTTAGGCAGGCAGGCCCACAAGGTAAACAATCAACCCGGCCCATCTGGAATTTTTCACGAAATGCCTGATGGCCAGTCCGCCCCTGCACTTTTTAAATATTTACATTGCAAAACGCTTTCAAACAGTTTGGACTTTCATCCTTGACACAGAGAAAACCAATCAAATCATCCTGAAAATATGCAGGCTCATTATGAAATGGGCACTTCTTGTTTTTATAACAGCGTATAAAAAGTTGAGGCAGGTCACCCATTTCCTTTTCTACATTACTTAGAATCGTATATCAATTCATACAGAGAGACGTTTGAGTAGCAGTTGATGAGGCCTGTTTTGCAACATTAAACATAATTTGTCCTTTTTGGGTAACGCCTGGGTTGAACCAGTGTCATGTTGTCCTTTTAACTCCTTCTAAAAATTACCATTTTAAACTGGTTTGGCATTGAGCCTGATGTTGCAATAATTTGTTTGCATGAGATTTTGCTATGTATGTCAAAATGGACCAACATTTCTGTATGACTTATTGTAATTGACAAGTAAATATTAATTGATACAACATTGCATTAATGCATTGAAACTTCTATTAATTGAAGACCATTTTTCAATGGATGTGTTATGGTATTACTATATTTTGTCAATCTATAGGTTGTGGTGGATGTTCACAATGTTTAAATATGGTAAATACACTATATATAAAAAAGTAAGTGGACACCCCTTCAAATTAGTGGGTTCGGCTATTTCAGCCACACCCGTTGCTGGCATGTGTATAAAATTGAGCACACAGCCATGCAATCTCCATAGACAAACATTTGCAGTAGAATGGCCTTACTGAAGAGCTCAGTGACTTTCAACGTGGCACTGTCATAGGATGCCACCTTCCTAACAAGTCAGTTCATCACATTTCTGCCCTGCTGGAGCTTCCCCGGTCAACTGTAAGTGCTGTTATTGTGAAGTGGAAACGTCTAGGAGAAACAATGGCTGAGCCGCAAAGTGGTAGGCCCCACAAGCTCACAGAACAGGACCACTGAAATGCGTAGCAAATAAAAATTGCATGTCCTCGGTTACAACACTCACTACCGAGTTACAAACTGCCTCTGGAAGCAACGTCAGCACAATAACTGTTCATCGGGAGATTCATGAAATGGGTTTCTATGGCTGAGTAGCTGCATACAGGCCTAAGTTCACCATGCCAAGTGTCGGGTGGAGTGGTGTAAAGCTCGCCGTCATTGGACTCTGGAGCAGTGGAAACGCATTCTCTGGAGTGATGAATCACACTTCACCATCTGGCAGTCCGACAAACTAATCTGGCTTTGGCAGATGCCAGGAGAATGCTACTTTCCCCAATGCATAGTGCCAACTGTAATGTTTGGTGTAGGAGGAATAATGGTCTGGGATGGTTTTTCACGGTTCGGGCTCGGTCCCTTAGTTCCAGTGAAGGGAAATCTTAACACTACAGCATTTTGTATTTTTATTTATGTATCCTTTATTTAACTAGGCAAGTTCGTTAAGAACACATTTTTATTGACAATGACGACCTACCCCGGCCAAACCCTAACGACGCTGGGCAAAATGTGCGCATTCCTATGGGGCTCCTAATCACAGCCGGTTGTGTTACAACCTAGAATCGAAACAGGGTCTGTAGTGTCGCCTCTAATATTGAGATGCAGTGCCGTAGACCGCTGCGTCACTCGGGAGCCCATACAATGACATTCTAGACAATTCTGTGCTTCCAACTTCGTGGTAACAGTGTAGGGAAGGCCCTTTCCTGTTTTCAGCATGATAATGCCCCTGTATCCAAGGCGAGGTCCATACAGAAATGGTTTGTCGAGATCAGTATGGAAAAACTTGACTGGCCTGCACAGTGCCCTGACCTCAACCCTATCAAACACCTTTGGGCTGAATTGGAACGGCAACTGCGAGCCAGGCCTAATTGCCCCACATCAGTGCCCGACCTCACTAATGCTCTTGTGGCTGAATTGAAACAAGTTCCCACAGCAATGATCTAACATCTAGTGGAAAGCCTTCCCAAAAGAGTGGAGGCTGTTATAGCAGCAAAGGGGGGACCAACTCTATATTAATGCCCATGATTTTGGAATTAAATGTTTGACAAGCAGGTGTCCACATACCTTTGGTCATGTAGTGTATATCAAGGTTGTGTTTCGCTGTCATTTGAAACCATACCAAATGTTAGCTGGTGCTGGACACCATTAGGAAAAAGCAATGAGCCATCACAATATAATATGTATTTATTCAAATGTATTCACATATTGTTATTTATAATGTGTAATATTTTGTATGGATGCTTATTGTCTTATCATAAAATATATACACTGAACAAAAATATAAATAACATTCAACATTTTCAAAGATTTTACTGAGTTACGGTTCAAAAAGTAAATCGGTCAATTGAAATAAATAAATTAGGCCCTAATCTATGGATTTCACATGACTGTGAATACAAATGTGCATCTGGTCACAGATACCTTTAAAATATGTGGTGGTGTGGATCAGAAAACCAGTCGGTATCTGGTGTGACCACCATTTGCCTCATGTAGCGTGACAACTCCTTCACATAGAGTTGATCCGGCTGTTGATTGTGGCCTGTAGAATGTTGTCTCATCCTCTTCAATGGTTGTGTGAAGTTGCTGCATAATTAAATCACATTTTATTTGTCACATACACATGTTTAGCAGATGATATTGCGGGTGTAGCGAAATGCTTGTGCTGAAACATGAGGTGCTGGCAGCGGATGAATGGCACGACAATGGGCCTCGATCTCGTCACGGTATCTCTGTGCATTCAAATTGCCATCGATAAAATGCAATTGTGTTTGCTTTCAGTAGCTTATTCCTGCCCATACCATAACCCCACCGCCACCATGGGGCACTCTGTTCACAGCGTTGACATCAGCAAACCACTCGCCCACACGACGCCATACACGCTGTCTGCCGTCTGACTGGTACAGTTGAACCGGGATTCATCCATGAAGAGCACACTTCTCCAGCATGCCAGTGGCCATGAAGGTGAAGGTGAGAATTTGTACATTGAAGTCGGTTACGACACCTAACTTCAGTCAGGTCAAGACCCTGGTGAGGATGACGCGCAAGCAGATGAGCTTCCCTGAGATGGTTTCTGAAATTCTTTAGTTGTGCAAACCCACAGTTTCATCAGCAGTCCGGGTGGCTGATCTCAGAAGTTCCCGCAGATGACGAAACCAGATGTGGAGGACCTGGGCTGGCATGGTTACACGTGGTCTGCAGTTGTGAAACCTATTGGATGGACAGCCAAATTCTCTAAAATAACGTTGGAGGCAGCTTATGGTAGAGAAATTAACATTAAATTATCTGGCAACAGCTCTGGTGGATATTCCTGCAGTCAGCATGCCAAT
Organism: Oncorhynchus masou masou; assembly: GCF_036934945.1. NCBI lineage: Eukaryota > Metazoa > Chordata > Actinopteri > Salmoniformes > Salmonidae > Oncorhynchus > Oncorhynchus masou. The sequence continues at coordinate 18,832,839 of NC_088233.1, read as the reverse complement.
TGCACGCTCTCTCAAAGCTTGAGACATCTGTGACAAAACTGCACATTTTAGAGTGGCCTTTTATTGTCCCCACCACAAGGTGCACCTGTGTAATGATCGTGGCATTTAATTAGCTTCTTGATATGCCACACCTGTTAGGTGGATGGATTATCATGGCAAAGGAGAAATGCTCACTAACAGGGATGTAAACAAATTTGACATAAATATGCTTTTTGTGCATTTGGAACATTTCTGGGATCTTTTATTTCAGTTCATGAAACATGGTACCAAAACTTTGCATTTATATTTTTGTTTAGTGTAAACGGAAACAGATCTAAATATGACTAATTCTGACATATTACTAATGTACATAGCATTTGAAAGAATTGTTTCACACTAGGTTCATAATCACACCTTGTTCGTACTGCTTTCAATGTAGCTCTAGGTAACACTTTACATTAGTAGTAATGCTGTAATTACTACAGTCACAACATTGTTGTTTTCTAATAGCATAGTAATGGGGTTGAGTGGTTTTAGTTATTACGCCAGTGGAAGGAAGAACGGTCCATCTCCCTCTTTTGTAAAGGCGAAAACTCAATTACTATGCAATTATCCTACTCTCCTGACTACTATGTATTACTGGTATAATTACAGTATTACTACATAGGTTTAGACAACTTAATATAAAGTGTTACCCAGCATTCATTCATTAACATTGTGGTTGGATTCCAAGAGGTAAAACTGGTCAATCACAAATAGCCTTTCATGAGCATGAAGTTCTGTTTTTCAAGACAACAACAGATAGAACATGATATGAGTAGTTGCAAGAAGGAGATGTGATGTTAAAAGATGTATAAAGAAATACATTAAACCAGCCAAAAGTTTAAGTAATACGAAAAGGCATTGTGCCTGGATAAACAAGTCTGTTTTTAATATGTTTCTTAAAGAGTGTTCTTTATTTATCAGCATTTTTTTTATTTGAACATTTGTAGAATAAGCCAAACGCCCACATTTCACTCACCAAATCAAACTACCGGTAACATAGAGAACATTTAGATGGTGTCAATGAATATGAAATTTGAATTTCAAAGACAGTGCTGTAGGTTTTTAACAAGTCAGCTGGTTATGCACGGCGCAGTGATGAGATGGAATAGGAGAGCTTCAAAATATGATCGTTCATTTTCTCAATCTTCATAGTATTTTAATGTACATTATGCAACACAATCAGACAAATACATATACACTACCGGTCCAAAATTTTAGAACACCTACTCATTCAAGGGCTTTTCTTTATTTTTGCTATTTTCTACTTTGTAGAATAATAGTGAAGACAAAAGCACTATGCAATAGCACATATGGAATCATGTAGTAACCAAAAAAAGTTTTAAACAAATCAAAATATATTTTATATTTGAGATTCTTCAAATAGACACCCTTTGCCTTGATGATAGCTTTGCACAATCTTGGCATTATCTCAACCAGCTTCCCCTGGAATGCTTTTCCGACAGTCTTGAAGGAGTTCCCACATATGCTGAGCCCTTGTTGGCTGCATTTCCTTCACTCTGTGGTCCGACTCATCCTAAACCATCTCAATTTGGTTGATGTCGGGAGATTATGGAGACCAGGTCATCTGATGCAGCACTCCATCACTCTCCTACTTGGCTAAATTAATCACAGACAATGTCACCAGCAAAGCACCCCTACACCATAACACCTCCTCCTCCATGCTTTACGGTGGGATATACACATTTGGAGATCATCCGTTCACCCACGCCGGGTTACACAAAGACATGGCGGTTGGAGCCAAAAATCTCCAATTTGGACAAATTTTCACGGGTATAATGTCCATTGCTCGTGTTTCTTGGCCCAAGCAAGTCTCTTCTTATTATTGGTGTCCTTTAGTTGTGGTTTCTTTGCGGCAATTCGACCATGAAGGCCTGATTCACACAGTCTCCTCTGAACAGTTGATTTTGAGATGTGTCTGTTACTTGAACTCTTTGAAGCATTTATTTGGGCTGCATTTTCTGAGGCTGGTAATGAACTTATCCTCTGCAGCATAGGTATCTCTGGGTCTTCCATTCCAGTGATGGTCCTCATGAGAGCCAGTTTCATCATAGCGCTTGATGGTTTTTGCGACTGCACTTGAAGAAACGTTCAAAGTTTGTGAAATTTTCCGTATTGACTGAACTTCATGTCTTAAAGTAATGATGGACTGTCATTTCTCTTCGCTTATTTGAGCTGTTCTTGCCATATATGGACTTGGTCTTTTACTAAATAGGGCTATCTTCTGTATACCACCCCCTATCTTGTCACAACACAACTGATAAGCTCAAACACATTAAGAAGGAAAGAAATTCCACTAATTATCTTTGAAGAAGGCATACCTGTTAATTGAAATGCATTCCAGGTGACTACCTCATGAAGCTGGTTGAGAGAATGCCAAACGTGTGCAAAGCTGTTATCAAGGCAAAGGGTGAAGAATCTCAAATAGAAAATGTTGAACACTTTTTTGGTTACTACATGATTCCATATGTGTTATTTTATAGTTTTGATGTCTTCACTATTATTCTACAATGTAGAAAATAGTTTTAAAAAAAGAAGGAAAAAAAGGAAAAACTCTTGAATGTGTAGGTGTTATGAAACTTTAGACCGGTAGTGTATGCCTTAAAATAATTTTAAATAACTCAACCAGATTCCTATATGGAGTCTGTGTATATCTTAGTCAGCCCGGCAAACACTCAAGAGGCCAAGGCGAGTCAGGCCAGCCCAGTACCACTTTGCCTATCTACCATAGTTGCTGGAACCATGCTAGAAAGGACAATGTGAAAAGAAAATATCCCAAACGGCACAATACGGTTCTAGTCGGCCCTATATAGTGAACCAGGAGATTATTTCCTTCAACCCCCTCCACTCTACCCCTCCTCTTAGATGTGCTCGCACCTGTTGATGAAAACACAGCGGATGGCTGAGAGGGTGACGCCCGCATCCCTTTTTGTCACAGTGAAGATAAACCGACATATGCCCGTGTTGGGACAGAGAGCGATCACATGGGACATGTCCAACCCCTGGGGTAAAGGACACTTTAGCTCATCCACAAGGTAGCGCATGGCCACACGTATTAGGGCCCCATGGCTGACCACCAGGGCATGGGCAGGAACATCTCTGGTCCCATCATCTGGCTTGCCTGCAAGATCCCCCTCTGGCATCCCTGTCTCCCTCTGTCCTGGTCTGCAGTGGTCAGCCACCATGCGCTGGAACAGGTGCTCCAGAAACTCTTTGATCCGCATCTTCATCTAATACAGAACAAAGCACTCTTATTCACAACACAGACTCATCCTTCCCATTCCCTTCCTCCACCCACACAACAGACTGGTTGACACCATCCTGGGGCAAGAGTGTTACTGGGCCCGGGGGCCATTCTGTCACATAAACTAGCTGTTGGATCACACTGACACTGAACGTGTGACCTGCAAGCTGAGTCCTAATTGGCAAGTCGATGTACATTCTTGGTCTCAATGGAACATTCCCCCACACTTTTAAAATTAATTTCTCCAACGACTTTTCAAACGGTCATTGTGTGGCACCAAAGGCCTATGTACTTTGATCCCCACTTCAAAAGCATCAAGCAGACAAACCTCAATCAAATTAATTAGATGAAGGGACCTGTTATGCAAAACATGTATTGGACATCTTCAGAGTCAAGGATGGATTACCCTGTGTAAAGCATACCAAAGTTGCCATCTAGTGTTGCTAAAATGTATTGCATCTGGTCTCCCATCAGTATTTCAGAGAGTGCGAGATAGAGAGAGATAGAAAGAGCAATGCCCTCAGGATCCCCCAGAGTGACTCACCTGTTCTATAGTCTCTCCCCCTGGAGGGGTGAAGTCCAGCCATGATTGACCAGCCGCTGTAGCCATGTTCTTCATGTCCACCACCAAGCCCCCCTCGGCACTCCCAAAACTCTGAAAAATAACAGGCTCTTTACTGTATGGCCTTGAGTACAAAAACACACAAGGTCATAGAACAAGGTCATGTATGACACACACACCCTCACGCGCAAACAAACACACACACACACTGAGAATGAAAACCGCATCTATGGAAACAAGATATTGACAACCTTTAGCCCAGAGAAAGGGTACTCACCCTCTCTTTAAGTGATGGATCGGTGACAATTTCTAGGCCAGAGCAACTACTGTTGTGTTTTACAATTGCTTCGCAAGTCTGTAACAAAACAGACAAAACAACCATTCACATACAGGAGAGATTTTTTTCATAAACTTCTACCTACACAATCAAATCTAATCCGCGGGCCATCCCAACACATAATAATGGGGTCCAATTATATTCTAAAAGATGCTAAGGGGTCTGTGATCATCATCACCACTCACCTGGCGGGCACGGGCCATGTCACTGACAAACACGTTGGTGAACTTGACGTCTTTGAGATATTTTCCTGCAGCCTCTGCCTGCTGCATCCCTATGTCTGATAGAGACGAGTCTATCGCCTGGCCTGGGGGATTGGGAAATGCCCAGGATTGGCGTGATACTTTAGGCCACAGTGATATGCCATTGAAACATGAAATCTAGGAAATCTATTGGGATGATCTGTTCCAAAGCTATAACCTTGTGCATTTCGACCCATTTCATCCAAGAGTCTTTCTAATGCAGTGGTTCCCAACCAGGGGTATTAGGACCACAGGTGTTACCTGAGAAAGCTCATGAGACCATAGGCTTACTGGTAAAATGCACAAGGGGGGGTATTTCAGGGGTACTCCGGGGAGAGCAAAATTCAGTTGGTGGTACAGTAACCGAAAAAGGTTGGAAACCACTGCTTTAATGTATCCAAAACAGTATCAAAACAAAGACACAGATGTGCTTTTACAGTCAATCATACCTTGTAGGAGGCCTTTTTTATTCCATTCTGTTTCACCACTGGGGAAAAAAACTATCTATAAGCATGTAATAAGACAATAATAACATAGAATACAATTCAATACAGAACTATCTATAAGCATGTAATAAGACAAGAATAACATAGAATACAATTCAATACAGAACTATCTATAAGCATGTAATAAGACAATAATAACATAGTTCTGTATTGAATTGTATTCTATCTATAAGCATGTAATAAGACAATAATAACATAGAATAGACAGCCCCATCTAATGAGAAATAGATCTAAATGGATGGTTTAGTTAGTAGTAGGGTATTTCTCTTTAATCAAACTGGATTACTATTGAAGCAGTGATCGACTTGAACAGGATTGCTGTAACTCCTTGACATTTCATGAGAAGCAAGGCTGAACATTCGCACTCAGTCCAGTCTGACCTTTGTCTTGACGTTCACTCCAGCCGTTGGAGACTGGAGTAATGCGACACCAGCTCAGCGTAATGCGTCTGTGCGATGGCCATGCACTGATAGCATGCAAGCCATTCAAATTCTAAATTGTACTATGATAAGCATTTATCCGTTTTTGACGTGCACCTTGTCAATAACCATTCACTGTATGTAGCAACAGTATCGGGCTACAGTTTACAGTTGCATTGCAAATGGAAACACACATACACTGAATAGTAATGAATCGACCGCTAGTATCTTCTGAATAATGCCCACTTACTGTCGAACTATCGTTATGCCAAAGGTAAGCATCGTTATCCTTTTAAATTTGAGGTAGTTGATGAACCTTAAATCGCAATTCTTCAATATGAACTTTCTTCCTGTCACCTGCAAAAACACAGCACGAGCACGTCTGTGTATACGGTAATGACGTAAAGACGCTCTGCAATATGATTGGCCATGTCCCTTCTAGTACAGGGATGACATTAAAATGGTAAGATAGCATTTTATATGGTGTATTTAATGTAAAATGCAGTAAAACAAATTGCCTATACATTATTATCGTTTCAGCCAAGCTGTGAAACCTATTGTTATTCTTTAAAAAACATATTTTCCCATAGGCATATCACTCAAGCATAGATTGGTAACTTTTTTTCTTCTAATTTAGCACACAGAAACAAGAAGCCATGAGAAACTTGGTCAAGATCAACGGCTCCGTTTGGCCTATAGGAGTCGCTGCTATAAGTGGTCTCACTAGAAACAGTCATATCTGCCGCCCGTTTACCTCGACACTTGAAACTTTGTGTGTAGGTGTCTTTCCTCATGCTGAACAAATTTGTCTCAATGACCCAAAAGGTCCATCAATAAACATTTTCCTCAATTTTGGAAAACTGCTTCTCATGAACCATAAATCCAAGCTACGCAAACCGGGATTGATTTAAGAGATGGCTGAGTTATTGATAAATCAGGAAATCTGATTTTACGTGTCCATTTAAATCCTTTCTAAATCCACTTCACAGTGGCCTTTCATCTTGTCATTGCTATCATGGACGGACCTATCAAAACAAATCAAATCAAATTTTATTTGTCACATACACATGGTTAGCAGATGTTAATGCGAGTGTAGCGAAATGCTTGTGCTTCCAGTTCTGACAATGCAGTAATAACCAACAAGTAATCTAACTAACAATTCCAAAACTAATATCTTATACACAGTGTAAGGGGATAAAGAATATGTACATAAAGATATGAATGAGTGATGGTGCAGAGCAGCATAGGCAAGATACAGAGATGGTATCGAGTACAGTATATACATATGAGATGAGTATGTAAACAAAGTGGCATAGTTAAAGTGGCTAGTGATACATGTATTACATAAGGATGCAGTAGATGATAGAGTACAGTATATACGTATACATATGAGATGAATAATGTAGGGTATGTAAACATTATATTAGGTAGCATTGTTTAAAGTGGCTAGTGATATATTTTACATCCTTTCCCATCAATTCCCATTATTGAAGTGGCTGGAGTTGAGTCAGTGTGTTGGCAGCAGCAACTCAATGTTAGTGGTTGCTGTTTAACAGTCTGATGGCCTTGAGATAGAAGCTGTTTTTCAGTCTCTCTGTCCCAGCTTTGATGCACCTGTACTGACCTCGCCTTCTGGATGATAGCGGGGTGAACAGGCATTGGCTCGGGTGGGTGTTGTCCTTGATGATCTTTATGGCCTTCCTGTAACATCGGGTGGTGTAGGTGTCCTGGAGGGCAGGTAGTTTGCCCCCGGTGATACGTTGTGCAGACCTCACTACCCTCTGGAGAGCCTTACGGTTGTGGGCGGAGCAGTTGCCGTACCAGGCGGTGATACAGCCCGCCAGGATGCTCTCGATTGTGCATCTGTAGAAGTTTGTGAGTGTTTTTGGTGACAAGCCAAATTTCTTCAGCCTCCTGAGGTTGAAGAGGCGCTGCTGCGCCTTCTTCACGATGCTGTCTGTGTGAGTGGACCAATTTAGTTTGTCTGTGATGTGTATGCCGAGGAACTTAAAACTTACTACCCTCTCCACTACTGTTCCATCGATGTGGATAGGGGGGTGTTCCCTCTGCTGTTTCCTGAAGTCCACAATCATCTCCTTAGTTTTGTTGACGTTGAGTGTGAGGTTATTGTCCTGACACCACACTCCGAGGGCCCTCACCTCCTCCCTGTAGGCCGTCTCGTCGTTGTTGGTAATCAAGCCTACCACTGTTGTGTCGTCCGCAAACTTGATGATTGAGTTGGAGGCGTGCGTTTCCGCGCAGTCGTGGGTGAACAGTGAGTACAGGAGAGGGCTCAGAACGCACCCTTGTAGGGCCCCAGTGTTGAGGATCAGCGGGGTGGAGATGTTGTTGCCTACCCTCACCACCTGGGGGCGGCCCGTCAGGAAGTCCAGTACCCAGTTGCACAGGGCGGGGTCGAGACCCAGGGTCTCGAGTTTGATGACGAGCTTGGAGGGTACTATGGTGTTAAATGCCGAGCTGTAGTCGATGAACAGCATTCTCACATAGGTATTCCTCTTGTCCAGATGGGTTAGGGCAGTGTGCAGTGTGGTTGAGATTGCGTCGTCTGTGGACCTATTTGGGCGGTAAGCAATTTGGAATGGATCTAGGGTGTCAGGTAGGGTGGAGGTGATATGGTCCTTGACTAGTCTCTCAAAGCACTTCATGATGACGGAAGTGAGTGCTACGGGGCGGTAGTCGTTTAGCTCAGTTACCTTAGCTTTCTTGGGAACAGGAACAATGGTGGCCCTCTTGAAGCATGTGGGAACAGCAGACTGGTATAGGGATTGATTGAATATGTCCGTAAACACACCAGCCAGCTGGTCTGCGCATGCTCTGAGGGCGCGGCTGGGGATGCTGTCTGGGCCTGCAGCCTTGCGAGGGTTAACACGTTTAAATGTTTTACTCACCTCGGCTGCAGTGAAGGAGAGACCGCATGTTTCCGTTGCAGGCAGTGTCAGTGGCACTGTATTGTCCTCAAAGCGGGCAAAAAAGTTATTTAGTCTGCCTGGGAGCAAGACATCCTGGTCCGTGACTGAGCTGGATTTCATCTTGTAGTCCGTGATTGACTGTAGACCCTGTCACATACCTCTTGTGTCTGAGCCGTTGAATTGAGATTCTACTTTGTCTCTATACTGACGCTTAGCTTGTTTGATAGCCTTACGGAGGGAATAGCTGCACTGTTTGTATTCGGTCATGTTACCAGTCACCTTGCCCTGATTAAAAGCAGTGGTTCGCGCTTTCAGTTTCACGCGAATGCTGCCATCAATCCACGGTTTCTGGTTAGGGAATGTTTTAATCGTTGCTATGGGAACGACATCTTCAACGCACGTTCTAATGAATCCGCACACCGAATCAGCGTATTCGTCAATGAACCACACTAAGATGAACCACACTGAATTTTTTTTATTTATATTTTTTTTAACAAGGGAACTATTAATAACTTATTATTTGCATATGTAACGCTAATGTTCAAAATCATATTCTACTTATGAACCATACATCAGATTCACTCCAGATTTTGTATTTAGACTAATGATTGCACATAGGCTTGGGGGCAGTATTTTAATGTTTGGATGAAAAATGTGCCCAAAGTAAACTGCCTATTCCTCAGGCCCAGAAGCTAGAATATGCATATAATTGGCAGATTAGGATAGAAAACACTCTAAAGTTTCCAAAACTGTCAAAATATTGTCTGTGAGTATAACAGAACTGATAACTGCAGGCGAAATCCTGAGGAAAATCCATCCAGGAAGTGTTGTTTTTCTGAAACTACTCTTTTCCATTGCAAGCTTATCCTCCATTTAAAGGGATATCAACCAGATTCCTTTCCCTATGGCTTCCATAAGGTGTGAACAGTATTTTGACATAGTTTCAGGCTTTTATTCTGAAAAATTAGCGAGAGTGATCACATCGTGTCAGTGGATAGCCAGATGTCCTCAGATTTGTGCATGCATGCGCGCCGGGAGCGAGACCTTTTCTTTCTCTCTTCTATCGAAAAGGCTACCGTCCGTTTGAAATATTATCGATTATTTATTGTAAAAACAACCTGAAGATTGATTATAAAAAAAAACATTTGACATGGTTCTACGAACCTTACGGATACTATTTGGTGTTACGGTTTTCTTCTGGTGAAAGAGTGGAGGACCAAAATGCAGCGTGGTTATCTTTATACATCTTTAATAAAAGATGAAAAATGAACAATATACAAAAACAAGAAACGTGAAAAGAGACAGGAACAATCACCCACGAAATACTCGATAAACACCTGCCTCTGATTGAGAACCACTCTATGCAACCATAGACTTACCTAGACTACTTCACTAACCACAATCCCATACCCTACAAAAAAAACCTAGACAAAACAGACCACATAAATACCCATGTCACACCCTGGCCTGACCAAAATAATAAAGAAAACACAAAATACTAAGGCCAGGGCGTGACATTTGGAATTATTGTCTGCCCGTCGTAACCGCACGAGCCTGTGGATTACTGAACAAAACGCGCCAACCAAATGGAGGTTTTTGGATATAGAGAGAATCTTTATCGAACAAAACAAACATTTATTGTGTAACTGGGAGTCTTGTGAGTGCAAACATACGAAGATCAAAGGTAAGCGATTAATGTATTGCTTTTCTGACTTTCGTGACCAATCTACTTTGCTTCTAGCTGTTTGTAATGTTTTGTCTGCTGAGAACTGTCCTCACATGATCGCATAGTTTGCTTTCACTGTAAAGCCTTTTTGAAATCTGACACGCCTGCTGGATTAACAAGTTAAACTGTGTTTTGGTGTATTGCACTTGTGATTTCATGAAAATGAAATATTTTTAGTAATTTAATTTGAATTTGGCGCTCTGCAATTCACCAGATTTTGACGAAAATGATCCCGCTAAAGGGATCTGAGCGGAAAGAGGTTTTAAGAGAGAATTCTGACATGATAGAGTGCCTGCTTCGTTATACAACTCATCCTGTGAACCATGTTTATATCTGCTTAAAAAAATGTTTTGCTTTAAAGGCCCAATGCGGACCTTGGTATTTAAATATAAAATCATTTCTGGGTAACAATTAAGTACATTACTGTTGTTTTTGTCAATATAAAGTCAAAAAGAAACAGAAAATTAATTTCTCAATCAAGAATTTAGTTTAGACTGTCTGGGAGTGGTCTACGTGACCTAATTGGACGAGCCTAATAGGAGGGATATTTAACCTGAAAACCATCTATTATTGGCAGAGAGGTTCATCACTCTTTTTTATTGGTCTATTAACTTATATTGCCTGGTGATGTCGCCAGGCTGGCCAACGCTCCATCCCAACAAAACATGCTGAAATTTCAGGCGGTCTTTTCAAACAGCTCTTACACAAAAATGGCATTATCATAACTTTTCACAATTTCGCAGTATTATTCCAACTTCATAGTGTGGAAATATATATAATCACGTTTTTGACTGTCTGTACTGGGCCTTTAACAGTTTGCAATAAAAAGGTCCCTAAAGAGTGAGTGAGAGAAGATTTTATTAGTAAGATAAAACAATTTGTCAAAATCATAAAAAGGGACAATGGATTTCATTCATGGTGAGTTTATTGATCATACAGCATGCCTTGATCCTTAACAACACTTTAACTGATCCTTTCAAACAGACCAATATAGAGCTGATTAATCATAAACAGAAGTTGTCAATACAGAACTTTGAAACCAACTTATTCACTTACTAGGCCTACATGATCCAGTCCCCCCAAAAAACAGCCTCACAAGCTGTGTAAGAGTGCCTTAGGGTCCCAGAGTAAGAGGACAAACTCAGACACCAATCCCCCACTTGCCTGAAACTGGACAGATTAGAGTGTGTTTAAAAGGATGTCATACAGGGGAAGAAACAGAAATAACCACATTCACCTCATTTGTCTGTCTACCATCCAATTGATTTAAGCCGTCTACGTTCTTAAATGGGAGATTTTGGTTCAAGCAGGGGGTAAACATGATGTCCGTCATCTTAGCTTTTGTTTTTAAAACAAGACTGCGGCCTGCCACACAATCTCAGCTCCACTCCACTAACATCTCCCAGGTCCTCTTGGTTTCATGACTACAGCACCCTCTAATGTTCACCTCACTGTATGTTCACAATCACATCTCACAATCTGCTCCACTAACCATAATGACATACAAAAAGAAAACAGAAGTGAGAATAACATTGGACTGATATGGTGTCACACTCTTTAAAGCAGAAGTTTATTGAACAGCGGTTGTGCAACAGACATTTCTGAGGTACATGATGTAATTTATAGTGGATGGGGACAACTAAATACAAATCCACGCTGTTGAAACACACTTCCCCATGTCAGATACAGTATGTGGTGAGGTGTTTGATTGATTGGTTTAGCCATTTTGTGTAAGTTTTCCAGACAATAGAACCTGGCACATACCAGATCAACTAAGCTCATCAAATCAAGCTTAGGAACCAAAATTTATTGACGTTCAATGTAATTGGTACAAGCCATATACTCAGACATTTTCACATTTATCTTTGCAATGAATGTCACATGAATCTCACATTTAGCACCACAATGAACATGGTATCACTTTAAACTGACAGAGGAAGTGGTGACTGGTTGTTGTGTCCCATCCACTAGGGTTTAAGTCCAGGTGGGAGCCTTGCATGTATGCCACCCAACACGGTCAGTACATTTCACAACCGACAAACTACTGTGCTTCCTACTGTACTGTTACCCTTCCCAGGCTCCCTAAAAACTGTAGAGTTGTGAGGTATTGAGATATTATTTTTTTGTCCAGTAAACCTGAGGTATAGAGATACCGCATTTGCAGAATGTGACCGAGAAAGGAGAGCAAAATAGATCAAAATGAAAAGAAAACATGCTATCTAAGCAACCTGTACAAAGAACATTTCCAGTCGAATACTTATTTCATGTTCTTCTATTACCATCTACTTCAGTATTCTGAATGTATCTCTTAAGCGGTAAAATAATTATATTATAATACAAATGTTTATAAAATAGCAGCACACTCAAGTGACATCACAACTAAGTCATGTTATTTTTTTTATATATAAGAATGAAACAAAATCATAGCTTTTAGCAGCGCAAAAAGACAATAATAATAACTCAATACAAATATTGACACTTTATGATGTCTTCACACCACCTCCATCTCTCTTCACTTTGGAATACAGTATCTAACCCCTTACAAACACTCCACAAACTCCATTAGGTCTGGACACCCCATAAAATAAAACAAACACAACTTTAAGGAGGTGTATTTACAAATTCAAACCGAACAGTCCAAAAACTAAATCATAATCTTTGCTCAGAATAGAGCTTGCAAAAAACAAAAAAAGGCTGACATTCTTGGCAATGATGAACAGGGGCTAGTTTTTGTTGAGAGGTTGAAGATGGCCTGGTTTATAAGATTTGTTTCTTGAAAACGTTAGCCTGCTAAAACACTGAATCCTCAACTTCCCCTCATAGCTACCTACCACACACATACTCACGTACACACAAACACTCAAGCACCCACACATACCAAAGCCCCCTTTAAATGTAGCATTGAGAATTTTGTGTGAGTCAAAGGAAAGCTACCTTGTGTTGGCGATGTACCCTGTTGTCAGTCTTGGAAGTTAACTTGTTGAATTCTGACGTTTGGGTAACTGATTGAACCCCATGCCAATGAAGTGACTGAAGCAGCAATCACTCGGAAGGAGAGGGGTTCACACAGAGACAGCTACACAGGGGTATCCCCAAAGACAATAGGCCAGGTTCTACGAGCAAAACTATCAATAAGGTAGCCTTGAATATAGACCAGTTTCATTTGTTTGAAAGAAAACCTCAATTGCCCTCAGAACATGTGCAAAAATCTGATGTTATGGTAACATTTTCTTTATAGTTCCTCACCCATGTGACTTTTTTGTTGTTGCTGTGAAGCAGATCAAATAGAAAATTCAAGTATAACAAATATTTCATAATGTGATAACTTCTAAAACAAAATCATAAAACTGAAATCATAAAGGTCTCTAGAATTTTTGAAATTGGCATTAATTATTTGCTAAAACACATGAAATGGTCAGATGGCCCTTTCATCTTGCACTTTTCGGAATGTTTTTAGATCGGAATGTCCTCATATCGTAAGGTGTTAGGCCTCAATGTGGGGAAACCAGCCCTACAAATTAAATCAAAGAAAAATATCACAAGAAAACAGAAAACATCCATAGACTCCCACACCGTAACCATTTAATTTGTCCCTTGGGGAGCATGTTTTCTAAGTGCTTTGCTGTTGAAATCATAGGCGTGTTGAAACAACTATGAGGGACTACAGATGCAATGATCACAAATCTTCCCCTGCTCCAATACATTTCTCTGTCCTCTAATGAACCAATAAAGTTAATTCTCAAATAATGAGCTGGCAGCGTAAAGTCTGGTATTGATCCTAATTCGTCATCCGTGGCCTCGATCTGCCCAAAACGCAGAAATCTGATAGATATAATTTGAGGCCATTAGGCTCCTCTGCTGTATCTTTCAGCAACTCACCTACATTTCCTCCCTCTACACAGCAGCTTGCTTCTGCAGCGCAGCAAACCCTTTCTACACCTGTTCACCCCTAACTCCTTCCATCCACCACTCCTCTCATCTCATCTAGGGCACCACTTAGAGAGGCACACACTCCTTCTTACTGACACTAAGCAGCCTGAAGCTCCTTCCATAACTCCAAAAGAACAAAACAATAACATGAAAATACAAACGCTATCTGGCAATATTTGATTGGTATGTTGGCAGTGAAAAACAAACACCTCAAAATGAAACTTCTAAAACAGAGGGTCCACGGCTGACTCTTCTAGACAAAACGAAGGAGCACAGCCACCCCTCTCTCCATCCCTTTCACCATTCCTCCACCCACTAACTGGACTCAGATCCCCAGATTTTTGTTGGCCGACAACGCATATTAACTGAAGGCAGTGATATAACATAGATGCCCTGCAAATAATCCCTGTCTCCTGCCTGTTCCATAGTTTATCACCAGTCTAGTCTTCCCACTCAAGTGCCAAGCCATAACGCTCCAACACACACACACGTGCACACACACACACGGCAATCACACCAACCCACTCACACACAGATGCATGCCCACACCCATAAGAACAAGCAGCCTGACAAAAAGAGCTTATTGACATCTATTACTCTTCATTCACGAACATGTTTCTTAATAATAATAATGTAATTCACTATTATATACTTGGCTGTTCCCTGGATTTGGGACCCTTCTTGTCTCTTTCTTAGCACAATACTCTGCAATTCATGCAAAGTGCTTCCCTTATCACCAACACACAGCCCAACCATGTCATATTCAGCCCTGCCTTTCACGGTCAGTGTAGCCCATATAGGGCTCCTATCTCAGGCAGACCAACATGTACCAAAACAAAAAATACAAAACAAAAAACAGAAAAACCTTGCCCCAAATGTGATCGCATATATGCAAGCCTTGAATGGACTCACCACTACTTTTTAAAAAGCCTTATTTAGCTATTGGTTTCTTATTCAATATAACTTTATTATGATTAAACAATCAAAAACAGAACTCAAAATATGATTGGCTTCCCTTCTGTATATCTGAGGCACCATTGAGCTTTCGTGTATCAAGTCAGAGCTTTTAAAGGATATCTATTTTACATCTAAAAATAGCTTTGATTTCGTAAAATACATGGGTGCATGTTTTTGTGTTATAAAATAAAAAATCTCTACAAAAACTCTACAAAAGCCCTTTTTTCAAGGGGTAGTTTGTTTTTTTATGTTGATTTGTTGCTTATTTCGGATGCACTACTGCTTCTTGCAGGCTCACAAGTTGATGTCGCGAACGTCTGTTGGGGTGCTTGACTGATCCAGCTCATCCATGGTCTTACTGCTGGGGCCATGCTGGACCTGCTGCTGATGCTGCTGTTGTTGCTGCTGTCGCCCCTCGCGCAGGCTGCTCACCAAGACCCTCTCAATCTGCTCCTGACACTCCTTCAGACAGTCCTGCAACACACAACCAAACAGACATGTCCATAAATATAGGAAGAGTGCACAGTACACAAGGAGATGGAAATAAACATGTAAATAAAGTCAGACTCAGAAAATGACACGTGTGCATTTACATATACACACACATAAATATTACATTTTTTTTACATTTACATTTGAGTAATTTAGCAGACGCTTTTATCCAGAGCAATTTACAGTTAGAGCATTCATCTTAAGATAGCGAGGTAAGACAACCACATATCATAGTTGTATGTATAAGAAGTTATCAACAAAGGAGGGGGGGAAATGACAGATGGCTGTAACTTGGAAGGTATTAAATGTATACTGACAAAGCAAACAATGGAATATTTCCTAGATTACTGGATTGATATATTGTGTCACAGCCACTTACCTGCCTGATATTTTATAAGGTTACATATCCATTCCATAATCCATAACCCCAGCCCTGACCAATGATGTATATGGTTTTTTTTTGGTCCCCCATATATGCGTTTATTTTTTGGTTAGAAAATACTGTAAAATCACCAGGAATTAAGCAAAAAAAAATGTTTAATTGAGGAAATCTGAGATATGTGAACATGTCTCAGTGTAATCAAGGTATAAAATGATTATTTAAAAAATACAATCTCTTTTCAGGCTTAGTTGTGGTCAATTTGCAGTGTACAATTAAATGATAATGCCTGAGAAGCCAGTGTTTGGAAGATATATTGGCACGTGTGTTGGGAAACCGTGCCGATATATCCTCCAAACACCGGCTTCGAGGGCATTGTCATTTTTGTACAACAGGTTACCCAACATATTCAAATACCGATTTAAATAATTTCATTCCAAAAAATATTTTGATGAATTTATTCATACTTTTGTATCTTTCCACAAGATGTAGTCCCAACACAAATCTAGGGTTTCTACCCAAGCCGGCTGATCGTTCTATCGTTTCAGTTGCCCGAGACGTGACCCAGTCATTCAGTCTTTTTGTTCTCTATACATCAAATCAAATTTATTTGTCACATACACATGGTTAGCAGATGTTAATGCGAGTGTAGCGAAATGTAGCGAAATGGATGCGACCCAGTCGTTCTTTCTAAATGTTACATTGCCATACTGGCTGGCAACATTCTTATGCCTTGCTTGGTAGCTAGCCAACTACGGATAACTTACTTGTCCCCCCCCAACCATCAGCTCCGAATCTATAGTTGCCTACCCCTGAAGTATATAAACCCTGGATTTATGATGCTATGTAATGGCCAATGAGAGGCTTTGAAGCCACCGGTCGGCCATATTGGCACTACTCAGAAAAAGCAGTCCTCTATAGGAATGAATGGAATTTTACAGTATTTTAATTAAATGTTTTAAAAAAAATAAAATATCTATTTAAGTATTCATTTTTTTATATTGGGGACAGTTACATTAAAACTTTCAAAAAATGATACTTTAAGGAAAAAGTTATATTTTTTAATTTTTATATATAGCTCACATAATTTAATTTAAAAGTATGCATTAAGGTGTCTGTAATATAATAAATGTGGCAAAAACAAATGTAGACATTTAAATTCATTTCTATAGCTTCCAAAATATTATTTATTATTATTTTTTTAACGATGGGGAGTGCCAAGATGGAGTCACGGGGCTTCAACACAGCACCCCTGTCAGTCATCTAGTGTATATATAAATCATTGACTCTGACACAGACCTGCAGTTTCCTGACTGTACTGTGCTTTACTATGGGAACAGCGCCCATGCAGAATTTGGATGACCGCTACCCTGACTGCCACCCCCACAGACAGAGAGCTACGGCTGAGCGGTGATTAGGACCAGGCCAAGCATTACCTCAGCCCACTAGGGCCCAGCACTGAACACCTCCCCCATCCCCCCATTCACCCCCACCCCACCCACACACACACACACACCTCACCAGTAGCCTTGACAACAGTGAAAACACAGGTATAGGCCCTAGTACTGAAGCTAAGCTATGTTAATTACATCCACGTCCTGTGGGAACACAAAGGTGGTGCTTTTTTAACGAGCCAGTCTCTGCCTGTAGGGAATCCACCTGAGAGCGGGCCGATCGGGTTTCAGCATCAAAGAGAGCTGGAAGTACCTGAGAATCTTCCGGAGAAAGCAACCTCTCAACACCCCTAAGCCTCCCTGTCTCAGACCTTGTATCCGCCACGATGGGGAGATGATGTAGGGGACATGAGGAGACGAAAGGAAAGGAAGAGAGGAGGACTGACTGATTTGTTTTTACAGGATTGGGATTTAGGAATCTGCCTCAAAGGGGACAGAGGAAATATCCTGTAGTTCAGCCTGCTGTGGCCCCAAGATTCAGCTCTCAGGTTGGAAGTATTAGAGGAAGAGTTCTGATCTGACTATTAAAATATTAGTGCCCTGTAATAACTATGCTTATGGCTTGCAGTGTATGACAGTGCAGCCTTCTGGTGGTATACAACAGTAATGCACCCTTAGCTCTGTTGGAACAGCCGGGCGGCTGTGGGAAATAAGAAAGAGAGCCCCCAAGCCAGAAGCTTTAGTCTTGTGAGGAGGGGAACATTCCTTAGACATTTACAGCTAATTTAAACCTGATGGGCCATGGTTTGAACCTGTGTAATGGCTTCTGGGCAAGTGTTGCCTGCTGCATTGGTGAAATGAGAACAGAGGCCTATCACATGGGAATTGCTCCTTAGGAGTTGAACTGAGCAGAGTTATGAAAGGTCACCGTGTCAAAGGTCACAATATAAAAATCTCCAGGAAAAGCCTTGAAATGAATACTAAATAAAAGATGCACTACTTAGGCTAGATATATGATCCTAGCGAATTACTCTGTAAATGAATGAATGAATTACTAATTCAATCATTCAACTTCTGTATTTGGGCTCAATCGAGGACGAGCCAAATGTATCTGATAAATGGACTCACTTCATATTAAATAACTCAATATTTATTCTGTATTCTACCTATAGTGGCCCTGGATGTGGACAGATGTGAGAAGGCTGTGTGAGGGTTAGGGGGCCTAAGAATAGGGCTGGAAGAGCACTAACATGTGGAGGAGCCTCAGGGAGGGCGTCTCCCATGGTCGCTAACTGGCTGCGCTGACGTGGAGGAAACACGACCGTCGCCCAGCGTACCAATTTTCTGCTTCAGAGGTCCCCAACTTCCCACCAACATGTGCCATGTGCTCCAAAAATCTACTCCTCTGAGATTAACTAAAGCACAAAACATGTAAAGGAACTGCCAGTGTCTTACCGCAAGAATGCAGGCCGTAACATCTTAAAAGACATTCCCCTGTACGCTGCTCTTTATAACTTCAGTTTGGATCCCATGCCAAGGCCCACAGGCTTAATTTGAGAACCTTTAATGGCTTCAATATGACTATTGAAAACACCAATATGGTTTTCAGATAGGGTTTTTGGTACTTAGATACTACGGAAGGCAGCACTTGGAATACACTGGGAATGAAGTTTGGGAATGGTGTATCCAATCCCGAGTCCCCATTCCCCTACTCTTACATCTTAAAAACTCTACCCAAATAAATAAAAATGTATTACAATTATTTTGACAATTCAATCAACAGTATGAATAGTAACCACAGTACAAACACTGCATCCATTGTGACATCATAGAGCCTCAAGAAGGAAGTTGAGCAGACAGACAAAACCATTTAATTATTTACTGTACCACACGGCAGTGCTACTCTGTGCAGACAGCATGGTCTGTCAGTGTGTGCGCGTGTGTGTGTCTGGAAGTGTGCGCGTGTTCATGTGTATCTGTGTTTAGGAGGGGGATCATGCCATACCCTGGAGGTGGTCAGAGCAACCCATGACCCCATGTACACAAGCTCAATGTGAGCTCAAATGTGATGTGTCTCTGTCTCTCTGCTTTGAACAATGTCATGTTTGAGCATCACAAGGAGCTATACCATTCCCTTTGGCTATATTTCTGTGTTACACCCAGATTATTACACACATCATTGCTCAATAGACTAAACTTCCAGATGAAATTAGAAACAACTTTGGCTAAAAGAAGATCTCAATGTGAGTAAGGAGGGGTGGATGATGAGTGGAGGGATGCAGGAAGGGAAGAAAAGGGAGAGAGGGTCAGGGGAGGAATGAAGGGGGTGTGGAGGACAGGGGCGTGTGTGTATCTGGTGTCCTGTGAGCTACTCCGAGAGTAAAGATGAACAGGAGAGAGTGAGAGTGTAAGCTTGCCAAGCAAAGCAGACAAAAACATGGAAACAGTCTTCTAGCCCCTTCCTCTCTTCCTGTTTCAGCCTGCTCTATGTTATAACAGTGAAGGACCTTCTGCGCATTTAGCTTCAATGGAAGGTTTCACATTTGAGGAGCTACATTACTTTTTATGTCAATCCACTTTCTATCATCCTACCTTTCGCTGGCAATGCTTTTGGCTTCTTGGATGTTGAGAATCAAAACAGAAGCAGCAAACAACCAACAGTCGACCAGCAACAGAGAATCCCTTTGGTCTTACAGGAATCACAACCAATCGAAACCTCCTAGTAACAAAGTTTTAATTCTTCCTCAGCGCCAGCCTCTCCCATCATGGCTTGGCCTGAAGGCTCACTGACCGGGCTGCTGTACCTGACTGACCACTCTCTGTGCCACACCAGGTGTATCTAAGGCTATATACACATTCCCCGGGGCGGCGTGAGACGGTGACTTGGCCCTATCACATGTCCTCTCTGAAAACCACACACTCTGGATACCAAATATGCCAGCGGGATGCCAGGGGTTGGTGTTGGCATCAGCAGCCGGGCTGGCAAGAGTTTACTTTACTTCATATTTTGCCTGGCCATCTCCATCCCAGCTCTGTGCCAACTCCCCAGCCGGAGCAACAAACCAAATGTGTGTATACTCTCACACTCTGTTTCATACCAAATTGACGACTGCGTTCAAACTGATATAATTGAGGTGGTTGTAGCCATTAGGTGTGGGATTGACATTAAGTGGCTGAGCTTGGAATTTTTGTAATTCATTATTACAATTTTATTAAACCTATATTTAACTAGACAACTCAGTTAAGAACAAATTCTTATTTACAATGACGGCCTTTCACACTTACCCTTCCTTTTCCAGGAAGGGTAAGTGTGAAATGACACACCAATTCCTCTTTTGCTTTTATAGCGAGAAAATAGACAGAGCAGTGCTAACCCACTGGGCACAGATGTCATTTCAACATCTAGTTTTGATTTACATTTGGTTGATTTATTAACTAATGTGAATACAATGTGAAACCAACAAAAAATGTATTTGGATTTAGATTAAAAGTTGTGTGGAAAAAAATGACAAAATTCCCTTGTTGTTGAGCAAATCCAATCAGTTTTCCATGTTGATTCAATGTCAACACATATTTTTCTGTTGTTGAAATGACATGGGAAACAACACCGATTCAACCAGTTTTCGCCCAATGGGAAGTAATCATCCTCTTCACAAAAATTCTGCTCTGGCAGGCAAGTTTACTGTAGCAGAGGGCCTGTGCTGCTCAGGCCAGCCATTTGTTGTTTATCGGCTATGGAGCACGACGTCACACACAGGGGAGGGAGCCTCTCCAGCAGAGATGCATTATGGGGCATGAGAGCGGGAGGGGGTAACCATCACAAGTGAGGCGGGATACTGGCTATGCTCCCCTGGTGTCCCTTTTCACACTTCAACAGCTTTCTCCCACCTCTCCTATCCTCACCCACAGTGGGACAGGCTTTGTGAAGCTCGGAGTCTGTCTCTTGCTCTGTCTGGCAGTAAGTTTAGCAGGAGAGAGTCAGAACAGAGGCCAATGCAGTTCAGGCAGCCTCAGCCCCCCACCCTCATGCCCCCAGGTCTCCTCTCCCCGCCAGCCACAGCAGGGTCGACTGGCCTTACAGGTCAAAGGACTCTGGTCAGGCCAGGAAGCCCTCAGGTCACACAATCCTGCCTCAAACGAGGAGGAATGCACATGACCAACGAATATTAGGAAGCTACCAACAGAATGGAGGTTAGCGCCTGCCACCAGGGAATTTTAAATGACAGTACTATTACCACCCCCCTGTACACCCGTGCTCCTTCACCTACCCCACCCCTGCTCCCCTCCTGATGAAAGCCAGGTGTGGGAGCCAGCTGTGGCCCAGCCTGCCTGCCTGCGTTTGGACTGAGCTGAGCACCCCTCCACCCCGCCACGGCACTGCTCTACCCCCAGAACCACACAGAGGGGCCGCCTGGCCTGGCTCTGCTTCCTCAGTTTGCATTTGAACACCACATTCTGCCTGGATTAACAGATATTTTATGTCGGGGACCTGCAAGGCCCTGGGATGCTGACTGGGCTGTGGGAAACTAACCTGGATTGAAGGGGGAAATCACAGGATGATATTTCACTATCTTTGCATAGCAGCTCCACGCAAATGTTAGGTGGAATATACTGCCACAGGGCAGTAGGGAACTATGGAAGGGTTGAAAAGGAGACATTGAGCTACATTTAGATTGACAGACCCAGTCAAATGCTGTCTATCAATCGTAATCAGTGGTTGAGGTATTTCTGTATGGGCTGGTTTTTCCAGATAGGCTAACGGACTCACATACAGGCCTTGACTCAAATATTTTAAATGAACTTTACTGCAAGTGTAGGTACTCAGATATACGTAAATTAATAATGCTTCTGAGAAAGATTCTGTGTAAACGTCAACCTCTGCTCTTACTCATACTGATTAGGCTGAGAAAATAACCAGAAAAAAAAACATTTGAAGGAGTTCTCAAGTCAGAATTGACCAGAAAGACTGGTCACTCACCACTTCTGTGTTTGTGATTTTGGCCAGCAGGTCTGTAAGATTGTCCCCCCACTGAGACTGGTCACCCGAGTCCAGCTGAAGCCCACAGATAGCTGCTCCAACACTGCCCGTGGCGATCATCGATGGGGGGTACATCGCGAAATTGAAGTCTGTGGGAGGACAAAAAACATGCTGAAGTCATATGACTTTCTAAGACTACATGGCTGTAATGGAGGACACACTTGTCTGTCTGATCAAAAACAGTTACGAGGGCAGTAAAACTGATTTTAAAAAGGTACCCAGCAATAAAGTTATAAAACATGTCAATTTTATTGAGCCTATATATATATTGCTCCAAGATGGTGTAGCAAGTTGGCGTTGCAGTCAGACGTCTTGTCGTGTCGTGTCCCTTGTATATATTTGTTGTTTTTTTTAAATATTTTTCTTCGCATATCTTTTAAAACATTTTTCTCAACATCTAAATACTCTCCTGCAACCTGCCTCACCCAATGTAGCGTGGATCTGCTTTTTTCTAAAGTATTTATATTTACTTCGGATCTGGAACCCCTCAATTGAAGCAAGCCAGCTAACTACCAGCTATCAGTCAGCAAACCATTGCTAGCAGTCATCAGCTAACCTTTAGCTCTGAGAGCTCTCGCCAGTTCAAACAACGCGACTTTAACCAGAGCAAAACGGACCTATTATTTTTATCCCCGGATTCCCACCGCAAACGGAACTTTTTAGCTGGATCTTCACAACTAGCTAACTAGCTAACCGCAACCCCGGATGACTACTCCTGGCTAGCGTTCCCATCCACTTAGCTTGAAGCTAGCCCCGCCAGAGCTCCTGTACTACCACCGAAGCATACTCCTGGGCTACAATATCCGGACCCACGACCGGTCTATCGATGTCACCGCATGAAGAGGCATAAACAGACGTAACCCCCATCGCGACGTTCCCCAAAGGCTAACTTTTGAGCCCTTGCTATCTGCTTGCTTGCTAATTCGGTCTGCTAACTGCTAGCTTATTTAGCCCCGGCCTACTAACTGTTAGCAGGCCTGTGCTAACAAGCTAACTGTCGGAATCGCCGCATCCCCAGCCAGCCCATCCACTCACTGGACCCACATTTACTTTCAATCTCTTTTCGATTTTTAATTCGATTATACCTTCCGGTAACCTGCCTCATTCAATGTGATACGGAATCGCTATTATTTTTAATTTTTAGAACACATTCAAGAACCTCCAGAAGCTAACCAGCTAACTAGCTACAAGCTATTTAGTCAATGTTAGCGGCTTTTACCTTCAGCACAGCCAGCCAGTTTTTTTTAGCCTGGATAATACTCGCCAGCTTCCCTGTCCCATCCACCGCTGCCCCCTGGACACTGTGATCACTTGGCTACATAGCTGATGCCTGCTGGACTGTCCATTAATCACGGTACTCCATTCTGTTTGTTTATGTTTTATCTGTCGGCCCCAGCCGCACTCAGGCTCTGTGTGTAGTTAATCCGACTCTCTCTGCCTAGTCAACGCCATTTTACCTGCTGTTGTTGTGCTAGCTGATTAGCTGTTGTTGTCTCACCTACTGGTTTAGCTAGCTCTCCCAATCAACACCTGTGATTACTTTATGCCTCGCTGTATGTCTCTCTCAAATGTCAATATGCCTTGTATACTGTTGTTCAGGTTAGTCATCATTGTTTTAGTTTACAATGGAGCCCCTAGTTCCACTCTTCATACCCCTGATACCTCCTTTGTCCTACCTCCCACACATGCGGTGACCTCACCCATGACAACCAGCATGTCCAGAGATACAACTTCTCTTATCATCACCCAGTGCTTGGGCTTACCTCCGCTGTACCCGCACCCCACCATACCCCTGTCTGCGCATTATGCCCTGAATATATTCTACCATGCCCAGAAATCTGCTCCTTTTATTCTTTGTCCCCAACGCTCTAGGCGACCAGTTTTGATAGATTTTAGCCGCACCCTCATACTACTACTCCTCTGTTCCGCGGGTGATGTGGAGGTAAACCCAGGCCCTGCATGTCCCCAGGCACCCTCATTTGTTGACTTCTGTGATTGAAAAAGCCTTGGTTTCATGCATGTCAACATCAGAAGCCTCCTCCCTAAGTTTGTTTTACTCACTGCTTTAGCACACTCTGCTAACCCTAATGTCCTTGCCGTGTCTGAATCCTGGCTCAGGAAGGTTACCAAAAATTCAGAGATTTCCATACCCAACTATAACATTTTCCGTCAAGATAGAACTGCCAAAGGGGGAGGAGTTGCAGTGTACTGCAGAGATAGCCTGCAAAGTAATGTCGTACTTTCCAGGTCCATACCCAAACAGTTCGAACTACTATTTTTAAAAATGACTCTCTCCAGAAATAAGTCTCTCACTGTTGCCGCCTGCTACCGACTCCCCTCAGCTCCCAGCTGTGCCCTGGACACCATTTGTGAATTGATTGCCCCCCCCCCATCTAGCTTCAGAGTTTGTTCTGTTAGGTGACCTAAAATGGGATATGCTTAACACCCCGGCAGTCCTACAATCTAAGCTAGATGCCCTCAATCTCACACAAATCATCAAGGAACCCACCAGGTACAACCCTAAATCTTTAAACAAGGGCACCCTCATAGATGTCATCCTGATCAACTGGCCCTCCAAATACACCTCCGCTGTCTTCAACCAGGATCTCAGCGATCACTGCCTCATTGCCTGCATCCGCTACGGATCCGCAGTCAAACGACCACCCCTCATCACTGTCAAACGCTCCCTAAAACACTTCTGCAAGCAGGCCTTTCTAATCGACCTGGCCCGGGTATCCTAGAAGGACATTGACCTCATCCCGTTCAGTTGAGGATGCCTGGTCATTCTTTAAAAGTAACTTCCTCACCATTTTAGATAAGCATGCTCCGTTCAAAAAATGCAGAACTAAGAACAGATATAGCCCTTGGTTCACTCCAGACCTGACTGCCCTCGACCAGCACAAAAACATCCTGTGGCGGACTGCAATAGCATCGAATAGTCCCCGCGATATGCAACTGTTCAGGGAAGTCAGGAACCAATACACGCAGTCAGTCAGGAAAGCAAAGGCCAGCTTCTTCAGGCAGAAATGTGCATCCTGTAGCTCTAACTCCAAAAAGTTCTGGGACTCTGTGAAGTCCATGGAGAACAAGAGCAACTCCTCCCAGCTGCCCACTGCACTGAGGCTCGGTAACACGGTCACCACCGATAAATCCATGATTATCGAAAACTTCAACAAGCATTTCTCAACGGCTGGCCATGCCTTCCTCCTGGCTACTCCAACCTCGGCAAACAGTTCCTCCCCCCGCAGCTACTCGCACAAGCCTCTCCAAGTTCTCCTTTACCCAAATCCAGATAGCAGATGTTCTGAAAGAGCTGCAAAACCTGGACCCGTACAAATCAGCTGGGCTTGACAATCTGGACCCTCTATTTCTGACACTATCCGCCGCCATTGTCGCAACCCCTATTACCAGCCTGTTCAACCCCTCTTTCATATCGTCTGAGATCCCCAAGGATTGGAAAGCTGCCGCAGTCATCCCCCACTTCAAAAGGGGGAGACACCCTGGACCCAAACTGTTACAGACCTATATCCATCCTGCCCTGCCTATCTAAGGTCTTCCAAAGCCAAGTCAACAAACAGGTCACTGACCATCTCGAATCCCACCGTACCTTCTCCGCTGTGCAATTTGGTTTCCGAGCCGGTCACGGGTGCACCTCAGCCACGCTCAAGGTACTAAACGATATCATAACCGCCATCAATAAAAGACAGTACTGTGCAGCCGTCTTCATCGACCTTGCCAAGGCTTTCGACTCTGTCAATCACCATATTCTTATCGGCAGACTGAGTAGTCTCGGTTTTTCTGATGATGGCCTTGCCTGGTTCACCAACTACTTTGCAGACAGAGTTCAGTGTGTCAAATCGGAGGGCATGCTGTCCGGTCCTCTGGCAGTCTCTATGGGGGTGCCACAGGGTTCAATTCTCGGGCCGACTCTTTTCTCTGTATATATCAATGATGTTGCTCTTGCTGCGGGCGATTCCCTGATCCACATCTACGCAGACGACACCATTCTGTATACTTCCGGCCGTCCTTGGACACTGTGCTATCTAACCTCCAAACGAGCTTCAATGCCATACAACACTCCTTCCGTGGCATCCAACTGCTCTTAAAAGCTTGTAAAACCAAATGCATGCTTTTCAACCGTTCGCTGCCTGCACCCGCACGCCCAACTAGCATCACCACCCTGGATGGTTCCGACCTTGAATATGTGGACATCTATAAGTACCTAGGTGTCTGGCTCGACTGTAAACTCTCCTTCCAGACTCATATCAAACATCTCCAATCGAAAATCAAATCTAGAGTCGGCTTTCTATTCCGCAACAAAGCCTCCTTCACTCACGCCGCCAAACTTACCCTTGTAAAACTGACTATCCTACCGATCCTCGACTTCGGCGATGTCATCTACAAAATAGCTTCCAACACTCTACTCAGCAAACTGGATGCAGTTTATCACAGTGCCATCCGTTTTGTTACTAAAGCACCTTATACCACCCACCACTGCGACCTGTATACTCTAGTCGGCTGGCCCTCGCTACATATTCGTCGCCAGACCCACTGGCTCCAGGTCATCTACAAGTCCATGCTAGGTAAAGCTCCGCCTTATCTCAGTTCACTGGTTACGATGGCAACACCCACTCGTAGCACGCGCTCCAGCAGGTGTATCTCACTGATCATCCCTAAAGCCAACAACTCATTTGGCCGCCTTTAGTTCCAGTTCTCTGCTGCCTGTGACTGGAACGAATTGCAAAAAAAACAAAAACAAAAAAAAAAAACGCTGAAGTTGGAGACTTATCTCCCTCACCAACTTCAAACATCTGCTATCTGAGCAGCTAACCGATCACTGCAGCTGTACATAGTCGATCGGTAAATAGCCCACCCAATTTTACCTACCTCTTCCCCATACTGTTTATATTTATTTACTTTTCTGCTCTTTTGCACACCAATATCTCTACCTGTACATGACCATCTATCACTCCAGTGTTAATCTGCAAAATTGTAATTATTCGCCTACCTCCTCATGCCTTTTGCACACAATGTATATAGACTCTTTTCTTTCTACTGTGTTATTGACTTGTTAATTGTTTACTCCATGTGTAACTCTGTGTTGTCAGTTCACACTGCTATGCTTTATCTTGGCCAGGTCGCAGTTGCAAATGAGAACTTGTTCTCTACTAGTCTACCTGGTTAAATAAAGGTGAAATAAATAAATAAAAAAATATATATATAAATATTTATTTCATATTACACTTACCAACTTATCCAGAGATATACACCACAAACACTCCAGGTGAGCCAGCAAAGGCCACTACATTTAGTGAGTGAGATGTGAATAGTTTTCTTAAGTTGACACAATAGGGGTACAGACAGACACGTTCCCCCTAGAGACAATCTGATAGGCTAATCTGGTGGTCATAAATAATCGCCTTTAGCACTGGCTCCCACTAATGACCAGGACCCTGGGTAATGAGGGTTCACTTGGCTTGTAAAGGAGCTGAAAAGCAAACCCTTCCACCCCGCTGCCCCTCTACCCCCCTGTCCCAGTCAACCTCCCGGTCCGGCCCCTTTTCTTCCAGCTCCTGAGTAAACCGTGTGCTGTCTGAAAAAAGCCCCATAGTGCTTGGAAAGGGTGGAATAAAGAGCCACAGTCCCTCTGCCAATGCTCACTGCTGTAGGTCCTTTTCCACGTGTGGTCGCAGGCGTGCGTCTCAAAGACCAATAACCATGTTAGCTTCCCTCACTGTCATTCATAATGCAAATAAGATAGCTTGTGAACAGGCCACTGGCCACCAGGAAGGCCACTGGCAGAGAGGGAGAGGAAAAGATTTTAAAAACTCCTAGGTTAAGACTCCTTCTGGGTTGTTACACGAAACGAGTGCCTTTTGCATCCCTTTGATATTTTAAGTAGAAATGGTGCACCAATATTGCATTTTAAAAGCCTGTTATATTAAACAAAGATTCCTTTAAAGTGGAACTGACAGCATTTTAGCAACATGAAAGATTATTAAAATCTGTTCATATACACCCGCTGGAAGACTATAACACTGTTTGAAAATATTTTCTGACAAGTGACCACTAAGATATGGTCATTTTCACATTTTCATCAATTCTTAGAATGTTTTGCAATTACGTATAGTTAAGGCATTTGTGAAAATACTATAGCAATATAGAGTGGGAAAGTAACCATGCGTTTGGACAATTAATAGACACTGCAGTAAATAAAACCTAATAAAAACATCCGTCTCGTCCTGGACCGGAGAGTCTACGCAGATCGCTGCGCCATAGCCAATCAAAGATACACTCTTAGAAAAAAGGGATCCAAAAGGGCTCTTTGGCTGTCCCCGTAGGAGAACCCTTTTTGGTTCCAGGTAGAACCCTTTTGGGTTCCATGTAGAACCCTCTGTGGAAAGGGTTTTTACATGGAACGGAAAAGGGTTCTTTCTACCTGGAACCAAAAAGGGTTCTTTAAAAGGGTGTCCAATGGGGAGAGCCGAAGAACACTTTTTTGTTTTTACAAGAGTGTACAAACAACCATGAAAAGGTAAGCACTCTCTCCTTTAGTTATGCACATCAACAACAGGATCAACAACTAATGCTAGCCAGAGCAAGATGATCTAACGGAACATTAGATCAACTTTTTCAGCTAGTTGGCCATCAAAATTGCACTGATAAATGATAGGGAACAGTAACTTTATTGCCCTTACAGAGCTGGTTAGGCTGTTTGCATGATATCTAGAGTGTTCGTGACTTAACTATTACTTTTTTGCCTTGGTTTACTGAGACTGGTGTTCAGCAGGTGTTGCATGTTCATTAAGTGATTTTGTGCTCTGGCGCACACAGACGAGTGCTCTGAAATCAGAGTAGATAGCATATCTCTTGCATTTGCAAATTCGCTCAGGCTAACTGGATAACAGTCGTTCAAGTTCAGCATAGCTGCTGAACCTTTCTTGCTAGCTAACCAAATGACACTTGCGTCTCTAGCTGTGTAGCCACCAAAAAAAAGTAAGTTACTCACCTACTCTTCCAATGACATGATATCCTCCTAGCAGCTATCTAGCTAACGTTAGGCTTTGTACTTTTAGCTTGCCCCCTACATAAATACGCTAGCCTACTAGCAACGTTATGACTGACTTGTGATCATTGACCTTGCTAGTTTGAATGTATTGACATTCCTAGCCTTGTTACATTCGTCCGTGTTTGTAAAAAATATTGTGTAATTGAAACTGAAAATGTATTGGTGAATTATATGAATCATGCATTGAACAGCATCTATCTATTCTGACAACAATGCCTTAATGAACGTCATGGAATGTTGAGTCAACCGATTTTAAAACCTCTTATAAAGTTTATTTTGTAGCATAAACTGGGAGTTTGATATTTTTTACTGATATGAATGCCTGTTTCCAAGTTGTTAGATGCTCTTTCCATTTTAATATTGACCACATGGAGAATTCAATAAATCAGATGTTTTATATGAATCAAGACTTTCTAAAGTCCAACAATTGTGCATTGACATGGCTCTCTGTGCACTCTCTGTGCCTTCTAGGAAGATTTTTACTCCAGAATGTCTCCAAGTTTTCACCATCATTGTAAAGCCCTAGTTATTTTGTTGCTTTGACAAAGTTATTTCTGAAGATTATTATTTATTTCATGTGATTCGTGATTAATATACGTCTGTCCCTC
The DNA here is from genome assembly GCF_036934945.1 of Oncorhynchus masou masou. Taxonomy (NCBI): domain Eukaryota; kingdom Metazoa; phylum Chordata; class Actinopteri; order Salmoniformes; family Salmonidae; genus Oncorhynchus; species Oncorhynchus masou. The sequence continues at coordinate 18,802,964 of NC_088233.1, read as the reverse complement.
ATTTTAAGGTCAACCCAGTTATGTGAACTGAATTCACGTTTTAAATTGGTTAAACTATTCCTTTTTTTCATTCAAAAGAAAAATGTAACATCTAATAGTGAAATCAGAGCGTAAAAGCAGTTGAGCTGGCCATTTTCTGGTGTTTTGTGGTAAAGCACAACACGTCAACCCTGTTACCCATATATAGGCTAGAAATGTTAACAATTAACATTTTCCTGTGAAGCTTGGGTTCAATTTTCACTCCCTGTTGAACAAGAAGCTTTCATTCCCCATGTAACAAGGGGATTAATGGCTGATTTAAGATTACATCGTCAACCCTGTTGCAGCCAACCCTGTTACTTTAACAGCTACTTACTATAGTAATTTTCTGAGATGGGAAAACATGTTTTCTTTTTATGATGATGAATGTGTGCTCTTTATGGCAGAATGTAAAAATTAGGTGAAATCAACCGGTTTCTTTTACCAAGTTACACTTCTCAGAAGTCCCTGAATTGCTTAAACAACTGTTCTACTCCTTTAATTTGTCTGTCTGCTCTCTGCCCCCCTTTTCCACAGTTTCAATACCTTCTCCCTATTGCTCCACTCACTCTGTCGCTCTCACTAATCTTTTACCATATTTTTTAATATATATATATATATATTTTTTTTTTTAGAAACAAGCTCCTCTGAATGGCACAGATGCCCAGCTCTTTGTTGCATGCAGCCAGTGATTTGTATTTGCGACAATTTTTTGTGTGCATATTAATTGGGTGCAGCCAGTAGCTGAGAGAGGATAAGCAGGAGAGTGTGGCTCCATTGTCTGAAGTCATCACCTCATTTCACCCAATTGAGAGAACCGGCAACAGACCCTCTCCGCTGATACCAATTCAATCCGACAACTGTACAAAGAGCAGTAAAGGGGGGACTGTGGTTCTGGGGAGAGTAGGGACAAGGGGGCGAGTAGGGACAAGGGGGAGAGTAGTGGGTGGGGGGCATCGCTCTGCTGCACATCGCTCTCTAAGTCTGTGTCCAGACCCTTGTGAGTTTTTGGAAGAAGAAAAGAGTCGGTCTCCCTCCCTCCCACATCCTCACACCTCCATCCACAGCTATTCCTCTGTAGCTGGGCCACCTTTGGGCTTGAGGAGTGGACAGAGCCATAGAGAAACAGCCGATGCATTAACATATTGCCATATTCAATAGCAAAAGCAAACTGTGTGTGTGTGTGCAATGGCTCTGAAGGGGAGTTTCTCTTTTTCTCTCTCCAAATCAAAGAGGTAGGTCCTTTGAGAGCCCCTCGCTGCCTTTTTAACATGCAGAGCCAGAAGCTTTCTCATCTTGCTTTCTCATCTTGTGGCTCAGTGTTGACAAATAAATGAACTTATTATACACCCCTGTGTTAGCTGCTGGTCGACTGCCACGGGCTGATTTATTAATGACAACCTCCACAAAACAGGAAAGAGGGCACAGAGCCCTGAGCACCACATCAGCACTTTACCAGCACAGCTTTTTATCATGAAAAAGGGACAAAGACTTATATGTGTAGACACACACACACACACACACACACACTAAGCATGGAGCCTAAGTGGAGCAGTGGGCAGCAAGCTGAATTTTGGCCCCGGAGGACAAGACAGGTCTGTTGCAGAACAAGGGTCATCGACGGAGGCTGCCACTCTGGGGCTGGTGGGCCAGTGGTGAGTGCTATGTATGGGGGGAAGAATGGCTGTATTTCAGGCTAGCCTAATTGATATTCATGCTGAGGATAAAATGTGTATGTAGCTGAGTGGGGACGCCTGCGATGGAAAGCTCACTGTGAGTAGCGGCTGACTGGCCCTGCCTGCAGGCCTCTCACCCCCTTCAATGCCCCCCCATCCCCTCCAGAGCATCCATCCCCAGGTCTCCACTGCACTCTGCTCACCCAGCCTGCCTGCCATGCTCACCAGGGCCAACTCCTGGGTGGGTGAGATGCACTGTATACACATTTAACTTGTAAATTTATAAAAGCTGGAAACTTGAGTTTTTTCTTGTGCAATAAATCAATAGACTGTTCTATACAGATGCAAAGTGTGTGTGTTTTTTACTGGGTTCCATTGAGGACCTGGGCCCTGTTGATTGATTAAGGTCATAGACAAACATTTTGAGACTGGCATTATGCTGTTTCTCACCACTAATGGAGTGGACCAGGTAGTCAAAAAACAACATTTACAGACGTAGCTTACAGTCTGGCTAAACCGCTCTCGGTCAGAGAGGCACTACAAACAACTATGAACCTCCTGAGTTTTATTGCAGTATGTCTTACTACTGTTGCATAGAAAGTGAGAGTTAATTTTCTAGGAAATAATCATCTGACATTCTTATCTTGGCAGGTTTCATAACTTTGCTTATTCTATAAGAACACATCTACTCCAATTTTTTTTAAAGAAATTTTGTTTGGGGTCACCATGGCACAGCCTCAAAGGCACATTGATTTGCCAGAAACAAAAACAGGAATCCTCCTTAACGGTTGGATCCTGTAACAACTTGCTTCAGTGTTGCACCACCGAGACCCAGAGACTTGAGCAACAGCACTCAGGCCTGGCGTGAGAGGAAGCAGACCCCTCTGAACTGGAAGAACATGAATTGGCAGCTTTCGTTTGGAGCCCAGTTACAATCCCTCATCCATGACTTTCTGTAGTTGAGTTTCGTTTCCAGACAGTATTCGACCGATAAAATTGTATAAACAGCTGAGGAATAGCCGACCGACGCATCTTTACCTAGAAACTCCAGCTGTGCTCAGGGAGACTTCTTGTGTTATGAGAACATCATTCATGTCAAACTCAAAACCCACCAGCCGCAAACATTTACTTTACTTCCAAACCTCAGATGTTATTTTCAGTGGTTAATTTGTGCCCTTAGAAAATCACTTCCTGTTAGGACAACTGCAACGTCCACACATTCATTGTTTGGCTTTATGGTGGATGTTAAAAAGGCCAGCCCTTACGGTACGTTTCGACCAGAAGTGGTGCCTCCGCTTGACATCACTACAACTCTAAAAGATTGGCAGCCTCGTGGGCGTAGGCGTGAATCTATTCAAGTAAATAATTAAATACATTTTTTTTTTAAACAACAAAAAAACAATGTATTAGCTAGCTACAGGAGGCCACAGTGTGTAGGCTAATGAACTGATCGTTAGCTAGCTAGCTAGCTAACCAACTTTACATACTACAGCTAGTTAACTTCATATTAGCTTGTTATCATGGTGTAAGCCTATTTATCATTGTAAATTAAAAACTTGTGCTCCAAATGTGTTTGTAGATAACAGTAATGGAAGAGGGTGAAAGGATTTTCTGCTCCAGCTTTCAGAAAAGGGAGTAGGTATACTAGTTAGATAGGGCAGGTTGTGCGATGAGATTACGCAAATATCTCTAGTTTTAATCCCTTGACAGGAAAACTATGAAGACAGAAAGAGATAGTCAGGGCTATCTAATTGTAATTCAATTATGCCTGTTTCTGTGTGATGTCTGTCCTCAGATAAGGAGAGCTGTGAAAGCCTGTCTGCAGATGAGGTCCCAAGAGACTGCTGGCACATCCTTGTATGTCATGGGCTGAATGTGTACTTATGTTAGTAAATGTTGTATACAACAATACAGTTAAAGTCACACACAAATTATAGGCTACAAACATTACAACTGTAGCAGGCCAATCCTTCTTCTGCAGGTACACTGTATGCTGGGTGTGCAGACTTCTGTTACAGCCCGGCACTAACACACCTGATTAAACTAATCAAACCTAATGAATTGATAATAATGTGTATTATTGCTGGGCTGAAATATAAGCCTGCTCACCCAGTTGATCTGGGAGTAGAGCAAGGTTGGCCAACTCTGGTATGGACATTTTGGTTCACCTGAAATTATGCTTTAGTCATAATAGCCTACTTTTTATTTTTTTTATTTCACCTTTATTTAACCAGGTAGGCTAGTTGAGAACAAGTTCTCATTTGCAACTGCGACCTGGCCAAGATAAAGCATAGCAGTGTAAACAGACAGAGTTACACATGGAGTAAACAATTAACAAGTCAATAACACAGTAGAAAAAAAGAGAGTCTATATACATTGTGTGCAAAAGGCATGAGGAGGTAGGCGAATAATTACAATTTTGCAGATTAACACTGGAGTGATAAATGATCAGATGATCATGTACAGGTAGAGATATTGGTGTGCAAAAGAGCAGAAAAGTAAATAAATAAAAACAGTATGGGGATGAGGTAGGTAAAATTGGGTGAGCCATTTACCAATAGACTATGTACAGCTGCAGCGATCGGTTAGCTGCTCAGATAGCAGATGTTTGAAGTTGGTGAGGGAGATAAAAGTCTCAGCAGAGAACTGGAACAAAAGGTGGCCAAATGAGGTGTTGGCTTTAGGGATGATCAGTGAGATACACCTGCTGGAGCGCGTGCTACGGGTGGGTGTTGCCATCGTGACCAGTGAACTGAGATAAGGCGAAGCTTTACCTAGCATGGACTTGTAGATGACCTGGAGCCAGTGGGTCTGGCGACGAATATGTAGCGAGGGCCAGCCGACTAGAGTATACAGGTCGCAGTGGTGGGTGGTATAAGGTGCTTTAGTAACAAAACGGATGGCACTGTGATAAACTGCATCCAGTTTGCTGAGTAGAGTGTTGGAAGCTATTTTGTAGATGACATCGCCGAAGTCGAGGATCGGTAGGATAGTCAGTTTTACAAGGGTAAGTTTGGCGGCGTGAGTGAAGGAGGCTTTGTTGCGGAATAGAAAGCCGACTCTAGATTTGATTTTCGATTGGAGATGTTTGATATGAGTCTGGAAGGAGAGTTTACAGTCGAGCCAGACACCTAGGTACTTATAGGATGTCCACATATTCAAGGTCGGAACCATCCAGGGTGGTGATGCTAGTCGGGCGTGCGGATGCAGGCAGCGAACGGTTGTCTAACATTTACAAAAGTTAGATTATTTGTACATTTTGAAATTATATTTTGATTCACTCAATGTTGATTCATGGAAGTGAAGTGTTTAAACTTGTTTAAAACATTATTCAAGATGAACTAGTGTCAATGTTCATTCATCACAATTCTGCAATAAAAAAGTTATGAAGGGGATCTGTCTCCAATTTGTGTTTCTATGTTGCTTTCTCAAATGAACATTTCATTCTTGTCCAGTTGTGAGCCCTCTAATTTAAAATGGTACCAGTAGATAATGTATATGAGGCTAACCATAAGACAGATTTTCTACCACATTCTGTCATGAAATTGTTTAGTGCAAATCCAACCCTTCCATTTTAGGTACATTTTAGGTACTGTAAATAAAAACAGAGCTGGCAGTTTGTAGGCTACTTAAACTAAAAAAGTTAACTAATGTGGAGTGTTGTAATTCTACCTTGTTTATTTGCTGAGAATGATTTTGAAATACAGAGACAAAATCAGAATGTCAATGGGATGGAGGAGGATCGCAGAGATGTTGGTGTTGATGGTGGGTAGAGAGATTTGCACAACAATGTTTGCAAGTCAATGCCACAATTTCCTTTTTCCAAAGTACCCATTCATGTGCATTTAGGTGGATTTTACAGGAAGTGATCTATAATCATTGTCATGACACCAGTATAATTAAAGAGCCATAAGCTATACTATATGAGATTCATAATGTTAAGATACCATAATCCAATTGGTAGCATATTACATGGGACATTCATGCTTTCAGTGTATCATTCAGTGTATCATTTAAAATGTTGTGTGTGCTACTGGTGATTTCTAACCTTTGGTAGGCACATTTCACAAAACAATTTACTCAACACATTTACAAAATGGTGGCTTTGATCACAATTTTGAGGTTTGGGTTGCTTAATGTTCATAGCTAGCTAGCAGCACAAGCACACATCGTTGGGCAAATCTCTCTTCACCTACCATTAACACCAACAATTCACTACAATCCTCCATGCCATTGACCTTATTTTGTCTCTGTATTCTAGCAATGTAAAATCATATAGAATTGGAAAAACAGACAGCGATGATTGGCTTTCCTACACCTTTTTTGGTTGTACTTGCCCGGAACTAATGACAGACCTAACAGTGTTTCATGAAAGGAAGATTTTCCTCACATGATTGGTTAACGGCAGTGGTGGCCGCATGCAATTTGCATAAAGTAGAGCAATGCTGAACCTTTTCTATAGCTCTGCTCACCTTCCCACAATCCTCTGCGCATTGCTCCATGTGCTCCCATTGAAAAGGAATGGGGTGGAACTTCATCTGGTGAATTGGGAAGTGGTGGAAACCCTACCTTAGTCTGCAGTTTCAGCCCCCTGAACAAGGAGTTTGTTGTACTTACCCAACACCCCTTGTTTCTTATTAGTGGTAGCTACAAGCCCCCCCACTTGTATCAGCCAATCACAGTTTGCCGAAGCCCTGTGTACCTCACGGCAGGGTAGCCTAGTGGTTAGAGCGTTGGACTAGTAACCGAAAGGTTGCAAGTTCGAATCCCCGAGCTGACATGGTACAAATCTGTTGTTCTGCCCCTGAACAGGCAGTTAACCCACTGTTCCTAGGCTGTCATTGAAAATAAGAATTTGTTCTTAACTGACTTGCCTAGTAAAATAAAGGTCAAAAAAATAAATTAAATAAAAAAACCTGCTCCTGCTGTCAGAGTGAGACAGTGGTCAGAAGAGAATTAACGGTTTCTTAAAAGCATATCTATTTGACCTGTGTTTAGTGCGAGCATCTAAGTGTAAGCACTGCGACATGTCATGCTAGCCCATTATGTTGTCTACCACATGCAGTGGCCACCTGTCATTCAGGGCAAAGCCTATAGCGCTCTGCTAGTGCCCTGTTCTACATGGCCCTCCCGGATCAGCCTGGAGTATTTTTCAGTGGAAGTCTGGCCGCCCCCAGGTTTTCTGATGTGGTGTTGATAACCACAGTGAGGTGAGGCTAGTTCAGGACATACCATTCTATGACACACCGTGTATCACATTCCTGTGTGCACACTGTGAGGAAGCTTTCTCTAGCCTCATGGATGCTGCAGATTAATCAGACATCAATGAAGTTGGAGCAGACGGAAAGAGGAGGTTCATTAGTTAGAAGAGGAGGAGGAGGAATAATTTGTTGGAAGCTCTGACTAATCAGATCAGAAGCTTTCTCTTTCAACAAACACGGGTATAGAATTAAAGACCTACGCCATGCAGGCCCAGTGGATTCTGATTCCCACCTCTAGTAATGTAGTCAGATGGAGCTGATTATTAGACAGGTTCAGGCCTATCTGCTTCGTTCCCCAACTAGTGATGCGCGGGTTGACTCAACCCGCAGTCCCCACGGTTATATCCATGTGGATGAAGGGCAAGTGGGTGAAGTGCGGGTTGAATACAGAGAAAACAATACCTTAAAAAAGCCATAAATGTCATTATTGTGGAATTTATATCTATAGGCTACATTGAGGTTCTCTTTTATTATTTTAGGCTGCCTGGCATTAGTGCATAAGCTGAAGATTTAGCGCCGAAAAGCCTCTGCACGGAACGGGCAGATAAAGTTCCCATCAATCCACAGAGGCAAAAATATTAATGTCGGAAAAGCTGTGAAAGGAGGGTTGAAAATAAATGTTTGGGCTTTCCCATTTGGTGAAGTGGTAAAAGAGGATGATAGCAGAGCAGGCTGTTATGTGTGATGATTGTGAGGAGCTTTGCAAATTTGACAGTCACAAAACCGGGACCTCAAATAGGCCTATGGCATGTCAAGGGAACTGTAACCTACTGTTCAGATGGATTAAATGGAGAATGAAATCTGGATACTGACTGTAGGTCAATAACCTCTCACATAGCCTTAATATTAACTCCAAAATACACAAAATGTGGGCAAAATTTTGACCTGGGAACTGGTGTGGAGAAATATGATTTTTTTTCAGCCTCTTGAGAATTTGAATGCTCAGTTAGTACCTCTGTGGTATTTATCTTTATCAGCATCATAAAACTGATAGTATTTCAACCACATAAAATATGCATCCAAGCCAAACTGAAAACTTACCAGAAACATGTTGGGTTGTTTTCAAAGCTTTATATTTCCTTAAAAAGGTAAAGGCTAGGTAAAGTCCCCCCTTATCTCAGCTCGCTGGTCACCATAGCATCACCCACCTTTAGCACGCGCTCCAGCGGGTATATCTCTGGTCACCCCCAAAACCAATTCTTTCTTTGGCCGCCTCTCCTTCCAGTTCTCTGCTGCCAATGACTGGAACGAACTACAAAAATCTCTGAAACTGGAAACACTTATCTCCCTCACTAGCTTTAAGCACCAACTGTCAGAGCAGCTCACAGATTACTGCACCTGTACATAGCCCACCTATAATTTAGCCCAAACAACTACCTCTTTCCCTACTGTATTTATTTATTTTGCTCCTTTGCACCCCATTATTTTTATTTCTACTTTGCACATTCTTCCACTGCAAATCTACCATTCCAGTGTTTTACTCGCTATATTGTATTTACTTTGCCACCATGGCCTTTTTTTTGCCTTTACCTCCCTTATCTCACCTCATTTGCTCACATCGTATATAGACTTGTTTATACTGTATTATTGACTGTATGTTTGTTTTACTCCATGTGTAAATCTGTGTTGTTGTGTGTGTCGAACTGCTTTGCTTTGTCTTGGCCAGGTCGCAATTGTTAATGAGAACTTGTTCTCAACTTGCCTACCTGGTTAAATAAAGGTGAACCTTTTTTTTTTAAACGGTCAAATTGATCGTTCCAGTCTTGTTTTGTTTTCTAATTGCATTTTCTCCCTGGCCGCTAAACATCTTTGCTCCCTGAAATAAGATGACAGAAAAGTTTACCGATGTCAACTAGATTGAAGCATTCATTCTATCGATGTATGACATTCTGGTGAGCAAGGGTTTATTTAGTCTTCTTAGGGTAACATACACTGAGTATACCAAACATTAGGAACACCTTCCTAATTCGTTGGGATATGGACTCCACAAGATTTTGAAAGTGTTCCACAGGGATGCTGGCCCATATTGACTCCAATTCTTCCCACAGTTGTGTCAAGTTGGCTGGATGTCCTTTGGGTAGTGGACCATTCTTGATACACACAAGAAACTGTTGAGCATAAAAAACCCAGCAGCATTGCAGTTCTTGACACAAACCGGTGCACCTGGCACCTACTACCATACCACGTTCAAAGCTACTTAAATATTTTGTCTTGCTCATTCACCCTCTGAATGGCACACATACACAATCCATGTCTCAATTGTCTCAAGACTTAAATAATTATTTAACCTGTCTCCTCCCCTTCATCTACACAGATTGAAGTGGATTTAACAAGTGATCAATAAGGGATCATAGCTTTCACCTGATCTTTGTAAACTCAGTGTATAATGACAGAAGAGAAGCTGCATGTATCTAATTATAGACAAGGGGACTAAGAAATAGCCTACCAAAATTTCAGAAATTAAAAGCAGAAACATATCTAAATCAGGCAACAAAAAAATCCTGCACCCTCCCTCAAAAAAATCGTTCCACCGTCTTTGACTGTAGCCGATAGAAAATGTTTTCATTTTTGTGGGTTTAGGTCGGGTGTGGGCCTCAAATTTTCACGAGTCACTTCATCACAAGTCGGGCAGTTGCGGATTGGTTATTAGGAATTGCGGGCTGGTGCGGGTGAACCAACAGCTGACCCACACACCACTATCCCCAACCCCTCCTTTACCTCTATTGAAAGAACGGGACAGGAGACCAGGGGGAAACAAGTGGACAAGAAGTGCTTGGTGTCTCTATGGAAGAAGGAGGCCATAATCTCCCTTAATGGGCTTGTTTCTCTACCATTATCCTGTAGGCTTCCCTGGGGAGACGTTGGTGATTCCTATGGAGTGCCCCCGCTGTGCTGACCCTTACATGCCTCTGCATATGAAATGTAGAGCCGGCTCTTTGTCTCCTTTCTCCCAGCCTGTAGCCGAGCCCTAGACCATTTGCATAGTGCTGAATGGACCCTCCCTCATTATTAATTAATACTAAACCAGCCTGCGCCTCCCAGCCCACAGCCACCTGACCAAATCCCCACAGAGTGCCTCGAACAGAACTTTTCCATCAAAAGAGAGGAACCATTAAAAATTAGAGCCTTTTTTTCTCTCTACCTCTCCACTCTCTCAGTCAAATACAGAAGGGTTGGTTTATGCACATTTTCCAAGAAGAGGGGGTGGAGGTGGGGGTGAGTTGAATCACTTCTATGCATGAAATACTGAGACCCCAGGAGATCTGTTGTCAACTGTCTTGCAAATAGCAAAGCCCTAGAAACTTCCTCCTCCAGCTTCACCTTCTAAGCATGTCTGGAGGGAGATTCTCAGGGAGGAATCTCACAAGATAGTTGAGTTGATTTATGGCTGGGAACATTGCACAAAATGGGTTTTGAATTCCCAGAGATCTTCAGATGCACCAAATTGTTCAACATGCTCTTTGCCTACATATGAATCTGAAATCTGAGGAGTATGAAGACAAAATAGCCTGCTGCTAATCCTAGTTATCGGCAACAAGGCTTCCTTCTACAAGACATCAGGAAGACATCTCCCTCCACAAGACTCATAAATGTATATCCACTGCCTCACTGAAGCAATTGTGGACCAAGTGCACTGGGAGCCTTGTGCAATGTTGCTTTGGGAATAGGTCTGATCACTGACACAGTCGTTCCCTTACATTCATCACTCCAATGGCACAGAACATAAAGGAGAGCATGAAGAGAGAACGAAAAAGAGAGAAACAAAAAGAGAGAGGCACAGAGACAAATGGAGAACAATGGGGCCAGTTCCCATGGAGACCATCAATGTGCTCTGTCTTTCACAACATACAATATCAATTGCACAATCAGAAAAGGGATTCTACATCAAAAGTGGCAATGTTTAGAGACCTGTCACCGTAACTCCCATCCATCCATACACACACTCCTCTACCACCACATGGATCTCACCCATAAGGGAGTGTAGGGGGCATTCCTGTGGGGCCAGAGGTGGGACCCTGGGGTGGAGTCCAGAGGAGCCAGGGAGGGAGAGGGGGGCCTTGCTGCAGCTCTGGATCCCATTACCCCCCATACTGCTGGGCTGTGTGCTGGGAGAACCTGCCCCACAAACACACCCTGAACATGGGAAAGTCATCATGCCCTCAAGCAGTAGGGAGGCGTAAGAGAGGGAAACGGACAGATATGAAAACATGACAGGCCTCACTATGCGGGAACAATATACTCCTCCTCATCTCTTTCTTTCTTTGCGCTCACCCTCCTCTAGATTTTCAGATCATATTTAGAGAATCTCCTCTCACAACTTGATGTTTGATCTTGAAGAAACAATCCACCCTGGAGAGCGGAGGGGACAATGCCCAGTCCCACCCCCATCAGGTCCTCCCTTGGTCCCAGAGCACACAAGAACACAGGAATGTCCTTTAAACCAGGCTGCTGTCCTTTGAAGTGTCACTCTATTCTCTGATAGCCACTGATATGCCTCCAGAACATGACCGTACCAGCCGCCACAGCTGGGGGAAACATGATGGACATGAGACTCTCACAGAGACAGGTCCTTCAATGACACATGCTTTTCTAAGCCCCACATATTTTCACATTGAGGTAATCCATCTCACTTAAGTGAAATGACACCACATTGACGGGGGGCCCACAAAGCTACCTGAATGGGGTCTCCGCCAGTCATTGTTGCTCAGAAAGGATATTTTGATTTTGAGTCGAAAGAAGGGGAGACAAGGATATTTTGCAACTATGTTGACGCAAGACATCAGCACCTAATTGACTTGGCAGCACATCCATTATCGTTTTGACTTACAAAATCTGGCATGGGAGCCAAAAGTGATCAGATGGCAACCCACATTGGCTCATCATTTGATGACATAAATATCCACCAGTGAGACTTTAGTATCAATAAAGGATGCAACATACCTGTGGCGCAGAGGGCGATGAAGGTCTGCACATGTTTACGTATCAGCGCCAGCTTGTCCTCGGGCAACGGCAGCTTCCTCACGATGTGTTCGATGAAGTCGTTTGGTGTGACAGCCGCCAGGTTCCACTTCAACTTCCCCAACACCACCAGCTCCCACTCCTGAAACAGAAAGCGAGAGAAAGAGAGCGAGAGAGCAAAAGAGAGAGAGGAGAGACACTGTTTTAGAATGAGAGCGGCAACAAGGCTAAACATACTGTATATACATGGCACCAGCCTAGCTGAGACTGAGCCAGGTTGGATGAGGGAGGAGGGGGGAGATAGGGACTCTAAAACTAGCTCTCACTAACATGCACAAGCCAACAGAGGCAATGAATAGGTTCCTATATGGTTGATCATTTGGTCAACAATCTATTTAGATTTTTTAAAACATTTTTACAATACATTTACATTTAATAATTTAGCACATGCTCTTATCCACAGCAACTTACAGTTAGTGCATTCATCTTAAGATAGCTAGGTGGGACAACCACATATCACAGCAAGTACTTTTTTCCTCAATAAAGTGGCTGTCAGCAAAGTCAGCTAGTAAGAGGAAAATGAGGGGGGGGCTGTGCGATTATCTAAAATAGAGGGCAGGGTTTCAGATGTTTTTGGGAGATAGGACAGCAGAGTCCCTTCCTGTCTTCAGGGGGAAGCTGGTTCCATCATTGGGGTGCCAGGACACAGAAGCTGCCCTTTGGCAGGGGTGGTAGAGCCAGGAGACAAGAGGTGGCAGAACGGAGTACTCGGGTAGACAGAGGCAATTTCTCTTGCTGCTCCGTAGGCAGCAAGAAGTACCATGGTCTTATAAACAGTATTGATTATACAAGTACAAATGCAAGACAAAATGCACAGCAAATAGGTTAGCACAGGATAGCATAATTTAACCTTTGTCATAACCTGTTGGAAGCTATTAAGTTACCACAGTTAGGACCTGTTTTGCTACTTTGAGCACCTAGCTAAATTCAAATTGACACCTTCTCTGAAAATCAAATTGATAATGTTAAACAAACAGAGCTAATTTACAACGATTTTACAGCTCACCTGGCACACAGACAAAACAAGTGTATACCTAATATTTGATGTGAACAGCATAAAAGGAGAGGCTAAAAAAAATATCCCCACCTAGCAAAACTATAAACAGAATGACAGTTTCCCTAAAACTAATCAACTTGAACTTGTTCAATCGTGAGCAGTATCCTCAACTACACAATCCCCATGTCTATCAGTAATAGCCAATGACATTTAGGCCTATCTTAAAATCACATGGTTTTATTTTTCTTGGGGGGGGTGGGAGGTTGTTTGAGTTATACGGTTGTCCTTGTTTCTTAGAGAAGAAAGGATGAGTAACGGAAGGAGCTGGTGACTAATTTGGGAGGAATTTTGTGGTTTGCGACTGTCCTTGTGCCTAGGACCTGGGATGCTAGTGATTTCCCCTTCAGAGAGTCACATGGTTCTTAGTCATGAGACAACGCAGGTCCAATATGGCAGCCATTAACTGCCTTTAAAACTCCACGACAGGGTGATTCTGAACCGATGACCAGACCTCATTCCCAATATCAGGTGAACTGTATATCAGTAATTTTGAACCGATGACCAAATCTCATTCCCAATATCAGGTGAACTGCATCTCTCTCTCCTCTGAAAGGGGACCACACACTATGATACATCCCTATGATATCCCCACTTCAGTTTCACAGGGTGTTGTGTTTCCCTATCAACTTACAAAAACAGTAAAAAACTGCTAAGGTTCAGTGAGTCACTCCATAAGAATGCCACAGATACCGCTGAGAAATAGGCCGTTGACAAATGTGATGCTGCGGTTAGAATTCAAGGAATCAATGAGGAATCGTATAGATAGATGGCCCTGACTCTTGTCCACACTCTGCAGTGTTTCCCCTCTCTATCATTAGAGGTCTGCTTTCTACTGTGGTAGAAAACAGACACGAGCTGACAGACACAAGCTGAGAGAGTGCGAGAGAGAGAGAGAGCAAGCTGTGGCAAAACCTTGCAACACACCCTCCATGCAGGCACCCACTTCCTTCTGCTGGTGCCTCCGGTCCCACCTTCTGGGTGACATTGTGGTTTATTTTACAAGAAATTGTTACCAAAGATGGGGACAAAAAAACGATCACATGGGCCGAGCAGCTGATCTCCTGTTTCCTGTATCTGTCAGACAAAAGATTGCCTTAAAGAGAAGCTAATTGTGAACACGACCAGGCAACCCTCATGAAACCATCTCAGAAACATGGTATTCCTCTGACCCATGCCTAAACAGCATGTATGGGTGGATACAGCTCAGCCCAGCCCAGTTCCCAGCTAAATATGAATCTTCACCTGATGTTGATCATGCTTCTGTCAGCAAGTAATACAATAACAACCAATGAGAGATAGGAGGGACAGACTCAGCCCCGAAGACCACTGATGCAGGACCTGTCATCACAGGGAATGGCTGGCCTCTCCAACCCATACATATTTAGTACCACAACATTGGGATCAGCAATCAACTGAGGAGGTGGGTCAGGCCCAGGCAGCCCCCAAGCTGAATAATATGCGGCTTCTTTCACAACATGGGTGGGATTGACTATTGTTTACTAAAGAATGTTTATGTAGGGTCGCAGAGGAAATACTTTTGATGTGAGAAACTGACTATTTAAATGTTCACCACCACTTGGGTCCACCATGACCCTACGAGATTGCCAAAGGCTCTAACTTTGGGGTACCAATGACTGCAGCAGAAACCCTAACCGAGACAAGCAGGATGTACCCACACCAGGTCAAGTGAAACCTCATTGTGAGCGCCTACAACCAAGACATCCAATGCAAAATTGTAATGTACTGTATGCAAGTAATAAGCATTGTTTTCTAACACATTGGAAAAAGTACTTTTTGAAGCAGGATCTACAAAAACCTGTAAGTGTCCATTCTTTGAGGACATCTATGTCAAACCTTGAGTGGAGCAAACTGGAGGTCAAAGACAACATTCTGTTTGCCAGGACCATCAATATGGGAGACTTCCTCTCTGTAGACAGAAGTCTCTAAAGATCAATCACTCCACAGATCTAAACCTTGGCTTCAGTTCAACGGCTGACCTTGTTCTACTACAAATATTTGCCACTAGATGGTGATGGAGACCACTGTACAAAAACCTACTGTACAGTCCAATATACAGATAACTGCCAAAATAAAGGAAACACTTGAGTAAATCAAAAATACAAAGTATAGTGAAAGCAGGTGCTTCCACACAGGTATGGTTCCTGAGTTAATTAAGCAATTAACACCCCATCTTGCCATAATTTTGACTACCATGGCTAGAAGAGTTCAGTGACCTTGAAAGAGGGGTCTCAAAAGACATTAGGGGGTTTAAAGGGTGTGTCTCAGTCACCAGATCTCAACACAATTGGACACTTATGGGAGATTCTGGAGCGGCACCTGAGACAGCATTTTCCACCACAATCAACAAATTATATAATTTTTGTGGAAGAATTGTGTCTCATCCCTCCAATAGAGTTCCAGACACTTGTAGAATCTATGCCAAGGCGCATTGAAGCTGTGCTGGCAGCTTGTGGTGGCTCAACGCCCTATTAACACATTTAATGTGGGTGTTTCCTTTATTTTGGCAGTTACCTGTAGTACAGTATAACTCTTGGGGGACAAAGCACTCTGGGTCATTCCTAGAGTGATGGGGCCAAACATTTAATCTAGGTTAGCTGATGATTTCAGTGAATTATATTCCATAATAGTTTATCCTTAGAGAAAATGGACAGTAGCATATATAATATGAATAAATATAAAACATATATGGAGGTGGCTTTTGGCCCATAACATAAACATTGACAAATAGCCATGAGTTTCATATTTGACAAAACCAACAATAACAATCTGAAATGTAACTCATAACTTTGCTGGCAGAAACCAACTGTTGCTTACCAGCAGCTCCTGTGGTCTGATGGAGTTATCAGTGTAGATGCAGAGTTTGTCTGCAGTTAATGGACGAGTTTCTTTCAATTTGGATGCAAGGAACATGCAAACTGCTCCAAGAAGTTGCAGATCACACTTTCTGGTTGGAACCACAGCTAAAAATCTGTCTAAGTAGTTCATTGCCAAGGGAAAAACCTCTTCCTCACACTTCTGTTCTTCACAAACCTAGAGAGAGAGAGAGGTGACATGTGACAATGTGCAGCAATTGGCATCATCAAATTCCAGTTATTTC
This sequence comes from Oncorhynchus masou masou, assembly GCF_036934945.1. Lineage (NCBI taxonomy): Eukaryota > Metazoa > Chordata > Actinopteri > Salmoniformes > Salmonidae > Oncorhynchus > Oncorhynchus masou. The sequence continues at coordinate 18,786,815 of NC_088233.1, read as the reverse complement.
AATTACCTATAATGTGTTCAATACATGTGAAACATAAAAATGATAACGAAATTAAGGAAATAATGTAACAGCCAGATATGCATATAAATTCGTCGAAAACCTTTGGGACCTGGCCAATAATTGAGCCCCACCCAGAGTTGTTGCGACATCATCAATAAATTCTAAATACGATTATTTTCAATGTTTGAAAAAGCTTTCAGGCACAGGCTGTCAATAGAATCACATTCCTTCAGTAAGAAATGAATTCAAGTCACAATTACCCCAGCCAAAAAAACACCCATGCAGCACAGTACGGAACCTCTTTTTTCCTTCGTCATATTTTCCTAAAATATTTAAAAATATAAATAAATTGTCTACACCTATAATTTTCACATCATAATGAACACCAATGTCTTTCACATCAGACCCGACAATTGATAAACATGTAATTTGAAGACAAATGCGAAATAATTGTCAAATGTAAAACGAAGTAGCATGTGGCTGTTCTCGAGTGCGTCACCGCCAGGTCGAAATATATTTTCAAAAATGAATATAAAATATTTCATGAATGTCAGTAAAATAACTCTTCCATGAAAATAAAGCTCTGACGGTCAGGTTTCTATTCAGACAATTCCCAACATATTATGTCAAACCAATTGTAAAAAATCTAACTTAATTCCTGGGTGACGGATTTCAATGAGGAGACCAGAGGGACAGAAAGGCCCGCACCCCTTCCGCGATCCAATATTTAAAAAATAAATAGAAAATGTTTGATCAATATTTCGCATTAATTTCAATGATGACTATGTAGTTTAGATACTGCTCTTTCATTTATGCCACGTATCAAGAACAGGTATAGCGTTTATGATCTGTAAAATCGTCAGAAAAACTGCAACAGTTCCAGAGAAAAACAACATGGCGTTAGAATATAGGCTAGAATAGGGCTAGCATTGAACTGCATACGTGTGCATGGACATATTTAGGCAATTTTAAAATATATAACAAATAATGCCGTGCACCTTTCCTAGATCCGACCGATGCAAAGAAAAGCTTTATCTGGTGAAAGACTACACCACTGTAACCACCTGTCAATGTATCTGAGACGTAATCGTCAGTGACTTGGTTCAAAAAATAAAACCATATTAATAAAATAAACTAATTATAGGCTATCAGGATTGTATATTCGGCAATGTGATGTGCAACCCTCCTCTTTCTTACACCATGCAAACTGGACAAAATGACAGAGCGATAGGTCCGATTTGAGTGTGTTTTGATGAGTCGTGAGCCTACAGAGTATTTCGGTACAAACCTCCAGCATCCAAGTAGCAACCATCCTCCGCATAAATGGCTGAATATCTTTCTGAACGCACTTGAAATAAGAACATTGGGGAATAAATCGTTCTTCAATGGTCAACAGGCTTTGTAATACCCTATCATCACACAGAATATTCGGATCAGGACGAGCTCTTAAAATGGTGTCCATTTCGAGGCAAAGCAGCTCCATGGTCGTTTCAGTTTTTACAAAGCCGGATTATTCTTGTGATAATACTAAACAATATTGCTAGATGCAAAGAAACTGGAAGGAACGTATTTTGGAGGCATAAAAGTGAGACTGCAGGGCTCCCAAGAGTAGTCCTGCCTCTCCTTGCGAACTTTTTCCTCTCCCCCTCAGTTCGCTTCTACTTTCTTCTGGCGTTACATTTTAAGCCTGCCTTTTCCGACCAAAGTGACGCGAGCAGCAGCGCAGACCACACTGTTGAGCAGTTACTCAAACATTTGTTCCTCTTTTCTCTCCACTTTTAGATGACAACTTCATACTTCATATTAATTTTATTTTATCATGACAATATTACCACAATTAAAACCCCAACCATGCGTCACAGGAACAAATTGAGAAAATGTACTCGGATAATATAGGCTATATAACTGGAACAATTTATCCATTTAGCAAGTGTTAGAGTTCAAACTCGTCAGGGGTACAGTTTTTCTGCCTTCAGAGGGGATGTAGCCTAGGGCTAGGCTATGAATACAGAAATAGCAATGTACCCAAGTTGACAACTTCATAAACATGCATTAGGCTAATTTTATTTTTGTATTTCAGTTTATCAACAAAAAAAAGTATCCTTGTTGATTTGCTTGCTCTGTTGTTTTTTCGAATGCACTTGATAAACTTCTAATCGCCCCGCGCTCCCTCTCGCTCTCCCCGACACACACACACACACACACACAAAGGTCACGCATAACTATCTTTTATATAGCAACAGCTCGCTTGTGGTTGAATGAGATAGCTTTCTAGGAAATGCAATGCAGCATAAAAAAGCTGTTGCGACAAACTTCTCTTATAGATAACACCACGATGACAGCCCATGCTCTGTATTGGACAACTGCATGTATTCATATATAAATATAATCCATGTGGTTGAGGTTGTGATCATTACACTCATATGCAGAACGATACACATAGGACCCATGTCCAATACTTAATTCCAGGTATTATGCCTTGATAAAGGTCTCTTAAATATGCTACAGTGTAATGTTGGAGGAGCTTAAAGCAGAACTGATAGTTTGCCCAAAAAAGCTTAGTCTCTAATAATATTCTACCCCCAAAGATGAGTCAACTAGACTATCCTGCATGGATTGTCTTTCATATACAGAGGGGGCAGTCTTCCGCTGCGCTCAAAGTTGTTAAATTCCATTCGAGTGGGCGTCTCTATCGGTCTGAATGGCAACACCTTTGTTCTTGTACTTGTGAGAGAAGTGGGAAATGTCTCTTTAAAGCATTTTTTTGTCTCAAGATAGTTTCCTCCCATGTCACAATTTGCATATAGCCAATAGGTCTTCTGCGCGTGACCGAGGCTTGCCGATTGTTACTGGGCAGAATTCTATTGCATAGGCTATACTCGGAGAACCAGGGCGGTCCAACTCCTACAATAACTAACTATTTATCAATTCACACGATTAGCTGATGTTATTTTCCCCCTAGCATAGATAGAAATCGTAAAATTGCATCCAACAACAAGCAATCTAAGACATGGCAAAGCAACACATTCCAAATGGATGAAACCTCCACATCACACACGGTTTAAAGTTTTAACTAAAAAACAGTTAGACTTTTAAAAGTAAGAAGTTCGACAAGCAGGCTAAGCTACTACAATAAATATCAACATTTCTATAACTTGTTAATTATAATTAGAGAAATATAGCCTAGGCTGAGGCTATAACTGCTTCTTAATTGGTTCCATGATAACAACATAATAGGTTATGACAACCACAAATATTACAACTACATGAATGAGACACTGAGTGATTAACCCCCCCCTCTCTGTCGGAATGTTCTGGACGACAAGAACGACTACATCGAAGATAATAAGGGATGTTTTTCAACGAACAATAGTATAGACTACTAGCCTACACATCCAGAAAGTTGCTCGTTTTGTGGCAGTGTATAGGGGGAGTTCCCCCAGATATTTATCGTGTCCCTGACGCATTTCAATGAATTATTTTTGGATAAATTATTTACATCGTGCAAACCCATTTGTGCCATAATGACTGATCTTAAAGGCTCACACATAGAATGCATGAAACGATGCAGTAGTAGACTACATTGAGCCAACATGCGAACAATCATGTCCAATTGAAGTTTCTACTTTGCCAGACAGATACGCTTGTGAAGCACCTTGATGGCCATGCTTCTCCACCACCTCCTCGGGTGTCAATATGCATTTGTTATAATATCCATTAATTCATATTTCAAACTCTATATCATATTTCGGCTTTCAAAATGGGGACTTATTTTAGGTTGTTCGTGTTCTGATTGCCTCTGCATCTCATGACTTGCTCATGCACCTGTCACTGCCATCAGACATTACTTTTTTATGTCCATTTCTTGGACAGCATGTTAAACAAAGTGGAAAATAAAGACAGCCCAATAAGCCCATTTGTGTTCTTACTACCAACAAAGACAATCGTTTTGCTGCAGATATTATCAAATGGAAAATGTAGTGTTTAAACTCTCTTGGGAACACAACACTTTGAACATTAAAATCCCCAATCTCCAAGTTATGGTAGATTTCTTATGATGCTAAGGTTAAAGTTTACAATGTCATCGAACAAATGCAAAAAGCTAATCAGCAAACACATACCATTCGACAATCATTCTAAGACTACAGTAGCGGCTCAGCACTGTAGTCTGAAAGAACCATGCTGTATTTTCGCGGAATAATGACGTCACCGCAGGCTCTGAGGAGAGTCAAACGCAGCGGAGGCGCGACATTATTTCCCAGATGCATGCAATTAACATGATATCCAATGAGACACAAACTAAAGAATATTGCAACATTTGTTTCAAACTTTATTTTGATTTGATAGGGAAGTTTGAAAAGTTATCTCATCTCATATCTGACCCGTGACTGCAATGGTTTGTCTCAAAGTTTACTCAAAGTGGTATGAAACAGCCTACATAAGGTTTTGAAATAACGGGAAGATAATGCAAGTGTGGGGTAAGCTAGGCAGCATACTTAAGGCACAAGTAGGTTGCTGACATCAAAACACGAATTATGATGTTTTCAAAATGTGTGAAATTAACAGACATGGGAATTTTGGAAGGAACTTTATGAGTTTAACGTTTCAATGTTCTACAAATTACAGCAATAGACTATAAACAATCTAAAGAAAAAGAAACCTTTTAACATTCTAAATTCTGAAAATGTACATATTTGAACTGAAAACCATCTAGAATGTCTATACCAACAAACATAGGTTGTACTTTCAAATTCATAAATGTTGATAATTTCTCAACAACTGTTCATAGTATATTTCTGAGAAATATTGTTTATCCTCCCTTTGAGCATGTTTACATATACATTATACATAAAATTAAACAACCATAATGTGTTCATTGGGCTGCTACATGGAACTGTATTTGAAACTATTACAAAATCATTTTCAAACAGGTTGAAAAAGGAATTCTGAAAATATGCCATTTCCATAATGTTACTAAATGAGGTTGTTTGAATGTTGGCTGATTTCTAGATAAACCCAGTTATGGCAGGTGATAGAAGTATGCTTTGAAAACACATGGAATGTTGCTTCCTATAGATAATTCTAACACACCTGCAGCCGAGTGCCACAGCTGCAAGCTGGTATTAGTGCAGTTCTGCAATGAAAGAATAACATCTTTCTAACCAGATAATTAACATAGGCCTATATGAAAACACAAAAACACAGTTTGTTATTCACTTACACATGAAAAATCTAATACATCGAACAGACTAGATGTCTCACAGACCATATTAGAGGGCAAAAGGTAGAAAGAGGCAAATCCACTCTGTAGGTTCTTGGTTTGAATGACTTCATATAATTTCAGACTGTATGCACCAATATATATTATATTTGTCCTTTTATTAAGGTTTATATTTGAAATTATTTTTAAAATACTGTTTCAATGTTAACAATAACCTTGTTAATAGTGTTTAAAGAATGGGTTGATTAAATATAATCAAATTAAACCATTCAATTATTTATACCATAACAACAATAATAAAGTTCACTATTTAATTTCCTAAATTAATATATATACACTAATGTTATTTATAGAAATAGCGTTTGTTCTCTTATTCCATACTTTTCGCCTGGGGGTGAACATTTTAAAAGCAGCAATTGAAACCCAAAAAGTGTTGTGTTAGATGTGATAACTGTGAAAAGCGGAGGAAATGTTCCTAAAAAATTACCAAATAAATACAACATATTCTTGACGTAATAAAACATTAGAATAAATCAACCATGACAGGATCAGAAGTTTTGTATGACATAAAACATGTGCATACAGTGTTAATGCCAATTGATAGGAGGTCCAACTAGTGACTCCACCCCACTCTGTGTTTACATGTGTTCACCATTCACTAACTGCCTCATTGGCTGACTCCAAACACTGCAAAGTAATGTACTGGTGTAACAAACTCACCATTCACTCATACGGTAATTCAAAGAGTTAATTAAGACGTTTTAACATTAAGAACTCCCCTGACATTGTCATCAAAAAATATATTCTATGGAGTATAAAGCAGAACCTTGTCAGGCAAGTTATGTGGTTGACACTTACAAAGCAATGCAAACTCTATTTCCTGCATTACCCTGAGCTAGGACATCTGTTGTAACTCACAAGTCTCCTTAGCTTGTCACACACAAGCATCAAAAGATATTACATTAATACTCCTTGTAGTAACAACCATGTAGTAAGACTGCACATTAGGCGGTCATGAGAAATCAGTTGCTACCATATATGCTATCAATAATATACACTAAATGTTTCCGTTCAAAACATCGTATGCATGTTTATAATTTGCTTATTTCACACATGCTCATAGATTATAACAGCATTTCTGTTATTTTGTTGTGGTTGAACAACTGCAGATGTCTGAGTAAAACAATAACAAAACAGAAATAACTTGTCCATCCATATCACAATACCAGGCTGTTTGCAATGCTCCATTGGTTAGACTTATTTACATAACAGTAATGTTTTAGCTGATATCAACAAAGAAGTGCAAATACAACGGTGTAATAATAGTGTCCTGTATCCCTCCTAATCAAAGAGTGCAGACACAGTACAGTCTGTAGGCTATCTGGACAATAGACAGAACCAGAAAGCCAGTTAGCCATAGCTTAGTCTGCATAACCTCCCAACACTGCGTATTTCACACAATCCAAATTGTCTGCTTGAAACACAACACGTTAGATTAGGAACACATACATCCATGTTTGATTCAGCCAAACAGATTAATTTGATTCGATTATAATATGTTTCGACCACATTTCTCAAAGGTGAAGTGAATAATATCACAGCAAAAGAGACCTGAGTTTGGTCTACACTCTTAGAAAAAAAGTGTTCACCTACGGCTGTCCCTATAGGAAAACCCTGTGAGGAACCCTTTTTGGTTCCAGGTAAAACACTATCGGGTTCCATGAATAAATCTTTTGACAGAGGGTTCTACATGGAACCAAAAAGCGTTCTCCTATAGGGACAGTAAAAAAAACCTACGGAACCCTTTTTTCTAAGAGTGTACAGAGAGCAATGGATAGTAAAAAGCTATCCAGTAAAAGCTATTGTAAACCACACACATGGAAAGACAATAGGAGGGATATCTAGAGAGCCAGCTCATTTGACTATTTAGTGAAAGTAACTATGTGTAATGAGTTGATTAAAAAGAATCTAATCAAAGTTTATTGCTTGAATACACAGATTTGCAGATGTTATCGCAGTTGCAGCGAAATGCTTGTGTTTCTAGCTCCAACAATGCAGTAAAAATACCTAGCAATACACAACAATAAGCACACAATCCAAAAAGTAAAAATAAAGAAATTAAGAATGAATTAAGAATAATTGAATGTTACAGGCTACATTCTCAACCCCTTTCCATTCTCTGATATGTTTTAGAAACAAACTTACTAAATTCACGAGGGTTGTCCCTGGAAGCTCATGCACCTGTGGGATGTTTTATTCTTTATTCTCACCATTCTATTATTGATGTTACAATGCAAATTTGGCACCAATGACCAGGGCTGTGTACTCACAGCCAAACTCCCTCAGACATTCTGTATGCAAAGATGTCCTCTTGCAATTTCTGTAAACCTGTTTTTATCTCATTAAGTCCAAAAACAAGGGAGAGAGCAAAATATCTATGTTTAATTGTCATCTCCCAACATTTCGGGGGGGCGAGGGGTGGGCGTCGGAGGGAGCAAGGTGAATACCCTCCCTGTTAGAGAGATGAATTGATGCTGCCGACAAGAGGTACATGCTTCAAACATTCTCATATGCTATGTGAGGGTGGTTACAATCAGTTACAAAGTTGCAATAGTCTTGTATCATATGACTGATATTACAGTATTTGCAGGTGCATGCCACAAAAACCTTGGGAACAGATGTGATCTAGACACAGACAAAGATAAATGAATAACACGTAGCTGTATTCTGGTTGTCATGCAACAAATCTTAAAAACACCAACTTCAGCCACATTTCTTCCCATATGTTTTTGAATCAATCCAAGAAATAGCTCTTGAAAAGTAAAACAAAAATACAAGTTGAAGCATTTATAACTAAAAGCAATCTATCAAAGGGGTTGCTAACAGCACATTGAGGGACGTATGGGTCTCTCCACAGAGAGGACATAGTTGATGTTGTTCTACCTGCATGGGACATACAATAAGGGTGTCTGTAGAGCACCAACGAGACAAACCCTCCCTCTGCCAACAGAGAAGTCAGCTATTCATTTACCTTTATTTACTCTTCCCTCCTCTCTCACATGCTTGAAGATTAAATCAAATTTAATTAAAATACTAATACAAAAATAGAATGCTCAGAATTTTTTTTAAATTATATTATTTTATACTTGGAACTGTATATTAAACAATAAAGTACTTTGGCATTCATTGATGGGAATGCTTCAGAATCATCCAAAAGAACATATACATGGATTGATATTTGTCAACACGTCAACTGTAATCCTGATCATACAGCATACAGTTTAAGTTGAGTGACACCCAATTTTGACACCTGCTGCAAATCGCCCAGAGAAAGAAACGCTGCCTCTGAGTGAGGCATTCATACAAATCATGTTTAATGTATGATTCATGCACCTCTCCCTGTTGGGAACAAAGAAAATGTTGCCTATTGACATTATGTTTGTCAAACAGAGGCCTTTCTGCCTGCAGCTGTATTTAAGATGCTCTTCTACTGACTTTGAAACCCAGAAAAAAATGGACAGGGTTTCAAGGCTTGATGTGCTCATTGTTGTGACATTGCAAACACCTGAATTTGGCACGCACACACGCACAGTGGGTAAGGGCCCCATATTCCCTGCAGTGTGTGTGGTTAGGACAGGGCCCCGAAGGTCTCCAGCACAAACAGATGTTACATGAGATCAGGATCTGGGTATAGTAAAGATAAACGAGATTACTTAAACAATTATACCACTCTAATATTCCATCCATACCCATCAGGTGTTGACTCATCTGGTATATCTAATATTAACATGGAACAGTGTTAAAAAAGGACCATAAAACACATGTTGCTGGTTTAAGACACACTTACACAGATGTAGAGTTGACACACACACACACGCACACACGCGCACACACACACACGCACACGCACACGCGCACGCGCACACACACACACACACACACACACACAAACACACACACACGTGTTCACACAAATGTTCACGCTCACACTTGCACATCCAGCCTGGTCTCATAGACTAGACATAACTTGGTAAATGTAAATCCGGGTAACTCATATAACGTCTGGTAAGGTTACATAAGACAGATGGTTACGTAATTTAAAAATGAAGGGGGGGGCTTATAACATGAATGTCTAGCAACTCAAATGAATGTCAAGCAACTCAAAGGTTGTGAGTTCGAATCTCATAACAGACAACTTCAGCATTTTAGTTCATTGGCTACTTTTTAACTAACTACTTAATTATTTTTTAACTACTTTGCAACTAAACTCAGCAGAAAAAGAAACATCCTCTCACTGTCAACTGCATTTATTTTTAGCAAACTTAACTTGTGTAAATATTTGTATGAACATTACAAGATTCAACAACTGAGACATAAACTGAACAAGTTCCACAGACACGTGACTAACAGAAATGGAAGAATGTGTCCTTGAACAAAGGGGGGTCAAAATCAAAAGTAACAGTCAGTATCTGGTGTGGCCACCAGCTGCAATAAGTACTGCCGTGCATCTCCTCCTCATGGACAGCACCAGATTTGCCAGTTCTTGCTGTGAGATGTTACACCAATCTTCCACCAAGGCACCTTCACATTCCCAGACTTTTCTGGGGGGAATGGCCCTAGCCCTCACCCTCCGATCCAACAGGTACCAGACGTGCTCAATGGGATTGAGATCCGGGCTCTTCGCTGGCCATGGCAGAACACTGACATTCCTGTCTTGCAGGAAATCACGCACAGAACGAGCTGTATGGCTGGTGGCATTGTCACGCCCGAGGGTCATGTCAGGATAAGCAGGAAGGGTACCACATGAGGGAGGAGGATGTCTTCCTTGTAACGCACAACATTGAGATTGCCTGCAATGACAACAAGCTGAGTCCGATGATGCTGTGACACACCGTCCCAGACCATGACAGACCCTCCACCTCCAAATCGATCCCGCTCCAGAGTACAGGCCTCGGAATAACGCTCATTCCTTTGACAATAAACGCGAATCCGACCATCACCCCTGGTGAGACAAAACTGTGACTCGTCAGTGAAGAGCAGTTTTTGCCAGTCCTGTCTGGTCCAGCGATGGTGGGTTTGTGCCCATAGGCGATGTTGTTGCCGGTGATGTCTGGTGAGGTCCTACTTTACAACAGGCCTACAAGTCCAGCATCTCTCAGCCTATTGCGGACAGTCTGAGCACTGATGAAGTGATTGTGCGTTCCTGGTGTAACTCGGCAGTTGTTGTTGCCATCCTGTACCTGTCACACAGGTGTGATGTTCGGATGTACTGATCCTGTGCAGGTGTTGTTATGCATGGTCTGCCACTGCGAGGACCATCAGCTGTCCATCCTGTCTCACTGTAGTGCTGTCTTAGGCGTCTCACAGTACGGACATTGCAATTTATTGCCCTGGCCACATCTGCAGTCCTCATGCCTCCTTGCAGCATGCCTAAGGCTTGTTTACGCAGATGAGCAGGGACCCTGGGCATCTTTCTTTTGGTGTTTTTCAGAGTCTGTAGAAAGGACTCTTTAGTGTCCTAAGTTTTCATAATTGTGACCTTAATTGCCACAGGTGCATGTTCATTAATTCTTTATGCTTCATCGAACAAGCACGGGAAACAATCATAACCTTAACCCTGTTAGCTAACCCTTCCCCTAACCTTAACCCCTTTAGCTAACCCTTCCCCTAACCCTAACCTTAACCCTTTAACCTAACTCCTAAACTTAACCCTAATCTTAAACTTAACCTAAGCCCTAACCCTAACCCCTAGCCTAAATAAAGTTAGTCAGCAAGCTAACGTTAGCCACCTAGCCTCCTAGCTAGAATTCATAATATATCATACATATTGCAAATTCATAACATATAGTACATTGCCAAATGTGTAACATATTGTACGTTTTGCTCATTTGCAACATATCATATAAATTCTAAAATGTAACATATGATACGAAATGGGTGATGGAATCCACAAATTATTACACACAGTGGGACAAAAAAGTATTTAGTCAGCCACCAATTGTGCAAGTTCTCCCACTTAAAAAGATGAGAGAGGCCTGTAATTTTCATCATAGGTACACTTCAACTATGACAGACAAAATTAAGAAAAAAATCCGGAAAATCACATTGTAGGATTTTTATGAATTTATTTGCGTGGAATTTCCTTCCTTCTTAATGCGTTTGAGCCAATCAGTTGTAACCGGTGCGTGTTGGTGGTAGGGAAGTCAGGCGCAGGAGAACTAATTTGGTATAAACGGAGTCGTTTAAAACTCACAAAGCTCCCAAAACTCTGAAAACCAAAATATACAAAATAATAAAAGTGGATACAAAACCCATCGCACACCAAAACATAACTTGCACAGACATACAATCAAACATTCTCGACAAGGACATGATGGGAAACAGAGGGTTAAATACACAATATGTAATTGATGGGATTGGAATCAGGTGTGAAGGAAGACAAGACAAAACCAATGGAAAATGAAAAATGGATCAGTGATGGCTAGAAGGTCGGTGACGTTGACCGCCGAACACCGACCGAACAAGGAGAGGGACCGACTTTGGCGGAAGTTGTGACATCAGTTATGTTGTGACAAGGTAGGGGTGGTATGCAGATGATAGCCCTATTTGGTAAAAGACCAAGTCCATACTATGGCAAGAACAGCTCAAATAAGCAAAGAGAAATGATAGTCCATCATTACTTTAAGACATGAAGGTCAGTAATACGGAATATTTCAAGAACTTTGAAAGTTTCTTCAAGTGCAGTCGCAAAAACCAAGTGCTATGATGAAACTGGCTCTCATGAGGACCGCCACAGGAAAGGAACCCCAGAGATACCTCTGCTGCAGAGGATAAGTTCATTAGAGTTATGTCATGACATGGCCCTCTTTGGGTACAGCAAGCACCATCCCCCTCTCTCACCACCTCTCTCTTCCCCCTACACCCAGGCTCTGTTAGGCAGGTCATAAATTCCTAGAGGAGTTTCTCTCCTCATGGCCAGAGTATATAGAGAGAGCGTTTCACAGGAGAACAAAGGAACCTCTTCCACATCACAGAACTTGAGAACTGAACAATGTCCATGTTTTGGAGAATGTGTACACTGTCGGGGAAGAATCCCGCTACGACTGGTCCATTTAGTTTAATGCTTGTGAAACTCAAGAGAGAAAATACAGCCACATTACCATAACTCTGTTTATACAATAGTCTCAGTTGTGAGGCTTGCATCTAATTGTTGTATAAAATGAATGAGTAAAGATGAAACTATTTGTGAAATGATGTAATGTGATTATAAACTGTTTAATGAAGGAAACTCCAATTCCCTTTGGAGTTTAACTAGGTCATAGGCCTGCCCTATGAGAACAGGCATTGACCTGGCATCATGGGACAGTCCTCTTCTGCTGATACGAATATAACCCCCACCTGAAGGATTTCCCTTCAGACCAGCTTACCTCGATTACCACAAGAGGGCAAAGGTTTGAGACCAGACCAGTACCTCTTCACACAGGGAGCTACGGTTTGAGTAGATTGCTGAATCTTTTAACCATACCACGTGGTTAAACTCTGAGACTATCGATCCGACAGAATAAAAGCAAATCTTTGATACTAATTACTAGTCTGCAGCTAGGAATTCTATACCATTGAATGAGAAGGTCGACAACATCTATTCTATAACAACATTTCTGATTGGTACTCTGAAGTAGTTAACGAATGACTCCAGGGACGCAGAGAGTGGTGCGTATGATCTTCCAACAGAGCTCACAATGACACACTAAGTGTAAATATATGTATTGATTGCAATTATTCCCGAATGAGTGAGCGTTCATGTGCAAAGGATTAGCATTTCAATGGTTATAATTATCAACTTTGTAGTGTCTTTTATCTTTCGCACCCTTCTCAGTCCCTTTGTCTACCAAGCTGCGATATCGGTATAGCCCACTAGGGCACATTCCCTATCATTTCCATGTAACTATATCTACTTTGTTTGTTTGTGTGTGCATTTCTGTGATTATTTAGTTAGTTAGTAAATAAACGATTGAGACAATTGATGTATGGATGATTCTTAGTGAAGACTGGGTTCATGCAGATAACCAACAATTTACGAGGTTTGGAATGAGACTAACATGAGGTAAAGAATAATTCAATAATTAGAAGACTAATTGATCAGATATTAAAACATCTGAAAGTTATATTAGTAAAATGATAACTTTGTAATCTGAATATTTTCCTTGGTGCCATGACCTCCTGGATAATTATATTTACATGATTATAATAATCACATAATAATAATTAAAGAGAATTGATTTCATAAACGAACAGTCTTCAGTTTTAATGATGCCAAAGACACGACAGTTGCAGCCCAAATAAATGCTTCACAGAGTTCAAGCAACAGACACATCTCAACATCAACTGTTGAGGAGACTGCCTGAATCAAGGTTTCATGGTCAAATTGTTGCAAAGAAACTACTACTAAAGGACATCAATAAGAAGAAGAGACTTGCTTGGGCCAAGAAACATGAGCAATGGACGTTAGACCGGTGGAAATCTGTCCTTTGGTGTGATGAGTCCAAATTTGAGTTTTTGGCTCCAACCGTCATGTCTTTGTGAGACGCAGAGTAGGTGAACGGATGATCTCTGCATGTGTAGTTCCCACTGTGAAGCATGGAAGAGGAGGTGTGATGGTGCTTTGCTGGTGACACTGTCTGTGATTTATTTAGAATCCAAGGCACACTTAACCAGCATGGCTACCACAGCATTCTGCCGCAATACGCCATCCCATCTTGTTTGCGCTTAGTGGGACCAGCATTTGTTTTCAAACAGGACAATGACCCAACACACACCCAGGCTGTGTAATGTTTATTTGACCAAGAAGGAGAGTGATGGAGTGCTCCATCAGATGACCTGGGCTCCACAATCACCCAACCTCAACCCAATTGAGATGGTTTGGGATGAGTTGGACCACAGAGTGAAGGAAAAGCAGCCAACAAGTGCTCAGCATTGACTGGTACTGTACACTGAACCAAAAATATAAAATGCAACATGTAAAGTGTTGGTCCCATGTTTCATGAGCTGAAATAAAAGATCCCAGAAATGTTCTATTGGAACAAAATGATTATTTCTCCCAAATTTTGTGCCCAAATGTGTTTGCATTCCTATTAGTGAGCATTTGTCCTTTACCAAGATAATCCATCCACCTGACAGGTGTGGCACATCAAGAAGCAGATGAAACAGCATCTTCTTTTCTTTCGACCAATCGACTGGTCAAATATTTTTTCTCCATATATAGACACACCCAATGTGTTTAAATAAAATCTATTACTGTATATGTAGGCTACTGAGCTTGTCTGATGCTTTAAACATACTGTGATTAAATTAATAAGACACACAAATGACTCAAGAGAGACAGAGATCAAGATAGCCTAACCAGAAGAAAAAAACCTGTTCCTGAACCTCCTACCACTGCTGCTGGCCTTCGTAGATTCTGCCATTACGTTCCCGAAGTTGCCAATAATAGGCTACTACAGGGGTCGGCAACCTTTTCCATTTGGAGTGCCAATTTATTTGACTATTTCTACCGATCTGGGTGCCAGTTTTGATGTACATATGCACATTTTCTTGGAACAGTTTCATTAATTTTACAATAAAGTCTTCGTATCTCAAAGTCTTGTCATTATTATTTTTGTTATTCTATCTAAATCTAAATTAAAATTATACAAATCTAAAAGTAAGTTCTATTGCCATTGCCAACGATGTAAAACTAGCCTACATTAAGCCAACAAATAAAAACATTGTAGCCTGGAGGTAGAATATACACTGATAACAAAAATCACATTGGCTACGCATAGATTGTCTGCAAGGTACTTGAAACATTTTAACAACTATCAACCTCATCCAGCCCAAAGCTTGAGCTAATAAAATATTCTGGACCCTCAGAGTTTCACCTGCCAGTGAGTTCCGGACAGACACAGACAGCTGTAGACTATTTGCGCAAGGGATAAGAAGTAATCAGGTACAGTAGGCCTATTTTATGATGTTTCCACCAGATCAGAGCATGACCTTTTTTCCCTTTCACACTGAGTGGTTATTGAAAGGGAGAGAGCTGGAAAGATTTTTCAAATAGGTTACATTGAGGAACTATTGTCATTCTCAATGGATGTAAAAACAGACTTTACTTGCTGTTTGAGTTGAATAAATGTTTTATTTGAGAAGCTCCACATCTCGTTAGTGGTGGTGAGTTAAGACAATCTGAAATACTATCAGATCCCCAAATGGTACATTTATCAGCTTACATTTGCGCCCAGGCCAGGTAGCCTAGGCCTACTTCTATGCGTAATCAGGTATGCTTCTTTACTCAACATTGACAGGAGCGCTCCAAAGAAAAAGCAATTAATAAATGGACAATTTGTAAATGGAGTAAAATAAGCCAAAACTTGTTTCTCACAAGTGTAGCCTAGGTTGTGCACTGCAAACATCATGTCCACTCCGACAATGAGAACTGTAAAAGACAGTAATAATAATATATTGAATGCATTAATAGAAATTACGGTAACCAAACAAACATTGTAGATTAGAAATAATGGGAATTAATGGTAAATGTACTACTGATGATACTTATGTGCCACCTCCGTGCCCTTCGCAATGGATTAGTCCACTGAGGCATGCATCAATCAAGATGTGCCATATTTTTTATTTTTTTTGCAACTGCTCGACCAAACAATTGACCAGTCGACTAAATGGGGTCAGCACTACAAAGAACACAATTGCATTTTATTGATGGCAATTTGAAAGCACAAAGATACCGTGACAAGATCCTGAGGCAAATTGTTGTGACATTCATCCACCGCCATCACCTCATGTTTCAGCATGATAATGCATGGGCCCATGTCTCAAGGATCTGTACACAATTCCTGTAAGCTGAAAATTGCCCAGTTCTTTCATGGCCTGCATACTCACCAGACAAGTCACCCATTGAGCATTTTTGGGATGCTCTGGATCGATGTGTACAACAGCATGTTCTAGTTCCCGCCAATATCCAGCAACTTTGCACAGCCATTGAAAAGGAGTGGGACAACATTACACAGGAAACAATAAACAGCCTGATCAACTCTATGTGAAGGATATGTGTCGAGCTTGCATGAGGCAAACAGTGGTCATACCAGATACGGACTGGTTTTCTAATCCACACCCCTACCTATTTTTTTTTAGAAGTATCTGTGACTAAAATATGGATATCTCTATTCCTAGTCATATGAAACCCATAGATTAAGGCCTAATGATTTGACTGATTTCCTTATATGAACTGTAATTCAGTAAAAATCTTTTACATTTTTGCATGTTGCGTTTGTTGCATGTTGCGTTTCTTCAGTACAATAAGAACGCACCTTCTTCTCTTCATTGTATCTGATCAGGACAAACGTGAGGCCCATAGCCTGGCCTCCCTCCCAAAACTCTGGACCTCTGCAATGACAAATCAAACTCCCTTCATCATAATTACAGCACCACCCATCAATTCACTGCACCATCCCACACTTGGATCAGCCTGCAATAATCAAATCCTTTTGGAAAACTGGAGTGTCAGATGGTAATTTCTAAACAATATCTATTAAGTTGTTCTTTTGACCCGCTGGTGAAGTCAGCTCTGTGGGCTGCAGAGCTGCTGTGTGTGGTTAATGGCAACATGTGTTGCTCCCTATCTCGTTCTCCAAGTGGCACAAAGGTAAAGGGAAGGTTAACAGCGTGGGAAAATGCTGAACAGTGTGAAATTACCTTGATCCAAAGATTCCTGCTGCATACCAGCACAACAAATCCTTAACAGCACAGGCACTAACTCAGTCAGCCTGGCCGAGAAAAGAACAGCTGAGAGAGAGAAGTTGAGAGAGATAGAGGGAAAAAAGAGAGAAAGAGAAAGAAAGAGGCCTCTCGAGTAATATCCTGCAACAGCCAGAAGTCTATATGTATATCCCATATTATAATTATTTTCTTAACCTTTATTTAACTAGGCAAGTCATTTAAGAACAAGTTCTTATTTACAATGACAGCCTATCGGGAACAGTGGGTTAACTGCCTTGTTCAGGGGCAGAACAACAGATTGTTACCTTGTCAGCTTGGGGATTCGATCCAGCAAACTTTTGGTTACTGCCCCAATGCTCTAACCACTAGGCTACCTGCTGCCCCTACAGACTTGTATCCCACAATAAAGTTGTATATTATAGGTCTACATCCAATAATCATTTAAAAAAAACATTTTTATTTAACCTTTATTTAAGTACAGTGCATTCGGAAAGTATTCAGTCCCCTTGACTTTTTCCAGATTTTGTAAGGTTACAGCCTTATTTTAAAATTGATTAAATTGTTTTTTTCCTCATCAATCTACACACAATACCCCATAACGACAAAGCAAAAATTGGTTAAGACATTTTTGCTAATTTATTAAAAATAAAAAAACAGAAATATCATATTACATAAGTATTCAGACCCTTTACGAGGTACTTTGTATATGCACCTCTGGCAGCGATTACAGCCATGAGTCTTCTGTGGTTTGATGCTACAAGCTTAGCACACCTGTATTTGGGGAGTTTCTAAAATTCTTCTCTGCAGATCCTCTCAAGCTCTATCAGGTTGGATGGGGAGCGTTGCTGCACAGCTATTTTCAGGTCTCTCCAGAGATGTTCGATTGGGTTCAGATTCTGGCTCTGGCTGGGCCACTCAAGGACATTCAGAGACTTGTCCCAAAGCCACTCCTGCATTGTCTTGGCTGTGTGCATAGGGTCGTTGTTCAGTTGGAAGGTGAACCTTCGCCCCAGTCTGAGGTCCTCAGCTCTCTGGAGCAGGTTTTCATCAATGATCTCTCTGTACCTTGCTATGTTCATCTTTCTCTCGTTCCTGACTAGTCTCCCAGTTCCTGCCGCTGAAAAATATCACCACAGCATGATGTTGCCAACACCATGCTTCAACATAGGGATGGTGCCAGGTTTCCTCCAGACGTGATGCTTGGCATTCAGGCCAAAGAGTTCAATCTTGGTTTCATCAGACCAGTCTGTGAGTCTTTAAGTGCCTTTTGGCCTTTTACTGAGGAGTGTCTTCCATCTGGCCATTCCACCATAAAGGCCTGATTGGTGGAGTGCTGCAGAGATGGTTGTCCTTCTGGAAGGTTCTCCCATCTCCACAGAGGAACTCTCGAGCTCTGTCAGAGTGACCATCGGGTTCTTGGTCCCCTTCCTGACCAAGACCCTTCTCTCCCGATTGCTGAATTTTGCCGGACGGACAGCTCTAGGAAGAGTCTTGGTGGTTCCAAACTTCTTCCATTTAAGAATTATGGAGGCCACTGTGTACTTGGGGACCTTCAATGCTACAGAAATGTTTTGGTACCCTTCCTCAGATTTGTGCCTTGACAATCCTGTCTTGTAGCTCTACGGAAAATGTCTTGACCTCATGGCATGGATATTGCTCTGACATGCACTGTCAACTGTAGGACCTTGGGCCTCCCAAGTGGCGCAGCTGTCTAAGGCACTGCATCGCAGTGCTAGAAGCGTCACTACAGACCCGGGTTTGATCCGTGAAGACCCATGAGGCAGCGCACAATTGGCCCAGCATTGTCTGGGTTAGGGGAGGGTTTGACCGGCCGGGATATCCTTGTCCTATCACACTCTAGTAACTCCTTGTGGCTGGCCGGGCGCATGCACGCTGACTTCGGTCACCAGTTGTACAGTGTTTTCTCCAACACATTGGTGTGGCTGGTTTCTGGGTTAAGCGAGGACGCATGGCTCTTGACCTTCACCTTTCCCAAGTCCTTATGGGATTTGCAGCAATGGGATAAGACTGTAACTACCAATTGGGGAGAAAAGGGGGTAAAAAGTAAAGAATATATGTACGTACGTACATATACCTTAGCCAAATACATTTAAACTCAGTTTTTCACAATTCCTGACATTTAATCCTAGTAAAAATTCCCTGTCTTAGGTCAGTTAGGATCGCAACTTTATTTTAAGAATGTGAAATGTCAGAATAATAGTAGAGAGAATTATTTCTTTCAGCTTTTATTTCTTTCATCCCATTCCCAGTGGGTCAGAAGTTTACATACACTCAATGAATATTTGGTAGCATTGCCTTTAAATTGGTTAACTTGTGTCAAACGTTTCGGGTAGCCACAAGGTTCCCACAATAAGTTGGGTGAATTTTGACCCATTCTTCCTGACAGAGCTGGTGTAACTGGTTTGTAGGCCTCCTTGCTCGCACACGCTTTTTCAGTTCTGCCCAAAATTTTTGTATAGGATTGAGGTCAGGGTGTTGTGATGGCCACTGCAAAACATTGACTTTGTTGTCATTAAGCCATTTTGCCACAATTTTGGAGGTATGCTTGGGGTCATTGTCCATTTGGAAGACCCATTTGCAACCAAGCTTTAACTGCCTGACCGATTGATGTCTTGAGATATATATCAATATATCCACATAATTTTCCATCCGCATGTTGCCATTTATTTTGTGAAGTGCACCAGTCCCTCCTGCAGCAAAGCACCCCCACAACATGATGCTGCCACCCCCGTGCTTCATGGTTGGGATGGTGTTCTTCGGCTTGCAAGCCTCTCCCCTTTTCCTCCAAACATTGCAATGGTGATTATGGCCAAACAGTTCTATTTTTGTTTCATCCGACCAGAGGACATTTCTCCAAAAAGTATGATCTTTGTCCCCATGTGCAGATTCAAACCGTAGTCTGGCTTTTTTTATGGCGGTTTTGGGGCAATGGCTTCTTCCTTGCTGAGCGGCATTTCAGGTTACGTCGATATAGGACACGTTTTACTGTGGATATAGATACTTTTGTACCTGTTTCTTCCAGCATCTTCAAAAGGTCCTTTGCTGTTGTTCTGGGATTGATTTGCACTTTTCGCACCAAAGTACGTTCATCTCTAGGAGACAGAACACGTCTCCTTCCTGAGCGGTATGACGGCTGCGTGGTCCCATGGTGTTTATACTTGCGTACTATTGTTTGTACAGATTAACGTTGTACCTTCAGGGGTTTGGAAATTGCTCCCAAGGATGAACCAGACTTGTGGAGGTCTACACTTTTTCTTCTGAAGTCTTGGCTGATTTCTTTAGATTTTCCCATCATCTTAAGCAAGCACTGAGTTTGAAGGTAGGCCCTGAAATACATCCACAGGTACACTTCCAATTGACTCAAATGATGTCAGAAGCTTCTAAAGCCATGACATTTTCTGGAATTTTCCAAGCTGTTTTAAGGCACGGTCAACTTAGTGTATGTAAACTTCTGACCCACTGGAATTGTTACACAGTGAATTATAAGTGAAATAATATGTCTGTAAACAATTGTTGGAAAAATGACTTGTGTCATGCACAAAGTTGATGTCCTAACCTACTTGCCAAAACTATAGTTTGTTAACAAGAATTTTGTGAGTGGTTGAAAAACAAGTTTTAATACTCCAACCTAAGTGTATGTAAACTTCCGACTTCAACTGTATATGCATATACTGTATACACTACCGGTCAAAAGTTTTAGAACACCTACTCATTCAAGTGTTTTTCTTTATTTGTAATATTTTCTACATTGTTGAATAATAGTGAAGACATCAAAACTATGAAATAACACATGTGGAATCATGTAATATATTTGAGATTAAAAACAAACAGTTCCACTAAACCCAAACCAAATGGGATGGTGTATCGCTGCAGAATGCTGTGGTAGCTGTGCTGATTAAATGTTTCTTGAATTCTAAATAAATTACTGACAGTGTCATCAGAAAACCACCCCCACACCATCACACCTCCTCCTCCATGCTTTACAGTGGGAAATACACATGCGGAGATCATCCGTTCACCCACAAGCCTCTCACAAAGACATGGCGGTTGTACAAAAATCTGCAATTTGGACTCCAGACCAAAGGACAAATTTCCACCGATCTAATGTCCATTGCTTGTCTTTCTTGGCCCAAGCAAGTCTCTTCTTATTATTAGTGTCCTTTAGTAGTTGTTTCTTTGCAGCAATTCGACCATGAAGGCCTGATTCACACAGCCTCCTCTGAGCAGTTGATGTTGAGATGTGTCTGTTACTTGAACTCTGTGAAGCATTTATTTGGGCTGCAATTTCTGAGGCTGGTAACTCTAATGAACTTATCCTCTGCAGCATAGGTATCTCTGGGTCTTCCATTCCAGTGATGGTCCTCATGAGAGCCAGTTTCATCATAGCGCTTCTTGGTTTTTGCGACTGCACTTGCAGAAACTTTCAAATGTTCTTGAAATGTTCCATATTGACTGACCTTCATGTCTGAAAGCAATGATGGACTGTCGTTTCTCTTTGCTTATGTGAGCTGTTCTTGCCATAATATGGACATGGTCTTTTACCAAATAGTTCTATCTTCTGTATACCCCCCCTACCTTGTCACAACACAACTGATTGGCTCAAATGCATTTGGAAGGAAAGACATTCCACAAATTAACTTTTAAGAAGGCACACCTGTTGAAAATGCATTCCAGGTGACTACCCCATGAGGCTGGTTGAGAGAATGCCAAGAGTGTCCAAAGCAGTCATCAAGGCAAAGGGTGGCTTTTTGAAGAATCTCAAATATAAAACATATTTTGATTTGTTTAACACTTTTTTGGTACTACATGATTCCAAATGTGTTATTTACTAGTTTTAATGTCTTCACTATTATTCTACAATGTAAAAAATAGTAAAAATAAAGAAAAACCCTTGAATGAGTAGGTGTTCTAAAACGTATGACCTTTAGTGTGTATACACTTCTTGTAAATGACTATTGTAACTGGAAATGGCAGATTTTTGATTGAAAATCTGCATAGGCGTACATAGGCCCAATATCAGCAACCATCGCTCCTGTGTTGCAATGGCACGTTGTGTTAGCTATTTTTTTTCTTTCTTTTTCTTCAATTTTATTTAACCAGGTAGGCCAGTTGAGAACAAGTTCTCATTTACAACTGCGACCTGACCAAGATAAAGCAAAGCAGTGCGACAAAAACAACAACACAGAGTTACACATGGGATAAACAAACTTACAGTCAATAACACAATGGAAAAATATATATACAGTGTGTGCAAATGTGGTAAGATTAGGGAGGTAAGGCAATACATAGGTCATAGTGGTGAAATCATTTCAATTTAGCATTAACACTGGAGTGATAGATGTGCAGTTGATGATGTGCAAGTAGAGATACTGGGGTGCAAAAGAGCAAAACTAAATAACAATATGGTATGAGGTAGTTGGGTGGGCTATTTACAGATGGGCTGTGTACAAGTGCAGTGATCGATAAGCTGCTCTGACAGCTGATGCTTAAAGTTAGGGAGATATAAGACTCCAGCTTCAGTGATTTTTGCAATTCATTCCAGTCATTGGCAGCAGAGAACTGGAAGGAAAGGCATCCAAAGGAGGAGTTGGCTTTGGGGATGACCAGTGAAACATACCTGCTGGAGCACGTGCTACGGGTGGGTGTTGTTATGGTGAACAGTGAGCCGTAATAAGGCAGGGCTTTACCTAGCAAAGACTTATAGATGACCTAGAGCCAGTAGGTTTGGCAACAACTATGAAGCGATGGCCAGCCAACGAGAGCATACAGGTCGCAGTGGTGGGTAGTATATGGGGCTTTGGTGACAAAACAGATGACACTGTGATAAACTACATCCAATTTGCTGAGCAGAGTGTTGGAGGCTATTTTGTAAATGACATCGCCGAAGTCAAGGATCGGAGGATAGTCAGTTTTACGAGGGTATCTTTAGCAGCATGAGTGAAGGAGGCCTGTTGCGAAATAGGAAGCTGACTAGATTTAATTTTGGATTGGAGATCATTTTTTAAGGCTAATTGATCATTCGAAAACCCTTTTGCAATTATGTTAGCACAGCTGAAAACTGTTGTTCTGATTAAACTGATTAAAGATGCAATAAAACTGGCTAGTTGAGTATCTGGAGCATCAGCATTTGTGGGTTCAATTACAGGCTCAAATTGGCCAGAACCAAAGAACTCCTTCTTCTGAAACTCGTCAGTCTATTCTTGTTCTGAGAAATTAAGGCTATTCCATGCGAGAAATTGCAAGAAACTGAAGATCTCGTACAACGCTGTGTACTACTCCCTTCACAGAACAGCGCAACCTGGCTATAACCAGAATAGAAAGAGTGGGAGACCCCAGTGCACAACTGAGCAAGAGGACAAGTACATTAAAGTGTCTAGTTTGAAAAACAGACGCCTCACAAGTCCTCAACTGGCAGCTTAATTAAATAGTACCCGCAAAACACCAGTCTCAGCATCAACAGTGAAGAGGCGACTCCGGGATGCTGGCCTTCTAGGCAGAGTCGCATAGAAAAATACATATCTCAGACTGGCCAATAAAAAGTAAAGATTAAGATGGGCAAAATAACACAGACACTGGACAGAGGAAGATTGGAAAAAAGTGTTATGGACAGACAAATCTAAGTTTCAGGTGTTCAGATCACAAAGAAGAACATTCATGAGACGCAGAAAAAAATGATGCTGGAGGAGTTTTTGACTCCATCTGTCAAGCATGGTGGAGGCAACGTGATGGTCTGGGTGTGCTTTGGTGGTGGTAAAGTGGGAGATGTGTACAGTGTAAAAGGGATATTGAAGAAGGAAGGCTATCACTTCATTTTGCAAAGCCATGCCATACCCTGTGGACGGCGCTTAATTGGAGCCAATTTCCTCTTACAACAGTACAATGACCCAAACCACAGCTCCAAACTATGCAATAACTATTTAGGGAAGAAGCAGTCAGCTGGTATCCTGTCTATAATGGAGTAGCCAGTCACTGGATCTCAACCCTATTGAGCTGTTGTGGGAGCAGCTTGACCGTATGGTACGCAAGAAGTGCCCATCAAACCAATCCAACTTGTGGGAGGTGTTTCAGGAAGCATGGGGTGAAATCTCTTGAATGCGAAAGGTCTGTAAGGCACAGGTGGACTCCTATCAAGTTGTAGAAACATCTCAAGGATGATCAATGGAAACAGGATGCACCTGAGATCAATTTCGTGTCTCATAGCAAATGGTCTGAATATGTATATAAATAAGGTATTTCAGTTTTTGTATATAATAAGTTTGCAAAAATTTCTAAAAACCTGTTTTCCCTTTGTCATTATGGAGTATTGTGTGTATATTGCTGAGGAAATTGTTTTATTTATTCCATTTTAGAATAAGGCTGTAACGTACCAAAATGTGGAAAAGGGCCAGGGGTCTGAATACTTTCTGAAGGCACTGCATCTACAAATAAAGTAAAGAGCTCTTCCGCAAAGTGAGTGAATCGATTGGCGTGTCCCCAGCCAGGCCTGTGACGTGGCTTCATTTCCAGGGGAGGACAGGTCGTTATGGTTGGAATGCTGTTGTGTGAACGATGGAGAGAGCATTCAGGTGGGGTGATTGCTGCCTGTACTTCAGTCACAACAGCAAGGGGCTAACTGCAACAATAGCGGATGTAATCTGTAGGCCGGAGCAGAGCAGAGAATCAAACAATCCTCCCTGCTGCCTGCATTTCCTCTCTGCCACCTACTGCCTTCTGAGATGTCATTTTGATAAGAAAATATTTAACCTTCACAAAACAAACTGCTGTGTTTGTATGTGTATGTGTATGCTTTTGGTTTGTTTTGTCACTCTGCAAACACAAAGTCTTCAATGATTCAATGTACAATACCCTTTTATCTTATGTATGAGAATGGGGTTCTATTCAGTATATTTTTTTAATAATAAGACAATTTCCTCCACCAAAGAAAAAGTTAAATGCAAAACTGCAGATGAACAAATGCCTTGAAGTGCAATGCCACGCACATGAAATGCACCTCTACAGTTCTTGCTGCACCCAATAAAAACATCAAACATTGATGACAGACTGAGGCCACACACACACACACACACACACACACACACACACACACACACACACACACACACACACACACACACACACACACACACACACACACACACACACACACACACACACACACACACACACACACACACACACACACACACACACACACACACACACACACACTTCCATGTCCCATTATCACCTACCGGGCCTGAATAATTTTCTGTGGCCCAGAGGGATGTATTGTCTTTGGTCCCCTGCCAAGTGTCAGTAGATATTTATCAAAGGATACCTACATTCACAGGGATGCAGTACTGCTTTCTCTGCCTCTTTTTTCCTGGGAACATTCTCTTTGCATTGCTTCATCAAGATACTACAGAACATGGAGGCGGTGTAGGCAGATGTGGATAGGGTCTCCTCACACCTGCCATACTGTAGCTTCACCAGACAACTGTCTCAGCCATGACAAAAAGGCATTCAGCCCAGCTCCCAGGCTGCCTTTCACAATGAGTCCAACATAGCTCAGTTCTATGCCATGCTGATCATGCTGGGTTCATGCAGTCCTCTCTATGAGCAGACACTCAGCAACCAGGCTGACAGTTCAGCACAGCATGCTTAGCAGACCAGCCATGCAACACTACAGGGACAGAGTTCATCACGGTGCAGTATCAGTATCTCACACAAGAACAGGCATCAGAACCGGATACAATGTCGGAGAGGTTTTAAATGCAACACAATCTATCAATGATTGTGATCATCTACAAAAACATACAGTTGTTTTCCCGGGAGAACTGATATGTGTCACGAGAATTTTCATTATAAGGAAGAATGGTAGAGATGCCAGTTTACTGAATCAGATGTGTAAATGGGGGATGATCTGATCCCCTGCATGGCTCTGTAGAGGAGTGACTCTGGTGACATTGAGTCTGTGTTGATTGACTTGGAACCATTTCAATCACTATCTGGATGCTTCACAATTTCTCCCCTCACCTTGGGAAAACACAAACTGGCATTTATAATTTACCAAGAATGGTCATAATTAGTTTGATTGGCCCACTGACAACTCTATTTGTTATTATTCGATCAAATGCCTGTGTCTTGAGGTTGAGGGACAGGGACAGGCAGGATGATAGAGGAGAATGGGTAAGTTGAGTCAAAGGGGAAAGTTGAGACACTCTTGTTTCTAGGAAACCATACACAACATGTATAATTTGTTCTAAATATTCAGGAAGAGGTCATCATTTCATGGTGATAAAGACAAAGGAGATGATTGTGGACTACAGGAAAAGGAGGACCGAGCACGCCCGCATTCTCATCGACGGGGCTGTAGTGGAGCAGGATGAGAGCTTCAAGTTCCGTGGTGTCCACATCACCAACAAACTAACATGGTCCAAACACACCAAGACAGTCGTGAAGAGGGTACGACAAAACCTATTCCCCCTCAGGAGGCTGAAAAGATTTTGCATGGGTACTGAGATCCTCAAAAAGGTCTACAGCTGCACCATCGAGAGCATCCTGACTGGTTGCATCACTGCCTGGTATGGCAACTGCTCGGCCTCCGACCGTAAGGCACTACAGAGCGTAGTGCGTACGGCCCAGTACATCACTGGGGCCAATTTTCCTGCCATCCAGGACTTCTATACCAGGCGGTGTCAGAGGAAGGCCCTTAACATTGTCAAAGACTCCGGCCATTCTAGTCATAGACTGTTCTCTCTGCCACCGCACGGCGAACGGTACCGGAGCGCCAAGTCTAGGTCCAAAAGGCTTCTTAACAGCTTCTACCCCCAAGCCATAAGATTCCTGAACAGCTAATCAAATGGCTACCCAGACCCCTGTTTTACACTGCTGCTACTCTCTGTTTATTATCTATGCATAGTCACTTTAACTCTACCTACATGTACATATTACCTCAATTACCTCAACTAACTGGTGTCCCCGCACATTGACTCTGTATCGGTACACCCTGTATACAGCCTCGCTATTGTTATTTTACGGCTGCCGTTTAATTATTTGTTGCTTTTATTTTCTATTTTTTACTTAACACTTATTTTTCTTAAAACTTTTTAAAGCATTGTTGGTTAAGGGCTTGTAAGTAAGCATTTCACTGTAAGGTCTACCTCTTCTATTTGAAGGAAGAAACCACATGAAAAAAGTGGTAAGCAAGTCAGGTTAAAAAAACAAATGTATTGTGTTAGAAGTTTCATGATGCTTGCTTCTAAACTAAAGTAGATAATTTAAAGATTGTTCTATACATCAGTTGTAATCTCAATAAACCGAGCATAAAAGTCCTTGTAGCCTTGTGGGCTAATATACACTGCTCAAAAAAATAAAGAGAACACAATGCAACTCCAAGTGAAATCAAACTGTCCACTTAGGAAGCAACACTGATTGACAATACATTTCACATGCTGTTGTGCAAATGGAATAGACAACAGGTGGAAATTATAGGCAATTAGCAAGCCCCCCCTAATAAAGGAGTGGTTCTGCAGGTGATAACCACAGACCACTTCTCAGTTCCTATGCTTCCTGGCTGATGTTTTGGCCACTTTTGAATGCTGGCGGTGCTTTCACTCTAGTGGTAGCATGAGACGGAGTCTACAACCCACACACGTGGCTCAGGTAGTGCAGCTCATCCAGGATGGCACATCAATGCGAGCTGTGGCAAGAAGGTTTGCTGTGCCTGTCAGCGTAGTGTCCAGAGCATGGAGGCGCTAACAGGAGACAGGCCAGTACATCAGGAGACGTGGAGGAGGCCGTAGGAGGGCAACAACCCAGCAGCAGGACCGCTACCTCCTCCTTTGTACAAGGAGGAGCAGGAGGAGCACTGCCAGAGCCCTGCAAAATGACCTCCAGCATGCCACAAATGTGCATGTGTCTGCTCAAACGGTCAGAAACAGACTCCATGAGGGTGGTATGAGGGCCTGACGTCCACAGGTGGGGGTTGTGCTTACAGCCCAACACCGTGCAGAGAACACCAAGATTGGCAAATTCGCCACTGGCGCCCTGTGCTCTTCACAGATGAAAGCAGGTTCACACTGAGCACATGTGACAGACGTGACAGTCTGGAGACGCTGTGGAGAACGTTCTGCTGCCTGCAACATCCTCCAGCATGACCTGTTTGGCGGTGGGTCAGTCATGGTGTGGGGTGGTATTTCTTTGAGGGGCCGCACAGCCCTCCATGTGCTCGCCAGAGGTAGCCTGACTGCCATTAGGTACCGAGATGAGATCCTCAGACCCCTTGCGAGACCATATGCTGGTGTGGTTGGCCCTGGGTTCCTCCTAATGCAAGACAATGCTAGATCTCATGTGGCTGAAGTGTGTCAGCAGTTCCTGCAAGAGGAAGGTATTGATGCTATGGACTGGCCCGCCCATTCCCCAGACCTGAATCCAATTGAGCACATTTGGGACATCATGTCTCGCTCCATCCACCAACGCCACGTTGCACCACAGACTGTCCAGGAGTTGGCGGATGCTTTAGTCCAGGTCTGGGAGGAGATCCCCAGGAGACCATCCGCCACCTCATCAGGAGCATGCCCAGGAGTTGTAGGGAGGCCATACAGTCACGTGGAGGCCACACACACTACTGAGCCTCATTTTGACTTGTTTTAAGGACATTACATCAAAGTTGGATCAGCCTGTAGTGTGGTTTTCCACTTAATTTTGAGTGTGACTCCAAATCCAGACCTCCATGGGTTGATAAATTTGATTTCCATTGATAATTGTTGTGTGATTTTGTTGTCAGCACATTCAACAATGTAAAGAAAAAAGTATTTAATAAGAATATTTAATTCATTCAGATCTAGGATGTGTTATTTTAGTGTTCCCTTTTTTTAGCAGTGGAGTACAAATGTTTGCCTAGGGGTAAGTTATAGTTGAGCCAATGGCAAGTTGAACAAATTGAAGTGTTTTCTTCCCAGGCATAATGCAAGGCATTATCTCTGGGATATGAGGTAACTACAGTGTCTGGCCTGTGTTAAAAATGTTTTAAAAACTACAAAGTGTTTGTTAGGCGTTAAGCCTTTGTTAAATGTTGCTTAAAATGATTAAAAGGCTGAACGTGATTGTGATTGTGCTGAATTGTTTTGGGGAAATAAAGATCGACATGGTATTACAAAGGTAGTGGTAATATTTAATTCTGTACAGATATTTGTAGGCTGCTTAATTTACCATACCCGGGGTAAATTGTTCCAAGAGACCACTTTTCTTTGGACAGGTTTTGTGTTTAAAAAATTGTAATGTTTACATGAATTGAATTCTGATTATTTCCAGGGATACGCAACATCCTGAAATATATGTAGATATCTTTGTTAGAAAGAATACTATATTTCCCTTGACGGAATGATGGTTAATGTAAAAAATGGTTCAACATACCCCACTCTCCCCTAACTGGTTCTTGGCAGTGTCCCATTATAACACTGAGAAAGAGGTGAGGTGGGTGCTCTGGCTCCACCTAGATCCTCCTGCCCTGCTCCTGCCCCGTCATGACCGCCCAGTCCACCGCCTGTCTCCATCTACTGAAGAGGCTTCCATTAATGATCCTTTACCTGTGGAATTCTAGCAGCGGAACAAGGGAGCAGGGCCACATCACAGACCTGCATTCACCTTTCAATCACAGGGGCCGCTGTAAACACGTTAACTCATATATAATCGTATTTCAAGGACTGACAGGAGTGTGACCCGTGCCGTCCACCGGACTAATCTAATACATATGTTTCCTCAAAGACAGAGGGACGGGTTGTTTTTGGGGGAAGGGAAAAAAGCAAAGAAGAGAGATCTACCATACTGTGTCATGCCATGGCTATAAAAAGGGATGCTGGCATTCTGGATGAATCAGCCTGTGAACTAAACATCTATTTTTAGCCTATGTAAAGAGCAAAGAGTACTACGTGTAAACAGTCCCCAGGGCTTGGAGCTGCTCTGAGCTCGGAGAGACAGAAGGAGAGGAGGAGGGGGGGAAGATGACTAACAGGCCCTTCTGGATGCTTGTCTGTCTGTTGGGGCTGAGCTGCCTGCTGCTGAGGGGCCTCTGGAATCCTGCCCTCACAGGGGCTCCGGGGTCAGCAGAGTGGGGAGAAAACACCAGCATCGCTCTCTCTAGGTTGTAAATCCATCTCTCCCTTCCTTCCTTCCTCCCTCCACCCATCCCTTTTCCCTCCCTAATCCCCTGCTGTATCTCTTGCTCTCTCTCTCTGCCCCCCTCTCCCCCTCTCTCTCTGTTTTTAGCAGGCTCACTCTGTGCTGCTTGGTTATATGCTGTGTCTGTGTCATTTTTACAGGGCAATTCGTGTACATGCTAGCATCCCATTCATCATGGAGAAAGGCTGTGTCCCAGGATCTTAAATGCCTAGACCCTCACAGGTTCACCATGGTGGCATCCTGCTCTCTCCCAGCAGGTCAGAGGTCAGAACCCTAGATCTCCTGAGTGATCACTACCCCTCTTCTGTTGCCATTTCCCTCTCCCCTCTTCAAGATTTCTTCCCTCCCCCTCTCTTCTCCTCCTTCCTGCCACCTCGTCAAGATCCACTCTCTCTCCCCTTTCCCTTCTCTCACTGCTTCAAGATCCCACCTCCCCTTAATCCACCGCCTTCTCCTCTCCCTCTCCCCATTCTCCTCTCCCCTTTCTCCACACCCAACTTACCTCCCACCTCCCTCCTCCATCCCCCCACTATCCCACTTCACATTAATGGCTAACAGCCTTGACTTTCCCTAAGCAGCCATACAATGCGGGTTGTGAGAATGAACTATCCAGAGGAAAAAGTGCATTCCTAGCACAGGGTGGTGAAAGGAAGCAGCTGGTTGGTCAATTCATGTCAAGCCGTGTTTTATGTCTTTGTTCTCCATACATGAAAAGCACATTTCCAGGAGATGATATAGTGGAAGGTAATGCATTTTGGTGCTCCCTCTGTCATGCCACCTGAGGTTGTCCTCAGTGAATCAGAGCTTCTCTGGTCCACCGTGGACCAGCACAAAGGAGGGATTGAAGACTCAGGTCAGGGCAAGAGGTCACTGAAGGAGCATCCACTCTGGGTCAAACAGTATTTTCTTAAACTCCTTTCACATGTCCAATCAAAAGCATCTCACAGATAATGTGTTTACATGTACGTAACCGATTAGTGAAATTAAGACATGGACCATGTTTAGCCAGTTTGCTGCCATGGTGTTCACGTAAACAGCCGACCATGGGTTTACTATAGCATGGCTAAGCATTTGTGGCATAAGAGTGCCGTGGGGAACTCCAAACAAGTACATCATGTAAGCAGTCAAGACAACACACCAACAAACATACCAACCTTTACGATACTAAACAAACAAACAACATTTTCGGATTTCATTTTAGCCAATATTTTCAGAAGCCATATCAACCTAAGGGTTAAAAACTAAGTTTCCCCTGCTTCATGTTTAGAGGCAGTATATTTTCTGTAAATATCTTGGCTCCAGGGAGCCACCAGCCAGGCAGGCGAGGGGAGGGGAGCATGAATCCAGGCAGGCAGGGGAAAGTAAGGCCCTCCTTTCTGCCAGTTCCTAATTACTCCCAATTACACCTTGAACATAAATGGGCTGCTGTGGATGTTTCTCAGGGTGTGAGGCCAAGCATTTCATGTGTCTGGGAATGGCTCACGTCGGGGATATTGTCTTGCAGACGAGGCTCCCTCCCTCTCCCTCTCTTCTTCTCTCCCCCTCCACCACCAAACCTCCACCATTCATTCCAAAGGATGATAGGATTTTTAAAACCTTGGACACTCTTGCTGGACCTCTCTCTCTGGTTGCAAAACACACATACAAAATATGCATGTTGCTATGTATTAATATGCATGTTGTTGATTTGTATTAAAGCGTTCACACACACAATTCTAATATATTCATTCAAGTATTTGGGTTGTGATTAACTGGTCCCAGTTTTACAAAAGTAATCTATCTGGATTTCACCTATCGGATAGGATTAAATGCATAGAAATATAATGATCTGTCAATTTCATTGATTCTATTTCTATGCATTAATCCTATCCGATTGGCGAACTTAACTGACATTTTTATTCATTATTTTCTTTTATTACGGTATCCTATTTCATCTCCTCCAAGTATCCTATTGGCACACATCCCATCTATACAAACAAGGTGGTTCTGTCTGTGTCCGGTTTGTTAGGGATGTTCCCTCTTGTGTGCCAAATAGCTTTTCCCTTTGTTTGCATTGTTTCCTCTTATTAATTACAATACACCTTAAGCTTGATCTACTTCCTATATTTGTTAATTGGTGATGTAATCTCCAAGTCTAGTGAGAACAGTGTGAGGCACTACTTCCCCCAGCAGAGAATCACCCCTGCTGAGCTGAACCAGAAAGCAGCCTCAGTCACAATGGTAGTGTACCAATAGGCTCTGTTCCCACACCCAGTAGAACAAGTAAATACTCCATAATCACTGCCTATCACAACACGCAACACAGGCTGAACCGAAAATGTGCATTCCATGGGAAATCCATGGCGGACAAGTACATGCTCGCTCCTCCACACTGACATTTCAGAGACACAAGGGAGAGATTTGTGGCACATATGGGAGGGTCAGAAAGCAGGATGAAAGACGGTCTGGGGAGATGGGGGTTAGGTCCCTTTTAAGAGAAGAATAGGTGGCCATTTTAGATCAGCTAATTTAAGTGGAGCAGTAAAAATATATTCTGGTGTGGAGTGCAGTCAAATAATGTGTTGTTTTCTGGTATGTATAGTTGTTTTTGTGTGCGTGGTCTGAGTTCATTCAATTGTCCAGCTATTTTCATATTTCCAGAGTGATGTAACAAGGGACAACTGTTCCATGAAGGATGCAGCAGTTGTCTCTAATAAAAAAAGTACATGTTTTATTGTCACATAGGTGCAGTGAAACGTGTTGTTTACAAGGTCAGCCATAGTAGTACGGTGCCCCTGGAACAAATTAGGGTTACGTGGCTTGCTCAAGGGCACATGGACAGATTTTTCACATTGTCGACTCAGGTATTTGAACCAGTGACGTGACCTTTTGGTTACTCCTCCAATGCTCCAACAGCTAGGCTACCTGCCACCCTACTTACCTTCACTTTCAAAACACAAGAAGAGAAATGTATCATCAAGTAGATAAACAAAGGAAATCCTCTGAAAGGGAGTCTCATTGTTTTTAGGTGAACAGAGAAGCTCATTGGCTGAGAGGTGTACTTTGAACTCCCCTTTTTCTGCCTTCCAGACGCCACCCCCGCCCACCCACTCGCCCACGCATGGTCTGCAATGGCCCCCGTGGCCACCCGCCCTCCCCACCAGAGGAGATTGAGTTACAGTTATGATCTTGCAGTCTGCCCTGCCAGAAAGACAGGAGTGGAAATAAATACAAAAAAGGGAAAAGAAAAAGGATCAGGGAAAAATTGGTATTTTAAATGCTGAGTGGAGGAGTTTGGATAATATTGTAAAAAAATAACAAAGAGTCCAGATATGAGAAAACTGAAACAGTCCTGGACACTGTGCCAAGTCCTGCCTCAGCTCAGCTGTTGTTCCAGCCTCTGCATCTATCATGCAGGCATTTCCCCAGCAAGAGAATACTTAGGATACATCCAAAAAGGCACCCCATTCCCTACATAGTGCACTACTTTTGAACAGAGCCTTGTGGACCCTGCTCAAAAGTAGTGCACTATAAAGGGAAAGGGAGTAAGATGCCGTTTGGGATCAATTCAAATCAAGGTTTATTTGTCACGTGCGCCGAATTCAACAGGTGTAGACTTTACAGTGAAATGCTTACTTACAGGCTCTAACCAATAGTGCGGAGAAAAAAAAGTATGTGTATGTGTGTGTATTTGTAGGTAAGCAAAGAAATAGAACAACAGTAAAAAGACATTTGAAAATAAGAGAAGCAAGGCTATATACAGACACCGGTTAGTCAGGCTAACCGGATGTAGCCTTTCACAGTCACTCAGAGGCAGTATGTCCGTCAAGCCAAGTGTCCAGACAACCCTAACTGCCGGGGAAGTGCAGGTCTGGGTCCCAGAATGGGATGAAAGGGAACCTTGTCCAGTGGGCTGTCTAAGTGTGGCTCTCAGTGGCATCTCAGTTCAGGTAGAGCGAATCCTAAAGAGAGACAAACTACCTGGCAAATATTTGTGTATTGAATTCGCATTCAGGGCCACATCAAGGAGGAGAAAGTGAACTTGGTGGAATATGGCCTAAAGCTATCCCACACACTACTTTTCCTCCCTGCATTCTTTACATTGGAAAAGAAATGAGAGATGGAGAAAGACGGAGAGACCGAACTAAGGTCTTGTGTTCAACATGTCAATGGCTAACAATTATAAAAAAGCTTTTCCAGATTTTCACCATTTCTCACTTTTATGAACAGCAGAGTAGGAAATTGGGTATTTTCGGTTGTTTGGCCAGATAATAAGCTTACTGAAAATTGTTTAATTGTTTCAGATGACCTCTCAGCACCATCCTCATATGGACACAATCGAGCCGCACTCCGCCAGCTCCTAACAACCCAAAATCAATCGATGAAATGGGAAAAGGGGGAGGGAGCATGGGAATCTGGATACAAGGTAACGACATCCGCAGTTCCAGCATGAACGTGCTGGAACTGCTCTCAACCAATCAGAATGCAGGGCTGAGAAGGGGGTGGAGGGAAAGAGAGTCACAGTCTGGAGCATGTTATCAGCCCGTAACGTTCAGCTCAGACCCTTATTTCAGCGACATGGGATTCAAGTCATATGTAGGCTTTGTTTTGGAAGTGTGGGACTGGATGCCCCTAAGACAAAATACTAGATAAGACTAATTGGGAGACACATTCCTTCATAGGATGATGAATATCCAATGAAATGCCATTGAGGGCACTCTACCAGTGTTATGATGTGTGCTGAGAGTCGGGAAGCAAGTTCAGGGAGTGAGTGTTTTAATAAATAAACATAATACAAAAATAAGAAACACAAACAACGTACAGAACTGACACAGGAACAGAAACAATGACGCCTGGGGAAGGAACCAAAAGGAGTGACATATATAGGGAAGGTAATCAGGGAAGTGATGGAGTCTAGGTGAGTCTGATGATGCGCAGGTGCACGTAACGATGGTGACAGGTATGCTCCAAATCAAATCAAATCAAAGTTTATTTGTCTTGTGCGCCGAATACAACAGGTGTAGACTTTACAGTGAAATGCTTACTTACAGGCTCTAACCAACAGTGCAAAAAAGGTATTAGGTGAAGAATAGGGAAGTAAAGAAATAAAAACAACAGTAAAAAAGACAGTGAAAAATAACAGTAGCGAGGCTATATACAGTAGCGAGGCTATATACAGTAGCGAGGCTATATACAGTAGCGAGGCTATATACAGTAGCGAGGCTATAACAGTAGCGAGGCTATATACAGTAGCGAGGCTATATACAGTAGCGAGGCTACATACAGTAGCGAGGCTATATACAGTAGTGAGGCTATGTACAGTAGCGAGGCTACGTACAGTAGCGAGGCTATGTACAGTAGCGAGGCTATATACAGTAGCGAGGCCATAACAGTAGCGAGGCTACATACAGTAGCGAGGCTATATACAGTAGCGAGGCTATATACAGTAGCGAGGCTATATACAGTAGCGAGGCTATAAACAGTAGCGAGGCTATATACAGTAGCGAGGCTATATACAGTAGCGAGGCTATAACAGTAGCGAGGCTATATAAAGTAGCGAGGCTATAACAGTAGCGAGGCTATATACAGACACTGGTTAGTTGGGCTGATTGAGGTAATATGTACATGTAGATATGGTTAAAGTGACTATGCATATATGATAAACTCAGTGTAGCAGCAGCGTAAAAGAGGGGTTGGGGTGGGGGAGGCACACAATGCAAATAGTCCGGGTAGTCATTTTATTACCTGTTCAGGAGTCTTATGGCTTGGGAGTAAAAACTGTTGAGAAGCCTTTTTGTCCTAGACTTGGCACTCTGGTACCGCTTGCCATGCGGTAGTAGAGAGAACAGTCTATGACTGGGGTGGCTCGGGTCTTTAACAATTTTTAGGGCCTTCCTCTGACACCGCCTGGTGTAGAGGTCCTAGATGACAGGCAGCTTTGCCCCAGTAATGTACTGGGGCGTTCGCACGACCCGCTCTAGTGCCTTGCGGTCGGAGGCCGAGCAATTGCCGTGCCAGGCATTGATGCAACCAGGCATTGATGCAACCAGTCATTGATGCCCTCGATGTTGCAGCTGTAGAACCTTCTGAGTATCTGAGGACCCATGCCAAATCTTTTTAGTTTCCTGAGGGGGAATAGGCTTTGTCGTGCCCTCTTCACTGTCTTGGTGTGTTTGGACCATTCTAGTTTGTTGGTGATGTGGACACCAAAAAACTTGAAGCTCTCAACCTGCTCCACTACAGTCCCGTCAATGAGAAAGGGGAAGTGCTCGGTCTTCCTTTTCCTGTAGTCCACAATCATCTCCTTAGTCTTGGTTGCATTGAGGGATAGGTTGTTATTCTGACACCACCCAGCCAGGTCTCTGGCCTCCTCCCTATAGGCTGTCTTGTTGTTGTCGGTGATCAGGCCTACCAGTGTTGTATCGTCTGCAAACTTGATGATGGTGTTTGAGTCGTGCCTGGCCATGCAGTCGTGGGTGAACAGGGAGTACAGGAGGGAACTGAGCACGCACCCCTGAGGGGCTCCAGTGTTGAGGATCAGCGTGGCAGATGTGTTGCTACCTACCCTCACTGCCTGTGGTGGCCTGTCAGGAAGTCCAAGATCCAGTTGCAGAGGGAGGTGTTTAGTCCCAGGATCCTTCGCTTAGTCTTCACAAGGTCCTTTGCTGTTGTTCTGGGATTGATTTGCACTTTTTGCACCAAAGTACGTTCATCTCTAGGAGACAGAATCTTCCTGAGCAGTATGCCGGCTGCGTGGTTCCATGGTATTTATACTTGCGTACTATTGTTTGTACAGATGAACGTGGAACCATCAGGCATTTGGACATTGCTCCCAAGGAGGAACCAGACTTGTGGAGGTCTACTATTTTTCTTCTGAGGTCTTGGCTGATTTATTTAGATTTTCCCATTATGTCAAGCAAACAGGCACTGAGTTTGAAGGTAGGCCTTGAAATACATCCACAGATACACCTCCAATTTACTCACATTATGTCAATTAGCCTATCCAAAGCTCCATGCTGTTTAAGCTGTTTAACCTCTCTGGGATAGGGGGCGGTATTTTCATGTCCGGATGAAAAGCGTGCCCAAAGTAAACTGCCTGCTACTCAGGCCCAGAAGCTAGGATATGCATATTTTTAGTATAGAAAACACCCTGAAGTTTTCAAAAATGTTTGAATAATGTCTGTATAACAGAACTGATGTCCTCAGATAATCACATGGTTTGCTTTCTCCGTAAATCCTTTTTGAAATCTGACACTGTGGCTAGATTAACAAGAAGTTAAACTTTAATTTGGTGTATTGCACTTATGAATGTATGAAACCTAAATATTTCTAATATATTTTTTTTTAATTTGGCACTCTGCCATTTCACCGGATGTTGTCAAATGGATCCCACTAACGGGATTTGATCCATAAGAAGTTTTAAAGGCACAGTCAACTTAGTGTATGTAAACGTCCGACTTCAACTGTATATACAGTCACCTTCAAGGTGGGTACTTACATTTAATGCAGCATGCAGGTAATGTTTTCACATACAATTTAAGCAAAGATGAAAGAATAAGATAGTCAACTCTCTGGGTGCAGCATGCATGTTTTAGAGAATAACCCAAAACAGAGAGCTAATAGGTAGAATGGTCATTCCACCAAATGAGAACCTTTTGCATCCCTTTGATATTTTAGGTAGAAATTGTGCACCAATATTGGATTTTAAAAGACTGTATTAAGTGAAGTTCCCTTTAATACAGACCGCATGAAAAATTCAATACATCTGATTTGTTTATATGAATAAAGACTTGCTTGCTAAAGTGCCAAAATTCAGGATTTTGACATATCCCTCTGTGCACCCTAGGAAGATTTTACCCCACTTAACCCCAAAATGTCTCCAAGTTTTCACGATCATTGTAAAGCCCTAGTTATTTTGTTGCTTTGACAAAGTCAAGTCTGAAGATTATTATTTATTTCATGTGATTGTTGATTAATCTAATCACATTAAATGGCTGTCCCTCATTTTAAGGTTAACCCTGTTATGAGAACTGAACTCTCTTCTTAATATGGTGAAACTATTATTTTTTAATTATGTATTTCAAAAGAAACATTGAACATCTAATAATCAAATCATAGTGTTAAATCAGGTGAGCTGGTTCTATACTTTTTGGCCATTTTCGGGTGTTTTGTGGTGTAAAGCTAAACAGGTCAAGCATAACACAGCAACCCTGTTACCCATAGACAGACAGGCTAGAGCATTTCTCCTTTGCCAAGATAATCCATCCACCTGGCATGTGTGGCATATCAAGAAGATGATTAAACAGCATAATCACTACACAGGTGCACCTTGTGCTGTGGACAATAAAAGGCAACTCTAAAATGTGCAGTTTTGTCACAAAACACAATGACACAGATGTCTCAAGTTTTGATGGATTGTGCAATTGGCATGCTGACTGCAGGAATATCTACCAGAGCTGTTGCCAGAGAATTTAATGTTAATTTCTCTACCCTAAGCCACCTGCAATGTCATTTTAGAGAATGTAACATTCCATAGGCCACATTCCACAGGCCACAACAGCCTGATCAACTCTATGTGAAGGAGATGCATTGCATGAGGCAAATGGTGGTCACACCAGATACTGACTGGTTATTAAGGTATCTGTGACCAACAAATCCATATCAGTATTCACAGTCATGTGAAATCCATAATTAGGGCCTAATGAATTTATTTCAGTTGACTGATTACCTTATATGAACTGTAACTCAGTAAAATCTTTGAATCAATCTACACTTTGATATATGCAAACAATAACATAGTTGTCATATTTTACCAGCCCTGAGACAGTGATTCCCATATCATTCACTATTACTAACCCCATATACAGTATACTGTACATATACAACCCTGAATTAACCCCACATCCAATCCTCCCATTCCCTCTCATCTTTTGGTTTCTTTATCTTTCCAACATCCTCCTGATCAGTTTCCTCCTCCGTTCTTTTATGGTAACCTGCACCCTTCTTCCCTGTCTTGTAAAGTCTCACACACAGGGGATCCTCCAGGCAGCAGACTACTACACCCTCACTAGGGGGTAAGGTGGGGGGAGTGCATGGCTGGTCTGGGGGGAGAGCTGGAAGTTGGAGTCGGTCCCCGCCACTGGAGGTGTTGGGCCCCAGATGTCTCTGTCTGGTGCATCTGCTACACCATATATCTGTGACCCAAGCTGACTGACAGAGCCCCTTTGCCCCTAAGCCAGGAAACACAAGCTGGCGTACCACATCCCAGCAGTGCTATCCCTCTCTTTGTGGTCTTGAGTTATGACGTGCCACAATCATTTGCCACTCGCAGACAACTGCCCTGACAATTGGTGACAAGTGAGGCAGTGTATGAAGGGTTGGCATGGCTGGTCATCACTGGACAGACCAGAGTGTGGGGTCACTGGAGGCAGATAGAAGAGAGTCAGACAGACACAGCACGTTGGTTAAGTCTGTAGAAAATAACAGTTAACCATGAAACAAAGACTACTGAGTGTTGGGCACTTGTTCTGTCAGCAGTCTTCTGTACTAGAGCTCAGAGCTGTCCCATATGTGACCCGTTTCAAGAAACGAGGCGTATATCGCACGTCACTACTTCGTAGGAGAGGAATTTCTAGGTTTTTTAAAATGTATTTTTAATCAAAAGGTCCTTCGCCTCTCCTGAGCCCGTTAGGGATTTGCAGCGATGAGACAAGATCTTAACTACCAATTGGATATCACGAAATTGGGGAGAAAAAGGGGGTAAAATTAAAAACTAAGGCCTCCGTGACAGAGGGAGAAGAGTTCATCTATGTTCATCTAAGGTAGACTCTTATGTAAATAAGACAAAATTTCTAATTTTGTTCAAAAGTCGTTTTCAATGCAAGTTAAAGTGTACTGTTAGCTAACTAGCTAACATTATGTGTATGATCTGTGTAGTAATATTATTTGTATCTCAGAAAGCAATTTGCATTGCTAGTTATAGCCTAATGTTAACTAGCTAGCAAACATTAAACCTAGTTGGTTAGCTATTGCTACCTGCAGATTCATGCATGGTAGAATTGCCCCATTCAAAACGACTGGGAACTCTGAAAAATACGAGGTCAAATCATGACGTCAGTGATCTTCAGGTCGGAAAGTCGGCGCTCTAGAAAGAGGCCCGAGTTCCCGAGTTGGAATTCCGAGTTGGATGACCGTTGAAATCGATTTCTCCCAGTCGGAGCTCGTTGTTCTTTTTTTCCCCGAGTTCCCAGTTCTTTTGAAAGCTCGGAAGTCGGAGATTTCCTAGTTCTCAGTTGTTTTGAACATGGCATTAGAGTTGGGATTATGGTTAATTGTTTAGCTAGGTAGCTAATACACCCTAGCCTTGTAGCATAGCATTACTACGCTAATACCGAATAAAAAGCATTAGCAAAATGTTCAATGCAAAAAGTACTAATCACACAATACACAATTTATGTTCTTTGCATATGATGACTCCACATCTTGTATAAGAAACAATCAATTAAAAACAATAACAGATAATCAATCCAAGAAATTAGTGGTCTAGTAAGTTTGCGTGACTGTAAACAACTTGGTTTACCAAGTTTAATGAATGATGAACTGCATACTCTCCAATGCAATTAGGGTCATTAGTCAATCAGAGACACTTGGGCTCCTACTAGCCTGTCACATTGTTACAGTACATAGCTGGGAAAGTGAAGGTCACAGAATAACATTGAGATACAGTGCTGCTCAGTAGCGTACAGTAGAGTACAGTACAGTGAACAACACTATATTGTAGGTCATTGAACTCATGAACAAAAGTTTACTTTGCAAACCTATAGTAGCATAGATCATCTGCACCAAGAATCACCAGCAAGGAGTCCCTGCAGCTTACTCTCCTCTATACCAGCAAGGAGCCCCTGCAGCTTACTCTCTTCTATACCAGTATGGGGCCCCTGCAGCTTACTCTCCTCTATACCAGCAAGGAGCCCCTGCAGCTTACTCTCTTCTATACCAGTATGGGGCCCCTGCAGCTTACTCTCTTCCATACCAGCAAGGGGCCCCTGCAGCTTACTCTCCTCTATACCAGCAAGGAGCCCCTGCAGCTTACTCTCTTCTATACCAGCAAGGAGCCCCTGCAGCTTACTCTCTTCTATACCAGTATGGGGCCCCTGCAGCTTACTCTCCTCTATGCCAGCAAGGAGTCCCTGCAGCTTACTCTCTTCCATACCAGCAAGGGGCCCCTGCAGCTTACTCTCCTCTATGCCAGCA
This sequence comes from Oncorhynchus masou masou, assembly GCF_036934945.1. Lineage (NCBI taxonomy): Eukaryota > Metazoa > Chordata > Actinopteri > Salmoniformes > Salmonidae > Oncorhynchus > Oncorhynchus masou. The sequence goes on along the minus strand of NC_088233.1, from coordinate 18,745,414 downwards.
AGGAGCCCCTGCAGCTTACTCTCTTCCATACCAGCAAGGGGCCCCTGCAGCTTACTCTCCTCTATGCCAGCAAGGAGCCCCTGCAGCTTACTCTCTTCTATACCAGTATGGGGCCCCTGCAGCTTACTCTCCTCTATGCCAGCAAGGAGCCCCTGCAGCTTACTCTCTTCCATACCAGCAAGGGGCCCCTGCAGCTTACTCTCCTCTATGCCAGCAAGGAGCCCCTGCAGCTTACTCTCTTCTATACCAGTATGGGGCCCCTGCAGCTTACTCTCCTCTATACCAGCAAGGAGCCCCTGCAGCTTACTCTCTTCTATACCAGTATGGGGCCCCTGCAGCTTACTCTCCTCTATGCCAGCAAGGAGTCCCTGCAGCTTACTCTCCTCTATACCAGCAAGGAGCCCCTGCAGCTTACTCTCTTCTATACCAGTATGGGGCCCCTGCAGCTTACTCTCCTCTATACCAGCAAGGAGCCCCTGCAGCTTACTCTCTTCTATACCAGTATGGGGCCCCTGCAGCTTACTCTCCTCTACACCAGCAAGGAGCCCCTGCAGCTTACTCTCCTCTATACCAGCAAGGAGCCCCTGCAGCTTACTCTGTTCTATACCAGTATGGGGCCCCTGCAGCTTACTCTCCTCTATGCCAGCAAGGAGCCCCTGCAGCTTACTCTCTTCCATACCAGCAAGGGGCCCCTGCAGCTTACTCTCCTCTATGCCAGCAAGGAGCCCCTGCAGCTTACTCTCTTCTATACCAGTATGGGGCCCCTGCAGCTTACTCTCTTCCATACCAGCAAGGGGTCCCTGCAGCTTACTCTCTTCCATACCAGCAAGGGGCCCCTGCAGCTTACTCTCCTCTATGCCAGCAAGGAGCCCCTGCAGCTTACTCTCTTCCATACCAGCAAGGGGCCCCTGCAGCTTACTCTCCTCTATGCCAGCAAGGAGCCCCTGCAGCTTACTCTCTTCTATACCAGTATGGGGCCCCTGCAGCTTACTCTCCTCTATGCCAGCAATGAGCCCCTGCAGCTTACTCTCTTCAATACCAGCAAGGGGCCACTGCAGAGAGGAACTAGAAAAAGAGGCAGCGGGGGAGGAAGAGAGAGTTAAAGAGAGAGAGAGAGCAGGAGAGAGACAGGGAGTAAGGAAGTGGGAGAAGAGAGAGGAGGGTTCTCTGCACAAAAGAGAAGCCTGAATTAAGTCATGAGCAGCAAGCGACATAGGTTGAATTTTTAATGAATGAGATCACATCCTCTTCCCTAAATAGTAGAGGAACTCATTCTCAGTCGGACAGTGGTGCGCCAAGCAACAAAGGCTGTGGACATCCACAGTGGCATGCAGCCGTGCAGCAAGCAGGGCGGTCAGATCCACCACACGTCAGCAGTCAGTACAAGTGGGACAGACATCCATTGTGCAAGAGAAAGACATAGTTTGTGTGTTTGTGTTTGTGCATGCATGTGTCTACGCATGCATGCATGTGCGTGTGCGTGGATGTATGTGTTTGTGCGTGTGAGTATGTGAGACTGAGTAGGTGGGTGATGGGTGTTTAACCTGTGGGAGTCTCAAGGTTACATCACTGAGAAGAGGGGCCCCCTGCACTGTTCCATATGGGGGCACCAAAGCTTTCTCTCTCTTTCAACAAATCCCATCTTGAGACCAATACGCCATTGTTGATTCATATGGACGGAACACTAAGGACAGATTCCAGGGAGAACGCAAAGTAGCATGATATTGCAGAATGTTTTGGTGTGTCAAGGCTTCCTTATAATCTATAGATCATAACTAATTACTATTTCATGATATCATTAGATCACAGAAACAATCTTGATGACGCAAATCAAATTTGATACATTCTGAAGTTGCATTCCGTTGCCTATTTTTTAGAATAATTCATTTAAATTTAAAGATGCATTATAAAAGTTTTGTAGAATTTCAGCCAGTAGTTTTAAAAGTAGCACTCACAAGCCAAAATAAAATTTCCCTGAAAATTGCCAATCACCGAAAATTGTGTACAGCGTCATCTGTTTCGAGATGCTATGAATTCCAATTCGTACAATATGTTACTAATTTGCAAGTGCTTAAGATCCCGTTCAATCTCTTTAAGGCTGAAAGCACCGATTTGGATCAGGTGAATCATATTGATCCAAATAGTATTCCTTTATCACACTTTGTGGTAATTGAATAAGGAAACAAAAAATTAAGTTAAGTCTCTGGAACAGAAGTGGAATGCAGTTCTAATCGAGATCGATGTTGAGGAAATCAAGGGAAGGAGGGAGGGGTTTGACAACTTGTGTGATAATTCAAGCACGGTGAAAGTGTTGACCCACTGTTCACCTGTCTTGGAATACCTGATGTTCAAATGCCAACCCTTCTACCCAGGGACGGACTGGGAGTAAAAAACGGCCATGAACTTTGATCCAGACCGGGCCACTAGAACCGGCCCCGTATACTCCACAACAGCCTCCCTGCTAATGCACACACGTACACACACGACCAGCCCCTAATACAACCAGCTAGCTGCATCACAACCATTGATCACTATTGCAGTACTACTTTAAAAAGGCTGCAGAACACACAAACGCTGCACATTGTTATAAAACGTCTACAGAACACACACTGAATTTGTCATGATTGAACTACCTCACATCACATGAAGCCTGGAGTGAAAAAGAGATGCTATAATATCCACAATACTCACTGAGACATAGAACTGTCTAACTGCTGCTCAGGGTCAGCTGGCTGGCTCTGTCATGGAAGTACACCTTCTAAAAAACAATGGTTGAACACCTATCCAAACATAGAAAGTAACCTGTAAGTGAACAGCACAAGCCATCATGAGTCATGATTCATCTACATCACATGAAGCCTGGAGTGAAAAAGAGATGCTATAATATCCACAATGCTCACTGAAACATAGAACTGTCTAACTGCTGCTCAGGGTCAGCTGGCTGGCTTCACTCTGTCAAAGTACTGGACAGAAATATTACAGACAGGAAAAAGAGACATTATAAATGTATGAGTAAAATAATGGTAAGTAAGCATATTATATCAAATTGGTCACAACTACCTTATTGGAGGAGCAATTTTCTCAACAATTTGATTTTCTCTACAACTCTATCAATCACCATGTCAGTATCCAGGGCCATTAGGATGTCCTCCTCGGTAACCATGTCAGTATCCATGGCCATTATGATGTCCTCCTCGGTAACCATTATGAAGTCCTCCTTGGTAACTATGTCAGTATCCAGGACCATTATGATGTCCTCCTCGGTAACCATGTCAGTATCCAGGGCCATTATGATGTCCTCCTCAGTAACCATTATGATGTCCTCCTCGGTAACTATGTCAGTATCCAGGGCCATTATGATGTCTTCCTCGGTAACCATGTCAGTATCCAGGGCCATTAGGATGTCCTCCTCAGTAACCATGTCAGTATCCAGGGCCATTAGGATGTCATCCTCAGTAACCATGTCAGTATCCAGGGCCATTAGGATGTCCTCCTCAGTAACCAGGTCAGTATCCAGGGCCATTAGGATGTCTTCCTCGGTAACCATGTCAGTATCCAGGGCAATTATGATGTCTTCCTCAGTAACCATGTCAGTATCCAGGGCCATTATGATGTCCTCCTCAGTAACCATGTCAGTATCCAGGGTCATTATGATGTCCTCCTCGGTTACCATGTCTGAATCCAGGGCCATTAGGATGTCCTCTTCGGTAACCAGGGCAGTATCCAGGGCCATTATGATGTCTTCCTCAGTAACCATGTCAGTATCTAGGGCCATTATGATGTCCTCCTCGGTAACCATGTCAGTATCCAGGGTCATTAGGATGTCCTCCTCGGTAACCATGTCAGTATCCAGGGCCATTAGGATGTCCTCCTCGGTAACCATGTCAGTATCCAGGGCCATTAGGATGTCCTCCTCGGTAACCATGTCAGTATCCAGGGCCATTAGGATGTCCTCCTCGGTAACCGTGTCAGTATCCAGGGTCATTAGGATGTCCTCCTCTGTAACCATGTCAGTATCCAGGGCCATTAGGATGTCCTCCTCGGTAACCATGTCAGTATCCAGGGCCATTAGGATGTCCTCCTCGGTAAGCATGTCAGTATCCAGGGCCATTAGGATGTCCTCCTCGGTAACCATGTCAGTATCCAGGGCCATTATGATGTCCTCCTCTGTAACCATGTCAGTATCCAGGGCCATTAGGATGTCCTCCTCAGTAACTATGACAGTATCCAGGGCCATTATGATGTCCTCCTCAGTAACCATGTCAGTATCCAGGGCCATTATGATGTCCTCCTCGGTAACCATGTCAGTATCCAGGGCCATTAGGATGTCCTCCTCAGTAACTATGACAGTATCCAGGGCCATTATGATGTCCTCCTCAGTAACCATGTCAGTATCCAGGGCCATTATGATGTCCTCCTCGGTAACCATGTCAGTATCCAGGGCCATTATGATGTCTTCATTTACATTACATTTAAGTCATTTATCAGACGCTCTTATCCAGAGCGACTTACAAATTGGTGAATTCACCTTCTGACATGCAGTGGAACAGCCACTTTACAATAGTGCATCTAAATCATTAAGGGGGGGGGGGGGGGGTGGTGAGAAGGATTACTTATCCTATCCTAGGTATTCCTTGAAGAGGTGGGTGAGGTGGGTGAGGTCTTCCTCGGTAACCATGTCAGTATCCAGGGCCATTATGATGTCTTCCTCGGTAACCATGTCAGTATCCAGGGCCATTATGATGTCCTCCTCAGTAACCATGTCAGTATCCAGGGCCATTATGATGTCTTCCTCTGTAACCATGTCAGTATCCAGGGCCATTATGATGTCTTCCTCGGTAACCATGTCAGTATCCAGGGCCATTAGGATGTCCTCCTCGGTAACCATGTCAGTATCCAGGGCCATTAGGATGTCCTCCTCGGTAACCATGTCAGTATCCAGGACCATTAGGATGTCCTCCTCGGTAACCATGTCAGTATCCAGGGCCATTATGATGTCCTCCTTGGTAACCATGTCAGTATCCAGGGCCATTATGATGTCCTCCTCGGTAACCATGTCAGTATCCAGGGCCATTATGATGTCCTCCTCAGTAACCATGTCAGTATCCAGGGCCATTATGATGTCTTCCTCGGTAACCATGTCAGTATCCAGGGCCATTAGGATATCCTCCTCAGTAACCATGTCAGTATCCAGGGCCATTAGGATGTCTTCCTCAGTAACCATGTCAGTATCCAGGGCCATTAGGATGTCCTCCTCAGGAACCATGTCAGTATCCAGGGCAATTATGATGTCTTCCTCGGTAACCATGTCAGTATCCAGGGCTATTATGATGTCTTCCTCAGTAACCATGTCAGTATCCAGGGCCATTAGGATGTCCTCCTCAGTAACCATGTCAGTATCCAGGTACATTAGGATGTCCTCCTCAGTAACCATGTCAGTATCCAGGGTCATTAGGATGTCCTCCTCAGTAACCATTATGATGTCTACCTCAGGAACCATGTCAGTATCCAGGGCCATTATAATGTCCTCCTTGGTAACCATTATGATGTCTTCCTCAGTAACCATGTCAGTATCCAGGGCCATTATGATGTCTTCCTCAGTAACCATGTCAGTATCCAGGGCCATTAGGATGTCCTCCTCAGTAACCATGTCAGTATCCAGGGCCATTAGGATGTCCTCCTTGGTAACCATGTCAGTATCCAGGGCCATTAGGATGTCCTCCTCAGTAACCATGTCAGTATCCAGGGCCATTAGGATGTCCTCCTTGGTAACCATGTCAGTATCCATGGCCATTAGGATGTCCTCCTTGGTAACCATGTCAGTATCCAGGTACATTAGGATGTCCTCCTCAGTAACCATGTCAGTATCCAGGGTCATTAGGATGTCCTCCTCAGTAACCATTATGATGTCTTCCTCAGTAACCATGTCAGTATCCAGGGTCATTATGATGTCCTCCTTGGTAACCATGTCAGTATCCAGGGCCATTAGGATGTCCTCCTCGGTAACCATGTCAGTATCCAGGGCCATTAGGATGTCCTCCTCGGTAACCAGGGCAGTATCCAGGGCCATTATGATGTCTTCCTCAGTAACCATGTCAGTATCCATGGCCATTATGATGTCCTCCTCAGTAACCATGTCCGTATCCAGGGTCATTAGGATGTCCTCCTCGGTAACCATATCAGTATCCAGGGCCATTAGGATGTCCTCCTCGGTAACCATGTCAGTATCCAGGGCCATTAGGATGTCCTCCTCGGTAACCATGTCAGTATCCAGGGCCATTATGATGTCCTCCTCAGTAACCATGTCAGTATCCAGGGCCATTATGATGTCTTCCTCGGTAACCATGTCAGTATCCAGGGCCATTATGATGTCTTTCTCGGTAACCATGTCAGTATCCAGGGCCATTATGATGTCTTCCTCGGTAACCATGTCAGTATCCAGGGCCATTATGATGTCCTCCTCAGTAACCATGTCAGTATCCAGGGCCATTATGATGTCTTCCTCGGTAACCATGTCAGTATCCAGGGCCATTATGATGTCTTCCTCGGTAACCATGTCAGTATCCAGGGCCATTATGATGTCTTCCTCGGTAACCATGTCAGTATCCAGGGCCATTAGGATGTCCTCCTCGGTAACCATGTCAGTATCCAGGGCCATTAGGATGTCCTCCTCGGTAACCATGTCAGTATCCAGGACCATTAGGATGTCCTCCTCGGTAACCATGTCAGTATCCAGGGCCATTATGATGTCCTCCTTGGTAACCATGTCAGTATCCAGGGCCATTATGATGTCCTCCTCGGTAACCATGTCAGTATCCAGGGCCATTATGATGTCCTCCTCAGTAACCATGTCAGTATCCAGGGCCATTATGATGTCTTCCTCGGTAACCATGTCAGTATCCAGGGCCATTAGGATATCCTCCTCAGTAACCATGTCAGTATCCAGGGCCATTAGGATGTCTTCCTCAGTAACCATGTCAGTATCCAGGGCCATTAGGATGTCCTCCTCAGGAACCATGTCAGTATCCAGGGCAATTATGATGTCTTCCTCGGTAACCATGTCAGTATCCAGGGCCATTATCATGTCTTCCTCAGTAACCATGTCAGTATCCAGGGCCATTAGGATGTCCTCCTCAGTAACCATGTCAGTATCCAGGTACATTAGGATGTCCTCCTCAGTAACCATGTCAGTATCCAGGGTCATTAGGATGTCCTCCTCAGTAACCATTATGATGTCTACCTCAGGAACCATGTCAGTATCCAGGGCCATTATAATGTCCTCCTTGGTAACCATTATGATGTCTTCCTCAGTAACCATGTCAGTATCCAGGGCCATTATGATGTCTTCCTCAGTAACCATGTCAGTATCCAGGGCCATTAGGATGTCCTCCTCAGTAACCATGTCAGTATCCAGGGCCATTAGGATGTCCTCCTTGGTAACCATGTCAGTATCCAGGGCCATTAGGATGTCCTCCTCAGTAACCATGTCAGTATCCAGGGCCATTAGGATGTCCTCCTTGGTAACCATGTCAGTATCCATGGCCATTAGGATGTCCTCCTTGGTAACCATGTCAGTATCCAGGTACATTAGGATGTCCTCCTCAGTAACCATGTCAGTATCCAGGGTCATTAGGATGTCCTCCTCAGTAACCATTATGATGTCTTCCTCAGTAACCATGTCAGTATCCAGGGTCATTATGATGTCCTCCTTGGTAACCATGTCAGTATCCAGGGCCATTAGGATGTCCTCCTCGGTAACCATGTCAGTATCCAGGGCCATTAGGATGTCCTCCTCGGTAACCAGGGCAGTATCCAGGGCCATTATGATGTCTTCCTCAGTAACCATGTCAGTATCCATGGCCATTATGATGTCCTCCTCAGTAACCATGTCCGTATCCAGGGTCATTAGGATGTCCTCCTCGGTAACCATATCAGTATCCAGGGCCATTAGGATGTCCTCCTCGGTAACCATGTCAGTATCCAGGGCCATTAGGATGTCCTCCTCGGTAACCATGTCAGTATCCAGGGCCATTATGATGTCCTCCTCAGTAACCATGTCAGTATCCAGGGCCATTATGATGTCTTCCTCGGTAACCATGTCAGTATCCAGGGCCATTATGATGTCTTTCTCGGTAACCATGTCAGTATCCAGGGCCATTATGATGTCTTCCTCGGTAACCATGTCAGTATCCAGGGCCATTATGATGTCCTCCTCAGTAACCATGTCAGTATCCAGGGCCATTATGATGTCTTCCTCGGTAACCATGTCAGTATCCAGGGCCATTATGATGTCTTCCTCGGTAACCATGTCAGTATCCAGGGCCATTATGATGTCTTCCTCGGTAACCATGTCAGTATCCAGGGCCATTAGGATGTCCTCCTCGGTAACCATGTCAGTATCCAGGGCCATTAGGATGTCCTCCTCGGTAACCATGTCAGTATCCAGGACCATTAGGATGTCCTCCTCGGTAACCATGTCAGTATCCAGGGCCATTATGATGTCCTCCTTGGTAACCATGTCAGTATCCAGGGCCATTATGATGTCCTCCTCGGTAACCATGTCAGTATCCAGGGCCATTATGATGTCCTCCTCAGTAACCATGTCAGTATCCAGGGCCATTATGATGTCTTCCTCGGTAACCATGTCAGTATCCAGGGCCATTAGGATATCCTCCTCAGTAACCATGTCAGTATCCAGGGCCATTAGGATGTCTTCCTCAGTAACCATGTCAGTATCCAGGGCCATTAGGATGTCCTCCTCAGGAACCATGTCAGTATCCAGGGCAATTATGATGTCTTCCTCGGTAACCATGTCAGTATCCAGGGCCATTATCATGTCTTCCTCAGTAACCATGTCAGTATCCAGGGCCATTAGGATGTCCTCCTCAGTAACCATGTCAGTATCCAGGTACATTAGGATGTCCTCCTCAGTAACCATGTCAGTATCCAGGGTCATTAGGATGTCCTCCTCAGTAACCATTATGATGTCTACCTCAGGAACCATGTCAGTATCCAGGGCCATTATAATGTCCTCCTTGGTAACCATTATGATGTCTTCCTCAGTAACCATGTCAGTATCCAGGGCCATTATGATGTCTTCCTCAGTAACCATGTCAGTATCCAGGGCCATTAGGATGTCCTCCTCAGTAACCATGTCAGTATCCAGGGCCATTAGGATGTCCTCCTTGGTAACCATGTCAGTATCCAGGGCCATTAGGATGTCCTCCTCAGTAACCATGTCAGTATCCAGGGCCATTAGGATGTCCTCCTTGGTAACCATGTCAGTATCCATGGCCATTAGGATGTCCTCCTTGGTAACCATGTCAGTATCCAGGTACATTAGGATGTCCTCCTCAGTAACCATGTCAGTATCCAGGGTCATTAGGATGTCCTCCTCAGTAACCATTATGATGTCTTCCTCAGTAACCATGTCAGTATCCAGGGTCATTATGATGTCCTCCTTGGTAACCATGTCAGTATCCAGGGCCATTAGGATGTCCTCCTCGGTAACCATGTCAGTATCCAGGGCCATTAGGATGTCCTCCTCGGTAACCAGGGCAGTATCCAGGGCCATTATGATGTCTTCCTCAGTAACCATGTCAGTATCCATGGCCATTATGATGTCCTCCTCGGTAACCATGTCCGTATCCAGGGTCATTAGGATGTCCTCCTCGGTAACCATATCAGTATCCAGGGCCATTAGGATGTCCTCCTCGGTAACCATGTCAGTATCCAGGGCCATTAGGATGTCCTCCTCGGTAACCATGTCAGTATCCAGGGCCATTATGATGTCCTCCTCGGTAACCATGTCAGTATCCAGGGCCATTAGGATGTCCTCCTCGGTAACCATGTCAGTATTCAGGGCCATTAGGATGTCCTCCTCGGTAACCATGTCAGTATCCAGGGCCATTATGATGTCTTCCTCAGTAACCATGTCAGTTTTCAGGGCCATTATGATGTCCTCCTCGGTAACCATGTCAGTATCCAGGGCCATTATGATGTCTTCCTCGGTAACCATGTCAGTATCCAGGGCCATTATGATGTCCTCCTCAGTAACCATGTCAGTATCCAGGGCCATTATGATGTCTTCCTCGGTAACCATGTCAGTATCCAGGGCCATTATGATGTCCTCCTCGGTAACCATGTCAGTATCCAGGGCCATTATGATGTCTTCCTCGGTAACCATGTCAGTATCCAGGGCCATTATGATGTCTTCCTCGGTAACCATGTCAGTATCCAGGGCCATTAGGATGTCCTCCTCAGTAACCATGTCAGTATCCAGGGCCATTAGGATGTCCTCCTCGGTAACCATGTCAGTTTCCAGGGCCATTAGGATGTCCTCTTCAGTAACCATGTCAGTATCCAGGGCCATTATGATGTCCTCCTCAGTAACCATGTCAGTATCCAGGGCCATTAGGATGTCCTCCTCAGTAACCATGTCAGTATCCAGGGCCATTATGATGTCCTCCTCAGTAACCATGTCAGTATCCAGGGCCATTATGATGTCTTCCTCAGTAACCATGTCAGTATCCAGGGCCATTATGATGTCTTCCTCAGTAACCATGTCAGTATCCAGGGCCATTAGGATGTCCTCCTCAGTAACCATGTCAGTATCCAGGGCCATTGATGTCCTCCTTGGTAACCATGTCAGTTTCCAGGGCCATTAGGATGTCCTCTTCAGTAACCATGTCAGTATCCAGGGCCATTATGATGTCCTCCTCAGTAACCATGTCAGTATCCAGGGCCATTAGGATGTCCTCCTCAGTAACCATGTCAGTATCCAGGGCCATTATGATGTCTTCCTCAGTAACCATGTCAGTATCCAGGGCCATTAGGATGTCCTCCTCAGTAACCAGGTCAGTATCCAGGGCCATTAGGATGTCTTCCTCGGTAACCATGTCAGTATCCAGGGCCATTATGATGTCTTCCTCAGTAACCATGTCAGTATCCAGGGCCATTGATGTCCTCCTTGGTAACCATGTCAGTATCCAGGGCCATTAGGATGTCCTCCTCAGTAACCATGTCAGTATCCAGGGCCATTAGGATGTCCTTCTCGGTGGCCATCAGCATCAGCAAGGCCTCTAGGTGTTCTGTGAGAGAGTGCACCTGAGTCTGCTCTTGATATACTTTAAAGTAGAGAAACTTGGCTCACAAGCTGCGGTACCTGGGTAACTGAGAGGGTGAGTAGGAACTACCTGGGTTACTGAGAGGGTGAGTAGGAACTACCTGGGTAACTGAGAGGGTGAGTAGGAACTACCTGGGTAACTGAGAGGGTGAGTAGGAACTACCTGGGTAACTGAGAGGGTGAGTAGGAACTGGGTAACTGGGTAACTGAGAGGGTGAGTAGGAACTACCTGGGTAACTGAGAGGGTGAGTAGGAACTACCTGGGTAACTGAGAGGGTGAGTAGGAACTACCTGGGTAACTGAGAGGGTGAGTAGGAACTACCTGGGTAACTGGGAGGGTGAGTAGGAACTACCTGGGTAACTGAGAGGGTGAGTAGGAACTACCTGGGTAACTGAGAGGGTGAGTAGGAACTACCTGGGTAACTGAGAGGGTGAGTAGGAACTACCTGGGTAACTGAGAGGGTGAGTAGGAACTACCTGGGTAACTGGAGGGTGAGTAGGAACTACCTGGGTAACTGAGAGGGTGAGTAGGAACTACCTGGGTAACTGGGAGGGTGAGTAGGAACTACCTGGGTAACTGGGAGGGTGAGTAGGAACTACCTGGGTAACTGAGAGGGTGAGTAGGAACTACCTGGGTAACTGAGAGGGTGAGTAGGAACTACCTGGGTAACTGAGAGGGTGAGTAGGAACTACCTGGGTAACTGAGAGGGTGTAGGAACTACCTGGGTAACTGAGAGGGTACCTGGGTAACTGAGAGGGTGAGTAGGAACTACCTGGGTAACTGAGAGGGTGAGTAGGAACTACCTGGGTAACTGAGAGGGTGAGTAGGAACTACCTGGGTAACTGAGAGGGTGAGTAGGAACTACCTGGGTAACTGAGAGGGTGAGTAGGAACTACCTGGGTAACTGAGAGGGTGAACTACCTGGGTAACTACCTGGGTAACTGAGAGGGTGAGTAGGAACTACCTGGGTAACTGAGAGGGTGAGTAGGAACTACCTGGGTAACTGAGAGGGTGAGTAGGAACTCCTATCCAAGGCCAAGGATATGGTATGCATCAGTCAGCAGGTTGTACCATCTCAGCATCTGGTAACAACACAGTGGACATTTTCTGTAGGATGATCAATGATCAGCATTTATTCTTAATTTCCACCTCATCTTTATTTCTATCAGAGCCATCCTTCACTGTTCTGGTCATGTAATCCTCCAATTCTGAACTTTTCAGTCTTTTCCACTCTACAGCGAGGCTCTTCAGCTCACACTGCAAATTGTCAACAGTTGCTTAGCTATCAAATCAAAGCAAACATTTACTGAGCTCTTGAAGGGCTGTCTCTGGAAGACCCTTGGATGTTATTTGGGAGACGTTTCTAGGGTCCAGAAGGGCAAGGTCAGCATAGAGTGCCATGAGACAGAAATTGCCTGTGGATACTATCTGTGAATGTATACATAATTTGATTGTAGACTTGAACTTTATAGGCACTCTCTGCCTCTGTCAAAGCTTCATCTTGAGCAGTCTTTCCAGACATGATTTTCTTCTTTCTTGCCCTTTTCTGTGGCAGAGTGGCTTCCACCTCCTCCAGCTCTGTGTCATCCTGTTCTTTGATCTTCTTATTTGCAAACTAAACAAATGTTTCTGTAGTTGCCTTAATGGTGTCAGTCTCTTGACATGCCATTAAGTGTTTCCTGTGGAGCCACAACCATTCTATGGGCAGACAGGATGTCCATCCCACTTGTCTGCAGGTATTTGGACAGGGGTGACGGGTTCTCAAATATCCAAAGAAATATTTGAGCTGTCAGTATGGTCTCATAACGGAGAAGAGCCTCAGTAAATCCTCTTGTGTGAGGAGTACTTCAACATAGAGATCCTGGTCTGGTTTTTCAAAGGATCCAAAGACCTTCTTCAAAGCACTATCCTTAGCACACCAGTGTGTTTCTCCGATTGGAAATAGGCGTCTGTGTCACATGTCCTGGCTCTTCTTCTCCCACATCCATCCTTTGATAGGATTCACGGAGTAACACAGCAATGTTGTTAAGGAGAGCAAACAGTGACCCACTTGCTAAGACAATTTCAGTTGTCAGACAAACCAGATTAAGGACATGTGCATAGCACCATACATGTACTTGATTGGGGGACTTTGAGGATAACAGAGTAGAGAAGCCCTTATATTTGCCCTGCATATTGGATGCTCCATCCGTAGCATTGCTAAATGCACTTGCTCATGTCTAATTTTAGTTGATCCACGACATCTGTCAACAACTGGACAAAGTACTGTCCAGTGGATGCCTCACACTTCACAGTCACAAGCCTCTCTTGTACGTCTGTCACATGTCTCACAATGACAGAGCGCTGGTCTTGAGAAGTAATGTCCTGAGTTATGTCGATCTGGACAGAGAACATTCCAGCTTGCTCAATTTCACTTGACACGGTCTCTTGGATAATGCTCTGAATTGTGTGAAAGACGGTGTTGACAGAATGTTTTGAGAGGAGTGTGATTAGAGAACCTTTGCCACAATATTATCATCTCCAAGAAATGACCGTGATGGATACTGGTGTCCTCTAATGTATACCCAGCCTCAGACTGCATCCCCCTGTAACTGAGCCCCTCTTGCCAATGACTTTCACACTGTCTACGACACGTTCCAGCACCTGCCTTCTCCTGCGTACCTGCTCTGTGTGGGCAGACACCTGCCTTCTCCTGCGTACCTGTTCTGTGTGGGCAGACACCTGCCTTCTCCTGCGTACCTGCTCTGTGTTGGCAGACACCTGCCTTCTCCTGCGTACCTGCTCTGTGTGGGCAGACACCTGCCTTCTCCTGCGTACCTGCTCTGGGTGGGCAGACACCTGCCTTCTCCTGCGTACCTGCTCTGTGTGGGCAGACACCTGCCTTATCCTGCGTACCTGCTCTGTGTGGGCAGACACCTGCCTTCTCCTGCGTACCTGCTCTGTGTGGGCAGACACCTGCCTTCTCCTGCGTACCTGCTCTGTGTGGGCAGACACCTGCCTTCTCCTGCGTACCTGCTCTGTGTGGACAGACACTTGACTGCCACTAAGCAGACTTTGAATGTCTGCTTTGGAGGACCTAAAAAGTATGCCTCAGCACTACTTCTGTGCATGTTGCTCTTCTCCCCTTTGGTGAACATGTTTCCAATCCGTCATTCCACTCATAAAAATACTGCTGTCAGTAGGCTTTGCAAATGCCATACAAATTGAACAGTATTACACAAGGCTTTCTTTATTGTATGACAGCCATTTCTGATTGGTGCTGTCTTTAAAACAGAAGCCCCTCTGTACCACAGTTTTTTTGTTATTCCTGCATAGGGTAGAAGCCCTCTTTTTTTTCTTTTTTCTTTTTTAAGTATTCTGACTTCGGTCTCTTGAAATAACCAAAAGTTGTTCTCTCTTCTACTGACACTGGACTGGGCCTGTCATCAACCCCAAAGATCCTCACTTCTACTGAAACTGGACTGGGCCTGTCATCAACCCCAAAGATCCTCACTTCTACTGAAACTGGACTGGGCCTGTCATCAACCCCAAAGATCCTCACTTCTACTGAAACTGGACTGGGCCTGTCATCAACCCCAAAGATCCTCACTTCTACTGAAACTGGACTGGGCCTGTCATCAACCCCAAAGATCCTAACTTCTACTGAAACTGGACTGGGCCTGTCATCAACCCCAAAGATCCTCACTTCTACTGAAACTGGACTGGGCCTGTCATCAACCCCAAAGATCCTCACTTCTACTGAAACTGGACTGGGCCTGTCATTAACCCCAAAGATCCTCACTTCCACTGGTTTAGCACTTCAATGTTAGCGTCGGTGGCACTGGTACTACTACTACCGAATAAGTCATTTAGTTTTTTACATTTACTTGCATTTGAGGGAAAGACTTTTGACTATTTTCTCTCTTAACTTTTCAGCCCCACTCTCACGTTTTTTACTCTGCTTTTCCATTTTCTATTGTAGCTAGTTTTCGAGCTGTCAGTGTCAATGTGTGTGTGAGCGAGACAAAGGGGGCGGGGCGAAGGGTTGAATAGACGTTAGTTTGGAATAGACCAACATGCCTGGGTGGAAAGAGGGGGTTGGCCCGTGTCGCTCAACCTTCTGCCAACTTTTTTATTAGTAGTAAAAATGTTTACGGCAGGCGGCACCCGGCCCAGAGGTTGACCAGCCCACCAGGAATTCTCCTGGTGCTCCCGGTGGGCAGTCCGCTACTGCTTCTACCTCCCGAGGGAGTTTTCAGCTGTTATCGTGACTGCTGTATACATTCCACCTCAGGACAATAAAAATAACAAGCTGGCACTTAACTATACAAGGGTATAAACAAGCGGGAAACCCTACACCCAGAAGTTGCCTTTCTGGTTGCCGGCAATTTTAATTTGTCGTCACTAAGACACTTGATGCCCAACTTCCATCAACACATCTCCAACGCCACTAGGGGCGATAGTCTACCCACAAGCAAGAATACAAGGGCAAGGCCCTCCCTCTTCCACCATTCAGCAAATCAGATCATGACTCCATACTCCTGCTTCCTGTTTACAAGCAGAAGCTGAAACAAGAAGTACCCACGATTCACTCGGGTGAGAAATGGTCACCAGAATCAGAGGGTATGCTACAAGACTGCTAGCGCTGATTAGAATATGTTTTGAGACTCCACCGATGACATCCGATGAGCTAACCACCTCCGTCACCGGCTTCATTAGAAAATGCATCAGCGGCGTTATACCCACAGTGAGGGTTCGCTGCTTCCCCAAACAATTGAGCAAAAGAAAGACCCAACCATGATCTCTATCAGATGAACTCAATGAGCAAAAGAAAGACCCAACCATGATCTCTATCAGATGAACTCAATGCGTTTTATGGACTCTTTGATAACAACTACATTGAGCTGGGTGTGACGGCCGTCACCGACCCAGAGGACTGGGTGACCTCGCTCTCCGAGGCCGACGTGAGAAGGATCTTTAATCAGGTCAACACCGGCAAGGCCGCGGCCCCCAACGGTATTCCAGGACGCGTTCTCAGAGCATGTGCAGAACAGCTGGCAGGCATATTCACGGTAATTTTAAACCTCCCCTTGTCCCAGTCTGTAATCCCCAGATGTTTAAGATGGCCACAATCATTCCTGTTCCTAAGAACTCTAAGGCATCATGCCACAATGACAACCGCCCTGTAGCACTGACTTCTGTCATCATGAAGTGCTTTGAGAGGCTGGTTTTAGCACACATTAACTCCACCATCCCATCCACCATAGACCTACTTCAATTTGCATACCACCCTAGCAGATCCATAGACAACGCAACCTCAATTGCTCTCCCCATTGCCCTCACCCACCTAGATAAGAGGAATAACTACAGTTAAAGTCAAAGTTTACATACACTTAGGTTGGAGTCATTAAAACTCGTTTTTCAACCACTCCGCAATTGTCTTAACAAACTATAGTTTTGCCAAGTCGGTTAGGACATCTACTTTGTGCATGACACAAGTAATTTTTTCAACAATGGTTTACAGACAGATTATTTCACTTATAATTCACTGTATTAAAGGTCTATAAAAATTGTAGACTACCCAAAACATTTGACCCAGGTTAAACAATTTAAAGGCAATGCTACCAAATATTAATTGAGTGTATGTAAACTTCCGACCCACTGGGAATGTGATGAAAGAAATAAAAGCTGAAATAAATCACTCTCTAATATTATTCTGACGTTTCACAGTCTTAAAATAATGTGGTGATCCTAACTGACCTAAAACAGGGAATTGGGAAAAACGGAGTTTAAATGTATTTGGCTAAGGTGTATGTAAACTTCCAACTTCAACTGTAATTGAAAATGCTGTTCATTGACTACAGCTCAGCATTCAACACCATTATCCCTTCCAAGCTCGTCACCAAGCTTAGGACTCTGGTTCTAAACACCTCCCTCTGCAACTGGATCCTGGACTTCCTGACGGCCAACCCCAGGTGGTGAGGGTAGGCAACAGCACCTTCACCATGCTGACCCTTAACAATGTGTGCTTAGTCCCCTCCTGTACTCCCTGTTCACCCACGACTGTGTGGCCACGCACGACTCCAACACCATTATCAAGTACACTGATGACACAACGGTGGTAGGCCTGATATCCGGCGACGATGAGTCAGCCTACAGGAGGTCAGTAACTTGGCAGTGTGGTGCCGGAGCAACAACCTCTCCCTCAACATCAGGAAGACCAAGGAGCTGATCGTGGACTATGTGAGCACGCCCCATCCACATCGACAGGACGGCAGTGGAGCAGGTAGACAGCTTCAATTTCCTTGGTGTCCAGATCACTATAGATTTCAAATGGTCCAAACACACACGCACAGTCGTGAAGAAGGCGCGAGAGTGCCTCTTCCCCCTCAGGAGGTTGAAAAAGTTTGGCAATGGGCCCTCAAATCCTGAAAAGGTTCTACAGCTGTACCATTGAGAGCATATTGACTGGCTGCATAACTGCTTGGTATGGCAATAGCACCACCCTTGATCGTATGGTGCTACAGAGGGTTGTGCGGACAGCCCAGTACATCAATGGGGCCGAGCTCCCTGCCATCCAGGACCTCTATCAGGTAGTGTGAAAAGAACTCAACCACCCAAACTATAGACTATTTTCTCTGCTGCCGCACGGCAAGAGGTACCAGTGCATCAAGTCTGACACCAAAAGGATCCCCAAGCAATACGACTGATAAATAGCTCACAAAATAGATACACGGACTGAGTTTACCTTGTATCTTTATTTACTGTTTATTTCAAGATTTGCACACTCATAGGGCCCTACACACTCATAGGGCCCTACACCCTCACACACACTGTCACTCCAACACACACTCCATAATTTGTTCACTCACACATAATATGCACATACATTTATACTGACTCTACAAACCCGCACTTGCACACCCACTCACATACAAGCTACTACTACTCTGTTTATCTTATATCCTGTTGCCCACTCCCCTTACTTCCCATTACATATCTACATCCATCACTTCAGTATCCCTGCCCATCCAAATCTGGTATATTTATTGTATATAGTGTGCTTACTTACTTATTGTGTTCTTCATATTTCTTGTGAGTTTTTTCTAGTATTACATTGCTATTGATTATTGCATTTTGAGTTAGCAAGAAAAGCATTTCACTGTACTTGTGCATGTGACATTAAAAGTTGAAACTACGTAAAAAATTCTAACTCTTAAGGATGGTGTCCCAGATCCAGCCTATTCCTGTACTAAAAACATACTTTTACATAACTAAGATCAAATGAGCATATGTTGACACAGGTAGGCTTAATCTGGGTCTAGAAAACTGGCTCTTAAAGAACAGCAAGACCTTGGATTGTGTGCAGCAGAACTGTGCTTTTTCGCCCCTTCCATCTCGTCCCCAGAAACAGACATGACCCTGTGTCTAGAGCCTAAAGGGTGGGGTAGTGAAATTCTGGACTGGTGAGCTGAGTGGAGATGGTGCACAGATGGAGATTCTCTCCTCTTACAGACTCAACACCGTAAAGAAATTAAAGATCCAAAGAAAAAATGAAGGAAGGGGGATAGCCCCCCCCCATATTTCCTATATGGACCAGTTGCCTGTTATTCATTCATTCTCTCTCTCCCTCTCTCTCTCAGCCCCCCAGCCTCTCCTCTCCAGACTGGCTTTCACTTTGGGGGGCCCTCAGCCTCCCTGTACTGACCAGGGAGCTTTCAAGATACCCTGATGGATGCTAATGCCAGACTCTTTCAGATCGTTTTACAGGGAGACCCTTTGATGTGCCAGCAGGCCTCTCTCCCTCTCTTCTCCCTTCTCTCTCTTTTTCTCTCACCCTCTCTCTCTCTCTCTCCCTCTCTTTCTCACAAAAAAGACATGTTGATTCCAAACGGGGTATAACTTTAGATGAGGAACTGTTGAAGAGAGAGTGAGAGAGGAGGAGAGACCGAGTGAACAACAAAGAGAGAAAGGGAGATAGAGACCGATAAAACAGAAACATTGAGGACATGCAGAAGAATGGAGGAGGAGGTGGGGGAAAGGTTAAAAGGATAAAGAGAGAAATAGAGAGACAGAAAAAGGAAATAGAGAGGGGAGGGGGAAAAATTAGAGGAGGCAGGGTAGAGCACTTTGGGGAGGAACAATGTTGGCGAGGCAGTTTAGTCACAGCCAGGGGCGGATGTGTCTGTGCAGTTGAGAATTTAAGAAGGAAGAATTGAAGAAGAAAGTCCGGTGAAGGAACTCCAGTCAGTAGCAGCAGTGGCCACAACAGAACTCTGAATGGTGAGGGTGCCGGGCGGACAGCTGGAGGCAGCTGATTGGCTGAGAGGCTGTGGAACTCAGGGCTGCTGCTGCTTGCTGCGGCCAGCTGCTGTGCACAGGGCTCCCAAAGACAAGGCTTATAATTGATAACTAGCTGGCAGTTCAATGAGGTGGCCCGAGTGCACAGCACAGAGACAATAAAGCACTGTACAGAGGGACTCACTGTATCCTCTTTTCAGGAAAACAAAGAGAGTGAGAGAGAGAGAGTGAGAGATTCCTCTGCGGCCCTCTGTGAGATCACTCTCTCTGGCTGCTCCGGCAGCTTGGCCATGCATGTGCTCAGACCGTTCTCAGCCAGGCAGGCTTTTTTCTTCCTCGTTCCCTTCCTTCACCACGCCAGCGTTTTTCTCCCTCATTCTTTACCTCCAGAGAACGAAATGAAAGTGCATTGAAAAGTGCTTAACATCAAAGCTGCACAGGGAAGGTATATGAATGGCTTGTAGGTATTGCAAACAGAGAAGGTTTGCATTGCTGGAGACTGTAGAGCTTCCTGTGTGCAGCCAGCAGCGCATGCTGCTAGCCCTGGGCCCCATACTTACTGCAGCCAGGTATAAAGAGCTCTTGTGAGGCAAATTCAGCTCAGGCCCAAATTAACTTTATTAGTTTCATCGTTTGTAAAGGGGGAAAGAATCATGTATGTTTCTAAAATAAAACATGTAAATATTTCCTGAAGGGCAGAGCAGACGGACAGGCTGATTATAGCATTCTGGAGGCCCAAGGCTGGCCTGACTAAGGGAACGCACCTCTGCTGGGGTAATGCTCCTGTCTATTTCCTTCTCTTACCCTCTCCCGCTCTTCTTCCATCCCTCCCCCTCTCCCTCCTTGACACACAGGCATGATGTCATCACTGTGGTTCCAGGAGGAGAGCAGGAAGCAGAGCGGTCCTCCTCCTTGTTGCTTTTATACAGTAGCAGCATCCCCTTCTCTTCCCCTCTCCAGGACAGATCCGGCCCCCAGGGGCCTCTCACTATATCAGGGGGAAGGAAGCAGCATCTCCAGCCTCTAGCCACCGGAGAGGAAAATAAGTATCAAAGGCTTGTCTGAGCTGGAGCTGATCCACTTCACTGAAGCCTCTCACTATAGAGAGACTGATTGTGTGAGAGGTGACACAGTCAAGCAGGAGGAGTGAGTGGGTATGTGTGGCTCCACACAAACAACCGCAAAGAACAGTAGAGGACAGATAAACATGGTCATGTTAGAAACAGTGCTAGCTACTGTTCGTTTGAAAAATGTCCAGTCCATCAAATAAAACATTTTGTTCAGTACATTGAATGTGTTGCGTTATGATTGTGACTGACACACTGTTTCTGTGGCTGAAATATCCTCTCAGGGCTTCTGCTCCATAAGTCAAATGTTAGCCAGACAGTAACAGCTTACCTCAGTGGAAATTTCTGAGTCATCTGAGTCATCACTTTGAATGGCAGCGTTGAACAGGGACGTTTTCTTCGAACAAAGCCCTGTCTCCGCCTACACCTATGTAATGTAGCCATCTCAAAGTAGGCTTTGCACCCGCACCTCCTGAAATGATGAGGTAAGCATAAATACATCACGTTATGTTTGCTTCTCAAGAAGTTGCTACCTAGGTGACAACACAGGAAACTCTTCTAACACACTGTGTAGCTTTGTCGATTTGAAGTAACACCTCTAAAACAAAAATTAACACATTCAAAAGCTTGCGTCTGTCTCTGTCACAATTCTCCACTTCTGCAAAATGAGAAAGTAAGAGAGAGAGAAAAGACTGTGGTCAAGAATGTATCTATTTTCTTTCCCTTGGCTTTGTCGTTGAAGTGCACAGATGAGTAAGTGAATTGGAGAATAAGCTGGAAAAAGGAGTTTCCTAGTGAGAGGCAGTGGCTATGTCCCAAATGGCACCGTATTGACATATAGTGCACTACTTTGACCAGAGCCCTACCATATATAGCCTTATGGGCCCTAGTCAAAAGTAGTGTGCAATAAAGGGAATAGCATTCCATTTGGAACACACTCTCAGTGAGAGCAAAGGGCAGGCTGTGCATTCACTGCCAGGCTGAAAGATGCATGCTTAGCCTCGGTCCATAGGCCAGATCTGTTTCTATAGGCATGGTGTTTGCAGGCTGCAGGGCTGCAGCTGAAGGTACTCCTGCTGGAAGGAGTCCAGGTAGGGAACACTCCCAGCTTGCATGCTGCAGAACCTGGCCCTCCCCACCCCATGGTCTTGGGCCCCATTGCAAGACAGTACAGATACTGCATACAGTACTACAAAGGAATGGAGCCGTCTATGAGGGATAAGTCATATTGATCACATCCAACTACTAGCTCTATAACACCACTCTCCCATATGTCTCAAACCTGTTTCTACATAGGAATATCCCATAGAAAAAGTTGACAAGTTAACATTGGTTCCATACCAAGAATGCCAGATAATCTGTGCTGTAAGAGAGAGAGACAGCATTCTTTCCCTATACTATAGTCTGCCAGTTACAGTTAATGTGAGGCTACATTATTGCATCACTTCCTATATCGAGGCATTACCGTTTTATTTATTATTTGTTCCTTTTTTTGTGTGTGGTATTTTCTGCTGATAAGACATGGTTTTGCAGAGGCACACCCTTGCCTGCTCTTGTTCTGCAACTAAATATAAGCAGGGAAGTAATGTGAAAAATCTATTTGCATTCTGGTGAGTTAGGGCTGCAGAAGTGCCGTCTCTGTTGAGACGTAGAATCTGTGCTAGATGACTTTGAAAGAATTGCACTCTGGCTGCACTGTGCAAGCAAGCAGGCAAGAGACACAGAGAAAGAAAAAGAGAGAGCGAGACAAAAATAAACCTTGAGAAGACAGAAAGAGGAACACAGAGAGAAACGGAGAGAGAGAACGAGAGAGGAACACATTCGGAAAGAGAGAGAAAGAGAAACACAGAGACAAACAAAAAAGATGCAGAGTTAAAAGTAAGAACAAGTAGCAAAAATAAAAAAATAAATTGTAATACAATAAAATAACAATAAACAGACTTTATACAAGGAGTACTGGTACCGAGTCAATGTGCAGGGGTACGAGGAAATTGAGGTAATTAAGGTAATATTTACATGTAGGTAGTGACAAAAGTGACTAGGCAATCAGGATAGATAATAAACAAAGTAGCAGCAGCATATGTGAAGTGTGAAGAGTGTGAAATTGTGTGTGTGTGTGTCTGTGTGTGGCGTCAATATGCGTGCGTGTGTGTGTGTGTGGGTAAGTCCAGTGAGTGTGCATAGTGCCAGTGCAAAAGAGTCAATGTAAATAGTCCGGTTAGCCATTTTATTAACTCAGCAGTCTTATGGCTTGGGGGTAGAAGCTGTTCAGGAGACTTTTGGTCACAGACTTGACGCTCTGGTATTGCTTGCCATGGGGTAACAGAGAGAACAGTCTATGACTTGGGTGACTGGAGTCATTGACAATTTTTAGGGCCTTCCTCTGACACCGCCAGGTATAGAGTTCCTGGATGGCTGGAAGCTTGGCCCCAGTGATGTACTGAGCTGTACTCATGACCCTCTGTAGGATGCCAAGCAGTTGCCAGTCAAGATGCTCTCAACGGTGCAGCTGTAGAAATTTTGAGGATCTGAGGGCCCATGCCAAATCTTTTCAGCCTCCTGAAGGGGAATAGGCATTGTTGTGCCCTCTTCATGTCTATGTTGTTGTGTATGGAGCATGATAGGTCCTTAGTGATGTGGACACATAGGAACTTGAAGCTCTCAACCCGCTCAACTACAGCCCCATCGATGTGAATGAGGGCATACTCGGCCCTCCGTTTCCTGTCATCTACGATCAGCTCCATTGTCTTGCTGACATTGAGGTAGAGGTTTTTCTCCTGGCACCACACTGCCAGGTCTCTGACCTCCTCCCTATAGGCTGTCTCATCGTTGTCGGTGATCTGGCCTACCATCGTCATGATGGTGTTGGAGTCATGTGCAGCCACGCAGTCGTGGGTGAAAAGGGAGTACAGGAAGGGACTATTCTCGCAACCCTGAGAGCCCCCCGTGTTGAGGGTCAACGTGACCCTGGGGAGGCCTGTCAGGAGTTCCATGATCCAGCTGCAGAGGAAGGTTTTTAGACCCAGGGTCTTTACCTTAGTGATGAGCTTGGGGAGCAATATGGATTTGAACGCTGAGCTGTAGTCAAGGAACAGCATTCTTACGTCTCTCATTAGCGCTGTCCCCCGACACGCAGCCTGCCCCTGCTGGGCCCTGGTGGAATGCGGAAGGTGGGCATGGAGGGCACACTGCCCTGGGTGGGATCCCCGTTTGGACCTCGCACTGGGACTGGTCCCCATCAGCCTGGTATGTCAGTATGCATGATGAAGATGCTCCTAGGTCCATATGAGGGGACTCTGCCCAGCGAGCCAGCTGAATGCAAATTTGTCTGAAGGAAACTAGTCCTGGGGAACTGGGACTGCAGCTGGTCCTGTTGGCCTAGTTAAGTCTCTGTGTTTCGTGTCTGTTCCTCCATGTTTCCTTTTCACCGGGTGGGTAGTCAGCCAAAACATTCTCAGTCCCTGTCTCACAATGCCCTGCCCCACTACCAGTGGCGTCCGTCTCTCAATATTTTCCCAGCATATGTTTTTTTCCCCATGGTTGCTTTTCAGGGAATCTACAGTATTTAGGCAGTCTAGCAAACAAGGCTGAAAAAAGTATTTCAGAAAATCTGCAATAGGTCATTTTCACTGGTGTAAATCAGTCATTGATTAAGCCCACCCTAATTTGACATATTAATGAGTTCATTCTAAATCTGCACAATGGTTCTCCACTTCCTCAATGGTTCAGCTTTCAGCAA
The DNA here is from genome assembly GCF_036934945.1 of Oncorhynchus masou masou. Taxonomy (NCBI): domain Eukaryota; kingdom Metazoa; phylum Chordata; class Actinopteri; order Salmoniformes; family Salmonidae; genus Oncorhynchus; species Oncorhynchus masou. The sequence goes on along the minus strand of NC_088233.1, from coordinate 18,721,202 downwards.
GCATTATTATCCAACTCATATATTGTTATGAATAGGACATTGAACCGAGTCAACTGAGCATTTACATGATGAGTGCTACAGTATTTCCTGTGCATTCAGGGACAATAGGCAGTTTGCACAGCAGAAAGCATGTAGCTATACATCCTTTCGTGACCAGTGTATTGGAACAATGGTAGATGTCAAGTAATGTACAGTACCAGTCAAAAGTTTGGACAAACCTACTCATTCAAGGGTTGTTGTTGATTTTTTACTATTTTCTACATTGTAGAATAATAGTGAAGACATCAAAACTATCAAATAACACATATAAGTTACTTCCGGCGCTGACAGAGATGGCCGCCTCGCTTCGCGTTCCTAGGAAACTATGCAGTTTTTTGTTTTTTTACATGTTATTTCTTACATTAGTACCCCAGGTCATCTTAGGTTTCATTACATACAGCCGAGAAGAACTACTGTATATAAGATCAGCGTCAACTCACCATCAGTACGACCAAGAATATGTTTTTTGCGACGCGGATCCTGTGTTCTGCCTTACAAACAGGACAACGGAATGGATTGCATGCAGCGACCCAAAAAAACGACTCCGAAAAAGAGGGAAACGTGGCGGTCTTCTGGTCAGACTACGGAGACGGGCACATCATGCCCCACTTCCTAGCATTCTTCTTGCCAATGTCCAGTCTCTTGACAACAAGGTTGATGAAATCCGAGCAAGGGTAGCATTCCAGAGGGACATCAGAGACTGTAACGTTCTGTGCTTCACGGAAACATGGCTCACTGGAGAGACGCTATCCGAAGCGATGCAGCCAACGGGTTTCTCCACGCATCGCGCCGACAGAAACAAACACCTTTCTGGTAAGAAGAGGGGTGGGGGTGTATGCCTTATGGCTAACGAGGCATGGTGCGATGAAAGAAACATACAGGAACTCAAATCCTTCTGTTCACCTGATTTAGAATTCCTCACAATCAAATGTAGACCACATTATTTACGAAGAGAATTCTCTTCGATTATAATCACAGCCGTATATATCCCCCCCAAGCAGACACATCGATGGCTCTGAACGAACTTTATTTAACTCTTTGCAAACTGGAAACCATTTATCCGGAGGCTGCATTCATCGTTGTTGGGGTTTTTAACAAGGCTAATCTGAAAACAAGACTCCCTAAATTTTATCAGCATATCGATTGCGCAACCAGGGGCGGAAAAACCTTGGATCACTGTTACTCTAACTTCCGCGACGCATATAAGGCCCTGCCCCGCCCCCTTTCGGAAAAGCTGACCACGACTCCATTTTGCTGATACCTGCCTACAGACAAAAGCAAAAAAAGAAGCTCCCACGCTGAGGTCTGTCCAACGCTGGTCTGACCAAGCTGACTCCACACTCCAAGACTGCTTCCATCACGTGGACTGGGACATGTTTCGTATTGCGTCAAATAACAACATTGACGAATACGCTGATTCGGTGTGCGAGTTCATTAGAACGTGCGTTGAAGATGTCGTTCCCATAGCAACGATTAAAACATTCCCTAACCAGAAACCTTGGATTGATGGCAGCTTTCGCGTGAAACTGAAAGCGCGAACCACTGCTTTCAATCAGGGCAAGGTGTCTGGTAACATGACTGAATACAAACAATGCAGCTATTCCCTCCGTAAGGCTATCAAACAAGCTAAGCGTCAGTACAGAGACAAAGTAGAATCCCAATTCAACGGCTCAGACACAAGAGGCATGTGGCAGGGTCTACAGTCAATCACGGACTACAGGAAGAAATCCAGCCCAGTCACGGACCAGGATGTCTTGCTCCCAGGCAGATTAAATAACTTTTTTGCCCGCTTTGAGGACAATACAGTGCCACTGACACTGCCTGCAACGGAAAAATGCGGTCTCTCCTTCACTGCAGCCGAGATGAGTAAAACATTTAAACGTGTTAACCCTCAGAGCATGCGCAGACCAGCTGGCTGGTGTGTTTACGGAAATATTCAATCAATCCCTATACCAGTCTGCTGTTCCCACATGCTTCAAGAGGGCCACCATTGTTCCTGTTCCCAAGAAAGCTAAGGTAACTGAGCTAAACGACTACCGCCCCGTAGCACTCATTCCGTCATCATGAAGTGCTTTGAGAGACTAGTCAAGGACCATATCACCTCCACCCTACCTGACACCCTAGACCCACTCCAATTTGCTTACCGCTCAAATAGGTCCACAGACGATGCAATCTCAACCACACTGCACACTGCACCAACCAATCTGGACAAGAGGAATACCTATGTGAGAATGCTGTTCATTGACTACAGCTCGGCATTCAACACCATAGTACCCTCCAAGCTCGTCATCAAGCTCGAGACCCTGGGTCTCGACCCCGCCCTGTGCAACTGGGTACTGGACTTCCTGACGGGCCGCCCCCAGGTGGTGAGGGTAGGTAACAACATCTCCTCCCCGCTGATCCTCAACACTGGGGCCCCACAAGGGTGCGTTCTGAGCCCTCTCCTGTACTCCCTGTTCACCCACGACTGCGTGGCCACGCACGCCTCCAACTCAATCATCAAGTTTGCGGACGACACAACAGTGGTAGGCTTGATTACCAACAACGACGAGACGGCCTACAGGGAGGAGGTGAGGGCCCTCGGAGTGTGGTGTCAGGAAAATAACCTCACACTCAACATCAACAAAACTAAGGAGATGATTGTGGACTTCAGGAAACAGCAGAGGGAACACCCCCCTATCCACATCGATGGAACAGTAGTGGAGAGAGTAGCAAGTTTTAAGTTCCTCGGCATACACATCACAGACAAACTGAATTGGTCCACTCACACAGACAGCATCGTGAAGAAGGCGCAGCAGCGCCTCTTCAACCTCAGGAGGCTGAAGAAATTCGGCTTGTCACCAAAAGCACTCACAAACTTCTACAAATGCACAATCGAGAGCATCCTGGCGGGCTGTATCACCGCCTGGTACGGCAACTGCTCCGCCCTCAACCGTAAGGCTCTCCAGAGGGTAGTGAGGTCTGCATAACGCATCACCGGGGGCAAACTACCTGCCCTCCAGGACACCTACACCACCCGATGTTACAGGAAGGCCATGAAGATCATCAAGGACATCAACCACCCAAGCCACTGCCTGTTCACCCCGCTATCATCCAGAAGGCGAGGTCAGTACAGGTGCATCATAGCTGGGACCGAGAGACTGAAAAACAGCTTCTATCTCAAGGCCATCAGACTGTTAAACAGCCACCACTAACATTGAGTGGCTGCTGCCAACACACTGACACTGACTCAACTCCAGCCACTTTAATAATGGGAATTGATGGGAAATGATGTAAATATATCACTAGCCACTTTAAACAATGCTACCTTATATAATGTTACTTACCCTACACTATTCATCTCATATGCATACGTATATACTGTACTCTATATCATCGACTGCATCCTTATGTAATACATGTATCACTAGCCACTTTAACTATGCCACTTTGTTTACATACTCATCTCATATGTATATACTGTACTCGATACCATCTACTGTATCTTGCCTATGCTGCTCTGTACCATCACTCATTCATATATCCTTATGTACATATTCTTTATCCCCTTACACTGTGTATAAGACAGTAGTTTAGAAATTGTTAGTTAGATTACTTGCATTAACATCTGCTAACCATGTGTATGTGACAAATAAAATTTGATTTGATTTGATATAACACACACAAAAAAGTATTAAACAAATCAAACATTTTATATTAGAGATTCCTACAAGTAGCCAAGTAACACTCTTGGTATTCTCAACCAGCTTCATGAGGTAGTCACCTGGAATGCATTTCAATTAACAGGTGGGCTTTGTTAAAAGATCATTTGTGGAATTAATTTTCTTTTTAATGCATTTGAGCTAATCAGCTGTGTTGTGACAAGGGAGGGGTGGTATACAGAAGATAGCCCTATTTGGTAAAATACGAAGTCCATATTATGGCAAGAACAGCTCAAATTAGCAAAAAACAACAGTCCATCATTACTTTAAGACATGAAGGTCAGTCAATACGGAACATTTCAAGAACTACAAGGAAGACCCAGAGTTACCTCTGATGCAGAGGATAAGTGCATTAGAGTTACCAACCTCAGAAATGGCAGCTCAAATAAATGCTTCACAGAGTTCAAGTAACAGACACATCTCAACATCAACTGCTCAGAGGAGACTCCATGAATCAGGCCTTCATGGTCGAATTGCTGCAAAAAAAAACACTACTAAAGGACACCAACAAGAAGAAGAGACTTGGTTGGGCCAAGAAACACGAGCACTGGAAAATAGACCGATGGAAATCTGTCCTTTGGTCTGATGAGTCCAAATATGAGATTTTTGGTTCCAACCGCTGTGTCTTTGTGAGAACCAGAGTAGGTGAACAGATGATCTCCGCATGTGTGGTTCCCACCGTGAAGGATGAAGGAGGTGTGATGATGTGGCGGAGCTTAGCTGGTGACAATGTCAGTGATTTATTTAGAATTCAAGGCACACTTAAACAGCATGGCTACCACAGCATTCTGCAGCGATCCTATCTGGTTTTCACTTAGTGGGACCTTCAATTTGTTTTCCAACAGGACAATGACCCGACACACCTCCAGGCTGTGTAAGCGCTATTTGACTGTATATCTGAGACAGGTTCCTCACCCTGGCTCCCATCGTGTCATTTAGTGTCCGAAATTGTCCCAGAGCTGCAGGGCTCGATGTGACGTCACAGCCCAACACAAACCCACAGACACATGTTAAAGGTCCGGTGTCGGTTTGTCCCTGATATAGGCTACAACTCATGTGTCACACATTGTCAACACATACTCACATAGTGTGGTACGAGCGACATGATGTACAGCTCACTGGGCTGCACAGAAAAGGAAGGAGACAGGGAAATGTATTGTCGCTAACATCTCTTTGATTATTTATCAAGAGGTTCTCACAACAACTCAAGATGCTGTAACACCACTGGCTTATCAGAGGCACTATTAATACTATGGGACCTCAGGGAACAACGACTCTGTCCCCCTTCCTGGAGAAAGAAGAAGGAAGTACTTGATTCTATTGACTTTATCCATCATATTACTGGTACCATCCATAACCGTGGCTATACTCTGGACCTGGTTATTACCAAGGGCCTTCTCTTGACATATCCTCTGTTGTTGATGTTGTTTTATCTGATCACCACTGTGTATTTTTTACTACCTTGTTGCCCATATCACAGGATAATACTGACCACATTAAGAAATGCTATCTGACCTCTGAAGTTGCTACATATTTTATTGAGTGTATGAACAATATTCCATCACCTATTCTGCCTTCCTCTTGGGAGGATTTAGTTGATAGCTTTAATAGCAAATTAAAGGCAACCATTGATACCATAGCTCCAGTATAAGTTTTTTTAAAGACCACATCCAAACAGAGAGCCCCTTGGATGAGTGAAGAAAGGAATCAATTTAAGTGAAATTGCAGGAAGACAGAGCGGAAGTGGAGAAAGTCAAAGTTGCAGGTTCATTATGATATTCGGAGAGAGCAACTTGGCATATCTAACAAGGCGATTACAAATGCCAGACAGGCACATTATTCTAACTTGATCACTATTAATCTGAAAAATTCGACATTGCTCATCTCGACCATTGATGGCCTGATAAATCCTACCCCTGAAAACCTACAGTATGTGAACTTTCCTCCACATCTAAACGGGATGAGGTCGCGGCATATTTCAGAGATGAAATAACAAACATTAGGCTGGGTATCAGTCAAGCAAGCCTTCTGCCTGCTTTCTCGATCTTATCCCCACCACCTTCTTTGAAATAGTTTGTAATTGCATATCTGAAGAAATGTCTCACTCTGTTCACAGGCACTTTCCCTACTGCACTAAAAACTGCAATGGTGAAACCCCTTCTGATGACAAGTGTACTATGTTATGTACTGGAACATTAAAAAATAGTGTTTACACTACATTGTAGGTTACCAATAAAATGGGCGGATGGTGAAGTGGACATACTTTGTATTCACATCTCAAAAAGTATTTATTAATTTACCACAATTAATTTCAATAGAAAGTTTGCAAAAATAGATAACATTCTGCAACCATGGAGAGGTAAATACTTGTTTATTTATGGAAAAATCAAATTGATTAACTCTTTGGTTATATCACAGTTTACCTACGGCACTGCCTACTCCAGACGGATCTCTGGAATGCTCAGCCAGACAAAATTAAACGTGCCTATTTAGGAATGGAAAGGGAATTTATATAATGAATATGAGTTTGGGAGGATAAAATGATTAAATATTGAAGATTTAAACCTCTCACTAAAAGCTTCACTCATACATAAGTTATACTTAATAATTTACTGGAGAACCATTTTGGGTTTAAGGCTCATCCTTTGTTCAAAAATTGCCTTTTTTCCTTTTTGTCACAAACCGGCTCAAAGTTATTAACAAAGAGAGACAATGTGGAGATAAGGAAAAACAAAATATAGTTATTAACTGAAGTAAACTAAATACAATTAACAATGGTGTGTGTAGTCAGTATTGTAAGTAAGTGTTGCGTGCATAAATGTGATAATGAGGGGTGTTGAAAGGTGCCAAAGCAAACAAAAATGCCACAAAAAAAATGCCACAACCAAAATCTAGAAGTGTGTCTGCATGGAGAGAGTCTCCTCAATGAATGGGGAAGAGGTGTATTTATCCCGGGACACACCCGGGCCCAGGTGTGTCCCATGTCGCTGACGACCCTCCCAGCTCCCCCCGCCGACATCCAAATAAGGAAAACAAGAGCAAAGAGAGAGAATACGGCAGACAGAGTGGGAGGGTCGTCACACTTTATACAGATTATAACTTCTCATTTCCGACTAATTGAAAATGAAATTTTGTTTAAAGTATCTGCCTTTCTTAAACAAGCCATACTGTCACGCCCTGATCTGTTTCACCTGTCCTTGTGATTGTCTCCACCCCCTACAGGTGTCGCTTGTTTTCCCCAGTGTATTTCTCCCTGTGTTTCCTGTCTCAACCAGCGATTTTCCCGTTCTCCTGCTTTGTACTTTGTACCCGCCTGCCTGACCATTCTGCCTGCCTTGACCACGAGCCTGTCTGCCACTCTGTACCTCCTGGACTCTGATCTGGTTTTGACCTTTTGCCTGTCCACGACCATTCTCTTGCCTACCCCTTTGAATTAATAAACATTGTAGGACTCCAACCATCTGCCTCCTGTGTCTGCATTTGTGTCTCACCTTGTGCCTTGATACATACAAAGCTGGTTACAATTTCAGTTTTATCCTCCAGAAAAGATATAACAGATGTTATGGTTAAACTAAAATGTACTGATTAATAATAAAAAAACATTCTTTATGGAATAATAAAAACAAAATGTATTAATGATATTATGAATAGAAATGTCATATATGCAGCTATTGAAAATATAGGAATATCTATCTGCTCAATCAAAAATTTACAACAAACTGATTGCAGCATTACCACAAAAATGGAGGAGGCAAGTGGAAAAGGTAGGGAACATCTTTGCCTGCCATATATTAAAGATACAAATTGGCTGAAAGGAATTTACATAAATAGAAAAAATATACCAGTTTCATTTGAGGACAAATATGGTGAAAGCTGCACCATACAGGTTGAAAAATAAATGGGAAGAGGCCTAGAAGGCCAGCATCCCAGAGTCGCCTCTTCACTGTTGATGTAGAGACTGGTGTTTTGCAGGTACTATTTAATGAATCTGCCAGTTGAGGACTTGTGAGGTGTCTGTTTCTCAAACTAGACACTCTAATGTACTTGTCCTCTTGCTCAGGTGTGCACCGGGGCCTCCTACTCCTCTTTCTATTCTGGTTAGAGCCAGTTTGCGCTGTTCTGTGAAGGGAGCAGTACACAGCATTGTACGAGATCTTCAGATTTTTGGCAATTTCTCGCATGGAATAGCCTTCATTTCTTAGAACAAGAAGAGACTGACGAGTTTCAGAAGAAAGTCCTTTGTTTCTGGCCATTTGAACCTGTAATTGAACCCACAAATGCTGATGCTCCAGATACTCAACTAGTCTAAATGACAGTTTTATTGATTCTTTAATCAGAACAACAGTTTTCAGCAGTGCTAACAGTGTTCAGCTGTGCTAACATAATTGCAAAAGGGTTTTCTAATGAACAGAATTTGTTCTTAACTGACTTGCCTAGTTAAATTAAGGTAAAACATGTCAGGCTGCGCAGGGTACACTACTCCACTGCTTTGCCATATGCTCTAGCTTGCATGGTTATTGGTGTGGAATTTTTGGGATCCTCTCTGAAGTTTTGGAGACATCAATAGACCCAAACCCGTTTCTAATAATCCTGGGAGTGTCTGAGTCCCTAAACGGATTAACCAACCCCCCAAAACAACTCATCTCTTACGGTCTCATTTCAGCAAAAAAACTAATCTTGTTGTTTTGGAAAAGGAGGGAAGCGCCCTCTACCAAATAATGGCTCAGCGAATTGGCAAACACTGTACACTTAGAAAGAATTAGATATATTCTGAACAATAAATTTTGAACATTTGACCAAATCTGACAGCCTTTCCTCTCCTACTTTGACGAGTCGGAGCTGTGAATTTGTACTTATTAACGCACTATCAATTGTAATATTTTAATCTACCTTTGGGCAGCATTTGCTGGCCCTGCCACCCGAGCAGTTGGGAGGGAGGGGGGGGGACATCTACCCTCTTTCTTTCTACATGTCCTTGTTCTGTATGTCATATTTTGTGTTATTTGTTTTGTACCCAGAACTCTGGGTCTTGTTGTTCCTGTCTGCTCTTTTATGTTTAGATAAGAATTGTGTACCTGTCTTGTATACCTATACACCATTCTTGTGTGTGTTCAATAAAAAATATTTGAAACAGAAAGAGCTAGCCTTAGCTTTCCTAACTGCCTGTGTATATTGGTTCCTAACTTCCCTGAAAAGCTGCATATCACAGGGGCTATTCGATGCTAATGCAGAATGCCACATGATGTTTTTGTGCTGGTCAAGGGCAGACAGGTTTGGAGTAAACCAAGGGCTATATCTGTTCCTGATTAAAAACAATTGAATGGAGCATGCTTATTTAAGATGGTGAGGAAGGCACTTTTAAAGAATAACCAGGCATCTACTGATGGGATGAGGTCAATATCATTCCAGGATACCCCGGCCAGGATGATTAGAAAGGCCTGTTCGCTGAAGTGTTTTACGGAGCGTTTGACAGTGATGAGGGGTGGTCGTTTGACCGCAGACCCATTATGGATGCAGGCAATGAGGCAGTGATCGCTGAGATCTTGGTTGAAAACAGCAGAGATGTATTTGGAGGGTGATTTGTTTACGGATTTGGGGATGTACCTGGTAGATTCATAGATAATTTGTGTGAGATTGAGGGTTTCAAGCTTAGATTGTCAGATGGCTGGGGTGTTCAGCATGTCCCAGTTTAGGTCACCTAGCAGCACGAGCCCAAAAGATAGATGGGGGCAATCAATTCACATACGGTGTCCAGGGCACAGCTGGCGGCAGAGGGTGGTCTGTAGCAAGCGGCAACGGTGAGAGACTTTTTTACGGAAAGGTGAATTTTTAGAAAAAGAAGCTCAAATTGTTTTGGTACAGACCTGGATAGTAAGATATAACTCTGCAGGCTATCTCTGCAGTAGATTGCAACACCGCCCGCTTTGGCAGTTCTATCTTGGTGGAAAATGTTATATTTAGGGATGGAAATTTCAGGATCTTTGGTGGTTTTCCTAAGCCAGGATTCAGACACAGCTACGACATAGGCTTCTGATGTTAACATACATGAAACCAAGGCTTTTACGGTTACAGAAGTCAACAAATGAGAGCACCTGGGGAGTAGGGGTGGAGCTAGGCACCTCAGGTCCTGGATTAACCTCTATATCACCAGAGGAACCTAGGAGAAGTAGGATAAGGGTACGGCTAAATGGCAGTCTAGCACGTTCGGAACAGAGAGTAAAGGGAGCAGGTTTCTGGGCACGATAGCATAAATTCAAGGCATAATGTACAGACAAAGGTATGGTAGGAAGAGAATATATTGGAGGCAAAACTAGGCATTGAGTAGTGATGAGATAGATTTAATCTCTAGAGACTTTTAAACCAGGTGATGTCATCACATATGTGGGAGGTGGAACACCATGGTTGGTTAAGGCATATTGAGCAGTGAAAATAAGACAGTGAAATAAGACCATAATCACTAACCAAGACAGTAATGGACAAGGCATATTGATATTAGGGAGAGGCATGCATAGCCAAGTGATCGTATGGGTCCAGTGAGTGGTTAGGCTGGCTGGGGACATGGCGATTCAGACAGTTAGCAGGCAAGGCAAGCAAGCTAGCAGTTTGCAGGCCGGGGCTAGCAAACTAGCATAAGGGCCTTAAATGGACGTCGCGATGGGGGAAAATCTGTTTATGCCTCCTCGTGAGGTGACATCGATAGACCAGTCATGGAATTAGCAGGGTTCCAAGTAGCAGAGGGGTCCAAGTCCAATTGGCAAAATGGGTATAGTAGTCCAAGAAACTGGCCGATGGATCAGCTAACAGTCCAATATGCTCTAAATAGCTAGCAGGCCGCTGTTAGCAGAATGGGACTTCAGGGGACGTCGCGCCTGAGGGGCCTGTTGGGATCCTTGGGCAGATTATGTCGGTATTCCAGTCGTGAGGGATCTTCGGGGTTCCGTGCCCCGTACGGCAGTAGAAGGGGTCCGGATATTGTAGCCGAGGAGTGGGCTTCAGGAGTAGCCCAGGAGCCCTAGCTGGGAGATGGGTCTAGCATGGGCTAGCTCCAGGCTAGTTGGTGCTTGCTCCGGGACGAAAACGTTAGCCAGGGGTAGTCAACCCGGGTTGAGGTTAGCTAGCTGTTCCAGATGAAAAGGTTCAGAGTTTGCAATAGGAATCCGGGGATATGGAGAGAAAAATAGGTCCGGTATGCTCTGGTTTGAAACGAGTTGAAAGAACTGGCGAGAGATTTCTGAGCTAGGTTAGCTGATGACCACTAGCAGTGGTTAGCTGACTGATAGCTGATATCTGGTAGCTAGTTAGCTAGCTAGCTTCAGTTGAGGTATTCCAGTTTGGAGGTAAATAGAAATAGTTTAGAAAAAAAACAGATCCACAACACATTAGGTGAAGCGGGTTGCAGCAGAGTATTTTAAAGTTGAGGTTTAGGAAAAATATTAAAAAGAATGTGAAGAAAAATATATAAAAATATATATACATGGGACAAGACAAGACAAAGACAAATACGCCTGACTGCTACGCCATCTTGGATTCGAAAATGTGTAGCAGAAAAGCTGTAAAATATATATATATATAGTTCCGAAGAGGGGTGAAGGGGTTAATTTAAAAAAATATATTTTTATTTTGCATATCTGAAGAAGTGCAAGCTATTGTTAATCGCTCCCTGTTCACAGGCACTTTCCCCACTGCACTAAAAACTGTTATGGTGAAACCCCTTCTGATGAAAAGTAATCTAGAGTTTTCAGACAATCATTCCATTTTTACGCAAAATTCTGTAGAATGCGGTGTTCAAACAGCTAAATCTTTTTTTAATGTAAACTGTATTTTAGAAAAATTCCAATCTGTTTTTTTGTGCCAAGCACAGAGACAGCCTTAATTTAACGCTTTAACTATCTTAGAACCAACAAAGATGCACAACAGCTCTCTGTTTGGTCGAGAGCTTTTTGTCACTCTTGGTGAACATAACTCACATAAATACATATCACATGTGGCGTTCCACAAGCTTCGATTTTGGGTCCTGTACTGTTCAGTTTATACTGTATATGTTACCCCTTGGCAGCGTTATCAGACAGCACAGCATTGATTTTTACTGCTACGCAGACGATACACAACTTTACATTTCAGTGTCACTAGAGGATTTTAGCTCCACAGATCATTTATTAGACTGTATTAGTGATTTAAATAATTGGATGGCTCACAACTACCTCCAGCTAAATCAAGACAAGACCAAGGTACTTATTGTTGGAGCCAAAGAACAGAGAGAATCTAGCCACACATTTTAATTAATGGGCAATAAGACAAAACACCAGGTAAGAAACATAGGTGTTATTTTAGATTCTGAAGTAAATTTCAAATCTCACATTAGGAATGTGACCAAAATACCTTTTTACCACCTGAGGAACATTGCCAAGGTGTAGACGTTTCTCTCTCAGGCTGATGCAGAGAGACTCAACCATGCTTTTATTACAAGCAGGCTTGACTACAGTAATGCTCTCCTGTCTGGTCTACCCATAAAGACATTGGTCAACTGTAAAACATACAGAATGCTGCAGCACGTGTACTGACCAAGACCAGACGGAGAGCACAGATTAAACAGGTTTCATGGTCTCTGCACTGGCTGCTTGTGAGTTTTACAATTAATTTAAAGATTCTTCCATTGGTTTTTAAATTGATCCACGATTGTGCACCCCAATACATGTCAGACATGCTTTTAAGTTATGTACTCAGTAGGTCCCTCAGGTCCTCTGGCACTGGCCTTTTAACTATCCCAAAGCCTAGGACTAAGAGGCATGGAGGCAGTCTTTAGTTATTATGCCCCCAACTAACCAATTAGCCTCCTGAAAGCTTGTGGAACTGTCTCAATACAGCTGTACTCTAAGTTCAAGGGACATTCTGCTATTGCAGAATATTCTAGTGTCCAGTTCAAATCTGTGAGCTCTTCCCTCTGTCAGTCTACCTGTATCTTAGCTCCCTGTCCAAGGTGCACTGGGATGAGTCAGCATTATCTACCCCTTCTTCTCTCATTCTCTCCTCACACTCATTGAATGGGGGATTTCCGCTGTGAGAACCAATGTTTGATGGGAGCCCCCCTAATAATTCAAGATACACACCAAAACCCGCACTCAATGTATGCACGCAAGCACAGCTGAGTGAGCACAACTGCTTGGGCTAGGGTTAACAGTAGTATGCATGTGAGGCACATCTTTGCTCAGAGAGAGAGAGTGAGAGAGAGGGTGAGAGTGAGAGAGAGAGAGAGACAGTGAGAGAGAGACAGTGAGAGACAGCGAGACAGAGAGAGTGTGAGAGTGAGAGAGACAGTGAGAGAGACACAGTGAGAGAGAGAGAGAGGGACAGTGAGAGACAGTGAGAGAGAGAGAGAGAGAGAGACAGTGAGACAGTCTGCTCCAGCCCAGGTCAATTTACCAGCCTCCCAATCTGCTCCAGCCCAGGTCAACTTACCAGCCTCCCAGTCTGCGACACCCAGAAAATCACCCACAACTGCAATCCTAATTGATTCAAATGGGAAGTTCTTAGTCCAGGAAAGATTATTCCCTAGACACAAGGTGTATAAGTTCTGGTGTCCTACAGCTGAGAGTGCAATGCAGCTACTCAATCAGACCAAGATTGACACCCCTGACAACATCATCATCCACACTGGCACAAACGACCTTCATGCTAAAGGTGAAAATGTATCTGGGGCAGTGAGAAGAGTGGCAGAACGGGCACAGGCTATGTTCCCTACAACCAATATAGTTGTGTCCACCATCCTACCAAGAAAAGACTTCCCAGGAAAGTTGATCGACAAAATAAATCAACAGATCACTGTGGACTGTGCCTCACTGCTCAACGTCAGAACGGCTCACCACCCCACTCTGACATGTCAACACTTAAATGATAATGTACATCTTGATCAGGACAGTATCAGAACCTTTGCCAAGGACCTAAAAGATGCAACACTTGGCAGGGACCCACACACCCATCTCCCCAGTAACAAAGGTCCCCCGCCCCACCTTCTGAAACAACAGTACCTCAACCATCCCGAGGAGAAAAGAGCCAGACACAGCTTATTACAGCACAGCTATACTAGACCAGGCCCAACACAGCACATATTTACCAGACCAGACCCGCCTCAGGACAACACAATTAGACCCATCCCATCACAACACAGCTCTACTAGACCCAGCCCATCACAACACAGCTCTACTAGACCTGGCCCATCACAACATAGCTCTACTAGACCTGTCCCATCACAACACAGCTCTACTAGACCTGGCCCATCACAACATAGCTCTACTAGACCTGTCCCATCACAACACAGCTCTACTAGACCCAGGTCATCACAACATAGCTCTACTAGACCCATCCCATCACAACACAGCTCTACTAGACCCAGCCCATCACAACACAGCTCTGACCACTACTCCAGGGTCGGACAGAACACTGCCCTTCAGGGAAGTAGACCACATGATGCAGTCCACACCTTGTATCAGTCAGATCATCAGCCTACATATGCTGAGGTAACCTCTGGCAGAAGACCCCTAGAACAATCAGAGATAGCAGAGGTGCGCCAACTACTGCAACTAATATGCAGACTACTGAGCTAGACAGTCCCTTTAATTCACACACACACACACACACACACACACACACACACACACACACACACACACACACACACACACGGTTGCAGATTGCATTGCATTGTACTTATTTTATGTGCAATCTTATGAATTTGTTTACAACTATTCTTAATTTTATTGACACCGGTATTATAGTAATAATTTTGTTTGTTTGTTTGTTTGTTTGTTTGTTTGTTTGTTTGTTTGTTTGTTTGTTTGTTTGTTTGTTTGTTTGTTTGTTTGTTTGTTTGTTTGTTTGTTTGTTTGTTTGTTTGTTTGTTTGTATGTATGTTATATATATATACATACATACATACACATATATATATATATGTATGTGTGTGTGTATGTATATATGTATGTATGTTTATGTATGTATATGTTTGAGTGTATATATGTATGTGTATATACATGTATGCATGTGTGTATGTGTGTATGTGTGTATATATATGTATGTGTATATACATGTATGCATGTGTGTATGTGTGTATATATATGTATGTATGTATGTATGTATGTATGTATGTATGTATGTATGTATGTATGTATGTATGTATGTATGTATGTATGTATGTATGTATGTATGTATGTATGTATGTATGTATGTATTTGTGTATGTATGTATGTATATATATATAGTATTATTTTTATTTGTTTTTTTCCGATGTACTTTACTCAAACCAGTGAATATCACTTATTATAAATGAGATCATTAACTATCAGCTCTTGGAATATCCAGGGCCTATACTCTTCACATTTTGGTTATAAAACAACAAATCCAGAATTGCTTAAAAACATCAAGGGACA
This sequence comes from Oncorhynchus masou masou, assembly GCF_036934945.1. Lineage (NCBI taxonomy): Eukaryota > Metazoa > Chordata > Actinopteri > Salmoniformes > Salmonidae > Oncorhynchus > Oncorhynchus masou. Next base: position 18,706,039 of record NC_088233.1, on the reverse strand, counting down.
GGACATCATAATCCCACTGGAAACATGGTGTCGTGGAGACATAGACACTCAGTGTCCCTCAGGCTATAGAGAAAGTTTACCACCGTCAATCAAACATAAACATGTTAAACGGGGCCGAGACTCAGGTGGAATCATCATGTGGCATAAGCAGGACTTAGCGCTGGATGAAATTAAAAAAGGTACCACTCACATTTGGCTAAAACTTAACAAAGGTACAATCTATTGTGACAATGATGTATACATATGTGCAGCTTATGCTCCTCCTTCAGATTCATCATATTATGATGATCAGTTTTTTGACAATCTCCTGACAGAAATCATTACATTTCAGGCACAGGGTAAAGTGCTTCTTTGTGGAGATTTCAATGCAAGAACAGGTTCTGAGCCTGACTACACTGATGCGGGAGGTAACCACCACATATTTGGACACCCCTCCTTATACAGTAGCCCTATTATAAATAATAGAAACAGTCCTGACCAAATACTGAACAAAAATGGAAAGGAGTTAGTACATCTCTGTCGAGCCTTAGGCCTGTACATGCTTAATGGTAGAATCAGAGGGGACTCTTTAGGTCAGTTTACTTACTGCTCAGCTCTTGGGATGTGTAGTTGATTATGCCATCACTGACATTGACCCCTCTTCCGTTAGTGCATTCACTGTCAGACCACAGACACCCTTGTCAGATCACAGTCAGATCAAAGTGTTTCTGAAGAAATTAACCAGTAATATTCATTAAAAAAAACAGCCCAATAAACTCTACAATACAAACCAATCGTACAGATGGGCTCCAAACAGTGCAGAGAGATTCACTGAAACATTGAACTCAAATGAAATAATGAACTCTATACAGTTTTTCAATAACTCACGGTACCAAAACAATAAAGATGGTGTCAATTCAGCTACTCAAAACATCAACTGCATATTCCAAAAAGCAGCATCGAAAGCAAATTTGAGAAAACCAAAGAAATGCAACATCAGAAGCAAAATTCAAAATGTTTCTGACAAATGGTTTGATAATGAATGTAAAACAATTAGAAAACACCTGAGACAAATGTGAAACAAAAAACATAAGCAGCAAAACAACCCAGTGCTACGATATGAATACTTTGAAACTCTGAAACAGTATAAACAAACACTGAAACGCAAGAAATTTAATTATACCAACAGAACACTTGATGAAATTGAAAACGCAATTGACCAAAATCAGTTCTGGGACATGTTGAACAATTTAAGCACAACAAAGCCACAAGAATTAGCAATACAAGATGTAGGAATTTGGAAAACTTATTTTGATAATCTATACAAAAACATCCCACAAAAAGACTTGCAACAGAACCAATTAGATTAAAGAAAAATTGAACATCCTTGAATCAGTCATTAAAAACAACCAAAATCCATTAGATTACCCAATAACCCAACAAGAACTAAATGAAAAGCTAAAATCTATTAAATCAAAGGCGGCTTGTGGTCTAGACAACATCAGAAATGAAATGCTGAAAAACAGCACACCTGAGTTGCAAAATGCTGTGCTTAAATTGTTCAACATGGTTTTAACTTCTGGCTGCTTCCCTGATGTCTGGAACCAGGGGCTCATCTCCCCTATCCACAAAAGTGGAGACAAATCAGACCCCAATAATTACAGGGGAATTTGCGTAAACAGTAACTTGGGAAAGATTTTATGTAGCATTTTGAATTCAAGAATTCAAACCTTTCTTCAAGAAAAAAATGTAATAAGTAAATGTCAAATTGGCTTTCTCCCTAACCATCGCACTACTGACCATATATACACCTTACACACACTAATTAATAAACACGTCCACCAAAAAAAAAAGAGGGCAAAATCTTTGCTTGCTTTATTGACTTTAAAAAAGCATTTGATTCGATTTGGCACGAAGGGCTATTCTACAAAATTCTACAAAGTGGGCTTGGTGGTAAGGTATATGACTTAATAAAATGTATGTACACAGAAAACAAGTGTGCAATAAAAATCAAAAACCAAAGAACAGAATTTTTTTCACAATGTCGAGGTGTGAGACAAGGCTGCAGTTTGAGTCCAAATCTTTTCAACATTTATATCAATGAATTAGCAGACATGTTGGACCAATCTCCAGCCCCAGGACTCACACTATTTGACACAGAGGTGAAATACCTGCTATA